>NC_090923.1:1481089457-1481714457 GCF_040938575.1 Ambystoma mexicanum | reverse complement strand
CTCCATCAAAGTAGCAAAACTCTCGCCTTGAAAGGGTGCTCCGTTGTCTGAGCACAACACCATAGGCATTCCAAGAGTGGCAAAGATCTTCTCGACGGCCACCACCACATTTTCAAACGCCACTGATTCCACGACTCCACCGGGACCACTCATCAACGATGACCAAGAAGTGCATGTCCCGGGTCGTGGAGCCAAAGTCTGCATGGACCACCTCCCATGGCCTGGTGGTACAATGTCCTTTCATCGTGGGATGTTTTTTGTGGGTTTTTTTATCGCAAATTTTTTAACGAATAAAAAAACATCACTTTTTGGGGGGGGTTCAAAAATTATATATATGGGATGTGGGTGTTTGAGAATAGATAGAAAATGAAAGGGAATAAGGTTTTTGGGGGGAACCCCCCCCAAATAATTGTAAAATATTTGATGGGTTTTTCCGGAAAAAAATGTGCAGTAAAAAACCCAGCGAAAAAACATCCCGCAATGAAATGACATGGAACATGCCTGGTGCCCCGTGGCATTTTCTCTATGGCGGGCTCCTTCTGCGCTGGTGACGCCGCCTGGCACCACACACATGCCACCACCAATTCCTCCACCCGCCTCTCCAAATCCGGAAAACCATAGCTTCTGGCGAAGAATGGCCTTTGTTTTGGCAGTGCTCTGGTGCCCCTGGTGGGCCAGCTCGATGATCTGCTCTATCCTCCCTTGTGGGATCACTATCCGGTCCCCTCTGAGCAGCAAACCCGTTTCGGAGAATGTCAGTTTGTCCCTCACCCTCCACAGTTGTTCCAACAAGACTTTGGCTTCTTGAGTTCTTAGGGCCAGAGTGTCCAGTACTGCCTTCCACAAACCCTGCTGGATGGCCGCCTTGAGAATGGGGAAAGATTCATCCTCTGCTGAGGCCTGCTCCAACTCGCCCACCGGTACCGAGTTGGGAGTGGCCACCTCCACCACAAGCCGAACATGCTCGTCCACCTCATCCACACATATGTTACGTGGCTCCTCGGACTCACCTCTCGGGTGTCTAGAGAGGTAATCTGCTGCATTGTTGCTGCCAGGCCGGTACACCAGGGAGACCCGATATTCCAACAATGGCAACTTCTGTCGTTCAATCCTTGCTGGTGGAGGATGACCCTGCCAGAATGGGCAGCAGGGGCTTGTGGTCTGTAACCACTGTCACCGGTCTCCCCAGCACATACATCCTGAAGTGTCAACAACCCCACAGGACTGCCAGGGCCTCTCGCTCAATCTGCTAATACCTTTGTCTGTTTCCGACAAGGCTTTGCTGTCGTATACAACAGGGCGGACTTCCAGATTTGCATCCCCCTGGTTGAGCACTGCCCCGAGACCAAATGGGCTTGCATCCACCACGATCTCTGACTGAAGGACCAGGTCAAAAAAGGCCATGTTGGGGGGTGCTGTTGAGCAGCCTGCAAGATGGCTGCCTAGCTCTCTTGCTCCGTGGCCCGATGGCTGACTATCCCCCTGAATCAGCGGTTCCCTGCATCATCCGGAGCTGAGACCGTGGGCATTGTGCTGCTTACCGACTGAATAACATTTTGGTCGTTGTCAAGGTAAAAATCGGAGCTCCGGGGCCTCTCCGCTCCCGTGCTGGGCGCCTGACGACTGGGGCCTCCTGGGCCGCGTACTCCAGCTGCGGCCCCGACCCCCTGTGTCCTGCGTGGGTCCGCCCCCTGGCGCTGACTGACTACCCGGCTCCTTCGCCTAGCTGTGCGGTGAGCTGCCGCTTGGAGCAGCGGGCCTGATATCCTCTCTGCCTGGCCCGCTTCGGGGTTGGGCCCTCGTGCACCTCTGGGCGGCGCTTACTTCCCCGGCCCCGCTCTCCCTGCTGCGGGGTCCACCTGTGTTCGCGGCCGGCCCGCGCGTCTCCCCACTCCGGCCTGCCCCTGGTGGAGCAACCGCGACGGTGACATCACTCCTGCAGCTGGCGAATCGTTTACATCACACCGCGGGGGCTGCTGGAGCGGTCCCCCGCAACGAAGACACCGAGCCGGATCCGCCTGGCGGCTCCCCCGCCGGGTTCCCCAGCCCCGTGTTGGCAGTTGGGGTGGTCTTGCTGCCTCTGGGGCGACGCGGCTCCCCCGCTGGTGCCTCGTGGTCCGGCTGCCACTCCCGATTGGGGCCTGCTGCCGCTCTGACTGCCGCCTACATCCTCTGCTGAACGCTGACACTTGCAGGTGAGGAGCTGGGGGCCTTAGATTGCTGCACACTGACCTATACAGCGGTCGGTCCTGTGTTGGATGGGAGGTTGAGGCCCCCCCTTCCCCTACCGATCCCGGAGAGCCCGAGGCCCCAGTGCCAACATCCTACAAAGGCTGCCCTGCGGGGTCTCAGCGTGCCCCCAAACATGTCCGGCAAAGCATGCAGGGCCAACAAAACGGGGGCAATGGACAAGTATGCCAAAACACTTTCTAGACAGGAGCAGGCGGGAGCTGCCCTGTCTGAAGACAATCCAGACGCACCCTCATGTCCCCCTCAGCCGGACCTCACAACACTAATGGAAACTATGGCAAAGAACTTTGCGTCATTCCATGAAAAATTGGATGACATCAACGCTAGTGTTGCCTCAATGCGCACCAAACTGGATCAGCACGGTGCTAGGCTGATAGAGGCTGAGACCAGGATCGGGGCCAATGAGGATGGGGTGCACGCGCTCCAAAACACTGTCGCAGACCTGGTGCGCGATATGAAACAAGTCAAGGCGAAGTGCGATGACTTAGAGTCCAGATCCCGCAGGAACAATATTCGCATTGTGGGGGTCCCGGGGACGGCCCTCAAAGGCAAAATGGAACTAGCCATTGAAAATCTCCTGAGAGACCTTTTGGGCATTCCTCAACTCTCTCCATTCTTCACAATTGAACGCGCCCATCGAGCGTTGGCCCCCCGCCCTAGGCCGCACGATTTCCCCAGGCCAATTATTGCCAAAGTCCTCAGCTTCAGGGATAGGGATCTCATATTGCGCTTGGCCCGGGAGAGGGGTGAACTGAAACTGGAGTCTCAGACTATCCGAATCGTTCCCGACTTTTCCGTTAATGTTCAAATGGAGCGCAGGCAGTTCAACAGTGTGAAAAAGCTCCTCAGAAAAAGGAAAGTGAAATACGCCATGATGTTCCCTGCAAGGCTAAAGCTCACCCACCGCAATAAGCTATACTTCTTCACTGTCCCAGAGGAGGCGGTGAAATTCATTGAAGCCCATATTCCCCTCCCTGTCCCGGTGGACGAGCCATTGGATGATGGTTGAGGAGGCCCGTCTTGACCCCTGTATGTGGGCCTCCTTCTGTACCACCGGCACACTTGACATTTTCTTGATGAAATCATGGATCCTTTATCTTGTATATACATTGTTATTAGTAACTTGTTGTAATATCTCCTGTAAACTTAACATGTGATACCGCTGTACGATCTACGGTGTATTGCACCGATCACTCATTTAAGTCGGGTTCACGGCAGCAGCGACCCCCGCTGCAGTTGTAATGGCGAGGTTGGCTTGTTATTATTACCTGTTGCGCCCCAGTTGGGCGTACAGGCGAGCGTTGCCCTGTTGGGTTCGGCATGCTCGCATTAGGTCCTCGGGTGGGTTTCAGAGCACTGCTGTGTTGGGAGGGGCAGTGAGGGAGGGGGGGGTACAGTTGTGGGATGTTATAACAAAAATGGCAAGGTAGTAGTGGCTCTGGGCACGAGGCAACGTGCCATTGCATTGATAGCCAACGCATGTTCAACAAACAATGCCACTCGTTGCTGGGATGCCCCCTGAAAAGTGCAAAATGGCTGTTAGGCTAATGTCTTGGAACATCAGAGGGCTTAGCAACTTCACGAAGGCCCGCAGGATAACTGTGTGCGCCCAAAGGCATGGGGTCAAGATACTCCTCTTGCAAGAAACCCACGCCCTTGCACACCTTTCATCCTCTCTCACTCCGGTATGGGGCCCCAACAAATATTACACTGTTTACTCCTCCCAGTCCAGGGGTGTCCTCACCTTAATTCATAAGTCCGTGGAATTTTCCCTCCGCACTAGTCACATAGATCGAGAGAGTAGATATGTGATCCTCCACTGTCTGCTCGCTAATACGGAATGCCTTCTGGTTAACACATATGCCCTGAACATAGATGCACCTGAGTTCTTTGATGACATCAATGTCCTGCTCCAAAGATATGTTGGGGTCCCGATCATCTGGGGGGGGACATGAATCTCATATTAGACTCCGAGTTGGACAGATCAGGCGCTGCTCCCAGAATACTGTCCAGAGCTGCTCTCCAGCTCCACGCCCACATGGTCTCTGATGGTCTAGTCGGCGCCTGGAGAGCGCTCCACCCACTGACTAGAGAGTTTACATTCTACTCTTCTGTGCACGACAGTCATTCCAGAATTGATCTCTTCCTTCTGTCAGCTGGGCTCATTGGGAACACTCTCGACACGCAGATACTGCTGCGCACGCTTTCCGACCACTCCCCGGTCACACTTGACATAACCCTGCAGCCTGCCCTCCCCTGCCACTCCAATTGGCGCTTTAAGTCAGAGGCACTACATGATCTAGTCTTCAAGGCCGATATCCTTGCAGATATCACCTCGTTTTTTGATAGCAACAAACGCCACAACACAACAGATGGGGTTTGCTGGGAGGCATTCAAGGTTTTTATCAGAGGTATGTGCATCTCCAGGGAAGCTGGGGTCCTGAAGGATATTTGGAACTCCTTACGACGCTCCGAGACCAAGCTCAGGGAATTGGAGCACTAGTACGCTTCCGCCCCTTCCCCTCCCAAGTTGGCACAGATACGAACGGAACTGGACACATTTGAGGCCCTCGCCCTCAGCGAGATAAGATACTACGACCGACCCGTTGCGGCTCGGAAGTATGGCGAAGGGGAAAGGCCAGGTCGAACTCTAGCCCGACTGGCCCGGATCGAGGGGCGCAGAGCCCGGATTGATAGTATTATTGACAAGAACGGAGTGCGGCAGTGGTCCGACCAACCCATTCTCGAGACCTCTGCAGATTTCTATGCAGCCCTCTACGCTCGGCAACGCGAGCACAGCCCACAGGATCTGGATCTCCTCCTTGATCGCATCCCCATGTCCCTTATATCTCAGGCCACCAAAGAGCAATTAGACACACCCTTCACCCTTGATGAAATCGCCGCGGTCATCTCGGCCCTCCCTAAGGGAAAAGCTCCTGGTCCAGACGGCCTAACTGCCGAATTCTATCAGGAACATGTTGCCCTACTGGCCCCGCGTTTGCACGAGGTGTGGGATGAGTCGCTACGCCTCGCTACCCTCCCCCAGTCCCTGCGTGAGGCTGTCATCACCATGCTCCCCCAAACCGGGTAAGCCTCTTGATGAATGCGGCTCCTATAGACCTCTGTCCCTCATGAACACCGACACAAAAATTTTCGCGAAGATCATAGCAAATCGGTTCCTCCCCATAATGAAATACCTGATCCACCCAGACCAAAGTGGTTTTGTCCCCACCCGCTCCACTGCCTAAACATTCGGCAACTGTTCAATGTCATCTCTAGGATTGACCCTAATGCCAATGCGGTTGCTGTGACACTAGATGCCCAGAAGGCGTTCGACATGGTTTCATGGCAATACCTGTGGGCGGTGCTTGAGAAGATGGGAATCGGCCTGTGCATGCTGTCCTACATTAAACTGCTATATACCAACCCCTTGGCCAAGGTCCTGGTTAACTCTCATCTGTCAGCTTCCTTCACCCTCCATAGAGGGACACGTCAGGGATGCCCATTCTCTCCCCTGCTGTTTGCGATGGCCATCGAGCCCATGGCGGATAGTGTACGGGACACTCATACTCGCAAGGGGATACGCCTGCGGGATACCCCCGAAATTATATCACTCTACGCGGTACATTCACGGGCTTCACCATAAATTACACCAAATCAGAAATCTTCCCCCTCACACCCGCAACTCCCCAACCGGCATGCGAATACCTGCTCAAGTGGTCCCCCGGGCGCATCAAGTACCTGGGGGTCCAGGTATCCCTCTCGAAATCCTCTTTGCTGGCGGATAACTATGTGGCTGCCGCGCAATATGCTGAGGCCAGGATGAAGAGATGGTGTAACCTCCCTCTCTCACTATCAGGGAGACTATCGCTAATCAAAATAGTCATAGTTCCAAAACTCCTATACATATTTGCTAACGTTCCACTCTGGCCCGGGAAACAATACTTTGCGGATCTGCATGCGGGATGTGCCCGCTTTCTGTGGCACTCTGGTGCCGTGCACAGGAAGTGGCAACATATGACACTACCTTATGAGAAAGGGGGCTTCAATGCACCGGATCTAACCCAGTACTGGATAGCCGCACAAGCTCAGCACGCTACACACTGGTACCGACACCAGGACCCTCCCCCGCACGTTAAGCTTGAGATCCTCGCGACTGGGGAGGTGAATGTTATGTCCCTGATCCTCTTCCATTCGTATCACTCGGATGCCCCGGCCGACCCAGTGGCCGCCACTATCAGGGCGTGGAAACAGGGTCTACTAGCCCGCCCTGAAACTCCTCCGCACTACAAATGGCTGCCCTTGTGGTAATTTCCGGGCCTTGCCCCCACGCATGATAAGCTCCTTATGCGTCACTGGCTGGACCTGGGATATCATTCACTATCCGACTTGTTCCCCGAGGGGAAATTCATCACGCCGCAGACATGGAGGCCAGGGCACTCCAAGTCCTCTCTGGAGCTGCTGCAATACTTTAGACTCAGAGCGGCAGTCCAAGACATGTGGCCCTCATACCCGGATGAACCCCTTGAGTCCCCCGAGATCTCCTACATTGCTAACTCCGCAGCGGCTAGAGGCATAGTGTCTACCCTGTATAAAATGATGATGGCACGAGCTGTAGAACCTCCCCATATGATCCGGGGTGCATGGAGCCGGGAGCTGGGGTTGGACATCACTGATGGTATGTGGGCAAAAATGTGCATAGACACACGCAAGGTCTCCCTCAACTCTAGATTTAGATGTGTGCAATATAAGTTACTTAATCGCCTGTACTATACCCCTCATGCGGTTGGGAAGTTTGCACGTGATCACCCCCACCTTTGCCGGAGGTGCAGATCCACTGATGCAGACCACGGCTACATGTTCTGGTCCTGTGGGCCACTGGCCCCATTCTGGGAGGCTGTACTTGGGGCCCTCTCAGAGATGGTGGGGTTCCGGATCGACCCTGACCCCCCTGGCTCTATTGTTCGGGCTGTGGTAGGGGACTGAGGCAAGGCGTGTCGCTAAATTCCTGAATGTGGGGGCGATAGTGGCTAAGAAATGCATTCTGCAGTGCTGGAAGCAGCGGTCCCCCCCCTTCACTGGAGATGTGGTTAAAGGCTCTTACCTGGACGCAAATGTGTGAAGAGGACTATATTAACACGCTGCCTGTGAAGGCTCGCCCTAAAAACGTATGGACAGAGTTTTGCAGCTATCTGAACAGCAGGGCGGACCTAGAGCTTCTGTCTTCTCCTCCATCACCTGAGCAGCCGACTGGGCGGGCTGCACTGTGAACTGTAAATGGCCTTGCCGTATTTAATCTGCTCCTATGAATGTACGCGGTCTGCTGTAGAGACTTTGCATTGTTATCCATGCTTTAAATATGTAACATGAGCTGTTGTTGTAATGTGTAATGTGCCAGTCACTGCTTCTTGCCAATAAAGAAAAGTAAAAAAAAAAAAGAAAAAGGCCATGGTGTCCTCTGCAGTCAGAGCCCCCTTGATGTCGTCAAATGCCGCTTGCTTGAGTGGCCCCCAGGTGACATCCTTCTTAGTAAGGGCTTGCAGTGGCTCAGACCGAGATGCAAGGTTCTTGATGAACCGGCCACAATACGTGACCATCCCCAGAAAACTATGCACCTCTGAGATGTTTTCCGGCGGTCGGGCCTCCATTATGTCCTTCACCTTTCTCGGATCAGGTGACATGCCCCCTTCTTTGAACACAAATCCAAAGAATTCAATGGTAGTCTTTAGGAATTCGCATTTGTCTCCGTGCAATGTTAACCCCAGCGACTGGAGCCGCTCAAATGTTTTTGCTAGTTTGTTCAAATGCTCCGCCTCGGACTTGGCAAACACCAAAATGTCATTGCTGATGTTTAGAACACCTTCCAGGTCAGCGAGGGCCCCACAGATTATGTTTTGGAACACCTCAGCAGCGGACAATACCCTGAAGCTCAGTCTTTTGTAGCGGTACAGGCCACGATGGGTGGTGAACGTGGTGATGTACCTTGACTCACAGTGTCCAGCTTCGAAAAGAACCGGGCCCCTTGCAACTCTGTGATTATGTCGTCAATGGTGGGCGTCCAATGAAATTCCCTCTTGATCGCTTTATTAGGGAGCCGCATACCCACACATATCCTGACGGAGTCAGGCTGCTTTGGTCTTCTCGCGATGACAATCAGGGAGACCCACGGGTCGGGCCCTCCACCTTTTGAATGATGTGAAGCTTAACAAGGTTGTAGGGGGCGTGGCTAACTAGCCATGGAATAGGACGTGTTTTCTTGCTGGGCTCCGAACGATCCGACTCTCATCCGACAGTCTATGCTGAAAATCTGCTGTTTGCGCATTGAAAATGAAGAAACGGGTGTCCGAATGTTGGCAGAACAAGTATCTGGAAGAATACAACACCCGTGACTGTGGATCGGCAGACAAACAACTTTATAAGTGACGGGCGCGTGAATCAATGGATACCAAGATGGCGGATGACAAAGGGAAAGCAATCACAGCCCTGTTTAGAGTCGATCCCTGTTGAAGTAGGCTGCATGCGAGTAAGGAGGCGGCCAGCAACAACGAACTGTAAACCGGGCGGTATGCTGGTATGAGGAGACGGCACCCACGGGCTCAGATACATGCACCGATCGGAGCGGGACAACGAAAGAACACCAGGTACTGAAGCGGCTCCCAGCCGCTCACGGAGGCTGTGGGATCTTGCCGAACCTGCGCGGAGCACGAGGCAATCGGCTGACAGGAATAAATATTAAACATTGCATGCACCGTTGGAATGAAGCAGCGCTCCCGAGTCTGATTTAATGTTGCGCTTGCGACTGGCATCAAAGTTACAATAAGCACTGTATGCCTGCGCGGCCCCCAACGGCTCAGGAAGACAGAGCTGATCATTACGGCCGCAGGGAGCTACGACATGAGAAGCGAGCAGAGGGGGCAGACGAGATAAGATGTCATAAATGGGCTGGTGGACGGTGTGGCCCGAGTGCTGATGCCAGCAACGCTATAAATTGAGCACACGAAACGGCGTTCTGAAGCCATACAAACGCAGAAGGAAAACTAATCGAGTTCTCCAGCATGGGGTCTGGCATGGATTCACATGCTCATGAATATTCCCCGTCGTCAGGCTGGGAATCCTCGGTAAAGAAAAATCAGTATCAGTTTCGTTTCTGATCTGTCTTTCGTAGTAGTAACCAATCACTGATCTCTGCGTCATACTGATCACAGCCAATGACTGCCATCTCCCTAAGCCCCGCCTCTGGCAGCCATCTTCAGATTTTTACCGCACGTTCAAGTGTTGGGATCCTCGTGCTATTGCTCTTGAGCGTTAGTGCTTTTTTCACGCTTTTTCTTAGGAAAATGTTCTCTTTTTCGGTCAAAAGAGCCTCAAGCTCCACCGTTTCTTTATCCGATCAACGGGGACCCGTGTCGGATTCTTCTACGCCCCTCAAGGGTGAAGAATTCGTCGAACCACGCTTTTGGAGGACTCCAGAAGTTTCTCAGGCCCTTCTCGAGCATGGCCCAGGAGAAGGGAAGCTTGACGCCCGGAAAGCTGTTCAGGGTCTGCCCTGGATGCCAGCTTCAGAATGTCTTTAAGGAGGACGAACACTCCCTTTGCCTCTACTGCCTGCATGAGGACAAGACGCACGTGGAGAAGGACTGTGCGTTTTGCGGCAATATGTCAGAGCGGACCATGAAGGACCGCCATCTGCGTCTCGCCAACTGGCTGGAAGCGAAGAGCCCGTCAGGCGAGAAGAAGAAGAAGTCCGAGCGGTCTTCTAAGACCTTTGAGGGCGCCCCGACGACGGGGGTCCAACAGAAGGCCAAGCACCGCGAGTCTGCTGGCACCGGGAGCGCCGAACGGTCGGGCTCTACGGGCGCCAGGCAGGGCGCATCCTCCCCGTTGCCATCAACCACGAGCCAACGCTCTGGCTAGGGTAAGAGGAAGGCCGAGCACCCGGCTAAGCTCCTGGAGAGACCCCGGTCGCGCTCGAAGGCCTCATCGGAGGGGGAGCGAGGCGGTGACCCTCCCCCCAAGGAGAAGGCGGTGAGCGCACCTAAGGTGGTGAAAGCCTTGATCCATCAGGCCAAGGCCTCTATCGAGACAGTCGCGGCGGCCCTGGCTCAGCCTGTGGAGGCTACACCAGTGGTGGCGACCTCGGGGCCCAGAATCTCCCTGCCACCGCGGAGGGAGTCCTCTTTCATGCCCATCGACAGGACCCCTGTGAAACCTCCGACGGAGAAGAAAAAGGGGGGGCAGGAGGAAGTCGTGGATTGGGCCTCAACCTCTGAGGAGGAGCTGATCGAAGTCTTAGGCCACGATGTTGGCGTGGAAGAAGACCATCCTGTCGGGAGGGACCCCGACGTAGGAGACGACGAGAACGTCGAGGGTGCCGACGGGGCTCCTGTCCGCCCATCGGAACCCCCTCAACCAGTGCCGCAAGACAACTCGACGGCCATTTTGTTGGCTATACAGTCCTTATGCTCGGAGATAAGGACGAGACTGCCGTTACCACCAACGGAGGAACCGCTCCCGACGGGGCCCCGGAGCCAGGCCCTTCTGGGAGTCCTCCTCTTAAGAGAAGAAGGATTCATCCTCCACCTCCTTTTCAACAATCGCGCCCTGCTCAGCCCTCCTCCCCGTCCACGACACGTGGGGATGATACGGGAACTGACACGGCCGCGTCGGGTACAGACGACGAGGTTTACGACGAGGATCTCCCGTCGTCACCTCCCTCCCGGGCTTCCCCGCCCGACGAGATTGGATCGTTTCACGCCATGATCGCCAGGGCATCCAAGCTTTTCCAGCTCTGCCCGTAAGAGAAGAAGAAGGAAGGTTTCCTTTATCAACGGCGCGAGATCAAGAGAAAGACGGTCCTCGCTGTACCTCTACTGGACGATATCTGGGATGAGGGTCTCTCCCTCCTCAAGAACCCATCCACAACGCCGGCGAGAAGGGATCGGTACGAGAAGAAGTACCGGGTCCCGGACGCGGCCCCCTTGTGCCTTCGGGCACAGCCGACCCCGGACTCGGTCGTCTCCGCGGCGGCCAGGAAGAAAGCGGGGGGGGGGCTCGGCCTCTACGTCAACCTCCCCGCCGGACGGCGAGGGAAAGAAATTGGACACGATGGGACGCAGAGTCATCTCATCGGCAGCGACGACGATTAAAGCTGCCAACGCCTTGGCTATCGTAGCCCGCTACGACAGGGAGTTGTGGTACAAACTCGCCCCCCTGCTGGACTTCCTACCAGACGACAAGAGGGCGAAGGCCTTAGAGATCTTGCAGGAAGGAGAAGTGGCGTCGGACCACGCTATTACGATAGCGACGGACATCGCTGACACTGGATTTCGCCAGTTGGGCAACGGCGTGTGCCTTAGGTGGCGTGGTTGGCTCAAGGCTACTGACTTCCGTCAGGACGTGCAGACCAGAGTCTTGGACATGCCGTTCGACGGGAGCAACCTGTTTGGGAAAACAGTGGACGATTCCCTACAAGCCATCAAGGCGGACACGGAGACGGCCCGGGCTCTTGGTGTTCTCCAGCAACGACGGCTGCCCTTTCGGAGCGGCGGAGGCAAACAGGGTGCCTCCAAAGGTTCCGGCGGCGGATTTTCCACCTATCGTCAAGCGGCCCGTTCGTCGTCACAGGAAGCCTACAGGGGACGAGGCAAGTCGGGCGGACCCCGCCGTCGTCGCCAAGGAGGACAAGGCGGCAAAGCCTCGTCGAAGCAGGACTGAACCGGCCGTGGGGTCGGGCCTCCACCGAAGCACCCCGGTGGGAAGCCGGCTGCCGAGCTTCGTCAGCGTGTGGGAGTCCATCTCCACCGACCGTTGGGTGCTGGACGCCCTGGCTCAGGGTCACGCGCTCGAGTTTCTAAAGAGGTGCCCGCGCGTCCCCCCTGTGGCCCGGAAGGAACATCACGTCCCTCAACTTCTCTTGGAGGTAAAGGCGATGCTCAAGAAAGGCGCCATCAAGCTCGTCCCAAAGAGGCTTCGGGTTTCCGGAGTTTACTCAAGATACTTCCTCGTGAAGAAGACGACGGGAGGATGGCGTCCCATCCTGGACCTACGACGACTGAAAAAATTCATCAAGGCACAGAAGTTCCGGATGGTCACCCTCCAACACGTCCTGGGTCAACTGGAGGAGGGCGATTTCCTGTCGTCGTTGGATTTGGAGGATGCCTACTTCCATATCCCCATCCTAAAGGGACACCGAAAGTTTCTCAGATTCGTGGTCCAAGGGCGTCACTACCAGTTCAGAGCCCTTCCCTTCGGATTGAGGTTGGCACCCAGGGTGTTCACCAAGTGCCTCACACCGGTGGCGGCGCAGCTGTGCCTATAGGGGATCCACGTCTACCCCTACCTGGACGACTGGCTCATCCGAGCAAAGACGAAGGAGCTCGCCGCGGAGCACACGGCAAGGACCGTCCAACTACTCATGGACCTGGGATTCTCCATAAACTACGCCAAGTCCCACCTGGTGCCCGCGCAAGACGCACTGGTTCTGGGAGCGAAGCTCGACACAGTGTCGCTTCTGGCCTCTCCGTCGGAGGAAAGGAGGAGGGCCATCTTGGGCAAGGTGCAGCGGATGCTGGTTGCGGACGCGGCCAGGGTGAGGTCCATTAAGTCCCTCCTCGGAATGATGTCTTCTTGCATTTATCTCATCCGCCTGTGCAGGCTTCGGATGCGCCCGTTGCAGGAGTTCCTGGACGTGCGCTGGATCCAGACGACGGGCAGCTTCGAGGACAGGATCACACTCGACGAGAGTTTCCGACGAGCGATCCGGTGGTGGGGCGCCCGCGCGCATCTGACAGCGGGCATGGACTTCCAGACCCCAGGCCACCAGAAGACAGTGACCACGGATGCCTCCCTGGAAGGGTGGGGAGCGCACACCGAAAACCTGCACGCGAGGGGTCTTTGGCTGCCGGCAGAGAGGTCCCTCCATATCAACGTCCTGGAACTCTGTGCAGTGTTTTGGGCCCTCAGGTCCTTTCTTCCGTCCCTCAAGGGCAAGGTGGTGAGGATCTTCACCGACAACACCACCACCATGTTCTACATCAGGAAGCAGGGCGGTACCAGATCCCCAGCCCTGTCCAAGGAGGTACAGGATCTGTGGCATTGGGCCGTCGCCCTAGGGATGTTTCTGGTGCCGTTTCATCTGGCAGGAATAAAAAACACCATCGCTGACACGCTCAGCAGAGAGCTGCGCTCGTGCCACGAGTGGGAACTACGACAGGATCTAGTGGACCGCCTCTTCCGACGGTGGGGCACACCCCAGATCGACATGTTCGCGACGGCGACGAACTCCAAGTGCCGGAGGTTCGCCAGCAGGTTTCCCCAGCCGAGGAGCATGGGCGATGCTTTCTCGTTCCACTGGGAGGGCCTGTTCCTATATGCGTTGCCTCCATTGCCGCTGCTGATCCGGCTCATCAACCAGCTCAAGAGGTCACGGTGCAGGATGATCCTCGCCGCACCTGCGTGGCCGAGGCAGATATGGTTCCCGGACCTTCTGGACTTGTCAGCGTCCCCGTCAATCAAACTGCCAGTGGACGCAGATCTTCTCTCCAAGGAAGGAGGCGCCATCCTCCATCACGTCCCGAAGTCGCTGAACTTGCAGGCCTGGCTCCTGCAGCGTTAGAGTTTGGAGGTTACGACATACCGGCCGACTGCAGAGAGGTTCTTGCAAAGGCCAGAGCGTCCTCAACTCTTAAATGCTACGGACACAAATGGAAGAGGTTCTCTGTCTGGTGCCACGCACAGAAGATTAACCCTCTACGGATTACGGCTCCTCAAGTACTGCCGTACCTGCTGACGCTGGCCAAGGCTGGACTGGCGCACGCTTCCATCAAGATTCATCTTGCTGCGATCTCCCGATACACCAGAACCAGGGGACGGACGTCTTTGTGGTCTCATCGTCTGGTGAAAGAATTCATGAAGGGACTGTTCAGATTGTTCCCGCCGGTGAAGGCCCCGGCCCCGGCGTGGGAGCTCAGCGTGGTGCTGACCAAGCTCATGGGACCTCCGTTCGAGCCTCTGCACTCGGCTCCGTTGAAGTTCTTGTCGTGGAAAACAGCGTTTCTTGTGGCCATCACCTCCGCACGACGGGTGGGAGAGATCCAGGCCCTTTCCTGCAAGCCCCCGTACTTGACTTTTCACGACACAAGGGTAGTGCTCAGGACGCACCCCTCCTTCATGCCCAAGGTGCCGTCGAACTTCCACCTCAATAAACCCTTGGTGTTGCCTGTTTTCTTCCCGTCGCCTTCGTCGCCGGCTGAAAGGACTTGGCACTCGCTGGATGTGGCTAGAGCGCTGAAGTTCTACGTGGACCGCACAAAGAGTTTTCGGAAGACGTCACAACTCTTTGTGAACTTTGGACCTGTCAATCGGGGGAAGGCTCTCTCGAAGGCTTCCATTTCCAGATGGCTCTCCGGCTGTATCATGTACTGTCATCGGTTGGCAAACCGACCGCTGCCTGGCCGTCCGAGAGCCCATTCCACCAGAGCGATCGCAGCTACCACGGCGTTCCTATCTGGTGTGCCCTTGCTGGACATCTGCAGGGCTGCTACATGGAGGTCGACGCACACCTTCACGAAATTCTACTGCGTCGATCGGGATTCCAGGGAGGAGTCCAGGGTCGGCCAAGCAGTGCTGGGCAACCTGTTCACCTAAGGTGAGCCTGGTGAGGAGGTAAGAATTGCTTAATGTTGAGTTTTTGATGTAATGCTTAATCTTGAGCCTTTGCCACCTCCCGCGGTTGTGCATGTGTGTACTGCTATGTATTCTTTTATTCATGAGCATGTGAATCCATGCCAGACCCCATGCTGGAGAAGGAACAAGTTACTTACCTGTAACTTTTGTTCTCCAGCATGGGTCTGGCATGGATTCACATGCGAACCCTCCCGCCTACCCCTCTGAGGCTCTTCACTTGGTCATACTGCCTCTTCACGTGCTACCAAATCTGAAGATGGCTGCCAGAGGCGGGGCTTAGAGAGATGGCAGTCATTGGCTGTGGTCAGTATGACGCAGAGATCAGTGATTGGTTACTACTACGAAAGACAGATCAGAAACGAAACTGATACTGATTTTTCTTTACCGAGGATTCCCAGCCTGACGACGGGGAATATTCATGAGCATGTGAATCCATGCCAGACCCATGCTGGAGAACAACAGTTACAGGTAAGTAACTTGTTCCTTCCCCGGCATTGTGATGAGACATTGAGTGGGCGGAGGTGCGCACTGATTATATTTAAATACTACTGCAGCTGGGGCTGCCCAGTCCAGAAGCAGTAGAATATTGAGCCACACTGCGAGCTAGCCCTGGTACATCACTCGCCTGTGGAGTAATCCCATACACGACTGAGGCATTTCATTAAAATAAGATCTGACCTGGATTGTGACACTGAGACTTTGGGACAAGGCCACACGCAATGAAGTGTGGAGTAAGCGCCTGAGGGCAGTAGGCAGCCTGTCATGTATGGACTGCAACAACACCAGCAGCCTTCACAGAGGTAGCTGGTCCGGATACATCACGCATCCAGGGACTGACCCCACCCGAGGCTAAGACGTTACGTGAACAACTGAGGTTGAGCTGTTGGGGACACTGTGACTAATGGGTAAAACTGTGCGTGCCAATAGAAATGCTCACAATATAATAAAAAGATCCACAAAAGGAACCCTTCTTGCTGCGGCAGTACCCAGCAAGTGCAGACCACTGGGAACACAGGCCCCGGAAGTGCGCCACTAAGAACGAGGCAAAGCGGGGACACGTGGGAGGAAAAAGCCCACTCCCAGACCGAGCAGGCGTGCCACCTAGCAGGGTGGCCCACCGAGGCCACCGAAACACGGACTTGAAGTGGTGAAATCACAGTGACACAGGTGAGCTGATATTAGACACAGCGGGACGGCAGTATGTTTGTGAAAGGGCTGAAGTCCAGGAGCAAACAATCCACTATGGACACCTATGCAAAGGCACAACGGGCCCCTTCAACCCCGGTACAAAAGATGGGAGAGGCATCGGCGGATGACCCCCTGAAGGAGAAAATCAACAAGTCCTAGCGGCCATAACGGATTTGGGTGTGAAGTGGGGCACGGCGATGGCGGAACTGCAGACAGCCCTGGAAAATAAAATAGATGCCGTGGGGATCGAAGTTACCTTGCTGCGGCAGGACTTTAGAGCGCTAGCAGAAAGAACTAGCGGATTGGAAAGTGCAGTAAAGACCAACACTGATGTAAGCACAAACAACGCGAAGGAGGTCCATGTACTCAAACAGCAGGTTGCCAACCTCGAAAACAGGGTGGAGGAGGCAGAAGAACCGGCGAGACAGAACAACATCTGAGTGGTTGGCCTGCCAGAAGGAGAAGAAGGTCAGGACCCCACGGATTACGTGGAGAACATGATCCTGCAAGAAGTGGGAGCAGACAAACTCTCCCAGGGGTTCACGGTAGAGCGGGCACATCGAGCCCTCATGAGGAAACCACGGCCTGGAGCTCCACCGAAGCCGATAATTGCGAAAATTTTGAATTACAAAGACAGGGAAAAGATTCTGGAATACTTTCATAAGGGCGGCACGATAGAAAGGGCCTCCTCCAGGGTTACAGCATACCCCGACTATACTATGTTGGTACAAAGGCAGCGATATAGTTATGTTGCGGTCAAAAGAAGACTATGTGCGGGAGACATCAAGTACATGTTGTTGTACCCTGCAAAGTTGAAAGTCCTACACAAAGGAAGATCGCTGTTCTTTGACTCTCTGGAGGATGTGGAATCGTGGCTAGATCTACAGGGCTGCCCGGCGCGGAACGAGGAACAGGAATCCCAGGAACACGATAAGTGAAGACACTATGTCATGTACCCTGTGTGGGGTGGGGAGAGTGGGGAGCCCGGATATAGTGCCTTGAATTGCTGGATAGATACGGCGCAGCCCTTGAACTTTGTGACTTTATGGAACTGGAATATAGTGTGTCAAACTCTAATGAAAATTGAAGTATTGGGCGTAGCAACCTTTAACAAATAGGAGCGGCAGGACCGCACTTACCTACCCCTGAGATTTAGTAGAAAGGCGGCCAATAGGGCGGCCTAACCCTGCTGAGCCGCGAGTACGGGCTGTACCAGAAAGGGCTAGATGCAGGGGTGCCTGAGATCCAGGTATGGAGCTGGGCAACAGTTGGGGAGGGTGAAGTTGGGGAAGGGAAGTGGGAAGAGTGGGACGGGGGTGAGGAATTTTGGGGAGTTTGTAGTTAAGGGGAGTTTGAGTTGGGAAGAAAGCCTATATAAATTGAAAGGGGAGTGGGACCTGAACTGCGTTGGTGGGAGGAGGAAAGGGATTCTAATGGGTCATGGGGGACCTTAAAATAATTACGTGGAATGTCAGGGGTCTTAGTAGCTATCTAAAAAGGAACAAGGTTATGATGTACTTGCGCAGACAAAAAATAGATATAGCACTGTTGCAGGAGACACACCTGACACGGGAAAAGATGGAAAGGGGTTGTGGTGGGCTCGGCATATTCTGCCTATGCTAGAGGAGTACTTATTTGGGTGGCGCCGCACTTCCCATTTAAACAGCTACAAGAAGTGGTGGAAACGTATGGGAGGATGGTCATATTAAGGGGATTAGTGGAGAACAGAGAGATAAGTATTGTGAATACATATGCCCCCAACCAAAATACGGCAGCATATTTCAGAACTCTGTGCCATAATCTAAGCTTATGCATGGGTGGGGCAGTGATCTGGGGAGGAGATTTTAACTGTGTACTGGACCCTAGGATAGATAGATCGGATGGGAAAATGGATAAACCAGCCCCAGCGGCTAAAGCGCTGCAGACTCTGCTGGACGATTTCAGCCTGGCGGATGTGTTGAGAACAAGACACCCCCAAGATAGGCAATACTCACATTACTCTGCCCCCCAGCAATTGCATACGAGATTAGATTATGTCTTTGCCACGTCGGACATGGTGATGGAGTGTACCCTAGCAGAATATAAGGCGAGGGTCCTTTTGGACCACTCGCCCCTGGCCGTTGGGTGGCAATACTGCCCCCGAGGGCAAGGATTCCAACATGGCGCCTTCGGGCAGAGGCGCTTAAGGATCCTGTCTTCAGAAAAAATAAAAAAAATAAAAGAAATAAAAAAAGCTTAACAAGGTTGTCCAGCTCATGGTCGACCAGGTCTCGCAGATGGAACGGTACCCTCCGATGTTTCAGGGCGATTGGCTGGATGGATTCATCTATGTGTAGCCTCACTGGATCACCAGCCATGCGCCCAATCCCTTCAAACAGGCGGGCATACTTCTGCAGCAGCATCTGAATGTCCTCCACATACACGGAGTAGGCAATGCTGACGATGCCCAGTGCTTCCGCGGCCGCACAGCTCAGCAGGGTGTTGGTGCTCACTGCGGTGACGTAGAAGCATGCTCTGATTACTGAACCACCATGCCTCACATCAGCCACAAAGGCTCTGTCCAGCAGGATTGGCTGTGCCCCACCAAATGTAAATATGCAGGCTTTCTGTGTTGCAAATTTCGGTGGGCACTCCATGGCATTGTAGCGCTCCCGCGCCATGACGTTCACCGAAGCTCCTGTGTCCACCAGCACAGGAACTGATGACTCATTCACTTGTACTAGGCATCTTGGTTGTCGCCTAGTCGTGGACCGTAGGACACCCACACTGGATACGAAAAAGACGTTCTCCTCCAACTCTTCTTCTTCATCAGCATCCAGTGCGGCCCTTTTCTACAAAATGGCCGCCAAACCACATGGTATGTCCCCCTCTCTGCGGAATTCAGGACGGTGACTGATGCAATCTCCGTCACCAGCTGTCATGATGCCTACCCCTGGGCATCAGGACCAAGCCCATCAGCTCCGGGAGCAGCATCCAGATACTTATTAAAACCCCAACAGCCCCGGCTGGGGGCTGTTTGGGTTCAGTCCTGGCGCCTTAGGCGCCAGGCTCATAGACTTTACTTACCTGATGCAGACCATGCTGCTAGTGAGTCCAAGCCAAAGTGAGGCCTGGATAGGACTATTTTATTACAGGGACTATTTTTAACTAGGGTGTGGTTCTAGGGAACTTCTTACCTGGAACTACTTTGGAGGCTATTTAAACCACGCCCGAACAACAGCACACGCTTCGCGTTATTCTGCATCCAGCAGCGTAACGCTCACCGTGCCTGCAGTCTGCATCCAGTCGTCTGCCACGCCTGCCTTGAATCTGGAGCTCCTAAAACAAAGAGGAAAGAAAAGGACAAGGTTAGAAAACAAACTATTTTCGAATTCCTCACCTGATTCTGGATCCATCTCGCCATACTCACCAGTCCTTGCAGCATATTTCAATTCGGCGCAGCCTCCATCATTTCTTCGCCGAACTCTGGCACCTGGGGGACAAAAGAAAACAAAAAGGTGAGCCGAGAAAACCAACAAATATAAATCTTATCACCATCGACTTACCTGATTTACCACCGGAGGCATTATTCCATAACTCTCCACATCTTCATGTGCCGCACCTGCAAAGAGAGAGAAAACAACACGTTAAACACGTGCAACATTTACCGGGCAGCGTCGGGTAATACAGACTCTTACCTGAGCGCCACCAGCTGCCACGAGGGCATCTTTTCACGATCTCGGCTGCAAGAAAATGAAGGAAGGGGGGGACAAGAGGGAAACATCGGACATATTGAACTCTATGAACTTGATACTTACTGGACCTTGCCAGGAACCTCAGAGTCAATGCTCTCCGGAACTCTCCCACGCCTTCAAACCAGTGAAGTAACTGGCATCAACGCACCCCTGCAATCAATGCAGGATGGAGACCTCATCTTTCAAGAATATAAGGTGAGATTGCTGAGAGGGCACTTCGGAGGTGATTAGTTGGGAGGACTGTTGGGGGTGCCATCACTTTAATCCACGGGTGGCTAAATCCATCTCTCCACTTGCAGGAGAATACTTCTACGAGTCACGCAGACAAGATTAGGAGGGCCAGTCCAGTCAGTCATCTCTGCACTATGCATCACGTTGGTGGAGACCGCAGCCGTCCGGATCCGACCGACGCCCCTGTGGGAGGCAGGTGAGCTTAACAGAACGCAAAGCCACTCGATAAATCCCCACCCGGGCGTTATGGAAACCTCAGAAACCGACCAACTGGCCCAATTATTGGGGGAATTTAGGGCAGAAGTGCACTCCGCTCGCCAAGAGACTAATGCCCTTAGGAGAGAACTGATTGTCTCGAAGGAGCGCACTGACGATCTGGCTAGGCAACTGCTGCAAAACCAAGCAGGGCAAACACCTTTACCAGGACTTGGGGGGGTGGGGGAGGGGGAATCCAACTCCTGTTTCATTGAGCAATCTGGTGCAAGTGGTTTTACCAGGGGCTATTCCTTTAGCTCCACCTGAACGCTTTTCTGGGGACCCAAAAAGGTTTGTCGTGTTTATGAACCAATGTCGCTTGCACTTTTTATGCAGACCTGGAGCTTTTCCAAATGACCAAGCCAAAGTAGCTTTTGTATTATCATATTTGAGTGGCAGTGCAGCTGACTGGTCAATTCCAATAGTCAATCAGGATGACCCTCTTCTTCAGGACTTTCAGGGTTTTCAAATGAGCATGGAAAGACTATTCGCCAGACATTCCCAGGGACAGGCCCTGGATAATGAACTTTTATCCCTACGACAAGGTAACCAGGATCTGTTAACCTATATCGCAACCTTTAATAGGTTGGTGGTGGAAACCGGATGGCCAGAGGTAAAACGAATTACACTATTTCATCGTGGACTTCGGGGAGAACTTAAAGATGTTTTGGCCCAAGTTGTGAACCCACCCCAGGATTGCGCAGAATATATAGACTTAGTGGTCCAGTTAGACCACCGACTTCAGAATAGAAAGGCTGACCGAGCTAAATTCGAGAATCTGGTATTGGTTAAACCCAACGTCACCCCCAAAGGAACAGATGCAGCAGAACCTATGCAGATCGGGGGGTTAAGGGACCCTTAACTCAAAAGGAGAGAGAAAGGAGACGGCAGATGCAATTGTGTCAATACTGTGGGGCCTCAGGACATTTTCTACGGGATTGCCCTATAAAACCATCCAAGAAAGTAGTCAGAGTTGTTGATAGAAATCAAACAGAACCTGATTTGGGAAACGACCACGCCCGACAAGCGTAGAGGTCCACTTGCCGAGCTTGATGAAGGGCACTCAGACCTCGCACCTAATCATACCAATGGTCCTTATTGATCCAAGGCAGCCATCACGTATGCACACAGTAAGGGCATACATTGATAGTGGGGCCGTAGGAAACTATATGGACCACGAATTGGCTTCTAGGATGAATCTACCTTTCTGCAAAAAAACCTTGTCGGATGTCATCACCACAGTTGATGGAACTGAAATTGCCTCTGGGCCTGTAACTCATTCCACCACGGAGATGACACTGTTGGGTCAAGATGGGCATTGAGAGACTATTGTGTTTGATTTAATCAAAGCCCCGCAGTTCCAAATAATACTGGGGATACCTTGGTTGGAAACACATAATCCTAGTATTGATTGGCGAGAGAAGAGAATAACCTTCCCGGATTGTGCACACACCTGTTACCCGGAAAAAACCTTGAACAAAGGCCTGGCCACAGTCGCTAATCCAGTCGTGCAGTTACCTCAGGAATATCAAGAACTCCAGGATGTTTTTCAAAACGAACAGGCAAACACCTTACCACCTCACAGATCATACGATTGTCAAATCGACCTCATACCCGGTACACAACCTCCATGCAGTAGGATCTACGCCCTTACGGAACCCGAAAAACTTCACCTACGACAATACTTGGACCAATACATTGCTAATGGCTTCATTCGTCCATCCAAGTCCCCTGCATCCTCAGCTTTATTCTTCGTGCCTAAAAAGGAAGGTGACCTCAGAACGTGCATAGACTACCGCGCATTAAATCAGATTACGGTGAAGAACCGATACCCATTGACTCTGTCCCTGAATTACTAGACCAAGTAAAGGATGCTTGCATCTACACCAAATTAGATCTCCGAGGGGCATATCATCTGGTACGTGTAAAGAAAGGTGACAAATGGAAGACTGCCTTTCGCACCAAGTACGGATTATTCGAATATCAGGTGATGCCCTTCGGGTTGTGCAATGCACCAGCAGCCTTCCAGTATTTTATGAACAATGTCCTTCGTGAACTCATTGACGTATGTGTTGTCGTATACATAGATGATATTCTAGTGTACTCCTCCTCAGAATCAGACCATGTTAAGCATGTCCGTGCAGTCCTTGAGAAACTACGCCAGCACAAGTTATATGCAAAATTGGAAAAAATTTGTTTTTCATGCTACGGAAGTTGAATTCCTTGGATGTATCCGGACTCCAAAAGGAGTCCGAATGGACTCTCGAAAGGTGGACGCAATTCTCAAGTGGCCATCACCCAGTTCAGTTAAAGGGGTACAAAGCATGCTCGGATTTGCTAATTTCTACCGCAGATTAATTCCAGATTTCTCACATGTACACCCTATCACAGCACTTTTGCGAAAAAACAAATGCTTCTTGTGGACCGAAGAGGCTGAAAAGGCCTTCCAAGAGCTGTTCTTTGCCAAGTTCGATTTCGTGATCACTTATCGACCAGGCTGTAAAAATGGCAAGGCAGATGCCTTATCCCGAATAGGGATGGGAGAAGCATATGCGAACCCAGAACCGGTGCCTATAATTTCAGAAAAAAGAATTCTTGGCATAACTACTCTACAGACACTAGAGGATATTCAT
This sequence comes from Ambystoma mexicanum, assembly GCF_040938575.1. Lineage (NCBI taxonomy): Eukaryota > Metazoa > Chordata > Amphibia > Caudata > Ambystomatidae > Ambystoma > Ambystoma mexicanum. The sequence goes on along the minus strand of NC_090923.1, from coordinate 1,481,691,482 downwards.
GTAAAGATCCAACAACTCTTTGATCCAACAGCCCTGAAGGACTGGGTAAAGAAAGGCCCAGACTACTCAGTCATCAATGACCTACCTTATTATCAAGGGCGACTATTTCTACCACACAAGGAACTCCAAGAACTAGTCATCTCCAATTATCATGACACCCGGATGGAAGGGCACCCAGGTATCGCAAAAACTGAAGCTAAAATTAAGAGACAATTCTGGTGGCCCACCTGGCGAAAAGATGTAAAGTCATTTGTCATGTCTTGTGGCATTTGCACCCAAAACAAAAGTCAGAAGTAAAAACCAGCTGGCCTTTTACAACCTTTGGATATTCCGCTTACACCATGGCACACCTTATCTTTAGACTTTATTACAGATCTACCTCCATGTAATGCATTTAACACCATTCTAATTATTGTGGATCTTTTTTCCAAGATGGCCCACTTTATTCCTTTAAAGGGATTACCTTCTGCTTTAATTCTGGCCAAGGAGTTCCTCGAAAACATTGTTTGAATACACGGATTTCCTTCCGTATTGGTCTCTGACCAAGGTAGTCAATTCGTTTCACATTTTTGGAAGAAATGTTGTCAATTGGTGCAAATCGACGTGAGGTTATCAACCAGTCACGATCCCCAGACCGATGGTCAGGCGGAGAGGACCCACCAGACCCTTGAACAGTACCTATGTTGCATGCTACACCAGACCGAAAGTAATTGGAAAGATATTTTATGGATTTCCGAGTATGCATACAATAACTCTGTACATTCAGGAACCGGACAAAGCCCCTTTTATACCATATATGGACATCACCCTCGAACCTCAGAACTAGATTCGCCTCAGCACTTAGAAATGCCCGCAGTTAGTCATTTGCACTCTACTATTACACAAGCCTTTAAGGACGCAACAGAACATTTGAAACAAGCAAAAGAGAAATATAAGAAAAATGCTGATCAACATAGAAGTGAAACTCCATGTTAGGCAGAAACCTGCGCAGTTCCCTTGGGGAACACTGCAAAAGATTTAAGACTACAGGTATAGCAGTAAACCCACTTGGTAGCAGTCTGTACCACCCAGATTTACCTGGTAGCTGTGGTCTTAAATCTTTTGCAGTGTTCCCCAAGGGAACTGCACAGGTTTCTGCCTAACACTGTTGGCATGCGCTGGGATCAAGGTGGATTGCATTACATTGATTATTGATATACTTTGTGTCCAAAGGAAACCATCCAGTAGGTTTGGTTTAGCCAAGGTAAAGTGTACTTATTGTATTTAACACAAGAACCAACACCATGGCCTGCTTTAGGCCTGAGGGACTTCTCTTATGTTGCAATGGAAACTGTGGTCACAATTTGTATAGAGAAGGGCCTCAATTGTGAAGGAAGTAAGCTTGAATTATTACAAAGGTTATGGGACCATATGCATGGTTCCAGTGAACCTGTGTCCACTTCTTACAATATTGCTGGGAGTGAGGATGATGAGGGTTCAGACAGCTGTCCAAATTCCTCAGAGGAGGAATATGAGGGTTCTGATGAGGAGGATGTTAGTTCACCCCCCTCTCCTTCTCCTGCCTCTACCTTACTGCCTACCATGTGCTCTGAGATATCTAAGCAACTGAATATAAGGAAATTCCTGTGGGAACACAATATGAAGATATGGGAATATGAGAAAAAGTATAACGGGTCTGTAGAAGAACATTTTCTGCACCCCTCTTCTTTTTCCAATTCTTCTATGTCTTCAGCTTCCAGGTTTCCAGAATTGGTGAGTCAGTATGATCTGAAGTGTGACATTGTTGTATGGCTGAAAACTTTTGACCTCACTTGTAAAAGGTTTGGTCTGTGTGAGAGTGATAGAATACCCTGGGTTCTTTTTAGACTTCCCAAGAGGGATTACCATGTGCTCTTGGATTTACCTGAAGTAGAAATAGGTAACTGGGATAGGGTAAAAACAGCTCTCATAGATAGATGTAAGAAAAAAGCTTCTACATATCTATACTCCTTAAGGGACTCTGAGCATAGATGTAGGTCAAGAAGTGCTGTCTCCTCATCCCTTAAGAAATCTGCCAATACTGAGTATAGCAGAAAAGCTGTGGTCTTAGACTCAGCTGAGCCCCCTTGTAAAAAGGCTGAGGCTCTTAACCTTGAAGTAAGAGAGGTCCCCGTAGGAGACCCCTCTTTGGAGATAAAAGGCATTAACTGCCACTCTGAAGGGCACTTGGGTGTAGCACCCATAACTTCAAATAGGGACAAAGCCCGTAGGCCCACAAAGCTAGAGGTCACTCCTGTGACCCCACCTTTAGCTGCTGCTAAGGTGATAGAGCCTCTTGAAAAACCACATGTAGTGGAAGTGGTTCAACTAGTTCCCAGAAACTTAAAAACTTCTGTTCTAGTACCCATATGGTGTAATACCATTAACCAGGTCACTTCTGTGACCCCACCTTCAGTTAACACTGAGTTTATAGAACCTCTTGAAAACCCACCTAGAGTGGAAGTGGTTCAACCTGTGGATAGAAACTTATGTATTCGTGTCCAATCTATAACACTGTGTAAAAACTTTGTTGAACCTGACAAGAACCTTAGTGTTCATGTCACACACCCTGTGTGGTGTATGTCCTTTAGAATAAAGACCCCTTCAGTTAAACCTGTAGTGGCTGAAACATTTGAAAACCCACTTACAGTGGAAATGGTTCCTAAAACTCTAAACATGGATACGCCTGAAAACCCACTTACAGTGGAGGTGATCCAGATGGATGTACAAAGCTTAGGTGTTTTTAACAACCCTAAGAGGGCAAGGAGTTTCCTTGATCCCAAGGTAGGAATTGAGTTTTCTCCTTTAGTTCAGAGTGCCCAGAATGTAACTTCTAGGCCTGAAAAACTGAACACCAAAAAGAGTTATAAGAAACCTAAGAGTAGCTTTCTTACTAGGCCTTCTAATAAAAAGCCTGTGACTCCAACTACTCCTACAGGAGAGATGGATAGGTGTTCTGACAAGGCTAGGGTCTCTGTTTCAAGAGACCACTCTAAACCAGTAGGATCCTCTATAGCGAATCCTACTGTAAGTCCTAATGTTAGCAGGGCAACCTCTAACAAAGGCAAATCAAAATCTAGACTATTAGGGAAATGGGAGCACAAACCATGCTCTACCATTTCAGTTCCAATTCTAAAGTCTTTGACCCACACTACTTCTGAGGAAGGGGTGGATAGACAAGATGGAAACCTAACTAGGCCTTTGAGGACTGGTAAACCTCAAAGCTGGTGGAAATCCAGAAAAGATATGTCTAAGGCTAAACGCCTTGACATTGTGGGCTCTTCTGCTGAAGACCCCCTTGTAAATCCTAGAGTTAGAAGGGAAAACCCTAACCAAGGTAAAAACAGATCTAAGAGGAAGTGGAAGGATGTACAATGCTTTGCCACAACCCCTCCAACTAGGATACCTGAGACCCAACCTGCTCATGTGAGAGAGGTGGTGAGGAATCATGGAGACCCCTCTAGGTCTAAGGGAATTCTTTATAAGAACCCCTTTAAAAAGCCTATTGTAGGTTCAGAGGTTGTCACAACTTCTGAGGGACTGTTTAAACAGATCCCCTATACCTTAGACAAGAGTAAAGTGCCCAACACTACTTGTAGGTCATATAGTTTGCAAATGATAACTAATATAAGAAAAAGTATCACAGCAAGGGTTACAAAAAGATTGCTAGTTGACTCAGCAAACAGTTTAACCGACTAGAAACAAGAGATCTATCCAGGTGAGGATTAGCTTCCCCTGTTCCTTAGTCTGGGGGGGACGAGTGTTAGGTAAGATTTCCACAGGGATGGTAAATCTTCCTTGCCTGGTTCAACTCAAGAACTTTTTGCTTTTCTAGTGAGATATTTTCCATTAATACCTCAGTGAGTGGGAACCTTTTTCCACACTCACCTGTCTTTAACTCTTTTTATGGGTGTCATTTTTAAGACTCTCCATAGTGTCTTTTTAAAGTTATCATGTCTAACAACTTATTGGCAATAAGTGCCTGTTGTTGCTGGGTTGCCCTAGGGGCTCCCCCTTTAACTTTCTTGTGCTAACCTTGAGTGAACTACAGTTCCCAAGGGTAGAAAGGATCTTTGGATCCCTTTTACATTTACTTCTGTGAAACCAGCACACCCCACCTTATGTGGAGTGCTGGGGAGATACAATGTATCCCCTTTCACATTTAAACTGTAACAATTATGTTACAGTGACAAGCTTACCTTTAATGGCTGGTGGCAGTGATACCTTTTACTAATTTGGTGCACCTTTACCACGTGCTGTAATCACAGCTGCAGTAAAGGCACCTAAGGGTGCTCATTTTTACCAAAATGGCCCCCGTCTTCTTTTTCTGCCATTTTAGTGTTTCTTGTCGTTTCTTGTTCCTTCCCCTGACATCCAGGGTGGGAAAATCCTTTGTTTGAGTTTTGTCTTCGGCGGGAGTCCCCTGGACACCCCGCCCAGGCTCCAGTCAGTCTGTAAGCACAGGAAGTGGGGGAGGGGTCCCAAACTTCCCCCTCCTTTGTCTTAGGTCTTCCTTCAACTGGGCCAAATCCCAGTGGGGGGTTGGCTGTCGTGATTGGATAGCCAAACGCCCCTTTCTTGTAAAATGCGGGGAGAGAATGCAGAGGTTGTGTTGCAGTTCCTGATAAATACTGGAAACCTGGAAGCTGAAGGCATGTCGACCACTGGAACTGAAAACCGAAGAGGATGACGAAGGAAAAGCGGCGGGAATGATTTCCAGCGGCCGGAGAGCCTGCTTTGTAACCGGAGCCTGCTACAGCCCTTCCTTCCGATTGACCTGGGGTCTCCGAAAACGACGACCCGAACCCAGAGCCTGGTGAGACCCACTAGACTCAAGATGACCTGCATTTTGAGCCATCCCACGGGTTCCTGCGACCTTGCGTTCTTGCAATACCCCAATACCCTGGGACCTCCTGCCACTGTGCGGTGCACGGTCTTCCGAATTCCGAATCTCGCTGAAACTTCGTGGGCATCTTGGTCTATCTCCAGAGACACGAATCGAGTCCAAAAAGTCCCCTCACAAGAGTGCTGGACCTTTTAAACGACGAGAATTCAACCGCGATTTTCTGTCTTCATCTGTGCTCCTTGAAAAGGCGCCAAACCCGCAGAACCGCATTCAGCCGCGAGAGAAATCTTGCCTAGAGCCTTCTTCATCGATCCCTGCTGCAAAGTCCCTTCTGAGGTCTTGTGTTCAGTCTCCAGGACAAGGAATCCAGTGACCGGGTATTTGGCTGCAGTCCCTGAAGTTCTCCTGCTGCAATCTCTTCTTCATTGCTGAGGTACTGTGTTGGCTTGGGTATATACTTACCTTAAGCCTGTTGGGATTTCTGTGTAGTCCTGGGGTGTTTTCTGTGATTGGGAGGTCCCTCGTCCAGTACACCCAGTCCCACTGCTAGAATCCTGCTGGGGTGTCTTCTGTGAAGCCCCTGGACCCTCTTCTAACCCTAGAAGTAAAGTACTCACTTGTTTGCCCAGTTTTCCTAAGGAAACTCTGGCTTTTGCTACTAAAGAACTTATTCTAACACTGCCTGTTGGTCACTAGTCCTAGTGACCCCCTTCTGCCACTGAGAACACTCATGCTCTAAGGGAAAAGACTTTGAAGGGATTGGGACTTCTGCCTAGAAAAGAAATCAAGTGTGTTTACTTACTTGTAAAGAGTTGGTTGGTAACTTTAATTCTAAGAGTGAACAGTTACAAACGTTCTTACTGATCTTGGATGTGTGATGCACTATTCTTAAAAGTATGGTTAACATCTTTCCTTCCTTAGCCACTGTTTTGCCAGTCTAAAAGAAAGTAGATGTGAAGGTATTTTACTCTCCTGTGATTAGGTTGTGCCTCTTTACAAAAGTAATGTGTTGGTATCACCAGGTTAGTCCTGCTAGGATAACTGTATGAGTGTCCCCCAACTGGGTCTTGCTTCCCCTGACTTGCTGCTAGCCTGTCTTTAATAAGTCTACAATTAGGTTGTTGCCTACCTAGAATATCTATTCAGTAAAGTGTGACATTGGGTTTTACTTTCCCCTTCATTGTGAAGTTAAAGTAAGTGGGTTTTACTTACCTTGTGTTAGCTGTGTGCCATCCAAAACAAGTTACAAGAGTTATTGCTTATCTCCATCTGGGGTTCCCTGATTTCCAAAGCATCTGTAATTGTATATTACATCCATTAGGTTTTGCTCACCTGGTATAACTGTGTGTTATGACAAAAGTAGTGATAGGTTTTTACTGCACCTAGAATAAGTGTTTCACTATTCACCAAAAGTATATTGTCCAGTTGACTGTTTATGTGATTTGTTCCAAGAGTCACTGTACAACTGGTAGGGCCTACTGTCCTTGTATTACCACAAGTAATCTAAAAAGTAACCATTGGTCTTTTACTCCCAAAGAATAGGCTTGACCTATACTAAATGTGTATAACAAGGTTTTGACTTCCCTAGAACTACTGTTAGGTGTTCCAAATAAGGTCTATACTTGGGTCTGTGTACTTTCAAGTATAGTGTTGTGTTTTATATTGTGATTTCATATAATGTTTCAGTATTTACTTAACCCCTAGATTTATCTGGGCCTACTTGTATTTAAATAAATCCTTTATTTTTATAATACATAGTGTTTCAGTGTTTCTTTGGATCATTTGTATTACAATTTTCACTTGTACTGTATCTACTGCCCTCTCTCCCTCCTAAGATAAGCCTGGCTGCTCTGCCTACGCTACCATGTACTCAGGTGGTACAGTCTTATACTAAGAGTGGAGTCTTGTACTGCCTCAGTTGAATGGTTTTACTAGGCCCTTAACTGGACTTCAGAAAAACTGTCCTAACACTCCACAATACCAGATTGGGGATCAAGTTTGGCTGGCTACAAAACACATACCTCTGAAGGGAACTCAGACTTTTAACCCTAGATATTTGGGACCATACACCATTAAGGCCATTATCAACCCGGTGGCCGTCAAATTGGAATTACCCTCTAATATGCGAATTCATCCTGTCTTTCATGTTTTACTTTTAAAACCAGTTCAACCAGGAACAAGATTAACCAAACCACCCGACCCCATCTTGATAGATGGAGAACCTGAATTTGACGTAAAAAATATCCTGGACTCCAAGATGGTTAAATCAAAACTTTTTTATTTAATCGATTGGAAGGGCTACGGACCACAAGAAAGGTCATGGGAGCCTAGTGACCACGTTCATGCACCTCGGTTGGTGAAGAGATTCCATCGGGACTTCCCAGACAAACCAGGGCCAAGGGGAAGAACAACTTTAGGAGGGGCCTTGGGGGGGGGGGGGGGGTGCTGTCATTTTGCCTACCCCTGGGCATCAGGACCAAGCCCATCAGCTCCGGGAGCAGGCATCCAGGACTTATTAAAACCCCAACAGCCCCGGCTGGGGACTGTTTGGGTTCAGTCCTGGCGCCGTAGGCTCATATCACTTTACTTACCTGATGCAGACCATGCTGCTAGTGAGTCCAAGTCAACGTGAGGCCTGGATGGGACTATTTTATTACAGGGACTATTTTTTACTCGGGCGTAGTTCTAGGGAACTTCTTATCTGGAACTACTTTGGAGGCTATTTAAACCACGCCTGAACAACAGCACATGCTTTGCGTTATTCTGCATCCAGCACCGTAACGCTCACCGTGCCTGCAGTCTGCATCCAGTCTTCTGCCACGCCCGCCTTGAATCTGGAGCTCCTAAAACAAAGAGGAAAGAAAAGGACAAGGTTAGAAAACAAACTATTTTCGAATTCCTCACCTGATTCCAGATCCATCTCGCCTCCGGACCTGGAAAGAACATCATTTCTGTACGCGTTGCATCTTCAGCTGCAGCGCCGCGCCATACTCACCAGTCATCACAGCATCTTTCAATTCGGCGCTGCCTCCATCATTTCTTCGCCGAACTCCGGCACCTGGGGGACAAAAGAAAACAACAAGGTGAGCCGAGAAAACCAACAAATATAACTCTTATCACCATCGACTTACCTGATTTACCACCGGAGGCATTATTCCATAACTCTCCACATCTTCATGTGCCTTACCTGCAAAGAGAGAGAAAACAACACGTTAAACACGTGCAACATTTACCGGACAGCTTCGGGTAATACAGACTCTTACCTGAGCGCCACCAGCTGCCACGAGGGCATCTTCTCACGATCTCAGCTGCAAGAAAAGGAAGGAAGGGGGGACAAGAGTGAAACATCGGACATATTGAACTCTATGAACTTGATACTTACTGGACCTTGCCAGGAACCTCAGAGTCAATACTCTCCGGAACTCTCCCACGCCTTCAAACCAGTGAAGTGACTGGCATCAATGCGCCCCTGCAATCCATGCAGGATGGAGAGCTCATCTTTCAAGAATATAAGGTGAGATTGCTGAGAGGGCACTTTGGAGGTGATTAGTTGGGAGGACTGTGGGGAGTGCCATCGCTTGAATCCATGGGTGGCTAAATCCATCTCTCCACTTGCAGGAGAATACTTCTACGGGTCACGCAGACAAGATTAGGAGGGCCAGTCCAGTCAGTCATCTGTGCACTACGCATCACGGTGGAGACCGCAGCCGTCCGGATCCGACCGACGCCCCTGTGGGAGCCAGGTGAGCGTAACACCACTGTTGTGTGTCTCCGGTGTTCCCAGAGTGCCCGTGACCCCCCTCCCGCCTACAGACTCAGGCAGATGCTGATGTGGTTGTCTCCAGCTCCCTGGTCGCTCTGCGGCAGTCGGGAACGCCCTTTTATTTATAGGGCATGCGGCAGAGTGCAACGTCACTCCGCCGCGTGCGTGTGCCCTTAATGGGGCAGCACCAGAGGGGAGTGTGTGGCAAGAAAAAGGTATACATCTGCATTGCTGGTCTGGGCCTGGACGCTAGTCTAAGCATTTTCTTAATAAAATGAGACATTTTTTAAATTATTAATTCGCGACTCATGCCAGCCCTCTCACGTACCATTTTTTAGGTGTTTACTGACGTCCGAGCACGCCAGCCAGCAGGTGCAGGTCACCGCTGTCGTGGCCCAGAGCCTGGGGATGATGCATTTATTTTAATTTTTTCAAAATATTTTTATTGGATTTCAACTAGTAAATGCAGCATTAATGAAATTACAAATAGTTGATTTTTCTTAACATACAAATATTTCCTCACTTCTCCCCAACAATTTATCAGTATTGTATCATATATTGGCTTTAAGCGACAGTGCTTAATTCAAACCATTAACACTGCTAAATTCATTATATGTCTTCAATTAATTAACAGGGGGTCGTAGGGGAAAGTAGAGAGAAGAAGGAAAAGAGAATAGCGAAGAAAGGAGAAAGAGGGCAAAGAGAAAAAAAAACAAAAAAAAAGTTTACAAAGTAAAATTCTTTGGGTCAGTCTCCTGCACTAAAAGTGCATTAACATAAATTCATTGGAGCAATATCGCATATCGAAAGTTCATAAACATGACTTCATTGGGTCAGCACCGCACAATAAAAGTTCATAAAAGTAAGACCAGCAAGTCAGCAGCCATACTAAGGGTTCATATAGTGCTTCAGAAGTTGCGGCTGGAAGAACATCTGCTCTCTGTCGGAAACATATTCTAGGAAAGGGTACCAGGTTTTCTGGAACCTCCAGAGCTTTCCTTCCAATATGGCTGCAAGTTTTTCCAGGCCTAATAGCTCCCGTATTTTGATCCACCAATAGGCTTTCTGTGGGCCCTCAATCAATTTCTAAAATCGGGCTCTTGTGATGGGAGCAGCAGTGAGCAAATGTGAGATCAAAACTGCCTCATGCAAAGACATAGGGGAGGCCCCATTTTCTGATATATCTCCCAGTAAGACCACTCTGGGGTCCATAGGGAGCAGAGAGCCTGTGATGTCTTTAATTCTTGACCTGACCTCCAGCCAAAATGTTTGGATAACCGGACAATGCCACCACATATGAGCCATGTCCCCGCGTTCCCCACACCCATGCCAACACGTGTCCGGGTACTCTGGGTTGATTGAGTGGAATCTACTTGGAGGAAAGTAGCATCTAAAACACATTTTAATGGCACTTTCTTTCACAAGTGTGCAACGGCAACTGGTCTGAGCTCTATGCCAAATCCGCTGCCAGGAGTCATCTGAGATTTCCAGTCCTAATTCCCTTTCCCAAGCTTTAATATATGGGAGTTTCTCTTCTACTGAGGCTTTCTCCAGTAGCTGATAACACAAATATATTCTATGTGATTGCTGACCCTCAAGTACTTTAAGTTCTATGCCCAGTGGGGCCCTCCCAGCTGCCTGATGGGTGTCTCTATTAGTGAGCCAATGTCGCAATTGTATATATCAGACATATCGGAAGCGTTCAGTCTCTGAGAGATCATCATTTTTCTTTACATTCCAGAAAGGTCAGGGGCTCTTGATTAACATATAAGTCTCTTAACCGCAACAGTTCATCTTGGTATGCTGCGGCTGCAAATCCAGGGGTGAAGACTGGTTTTTCGGCGATGGGGGACAGTGGGCCCAGTCCCAATGGGATACCTCTCTGTGAACGTGCTTTGTCCCAACTTTTAGGTGTGGATAAGGTGGTTGGGAACATCTCCCCTCCGTAATTACGAGCTTCTTTTAGAAGAAATGGAAAATGAGCCAGCGGGAGTGGGGCTACAGCTTGCTCAATCCGCAGCCATCCAGGGGGATCTGGAGAATTCCCCCAAGAGAGCATTACAGCCACTTGAGCTGCCCAGTAATAACGTGGAATCGAGGGTAGGCCCAGACCTCCCAACATTCTGCCCCTTGTCAAATTCTTCCTAGAAACTCGCGTTTTTTTCCTCTGCCAAATGAATCTGTATATCTCTTTTTGAATATGTATAAGTTCGAATTCTGGGATAGAGATCGGCAAGGAATGGAATACATACAGCAGCTTCGGGAGCAGCGTCATCTTGATCGCAGTAATACGACCTAACCAGGAGATCTCCTGGGAGTCCCAACGTTGCAGCCATTCTCTTGCCTCCTTGAACAGGGGGGAACATTCGCCTCATAGAGACCCGCATATGTAGGAGTCATTTTTATTCATAAGTAAGGAATCTCTGTTGTCGACCAGGGAATTTGCGATATTGCTCGTATTACTTCTAGTCTACTGGGGCTTTCAGTTAGGGTCATTCCCACCGATTTGGCTGGGTTAATCTTGAACCCGGAAATCGAGGCAAGCCTGTCTAGGAGGTCTAAGAGGGGTGGAAGCGATCGTGGGGCATCGTTCAAAAAGCAAAGCAGGTCATCCGCATACAGCGCTATTTTATGACACTGGCCCATCAAGTCAAAAACCAGGATATCAGGATGCAGCCTAACATGCTGGGCCAAGGGTTCCATCGCTAGGGCAAAAATTAAGGGTGACAGGGGACAACCCTGCCTAGTGCCCTTGGCTAACCTAATTAGTGGGGTCCAGTTTTTATTCATCTTCACCTTAGTAGAAGGTATCTGGAAGTTTGAGAGTATTAATTTAGAAAACCCCAGGCCGAACCCCTTCAGAACCATTTCTAAGTATCCCCAAGACATACTGTCAAACGCCCTATGGGCGTCCAGGGACAGTAGCGATAACCTCCCCGGGATCTTCGGGGCGAGAGCAATCAAGTCAATGGCACGACGCACGTTATCATACGTAGACCGATTATATATAAACCCTGTTTGGTCGTTAGCTATCAGAGACGGGAGAATTGCACTCAAACTAACTGCTATTATTTTCCCAAGCAATTTAGCATCCGTATTTAATAGTGCAATTGGCCTATAAAAGGCACAATCTGCAGGGTCTTTCCCAGGTTTCAACACCAATGTCGTGGCTGAATCTGTCATTGACTTAGTCACTACTTCCGCTCTCCATACGGAATTGAAAAGTTTCGTTACGTGAGGTGTGAGCTCTCCTTGGAAAGTTTTAAAATATGTTAGTAAAGCCATCTGGCCCTGGGGCTTTACCCAACGGGAGGGAACGAATTACTGCTTCTGTTTCCTCCACAGTTATCAGGACTTCTAGACTTTCACAAAGCTCAACGGATATTTGCGGGAGATTTGCTTTCCGGATAAAGTCTCCAGCCAGCTGCGGGTCTGAAATATGTGGGGTCGAATGGCTTCTAAAGAACTGCTCTATGATCTGGAGTTTCCCCAATTCAGGAAAGACTTGCCTCCCATCTGCCTCCCTTAAGTAAGCTATGTGGTAACGCTTTGCCTGTTGTTTGAGCTTAGCTTCCAGTAGCCGATTCGCCTTATTCCCTTTAGAATAATAATACTGTTTAGTGTGCATAATGCTGTATGCTGCCCGGCTCATGTGGTGAGCTTCAAGTGCTTTTGGCGCAATGAGAACCTCTCTAAGCGCGCACCTAGAAGCTTTCTTTCTATGCACCTCCTCTGCCACCTGGAGCTTCAATTCTAGGTGAGCTTGGACTTGTCCATGGGCTTTCCTGCGTTCTATTGCTTGAGCGATGGCTTGACCCCTAATGACAGCCTTCGCTGCATCCCACACCACTCCAAATTCCAACTCCCTGGTGTCATTATCCATAAAATATTGATTTATACAATTTGAAATATTGGACTGGGCCTGGGGATCCATCAGGATAGACTCATTCAAGCGCCATGGCTGGGGGGAGACTGGGGATTCGGTGAGTGGAGACAAAACTATCAGTACCGGGGCATGGTCGAACAAGGCTTTTGGGAGAATCTCTATATCTATAGTGTGGGGGATAAGAGTATCTGAAAGGAAGAACATGTCCAGCCTAGAAAAACCCTTATGCACAGCGGAATAAAAAGTATAATCCCGTTCCCCTTGGTGGAAAAAACGCCAGGCCTCTATCAATGAATTCTCCCAAAGGAGCGAGGTGAGTGCCATAACATTTTTCTTATCGACTGGGGTCGGGGGGAGGGATTTATCCTCCAGCTGATTAATCACAGCGTTAAAATCTCCACCGATTATAAGATCTCCCTCAGCTTGTTCGCTTAAGATTTTGGATATAGAGGCAAAAAATAGGTCTTGGCGGACATTAGGCGCATATAACGATAGAAGGGACACCTTCTTCCCATATAGTGTGGCCACTACCAGAACGTACCCTCCCCCTGTCCTGGAGGGTCCTGTGGACTTTCAGTGGCGCCCCCCTCTGGATTAGGATGGCCACCCCACATCTTTTCACTCCCAAGGAAGCACAAAATTTGATTGGGTAGAGTTTATCATTTAAGCGGAACTCATCAGATGACAATAAATGAGTTTCTTGTAAAAATAAAATTGTGGGGTTATATGTCGTCAATCGCTGAAATAAAGCCTTCCGCTTAAATGGGGAATTGAGGCCCTGGACATTAAGGGTGAGACAGATCACATTCAGAGCAGCCATTCCAATATTTGCTCAGGTTTTACACAGGGTTGACCCAGTTGACAACTCCATGGGGCATTATGTTCCATCCCAGGACCACCATCATCCCACCCCAGGCTTCAAAGGTTCAACAATTGACCTCAAATGAAGCACTTAACTCATTCCGGATGACCCAGCATATGAAATAGATTGCTACCATTTCAACGATAACAGAAACGTTACATGAGTAGATCTTTTGACAACAAGCTCCTTCTTTTTCCAGGCAGACCCAAAATTGGAATTCCATATAAGAGACAGGGTAATGAAGGCAATACAAAATGAAAAAACAAAAATAAGCATTATCAAATAATGGAGTATGAAAGCTTGCAAAATAATAAAAAGCGAAATATACGAGGCTTCCACGAGCCCCAACTGCAGATTCAACATCAACAAACCTTCAACGGTGCTGGGCGCAATCCGACCTGGGCGCCCCAGATCAAGAACTAAATTAACTTTTGCAATCCATGTAGGTCATGCACGGGAAATGTACTCCATAACAGGGTAATGCCCCTGAATGGCTCTGCAGATATGCTTAATACCCCATGATCGGTAACTCGGAGCTACCCACAGGGGAACAACCGGTCTATCAAAAAGCATGGCCATCAAAGTTTTCTTTCCACATGTAGTTTTCAAATTATTCAGTGAAGTTTTATCCATGCAGGAAGTCCCGTCTATGCAAGATGGAATTTTGCCCATACATTCCAACATCAGGTACCAACCAGAAGGGTGTCAGCCGGCAGCTGATGGCCATCCGGGACCTTTGGCGAGAGGCGTGCGTGCCCGCTATCCGAAGTCCCCTCCTTACGATGATCGGGGCCGCTTACCCACCGCCAAACCCCTGGGTTTCCTTCTTTTGTCTTTTGGAGTGGGCTGAAAATGGAGGTCTGCCTCCAGGCGGGAGTCTTGGTCCAGTGTAGCGTTGGTAGATCCCTCGCCCATTAGATCACTCACTTCAGCTTCTGAGGAGACTGCGTAATGTTGGTTGCGAAAATCAAAAATCAGTTTGCAGGGGAACCCCCAACAGTAGCGGTCCTTCTGGGTTTGGAGCCATGCAGCTACCTTCCGCAGCCGGCGTTGGCAAGTTAAGGTGTATGAAGAAAGATCTTGGAATAACCGAATGGAGGCTCCGCGGAATTGTAGTACTTCTGTCTTCCTGGCAGCTGTCATAATTTCCTCCTTTTGGTGGAAGACATGAACTCTTGTGAGGACATCTGGAAGTTGATTTCTCTTCTGTTGAATGGATGAATATACACGGTGCGTCCTATCTAGGACCATAGCTTCAGAAGGAGGAAGGCTTAATAAACTTCAAAATAGGTCACTTACATAGTTGGTTAGTTCCTGGTCTGAAACCTGCCGGGGAATGCCTCGAATGCGCACATTGTTGCGCCTTTTTTCAATATTTGCTTGTTTAGCCCAAATATCTTCCAGGTGTTCTTCAATCGTCCGCACTCGCTCCATGAGTACTTCAGTGTCGTGCGTTTGTTTGCATGTGACATTCTCCAGATCATCTACTCTCGCTTCAAGACCCCCTAAGTGGGTGGTTAGCTCAGCCAGTGATCTGGCCAATGAGTCCTTGGACGTATTTATTTCTGCTTTGATCTCACAGGTGATCTCCTGTTTGAAAGCTTTTAGCAAGTCCTCAAAGTCGGACCTAGAGAATGCCATGTCCGAGATGGGGTCTATGGCTGGGGATGGATGAATGTCCACTGATATAGTATGGCTTCGGGGAGCGGGAGACACCTGGGGTGCCAGGAAGGCCTTTATATTCTGCACCTTTACTTTTTTCTTAGACCCAACTTTGGGCATCGCCAGAAGAGCAAGGCAATGGACTGCCATATCACAAATGTTGCACAAAGATTATGGAGTATGCAGCAGGAGAGCAGGAGAGCCAAGAGACCAAGGAAGTATCCTAGAAATTCAGAAGGGTCCGTGACTCCCGATGATGCCGCCCATTCAGGAACCGGATAAATCTATAGGAATACACAGTAGCCGAAAGAGCATGCAGACGGCAGGCTAAGGCCGGTGCCAGGTCTCATTAAGGGGCCAAAGCGCTACTTTCTATAAAACCGGGGTCCAGTCCCTCCCAGTACTCACGGAGCATAGTCAAGCAGGGTGGGAGGCAGGATAGTAGTGAACTCGAACCCCCAACCTCGGGAAGAACGCAGGAGGCTCTGTAGTCACTTGGGGTCACTACCTCCTCTGGGCCCCAGCCCACACTCCGCCGCTGCAACTCCGCCGCCAGGACAGGAGCACTAAGGCAGCCGAGCCAAATCAGCTCGCTACTCCTCCTGCGCCGATGGGCGGCACCTCCTCGGGCACCTGGACCGGCAGCCACTCCACTCCGGCAGCTCCCGTCAACCTCTCCGCAGGCTCATTCACTCCTCTCCCATCGCCAGCGTTTGCGAGCGGTCCTCCGCCCGCAGGGCCGTCCAGACAGTCAGTGCGCTCCCGAACTCCCAGAGCGCCGGTTCCCTACTTCTGCAGCACCCACCTCCGCCACAGCAGGTCTATTTCGCTGTTCTTGGTCTCACAGGGCAAAGCGGGGGGCCTCCGCATTCAAGACCGCCTCCTCATGAAACCGGAGTCAGAGCCCCTCCGTAGCTCAAATCTGGAGGAGTCTCCGAGGGCCAGTAGACGAAATGGCACGCACCGCCAACTTAATCTTAACGGCCGCGGAGGGAACAATTGCATTCCGGCGACTTCCATTGTAATCACGCATCGGTTCTCGCCGGGATTGTAATCCGGAGGACCGGTTCAGGTTCCGCCAGCATTCCTCCCCACTCGCGACTGAAACACGGGTGCAAAAGCGTTAAGATTATATTATTTAGGGCGCCCGTCAGCGGAGCTCATAGCAGGCACGTCTTCATAGTGCGCTGCCGAGCCACCCCCCCGCCCCCCTGGGATGATGCATTTCTAAAATGGCACAGTGGCAGTGGCAGCAGTAGGGCTCAGCTAGGTTAGAAGCAGCAGAGGCCTTCTTGCATGAAGTTCGTCATCGCGTTGTAGTCCAATCCGAGGATCTTGATCTGTGCATTTGGAAGGACGGCACACCAGGGCACGTGTGGTACCAATTACCTCAATACGCAAGCGCAAGGCCGGGTAAAACACAGCACACCCCGATTGTCCCCCTTATGCACACCAGTCCAAATGCATTTTTTTTTTTGCAAAGTAAATCAGACTGACATGTATACTAAACCTGAACTGCCCCAGCCTGTCTGCCCCCTGTAGGTTACAAGGAGCACGACTCTCAGAGAGAGTCATTATCAGTCTAAGACCGCATTCATGTATTTATGTATCCCCCCCCCCACAAAAAAAAGAGGCCAATCATGTGTCAGAGAAGCGTGGCCTCCGGGAAAACTCCCGGTATCCTGCTTACTCAGTCCAGGCCTGGTCTCTGGATTGGTGGGCTTGGCTCCTTCTTCCCTGTCAGTCAGGCAACGAGTCATTCTCCGTACTGAGTTTTCCGCCTCCTTCAGCTTGGCTTTTGCGGCCTGCCACTTCTCTCCACAGTGCTGTCTGATTTGCTCCTGCTGGATTCTTCTGAGCGTGTTGTATTTCTGCAGGAGATCAGGCGTGCAGAACTTCTGCCACTGGCGTCGGGCCCAGCGATTGACTGTTGGATGCCTCTCGGTAGGTTGTAGATGGAACATCGGTTTGTCTTCTGCTTCAGAAAGCTGCTCTTGATTACCTCCTGGACTGCTATCGTGAAGTCTTCCACAGCCCTGTCGATGTCTTCCTTGGTGCTCAGCGGGTTTGGTTTCACCTTGCTGTTCAGCTCTTCCTTGTAGCGGCTCCAGTGAGCTCTTCTGAAGTTGTACTTCTCGGCCTGCTGGTAGGGTTCCATCTCATCTCCCACAGTGATTGCTACTGGGTTGTGGTCCGAGGTCGGCTCTAATTAACAAAAACGGAGGGAATCCCAATGGTACCACTAGAGTAGTTGCTCTACCTTTTATCGGGTGAGGTAAACTTTTTAACAATAGAGATAGCATATACCAATGGCTTACAGTAATAATTAGATCAGAGCCGGGGTTGTAACATGATCAGAAAATGCATTTTTATTAAAAACAATTTGTTAGACAAAAACACAATTCATATAGTAAAAAAACAAGAGTATCATTACTTTCGCTGAATCATTATAAAGACTAAAACACTGTCTAAAACCCAACAATATAGTCGTGACATATGGACCTATATAAAGTAAGGTGACATGTTATTAGTAAACGTCGAGAGAGTCATGAGAGGGGTATAGAGGTACTTAGCCGACTTAGACCTCTCTTAGCTCTTATTATTAGAGTGTGTTAATAATGTAGAGATTTCTTATCTAGAGATGGGAACTCGACATGTTTCAGTTCTCGTATACTAATGGGGAACTTTCTTCAGGAGATATGTTGCTGTTATTAGAAATAATACAGGAGAGACAGAGAATATTATAAAAACAATAATCGTTGTGAGTCTTTGTTCCTGTGTGGCGTTTCCAACATCAGACTTGTCACATTCAAACTATAGCTAGTCCAATGGTTTAGAGTGTATCCAAGGGGGTCTCTTCCTGAATAAAGCAGGAGTTGGTCCTTGGGGTCGACTTTAGACACGGAATTCAGTCTTATGCGACCTTATAGATCGGGCCGGATTGGAACAGAGAAGGTACTTCTGTTATAACACTTCTTATCAGTATTTTATGAAAAGGAGTCGATCTTTACTATTATTTAATTTTCTGGGAGTTCTTCGTCAGTTCTTTCAGGTAGGTATTGACATTAGTTCACTGCAATGGTAATCCCACGTATTACTCAGTCTTCTAATTCCAGCATCGTATGTTTTTAATTAGATCATGAATATGGTGCCAGATCAGGGTCGGGCCTGTATCTGTATAAAAAGACTTCTTTATCCTTGCTGCGTGTGCAAACTGTTTGCGTGGGTTGCCGGCTCGTTTCTAATCCATAGAGAGTTGCGCTCTGCCAGTGTTTCCAGCTGCACAAAGTGTTGCAGGTCCTTCAGGAGCACGATGTCCAGCACGTCTGGATTGTGACTTGCTACACCTGGGTAGTGCGTGGGCTCAGTCGGGCCTACTACCACACAGTCATTCTTCCTGGAATACACCAGCCATGTCCGTCCCCTCTGGTTGGCCGTACTGGAGTTCGAGCATCAATGTTTGGCATTGAGGTCTCTGATGATTGTCGGAACAGGAGAATCCAGCAAAGCATCCAGGTCTCCGAGTTCCAGCTTTGCTTTCGTAGGGCAGTAAGTTTCAATCAGCCGGAGTGATCCTATCTGTCATGATGCCTACCTCTAAGGAGCCAGGTCCGACCCAGCAACCCCAGAGGCAGGCATCATTCCCCCCCAGGGAAGTGCCAGCGGGCCCAAGCTGGGGCCCTTTGGACACAGTCCTGGCGCCTTAGGCGCCAGGCTCATAAAGCTAGACAAGTGTTCAAGTGTTTTAATGTGCACTTACCTGATGCAGACCATGCTGCTACATCCAGGCCCTCTTGAGGCCTGAATGGAACTACTTTACCTGTGGGACTACTTTCCCCTGGGTGTGGTCGGGGAAGGATACATACCTGGAACTTCTTCCAAAGCTATTTAAACCACGCCCGATCTGCAACTCACGCTTCTGCTCCTCGCAGCTGGACGCTCACCGTGTCAGCTCCTGCATCTGGACTTCAGCCACGCCTGTCAGCATCCTGGGTCACCTGCTAAGAGAGAATTGGAGAGAAAGAAGACCTTACCTGCTAAAGCTGCATCACTGAGACATCACTCCGACAATCCTGAAAGGGAAGACATCATTTTAAAAGCATTTCGCTTCGATCGCTGCAGCGCTGCATTTCACTCACCTTTCCTGGGCACCTCCATCTTCAGCAGCGATCATCCGGATCCGCAGCCACTTCCCAGAGCCTAGAGAGAAAAAGACAAGAACACAAGGTGAGAGAAGGAAGGGAATAGGAAAAGCTCAGTTTCCTTCTAAGACTTACCTGTTGGGTCATTCCCATTTCATTTCGGGTCCTGCCGCTTCCTGGCATTCCGGACCCCGGCCCCTATGGGGAAAAAAGACAGACATTGAATGAGCGAATGCAAAGACATTACCCGAACGCTCATCCAGAACTTACCTGTCATTTACTGGAACTGCACGTTTCACTTCGGGTCGGCGCCATATCTCTGGCATTCCGAACCCCGGCCCCTAAGGGGAAAAAGACATAAGCGTTAGCGCTTGCTGCAATAAGACAATGAACATTATTGTTAAGCTTGAACTTTTGAACCTGCTACAGAACTCTTACAGCGCCTTTCCTGAATAGTCAAGCTTATTTGAACTCCCATCAAACCTCAATCCAGTGAAGTAACTGGGTTTCAACGCGCCCCTGCATCAGAAGCAGGATGGAGAACTCATCCTTCCAGACCCTAAGGTGAGACTTCATGGGGAATCGAGGAAGGGTATCGTGGAGGGTTGGAAGGGAGTGGGAGGCTTGAGCATTATTCCGTCAGTGGGTAATACTCCCTTTTCACGCACAGGGGAATATTCCTGTGAGCCAGAGAGTCCATCTTCAGAGCCCTGCGCTTCACCATAGAAGAAGCATCAGCACTCTAAGCCAGACCTGCGCCTCCGTGGGAATCAGGTGAGCGTGACAGAACGCAAAGCCTACCCACAATTTCCCACCCGGGCGCTATGGAGACTTCCGAGACAGATCAGCTGGCCCAGCTTTTGGGGGTATTACGGGCAGAAGTGCACTCAGCCCGCCAGGAGACTAACGCTCTCAAAAGAGAACTGATCCTATCCAAGGAAAGAACAGATGACTTGGCCAAAAGGTTATTGCAGGCCCAGGCAGGGCACACTCCTTTACCTAATTCCGGAGGTACTTCCACATCAATGGGTTTGAATAACCCGGTACAAATCAATCTACCTGGACACATGCCTTTGGCCCCGCCTGAACGTTTTGCGGGGATCCCAAGAAATATGCCGTCTTTATGAACCAATGTCGTTTACACTTTCTATGCAGACCCGGGGCCTTCCCTAACGACCGGACCAAGGTAGCCTTTATACTATCTTACCTCAGTGGCAGTGCTGCCGATTGGTCTATTCCATTGGTAAATCGGGATGATCCCATTCTCCAGAATTTTCAGGGTTTCCAGGCCAGCATGGAAAGATTGTTTGCTCGACACTCTCAAGGACAGGCCCTTGATAAGGAACTGCTATCCTTACGACAAGGTAATCAGGATCTCCAGTCCTACGTTGCCACCTTTAATAGACTGGTTGTGGAAACTGGATGGCCAGAAAACAAAAGGATCACTTTGTTTCATCGAGGCCTGCACGGAGAGCTTAAGGATGTTCTAGCTCAGATAGTAGATCCACCCCAGGTCTGCGCAGACTACATAGACTTGGTGGTTCAACTTGGTCACAGACTTCAAAATAGAAAAGCAGATCGGTTCAAGCACGAAACCCGAGTACCGATCAAAACCCACGCTAACTCCAAGAGTACCGACGTATCCGAACCTATGTAAATCGGCGGTGTTAAAGGACCATTAACGCAGAAGGAACGAGAGAGAAGGCGGCAAATGCAACTTTGTCTGTATTGCGGGACTTCCGGTCACTTTCTTCGAAATTGTCCGGTTAAACCACCTAACAAGGTGGTTGGAGCCACTGATAACGATTTTTTGACACCTGATTCGGGAAACGACCTAGCCCGACAAGCGTAGGGGTCCGCTTGCCGAGCTTGAAAACTAACTCTTTGACCTCGCATTTTGTCATGCCAATGGTGCTTGTGGACCCAAAACAGCCTCAGCTGTTGCATGCTATAAAAGCATACATCGACAGTGGAGCTGTTGGAAATTACATAGACCGTGAATTGGCTTCCAGGATTAAGCTCCCTCTCCGCCCGAAAGTAACCCAAGATGTCATTACTACAGTAGATGGAACCGAAATAGCCTCAGGGCCTGTAACGCATTCCACTGTTGAAATGACATTGGTGGGTCAGGATGGACATCGGGAAGCAATCGTGTTTGATGTGATCAAGGCCCCACAATTTCAAGTAATTCTTGGAATTCCTTGGTTAGAAACACATAATCCCAGAATTGACTGGCGAGCAAAGAAGATAAGTTTTCCTGATTGTGAACCAACTTGTTACCCAAGAAATTCAGTTATGGGTCTAGCCTCAGCAACTTCCACCCCTGTACAGCTACCGTCAGAATACCAAGAATTCCAAGACGTTTTTCAGAAAGAACAGGCTAACACGTTACCTCCCCATCAGTCTTATGATTGCCAAATCGATCTGGTACCCAATGCTCAACTACCTTGTAGTAGGATTTATGCTCTTACGGAACCTGAGAACCTACATTTGCGTCAGTATTTAGATCAGTACCTAGCCAATGGTTTTATTCGCCCGTCCAAGTCTCCTGTCTCCTCAGCTCTGTTCTTCGTGCCGAAAAAAGAGGGCGACCTTAGAACATGTATAGACTATCGCGCCCTAAATCAAATAACGATTAAGAATCGTTATCCTCTGCCCTTGATCCCTGAGCTTATCGACCAGGTGAAAGACGCTTGTGTGTACACCAAGTTAGATCTCCGAGGAGCTTATCACCTGGTGCGTATAAAAGAAGGCGACGAATGGAAGACTGCATTCCGCACCAAATTTGGGCTCTTCGAATATCAGGTGATGCCCTTCGGTTTGTGCAATGCACCTGCCGCCTTTCAGTACTTTATGAATGATGTTCTTTGGGAACTTATCGACGTCTGTGTCGTTGTTTATATTGACGACATCCTGGTGTACTCTTCTTCAGAATCCGATCACAGAAAACATGTTAGGGCAGTTCTTGAGAAATTGCGCCAGCACAAACTATTTGCAAAGCTCGAAAAATGTGTTTTTCATACCACAGAAGTGGAGTTTCTCGGATTCATCCTGACACCTTAAGGAGTCCGAATGGACTCGCGAAAGGTGGACGACATCCTCAAATGGCCATCTCCTAGCTCGGTGAAGGGAGTTCAGAGCATGCTCGGCTTCGCCAATTTCTATCAAAGATTCATCCCGGAATTTTCCCGAACAGTCCAACCCATCACAGCTCTCCTAAAGAAAAAAAAACGCTTTGAATGGACTCTTGAGGCCGAACAAGCCTTTCAGGACCTGAAAACCAAATTCACCTCTGCACCTATATTGAAGCACCCGCACCCAGATCTCCCTTACATTGTGGAAACCGACGCATCCAGTTCGGCCATGGGAGCTGTCCTGTCACAAAGAGACCCAGAAACTAACCAACTACACCCTGTGGCCTTTTGGTCCAGGAAATGTTCTCCTCCTGAAATCAACTACGCAAGTACCGACAAAGAGTTACTGGCTATTAAATCTGCTTTCAAGGCTTGACGTCACTACCTTCTCGGGGCAAGACACACCATCACCGTAATTACGGACCACAGAAATTTACAGTATTTAAAGACGGCCAATGCTCAATCTTCACGACAACTCCGATGGGCTCTATTCTTTGCGGAATTTGATTTTGTAATTACCTATCGCCCTGGCTGCAAGAATGGTAAAGCGGACGCCTTATCCCGGATTGGCATGGAAGAACCCAATTCGAGTTTAGAACCTGTGCCAATCATACCTGAACAAAGAATCTTAGGCCTAACTTCATTGCAAACTATTGAGGACATCCAAACGCAAGTAAAACAACTTCTAGACTCTTCAGCCTTACTGGAATGGAGTCAAAAGGGTCCTCATTACACCGTTAAGGATGACTTACCCTACTTCCAGGAGCGGTTGTTTCTGCCTAGTAAAGAATTGCAAGAACTTGTTATTGCCCATCATCATGAATCATTAATGGAAGGACACCCTGGTATCGCTAAAACGGAGGAGAAAATCAAACGCCACTTCTGGTGGCCTTCTTGGAGAAAAGACATAAAGTCTTTTGTATTGTCTTGCGGAATTTGCTCCCAAAACAAGGGTCAAAAGAAAAGGCCAGCCGGCCTATTTCAACCCTTGGATATTCCACCGGCACCATGGCACACCTTGTCAATGGACTTTATAACAGACCTGCCTCCTTGTGCTGGTTACAACACTATCCTTGTAATTGTGGATCTATTCTCCAAAATGGCCCACTTTATCCCTTTAAAAGGTTTGCCTTCAGCTTCCACCTTGGCCAAGGAATTTCTGGAGAATATAGTTCGCATACATGGTTTCCCTCCCATATTAGTCTCGGATCGTGGAAGTCAATTTATCTCCCATTTTTGGAAGAAGTGTTGCCAACTAGCACACATAGATGTGCGGTTATCCACCAGCCACCACCCCCAGACCGACGGACAAACCGAGAGAACCAATCAGACTCTCGAGCAATATCTTCGGTGCATGTTACACCAATCCGAGTTAAATTGGAAAGACATCCTTTGGATCGCAGAATATGCATACAACAATTCAGTGCATTCTGGAACCGGACAAACTCCTTTTTATACTTTGTATGGTCACCATCCTCGGACCTCTGATCTAGATCCACCTTTGACCCTGGAAATGCCCGCAGTAAATCATCTGCATTCCACAATAACCCGAGCCTTCAAAGAAGCTGCAACTCATCTACAGCAAGCCAAGAAAAAGTATAAAGAAAACGCTGATTTGCACCGAAGTAAAACTCCTCCTTACCAAGTAGGAGACCAGGTATGGCTAGCAACGAAACATTTACCCCTCAAGGGCCCGCAAACCTTCAATCCCAGATTCATAGGACCTTATCCCATCAAGGCTATAATCAATCCCGTGCCCTTTAAACTGGATTTACCGTCTAACATGCGTATTCATCCAGTTTTTCATGCATCACTTTTGAAGCCAGTACAACCAGGGACCCGACTGTCCAAGCCTCAAGACCCAGTTCAAATTGATGGGGAATTAGAATTCGAAGTTAAAGACATTTTAGACTCCAAGGTGTTAAAGTCCAAACTCTTCTATCTTGTTGACTGGAAGGGATATGGACCTCAGGAGAGATCGTGGGAGCCTAGTAACCATGTTCACGCACCTCGATTAATACAAAGGTTCCATCTGAGATTTCCGAACAAGCCAAGACCCCCGGAGGGAACAACCTTGGGAGGGGCCTTGAGGGGGGTACTGTCATGATGCCTACCTCTAAGGAGCCAGGTCCGACCCAGCAACCCCAGAGGCAGGCATCATTCCCCCCAGGGAAGTGCCAGCGGGCCCAAGCTGGGGCCCTTTGGACACAGTCCTGGTGCCTTAGGCGCCAGGCTCATGTTGGACCCCTGTCCTGGCGCCTTAGGCGCCAGGCTCATAAAGCTAGACAAGTGTTCAAGTATTTTAATGTGCACTTACCTGATGCAGACCATGCTGCTACATGCAGGCCCTCTTGAGGCCTGAATGGAACTACTTTACCTGTGGGACTACTTTCCCCTGGGTGTGGTCGGGGAAGGATACATACCTGATCGGTGGAAGGATACATACCTGGAATTTCTGCCAAAGCTATTTAAACCACGCCCGATCTGCAACTCACGCTTCGCGTTGTTCTGCTCCTCGCAGCTGGACGCTCACCGTGTCAGCTCCTGCATCTGGACTTCAGCCACGCCTGTCAGCATCCTGGGTCACCTGCTAAGAGAGA
Organism: Ambystoma mexicanum; assembly: GCF_040938575.1. NCBI lineage: Eukaryota > Metazoa > Chordata > Amphibia > Caudata > Ambystomatidae > Ambystoma > Ambystoma mexicanum. The sequence goes on along the minus strand of NC_090923.1, from coordinate 1,481,666,569 downwards.
ATTGGAGAGAAAGAAGACCTTACCTGCTAAAGCTGCACCACGGAGACATCACTCCGACAATCCTGAAAGGGAAGACATCATTTTAAAAGCATTTCGCTTCGATCGCTGCAGCGCTGCATTTCACTCACCTTTCCTGGGCACCTCCATCTTCAGCAGCGATCATCCGGGTCCGCAGCCACTTCCCAGACCCTAGAGAGAAAAAGACAAGAACACAAGGTGAGAGAAGGAAGGGAATAGGAAAAGCTCAGTTTCCTTCTAAGACTTACCTGTTGGGTCATTCCCATTTCATTTCGGGTCCTGCCGCTTCCTGGCATTCCGGACCCCGGCCCCTATGGGGAAAAAAGACAAAGACATTGAATGAGCGAATGCAAAGACATTACCCGAACGCTCGTCCAGAACTTACCTGTCATTTACTGGAACTGCACGTTTCACTTCGGGTCGGCGCCATATCTCTGGCATTCCGAACCCCGGCCACTAAGGGGAAAAAGACATAAGCGTTAGCGCTTGCTGCAATAAGACAATGAACATTATTGTTAAGCTTGAACTTTTGAACCTGCTACAGAACTCTTACAGCGCCTTACCTGAATAGTCAAGCTTATTTGAACTCCCATCAAACCTCAATCCAGTGAAGTAACTGGGTTTCAATGCGCCCCTGCATCGGAAGCAGGATGGAGAACTCATCCTTCCAGACCCTAAGGTGAGACTTCACGGGGATTCGAGGAAGGGTATCGTGGAGGGTTGGAAGGGAGTGGGAGGCTTGAGCATTATTCCGTCAGTGGGTAATACTCCCTTTTCACGCACAGGGGAATATTCCTGTGAGCCAGAGAGTCCATCTTCAGAGCCCTGCGCTTCACCATAGAAGAAGCATCAGCACTCGAAGCCAGACCTGCGCCTCCGTGGGAATCAGGTGAGCGTGACACTATCGTAGTCTTGACTTGCACTCCAGTGGCTTTGATGCTTCTGGGGGGTGGGAGTGCAATCTCATGATGGTCGATCGTCGTCTTCACTATCACTGCTGTCCCCCCTCCTTTGTTTCCTGCAGGTCAGTCGGTCCGGTACACTCTGTGGTTCACCAGGCTCAGCTTCTGATTTCCTTGCTGGTGAGTCTCTGAAAACAAGGCAGCACTCACCTTTCTCGTTTCCATCAGGTGAAGGAGTTTGTCAGTCTTCTTCTGGATACCATTGGAATTCCACATCACTGTGGCGTAGCTGGGTTTAGATGCCATGTTGGTTCGTTTTTTTGCCCGGGAATAGGCTCAGGATGAGCCTTGCCACCGTCATCATGGTCGGGTCGATGTTAAGCTTTGCAACAAAAGCTGCGATCTTCACAATGATGGTCTTCCAGTTGATGGAGCTTGCTGTTCCCTCTTCCTGCGCTTGGGTGGCAGCTTGCAGCGGTTTGGTTGGCAGATTTAGAACTTCGGCGTTGCTCAGCCCAGATGTGGTGGGTGTCCTCTGGGTATTCGCTGGGCCTTGGCCTGGTGGCGGCCGAGGTGGGTTTTTCCTCTGCGTGGCAGTTGTTTGTTTTGAGTCCTGACGATGTGCGGTGCTTTGGTGTGGTTGGTGGTGTCCGCTGCTACGCTGTGAGTCATTTGCAGTGGTTGCTGGGTTCTATGGTGCTTGCAGTGGTCGTGGTGTCCTCCTCTGCTGCTCATCCTGTTTTGCTCTGGTCAGCGCTGGCCATCCGCGGTAGCTGGGAAGGTGAGGTTCCTTGTAGTTTGTGCAGGTTGCCGGCTCTATTCGGGCGGGGGGCAGTGTTGCGATGCGTAGTTCTCCCCACATCACACACAGCATGGCTCCTGGTGGCAGAAGGCAGATGTGTGGCCAATGCGCTGGCAGTTGAAGCACATGATCGGTCCTCGTCTGCCCTTCGGTGCTTCTGTGGTGACTGCGCATCTGCATAGCCGTGTGATCTTCGTCAGGACAGCGGGTTTCCCATCGCTGGTTGGTGCCAGGATGGCAACAAACGGAAGGAATTTCCTGGTCTTGTCCGCTGGTGAGGCTTCCAAGTTCACAAGCAAGTATTGTAGTCCTCGATGAAAAAAGCAATCCTTTGCAGCATGGCCTCTGCGTGTCTACACTCAACCAAATAACTCCCCCAAATTTGTGCCAACTGATCTTTGATCGCTGTGGCAGAGTTGCAATAAGAGGCTTCTATACAATGTTTTCCATTTCTCAATTCAGTTGAGCTTAAAGCTTCAAGCTTTTGTCATGCGAACAGCTGAAAGTTTAAAGGTTTGTCACTCTAAATGACTGAGCGCAGTGTTACAGATGTAGTTACAATTTAACAAACATATTGGACTTTCTTCTCGCCGCTCAACAGTGCCCCCTTGCACTCTCAGATGTTAAGCTCTACCAAAACAGAGGTTCTTTCTTCCCTGCAAGATAATTTCTCTCATCTCTTTACGTACCTATGCAGTTCCCACCTGACACTTTTCCCATCTCTTCTTCAGCTAGAAACTAGAGCGTTATTTGACCCTTCTCACACTGTCTCTACTTTTATCTCCAAAACTGCAGCGGTAGCTCTCCACAATCTCTTAAATATTAGGAAAATCAGGCACCTCCTTGATTTCAACACCGCCAAGCATCTCTTAAACACTCTTGTCTTCTCTAAACTGGACTGCCTTGCCAGCATCCTCTTTGCTATCCCCAACTATGCTTCCTGTCCTTTCAACAAGATCATGAACTTCGCTACCTTGACTCTTTAAACTCCCTCACTTCACACTTACTACTTCATAGGTCACCAGGATGGATGGCTGACGATGCAAAACAGGGCCACATTTAAATTTCTTCTCTTGGTTTACAAATCTATCCACGGTAAGGCACCACTATATCTATCCTCTATCCAACTCTACAAGCCTTCTTGTAATCTGTGCTTTGCCTCCTTAACTACACTTTTGGTACCTCGCCCTCCCTGTGCTTTCTCTCACTTCCGCTTGTTCTTGTCATGACCATTGCCCCTGGCCCTCACTGGCAAGTCAGCCTTCCAGTTAGGGCCAGGTCAAAGGCCTTAAAACCTCATCCAAGACTCTCTTGGAGTCAGTCCTGGCGCCTTTGGACTATTTAACTTGGGGGGGAGGAACTGAGCTATGCGATCTAGTCTTTTGGGTGTGGTAGGCCTGAGACTATTTTACCTGGACTACTTTATCTGAGACTATTTAAAGCGCACCCAAACAGCAGAACATGCTTTGTGTTATTCTGCTGTGGGCAGCATAACACTCACCGTGTCCAGTTCTTTGATGCCAGTTTACCTGAAACCAAGGACCTGCAGAGAGAGAAAGAACACTACGAAACTTACCTGGAACAGTATCCTGTCTTCAATCCATCGCCGACTTCAGTTCCACTCACCTGAAGGTACGAACTCCAACATCCGGAACCGTATGCATCCTGGAATACCATAACCTGGAAAGAGAAGAAAGAAAGACAGTATTAGTAAACGTTTACTCATGTTTCCTCCCGAATGAAGAAAGCCACGCAATTCTTACCTGGGTCGTCATCTCCTGGTCAGTATCATTGCTTTAACATTATGGCACTCGGCAAGGAACATCACAACCTGCAAGGAGAGAAAAGACACAGGTTAGCAATATAAAAGGCGAAACAGCGCTGCGCTTCGCGCATTACTCACCGGACAGCATCGCGCACACAGCGCTTTCGCCTATCGGCCTATGCTCATCTTCAAACTGCATGACAACACCAAAATACCTTTCCATACCTAAAAGGAAAGAAGCAAGACATTATTATTCGAACTAAAAGGAACATAAGAACTGCATATAAAGACTGTAAAGCAGCAAACCTACGGAGTCGCAGCAGGCCTGGATTCCCACAGGGGGGCTTGCACCAGGGAAGTAACTTGGTCGCTGCTAGCCCCCCACATCTACGCGCCCCTGCCACGAGGAGCAGGATGGAGAATCCACCTTTTACAATATTAAGGTGAGGAGAGGGCCCAAGGCGGAGGAAGGTGCTGCTCGCCCCCCACATCTACGCGCCCCTGCCACGAGGAGCAGGACGGAGAATCCACCTTTTACAATATTAAGGTGAGGAGAGGGCCCAAGGCGGAGGAAGGTGTTTAGGCCAAGGGAGGTGGGAAAACATGAAGACAATCTGGTATTGAATCCAGCTCTCCTGTATCGCAGACCCATCTTTAACCAGAGGCCTTACCAAGGGACCGGGAGAGGGTTCAAGAGTGCAAATCATCCAACCAGGACTGGGTGGCGTCCCCGTGGATACCAGGTGAGCGTAACAGATCTGTCTTCTTGCTCAATTTTCATGGACTTATCTTCCCTTGGACATCAGAGAAACAATCCATACCAATTTGTTCAAAACCATACTAAACGCTCTTCTCCTCGCCTATGACTTACCCTCTTAATCTACCACTCATCTGCCTTGTAGTTGAAATGTTTTTAACTCGAACTTGCTACTGTTCCTCACTTTCTCTGCCTCTGCTCTACCACTTCATCCATCATGTTCACATCCCTAACACAGCTGGCAGTACCACCTACCTGCATCTAAAAATATCTAATGTTGGTTGTCCTTTATGTATGTTGTGGGAAGTGTGAGAAACCTGAAGGTGTTTCAGCTGTTAGTCCCCGGGGATCTGTCATCCAGGAGGCCAGAACACGGGCATCGCTTTTGAATCCAGTTTCTGGGGGTGGACCAGTGCAGGAGGATCACCTAGATAAGGGGTCTTTGGGTAGTGGAAGTGGGACACCGGAGGTATCCGCTTCCCTGTAACACCTTTTCCCCAACGTACCAGGTAGGATAATTAGCTCAACCCCCCTTTCCTGACACAGAGCAAGGTCAGGCAATAACTGATAATTGCACACACCTGACTTCCATCACACTTCCCCATAAGGATAAAAGGCGGAGCACAAAAGCACACTCTGAGCAAGGCGAAGCACACGAGGAAACAGCAGTTCCAAGATGACAGTTTAATACAAGGAGAAAGACGGCGAGACCAGAGAGAGTTGCAAGGAGGGAAGTGCCCTTGACCTTTTCAGACCGTTACTTTCGTAAACCTTGGAAAGTAAGAAACTTAAGACTGGGAACTAAAGCTGAACAAACCTGCATTGTGTGTCGGAGGTACCTGGGGCTCTCCCGCATAAATAACCACGTCGATAACCAAGGCAAGGGAGGAGCATTTTGCCGCCGAGTTACTGTCCTTGTCTCCTACAACAAAGCAGCGCCAATAAAGACAGCACAGCTGGTGAGTCTGAGGCACTGATACCAAACCAGCTTGTGTTTGATCCAAGGTTGCAAGCAGCAACATTGTACGAAGAAATCCAAAGAGGACAGGGTGTGAAACACATGTGATGAGCGACGTAAATATAATTGGACACCAAAGGAGTGACTGAACTTTGGGAGGCCAAGAAAGATACCATAGACAGAGTGGTCCGGTGCCACGTAGGTGCTCATTCAAAAGTCTCTTTTAGCTATCCAACTGATGCTTTGTGTTAAAAAGGAAATCGAAGTGGTCCTGCAACAGGTCAAGCTAAAGCCTGCGCACATTCGAAAGGCTTTGATAGTTTAAGGTGCAAGCTCGGCTGGGGAGACTAATTGGATACGAGGAAGGATCTGAGCCCGTTTGAGGGGGATCCGGGGTGAACTATGAGTAATCCGAGAAAGAATATTCTCTGAACATTGTAAAAAGGGGATCTGAGCCCAGCTGAGGGTATCCGGGGTGAACCATGAGTCACCCGAGAAAGAATATTCTCCGAACATTGTAAAAAGGGGATCTCAGCCCGGAAGAGGGGGATCCATGGTAACGATTGTGATATTATAGGGATCTGAGCCTGGCTGAGGGGGATCCGGGCTGAATCATCCGAATTGAAAACATGTAAGAAGAAAATAACTTTGTATCTAGTTTTTTTGTACATCAGGCCCTCTGAATCAAGAGACTTTTTAAGAAGTAAAGAGACTTGGATACAGAAGGTCCTGATCAGGGATGTCATTTCACCAAAATGCCAGGGGTCGCAGAACAGATGCCATTTGCCCCTGCCCCTGAGTGACATCACAGGAAGTGCTGTCATTTGACCCCACCCCCACATGACATCGCCGGAAGTGGCATCTTAAGGCAGCATGCATTTAATGGATTATCTTCCCAGCGTTGCTGCACATTGCTTAATTTGATCGAAAATTAGGGTTCTGCTGCGTTTGCATCCATACTGCATTTACACCAGTACACATCACAGTAAATGCACAACTGGTAATTCATCTAGTATGCAGAATCTGAGGTCCAAGTTCATCTACCCCTCAACTGAACCGTGCCTCCTAAATGCCATGCAGCATAAACATGTTCTCAAATGTAAGTTTGTGCATGCATCAAAATCTTGAACCATTCTACTGGAGTCCCTTCGCCAATAAAGACAAAACACACTTGCTTTTATCCGTTTAAATGTACGGAAACCATTTTGACTTTGAGAAACAGCAGCCATAACCAAGACACCCAACATAACACATTTGGAAACAATATTGCTTTGTGCGGTGAATACATATCAAACCAAAGCTTTTTCAGCATCCATGATGTTTGTCAGTGATACACTATAGTAAACTGAGCGAGGCTTTTCTTAACAGCACACTTTGGTGACTTACTTTTAGGAGCTCACAAGTGTCAGAAAAGGCTCCGCAAAATTAAATGATTAGCCCAAGCGTCACACAATTTGGTTATGTGCTTCAGTTGGGACCTGCGAGTTAGATGTTCCCAGGAGACATTTTTGATTCAATATTTATAGCCATTTCTTGAGATAGTGCAGAGTAGTGCAGCATGCACAGATAGAGTGCAGAATGTGGCTTCAAGGACTAAAACATTCAAAGTACAAAAACATCAAATAAAAATCTGACAACATAAAATCGCTTAATACAAAATAGGATCCGCCCCACCAACCCGCTGAACAAAACGTTCTTCAGGGGTTCACCTTCACGATTTATTATGGCGTGCTCCCTTGCTAGCAGGAGATTGGGGAGGCAACCAGGACAGCACTTGAAAGAAAACAGTGGTAATTTTAGTATAGTGCTAAGAGCCAACCGTTTGAATTCTGGACTAGAGTTTTTAAAAATAAAACAAGTCCGGTAATTAAGATTTGGTCTTTCAGCATATCCACCTTTTGCAAATAACACATGAATAGCAATGGTCATTTGCAAAAGCAAAGAGGTGATGGCTGGGAGGTTACGGCCTTTCACCCTGAAATGAAGGCTTTCAGACGCTAATGTCTCAGCTATGGGGTTAATGGGTCAAACATTAACACCCTTTTGTCTCCACTCTTGTTAAGGCACAACAGGGAGTGGAGACAAAGGGGTGTTAATGGTGGGGTGCGTTTCCTGAGCTGTGACTAACAAGTGCCAGTCAGCCGCAGCTTCGCGCAAACTAGTTTGAGCGAAGCTGTGACTGCCCTGCACTTCTGTCAGTCACAGCTGCCTGACTTGATGACGGCGGGTCATCTCCCGTTGTGGCTGCGGCTGTGGCGGGACAATGACATGCAGTGAAGTGGTGGGAACCGGGGGCCCCAGCGGGGCCCCGGCTCAGCCTCACTTAAAGCACTGGTTGCTTGTGCTACCCTTTCTTTGTTGGACCTAAAGGGAAAAAACGTAAGTTCAGCTGTCACCCTTCTAAGGAGCTGTCCATGGGGAAAAAAACGAAGAACCAATCTATGTCAAAGAATAACAACTCTAACCAAGCACGGCACTACATTCGTAACTTACCCAATTTGCGCAAATTGCCACATTTTGCCGCCAAAGAGCTGCCTTCTCTTTTGAAGTCTGTAACGGCCAAACCTCCTTCCGGCTTAAATTCTATTGCCCCGGAAAAGTGTTCTCCAACGAGAGACTCCTCTCGCATTAGTGAAGACGATGATTGTTTGAATTTCTCGACGTAAACTATTGACGAAGATTCAATCTCGTTTGCCAATTAGCCTGAATCCATCTCTGGCATCTGGCAGTACTGCGGTCGTTGCCTCCCACTGTGTGAAGCCTTCATTTGAAATAGGACCCATGACTCACTCACTCTCTTTCTCTCCCCCCCAAGTCTGTCAACAGCATTAGCAAATGTATGCAGTCCTGGGTCTTTGGTGTATATGTTAAGGGGGACCCTCCCCCAGACACAGGGAGAGGGGCCCGAAACTGACGCCTCGAGTTCTGCTTTGCTCTTCTTCCTGTCTCAGTCCTGGACAAGCTTAGCAACCATAGCTCGAGTAACAGACATGAAGGCACTAGCGTGCCACGCTGCTGCTTCCACTGGCCTGGACTGGAGCCTGGAGCTTGCTCGTTTTTTATAAATAGTTTGTAACTAACAAACTATTTATAAAAAAGGGCAAGCTCCAGGCTCTAGTCCAGGCCAGAGGTCGCAGAATTATGCCAGAGGTCGCTGGGGAAACTGCAGAGGTCGCTCTTGCGACCTTTGGCGACCCCCAATTGATGTCCCTGGTCCTGAAACTGTTAAAGGAACTGTATCCTCATGCAGTAGATGCCAAAGTGTGTGCTTTGCTCGAGTGGACCGTCTTGCCCCACGCTGAAAACATGGGGAAGGGCGGCCAAGGGCCTGAACATCGTGACGTATCATTTTGTGAACACTTCTTTCTTTTTCATGAACATTACACTACTTGTAATTAGCGGTAAGGATTGACAATGGGTTTTTTAGTATAGTCCCTTTTATTTTGACAAGACTCCACTAGGACCCGCATTATTATTTGATAGCTTGCTCACATCTGTAGATTTAGGCTTAGATAGATGTTTATCACATCCTTGTGAAAGTTCAGTAAACACCCTTGAACTGTGGTCACTTGTGTCTGTCTTACTGTTGATACCATGACTTCCTTAGACAAGCCAGAAGAAGGACTCGGACCAGAGGACATGTCAAAGAGTTTTATTTAACTTTAAGCATTTCTGTCCCTTTTGCTAAAAGGGGAGTTCCATTCCTAACAAACAATACTAAGGTGCTTGTCAATAGTCAAAAAAAAGAAAATAGTCCTCTGTCCAAACCTATCTTCTAAACTGGCCCTACAAAAAAATAGGTATGAAAAACTAGGCAAAGTGCCCTGCTCACAGATTTGTTCACCCTAATCTCTCACTAGGCTTCCAGGATATCTCTCTTGGTTCTGGATCCTAATGGTTATCAGTAGAAGCAGTTCTCCCTGGTTTAACAGTTCTTGATAGTCTTACAAAAGTTCCAAATGTTTCTCAAGTTTATAAAATAAAGTTTCAAGTTCCTGAAAAGACCAAATGTCCAAGTTGCCTTAGGTGGAGGGATATTTCACTGATCCCTCTCCACCACTTGGATTGGTTTCTGCCCACTTGGTTCACATCTTGGGTGCCTCTGTTCTCCCCTAAAATCTATTCTTCACAAGGTTTATTCAGATCCTCTTGGGGTTCTCTGTCCCAGTATTTCACTTATATCCTCAGAGTATGGATACCCTCTTTCGATATGATTCTTTTAGTTCTCTGGAGTATCTGTGTGCCGTTTGGCTGATTATAACATTCAGATTTCTTTGGGCTCCTGTAACCCTTATTGTAACTTGGTTCTTTCACTTTCTCCGGCCTTTATGCCCATGGAATGGGATTAGGGTAATCCTTCCTTCTGCCCACTTCCACTATGAGCAACCTGGGTACCTTCTATGTAGCAGGTTTTGTTTCAGTGAGGTGCTGTCTGCTCAGTAGCAGTGGGGCTCTCCAAGGCTTGACAAACGTTAATTCTGGTCACGAGTTTTGTGTTCTGGTTAGTCCTGTGTTACTCTGCTCCTCTGCTCTCGTGTTGCAAGCAGAGGATTAATTCCACTCTCAACTTCTCGTTTTGGCATATTTTCCCAACTTCAGGCCTACCATCTCCTCTGTGTAGTTGCGCCTCCAAGTAATGCCTGCTTTGCTCTGCCTTGCCTTTGCGACTCTGTGCAGCTCAGCAGCGTCTCTCCTCATCTCCTGTTTCTCTCTGCACCACAACCAGCTCTGCTCCACCCTTCAATGAAGTGCTCACATCGGATGCTTGCCTCTGTGCATTGCTTTTTCTCCTCCATTCAAGGGTGATTGCGCCTTTTATCCTCGATCCGTGAACAAAACGTGATGTGTTGTTTATGTTCAGCTGTCAAGCCCATGGAGAGGTAAGCGTTGCCGTTAGCCAAATATGCAAAGGCACTTTCAGTATTATTAGTCCCACAGCTGAAATGTAACATAATTTCCTCTGGTTCCCACATATGCAGATAATGCCTTTGTTATAAGGAGTTCCACATGGCAATCCTTGTCCCCCAGGGAAGAAGGGACACAATCTCCAGATTCTTATCAATGTCCACCCATGTATTGTCCCCGGTGACTGTTCCATTTATTCCCCTCCACAACCAGGTCAAAATGTCACTCTAGGTCATCCCATTGTCACTACTTCCCGTCAATTCTGATTTCTTATATATTGTACGTTCTTTTGTGATCAAAAGAGTATTGCTCCTCCCTGTAAATAAATAAAAAGTTGTTCTTAAAGGCCCTTATTTGAAGGATCCTCCTGTGCTGTGCCCAGTATACTCTCTCTGGAGCTTAACGGGGTGCAAACATCCCTGATGGAACACCCTCACGAGCCAATGCATAAGTGTAAAGACTGGTATGGGGTGTCTGTACTTCTGCTCTCTATATGGTAGAGGAGAGGCACAGAGGACCCCAGCCAAGATTCTCTATTATTGGTACGTGGTCGAGCAATCAAGGCCTAGCTTCTCAGGAGGTGATGCAGGCTGGTTCTTAAGTACAGTGTAGTCCCCGAACCCCCACAAAGGAATGTCCACACACTGTATTACGGAAAACACAGTCTTTATATAATTAATATTCAAAGGTATGTACACGATCACAATAATGATAAATATATACAGTTCTAAAGTGGTACCACTAATGTTATCCAATCTCATTAAAGTGCATCAACTGTACGGTTAAAATGTCACACAGATTAATAACGAGGAAACCAGCAATAGAGATAGGCAGGAACGTAAAATGGTTGAAACAATAGGCAGAATGCTGACCCCTACCACTAGGCACAGTTCTGTGTGGAGATCCCCCCACCTGGCCAACCTGTAAATAAAGATATATAGCACAAGCCCAGTCCATATATTGTCCGATAGTCTTACTTCCTCCTATTAAGGTTTTACCCCCCCAATGTACCTGGTGGAGTAGAGGTCTCCGATGATGCGTCAACCGATCCTTCTTGAGTGACTCCCTTTCAGGCAGGAGCCACGGATCGTCGAGAGGTGTCGAGGACTTCGGTGTCGGAGAATCGACGGCCCTTCTTGAGTGCCCTCCCTTTAAGGCGGGATTCACGGGTCGTCAAACGTCTGACGGTGAACAGGTTGAACTACGGCCGTGAAGTGGCAGCTTCGTTCCTAGCGGTGCTCGTCGACGACAGAGCGTTGGCGTCCTGCAAGGAAGAGGCGTGCGGGGCACCTCAGTGACGATTGTTCTGGACCGCAAAGAGATGATGAAGAACTGTGGCCCAGCAAGGGCGTCGAGTCTTCGGCGTCTCTAAGTTCTTTTGGTGGCGGGAAACCCACCGGTGGATTCTCTTCGGCGCGTCGATGGTCAGGCCTTCTCCAGCGGGAGACAAGTGGGTGACGATGCAGACGAGAGTGTCCGATGATCAATTGAAGTTCTTAGGCAAACGGGAGCACGGCGGCTCCGGTCGGCGACGGCGGTCGTCGACAGTGGCGGACAACAGTCCGGGTGCTTCTCTTGGAGATTCCGCGGCAGTCCCCGTCTCGGGACGGCAGCCTGTCATAGGTCTGTCTACCAGGGAGCTTTGGCAAAGATCAGCTGTGCACGATGGTCCCTCGTAGCTCGGGAAGAGGGCGCCTTACCAGGTCCTCTCTGGGTCAGTCCTTGGAGGCACAGCAGCTTTCAGATTGTGAAGGGGAGCAACAGCAATTCTTCTCGTCCAGCAGGGCTTCAAGGTCAAGCGTCAGTTAATCGTTGTAGTGGACTTCAGCTTCTGAACACGATTCCTAGCAGTGAGAGGTCCCCAGATATACTGTTGATCTCCCATTCATTCCGCTGGGTCACACTCAAGCATCCAATCACGAATAAGGGCATTTATGCAGGCAGGCAGCCAATCAGGCACACAAGGTATTCAGGCCATTCACTTCTCTCCAGACACTCACAACAAGTTATGTGTATTGGGACAAGTACCGAGCCATTCAACACTCCAAGCTGCATTCATACCGGTTTCGGGCAGGGTTATCTCAGTCATTGTGTCAGCCACCAGATACTAGACACCCACAACACAGAATGCATATTCGTCACACACTCTATTCACCCAGGTCCCACCCACAGGAGATACCCACAACATACATCACCGGGAAGGCTCCAGCTAGTCTGGCCGGGCCTTCACAACAACACCATATATGGCATTTCCACCCAACAGCCAGTCAGGGGGAAGGGACAGAGTCAGGGCTTCCCAGCAATTTGGGAAAACAAGGTAATGGGTAATATAAAGCAAGAGGCCACAGGGGCCATCTTGTTTTCCATCAGGCGGACCCGAAGTATCCCAAAATGAAAGATACGCCGCGCTCCTTTCAAATTCAGCATGGAGCTGCCACCAGCCCATACCCTGCTCTGCGGGCCACCCACAGGTGCCCAAAAACATACACTAGGGGCACAGGGTTGTACCCCCACCCATGGGTGCCATAAGGGTATCCCACGGGTCCGTTCACCAAACCAAAAGAAAGAGAGCTGCACCGCCAGGAGTCCCACATGAACTCCTGCGCGGAAAACACGACAGAACACACGATAAAAAGCAGTAAAGGACAAGGATACGGAGGCCCTGTCCCTCCGATGCATTTCCAGCATCACAATAAGTGCGACATTAAGTCTCTCTCACGGCAAGAAGGCTTTCTCCTGGCCATCACTTCCGCCAGGCGTATCAGAGAGCTTCAAGCACTGTATGTCAATCCACCCTGCATGGTCTTCTCGAAGGATGAAGTAGTGTTGAGACCACACCCCAGATTTCTCTCCAAGTTCATTTCCGAGATGACTGAATGAGCACATTTCGCCACCAACTTTCTCAACTGTGTCTGAACGTACACTGCATTCCCTGGCTATGAAATGGGTATTCTTAAAGTCTACATCCAGCACACCCTAACCTTCAGTAAGACTGACTGACTGTGCCTTATGGAGGCCTCCAAAAGAGCTGGGCTATATCTAAGCAATGATTGGCTTGTTGGGCGGTGAACTGCATCCTTCCTTGCCATGAACTTCAAGAACACACAATTGCATGTGGAGTTACCGTACACTCGACCCAAGGCAGGGCAACAAAAGAGGCCTTTCACACTGATGTGTCTGCAAAGGATATTCATGTAGTGTCCACCTGGCGGTTGCTACACACCTTTGCAGGCACTACTGTCTTGATGAGGATGTAAGAACTGAATATGCAATTGGTCAAGTGGTGCTGCAATATCTTTTTACATAAAGATCAGAGCAGCCTCACCCTCCATTCCCGAGGACTGTATGACATAAACATATTATGGATTTAAGGGTATACAGTGATTATAACAAAATGAAAATAACAAATAACTTTTATAACAATTATTAAATAACAAACTAAATCGAATTTGCAGTTAAAAGTATATATTGGGGTGGGGTAAGGTATTGAAATGGGTGGGGGGGTTTGGGGTGGGGTAATAAAGCTGAGAAACAGGGGTTGGGGGGCACATATTTAAAAAGAGAAATTAATTCAATATTTTTTCGTTCTTTATAATTAGATAAAAAAGTTTTTGTTATTATTTCATTCGTTATTATCACATGGAACCGACTTAAAAGGTTTTGACTATGCTCATTGTGTGATACGCCTGATGATACTGCTTGGTAATCTATTCAAGCTTGTGAATCTGTGGAAGATCCAATGCTGCAGAAGAATGAGTTACTTATCTGTAACAGTAGCACTTCAGCATTGGTATCTTTCATATATTCACATGCAACCCACCCACCACACCTTCTGAGGAGGCACAGTATATATTACCACATGATTGCAGGTTTTGAATCTGAAAATGGCGTTTCTGGGTGGACGTAAGGGGGCTCTCCACTTCTTTGGATTAGACATAAAGGACCTATATGAGACAGAGAGCCTACAAAAGTGATGTAAGACCATATATGGAATAAAGGCACAATAACCATATACTAATGACACGCCAGTCGTGAGGTTCGTTTCCCAAACACGTCTGGTTTATTTTCAGAGTATCTCAGTCGGCCGACCGTGTCTCAACACCTCATGACTTGTGTTCACAGACACCGTGAGAGGAGAGAGAGCGAGCATCGGTAAAGCAGTAATATATGTATAACACATCATCATTGTACATCATTATTCGGTCCGCCCATATACATGACATACAAGCTAGGGTTCAGTAATTGACAGTTATGCACGTAACTTCATTCAGTCTAAACATTTGGTATTTCTAGCCGGGGCTGCAGAAACAGCTTACTGTTTTGGGGAACACGGGGCACTGGCACGGGGAAGGATATCATGTTCTAGCAGGGAGACATTCCAACCAATGTTATCTATTCGCTGCGCTCAGGGGCTAAGGGTCAGACAGTTCTGAAGCAGAGAAAATACCATCCTTGATGGAGGAGCACCGTTAGTTGCATATCATTCTTATTTAACTGCCTTCTACAACAGTGTTTCCAAGACAGGCTGGCACCTGGTTTGCTGATTAGTCGATGCTTATGTACAGCTTCCAGGCTTCACAGAATAAGAAACACAATGTATTTCTACAGAGCTTCACATTCCTGCCTACGTTAGCATTCAAAGTTCAAGCTGTGGCCTTGCACCATGTGTAGACCTGAAGCACAGAATATATTTGCAAAAGCGTTGAGAAAGAAATGGCAGGCAATTACAAAATGGACTCCCAATGGTCACATTCAGGTTTCATGGTTCGCAATGTTTGTTACATGCTTCTGGCCAACATACTATTCATACCATTCGGGCTGTACGATTGCATTACAGTTTTACAGTGAGATGTCTATGATTTGCTTGCAATGTGTTGTAATGGAATTTTGTATAATGTACATGGGGATTCACAGTCCGACAGTGAATATTTTTTTTATTTTTATTCTCCAGCATGGGGTCTGGCATGGATTCACATGCTCATGAATATTCCCCGTCGTCAGGCCGGGAATCCTCTGTATAGAAAAAATCAGTATCGGTTTCGTTTCTGATCCGTCTTTCTTAGTAGTAACCAATCACTGGTCTCTGGGTCATTCTGCCCCCAGCCAATGACTGCCCTCTCCCTAAGCCCCGCCTCTGGCAGCCATCCTCAGATTTTTACTGCACGTTCAAGTGTTGGGAGTCCTCGTGCTGTAGCTCTCGAGCTTTTGCTGCGGTTTTGTGCTTTTTCAGGAGTTTTTTCTCATTTTTCGGTTAAATAGAGCCTCAAGCTCCACCGTTTCTACATCCGATCAACAGGGAACCATTTCGGAGTTTTCTACGCCCCTCAAGGGTGAAGATTTCGTTGAGTTGCGCTTTTGGAGGATTCCAGATGTTCCGAGGCCTACCCCGGACATGGCCCAGGAGAAAGGAAGCTCGACGCCGGGGAAGCTGTTCAGGACCTGCCCTGGATGCCAGCTTCAGAATGTGTTCAAGGAGGACGAGCATTCGCTATGCCTTTACTGTCTCCATGAGGACAAGACGCACACGGAGAAGGACTGTGCGTTTTGTGGGAACATGTCGGAGCAGACCATGAAGGATCGCCACCTCCGTCTCGCCAACTGGCAGAAAGGGAAGAGCCCGTCAGGCGAGAAGAAGAAAAAGAAGTCTGAGCGGTCTTCTAAGTCCTGTGAGGGCGCCCCGGCGACGGGGGCACCCACAAAAGGCCAAGCACCGCGAGTCCGCGGGCACCGGGAGCACCGAACGGTCAGGTTCCTTGGCAACCACGAGCCAACGCTCTGGCTCGGGTAAGAGGAAGTCCGAGAACCCGGCGAAGCTTCTGGAGAGGCCCCGGTCGATCTTGAAGATTCCGGCAGAGGGGGAGCGAGGCTCGGACCCTCCCGCCAAGGTGAAGGCCCCAGGCGTACAGAAGGTGACGATGGGCTTAATTCACCCTGCTAAGACCTCGATTGAGGATGTTGCAGTGGCCCTGGCTCAGCCTGTGGAGGCTGCGCCAGTGGAGGCGACCTCAGGATCCAGAGTCTCCCTGCCACTGCGGAGGGAGTCGTCTTTCAGGTCCATTGAGAAGACCACCCAAAGTCCTCGTTGGAAAAGGAGGGGGAGGGGCTGGTGGCCATTGTGGATACGGACACGACCTCTGAAGAAGAGCTCATCGAAGTCGTGGAGGAGGCCCAGCCCATCGGGAGGAATCCAGACGAGGGCGACGACAAGGGCGACGGTGCCGCCGACGAGGTTCCTCAAGAGCCCTCGCGCCCGTCGTTTCCCGTGCCGCAGGACACTTCGGCGGCCATTTTGTCAGCGCTTCAGTCCTTATGCTCAGAGATAAGGACAAGGTTGCCCCTCCCCCCGACGGAGGTACCTGAGCCATACCCGACGGGGGAACCGGAGCCGGGACCTTCGGAAAGTCCACCGCATAAGAAGATGAGGACGCATCTTCCGCCACCTCTCCCACCTCTGCGGCCTGCTCTGCCTTCCCCCTGGTCTACCCACGGGGATGATACAGGCACGGACACGGCTATGGACGACGGAGGCGATGACGGGACGTGTCCCCCGTTGCCCCCTCCTCGGGCATCCCCGCCCGACGAGATTGGATCCTTCCATGCCATGATTTCCAGGGCATCCGAGCTCTTCCAGCTCTGCCCAGAAGAGAAGAAAAAGGAAGGGTTCCTTTACCAACGGCGTGAGGCTAAAAGGAAGACGGTCCTCGCTGTACCACTTCTTGATGACATCTGGGATGAGGGACTCGCCCTCCTCAAGAACCCTGCCACGGCGCCTGCAAAGAGGGACCGGTACGAGAAGTAGTACCGGGTCCCCGACGCTGCCCCCTTGTGCCTTCGGGCGCAACCTACCCCGGATTCGGTCGTCTCGGCGGCGGCAAAGAAGAAAGCTTGGGGTGCATTGGCCTCGACATCAACTTCCCCGCCGGACGGCCAGGGCAGGAAGCTGGACACGATGGGACGACGGGTCATTTCATCCGCAGCGACGACTATCAAGGCAGCCAACACCCTGGCTATCGTTGCCCGCTACGACAGGGAGTTGTGGTTCAAAATCGCCCCTCTGTTGGACTTCCTTCCGGACGCCAAAAGGGCTGAGGCCCTTGAAATTTTACAGGAAAGTGAGATTGCTTCGGACCACGCCATCACTGTGGCAACAGACATCGCTGACAGTGGTTTCCGTCAGTTGGGCAACAGCCTTTGCCTGAGACGAGGAGGATGGCTCAAGGCGACGGATTTCCGTCAGGACGTACAAACCAAGGTTTTGGACATGCCCTTCGACGGGAACAACCTGTTTGGGAAGGCGGTTGATGAGTCCCTTCAGCCATCAAGACAGACACAGAGACTTCCCGGGCACTGGGAGTGCTCCAACAACAACGGCCGTCCTTTCGGAGCTCCGGAGGCAGACAAGGCAGACAAGGTGCCTCCAAGGGATCCGGCAGTGGCTCCTCGACTTACTGCCAGGCAGCAAGATCTTCGTCTCAGGAAGCCTACAGGGGACGCGGAAAGTCAGGTGGTGCCCGTCGTCGACAGGGAGGTCAAGGAGGCAAGGCGGCCTACAAACAAGATTGCCTCCGCCGAAGCACCCCGGTGGGAGGCCGGCTGGCGAGGTTCGTCAGCGTGTCAGAGTCCATCTCCACTGACCGTTGGGTGCTGGACGCCCTGGCCAAGCGCATGCCCTAGAGTTCCAGAAGAAGTGCCCTCGCGTTCCACCCGTGGCCAGGAAGGAAAATCACGTCCCTCAACTACTGTTGGAAGTAAGGGCGATGCTCAAGAAAGGTGCCATCGAGCTCATCCCAAAGAGGCTTCGGGGCTCCGGCGTTTACTCAAGGTACTTCCTCGTAAAGAAGAAGACAGGAGAATGGCGTCCCATCCTGGACCTGCGACGACTGAAAAAGTACATCAAGGCACAGAAGTTCGGGATGGTCACCCTCCAGTGTGCTGGGACAGCTGGAGGAGGGCGATTTCCTGTCGCCGTTGCACTTGGAGGATGCGTACTTCCACATCCCCATTCTAAAAAGACACCGAAAATTCCTCAGGTTCGTGGTCCAAGTGCGGCACTACCAGTTCAAGGCCCTCCCGTTCGGATTGAAGTCGGCACCCAGGGTGTTCACCAAGTGCCTTGCACCGGTGGCGGTGCGCCTGCAGGGGAACCACGTCTACCCCTACCTGGACGACTGGCTCATCCGGGCAAGGACAAGGGAGCTCGCCGTGGAGCACACTGCGAAGACCGTCCAGCTGCTCACGGACCTGGGGTTCTCCATCAACTTTCCAAAATCCCACCTGGTCCCGTCTCAAGACGCCCTGTTTCTGGGAGCCAAGCTCGACACAGTGGCGCGGCTGGCCTGCCGTCGGAGGAAAGGACCAGGACCATCCTGGGCAAGGTGCAGCGTCTGCTGGCCACGGACATGGCCAGGGTAAGATCTAGCAATTCCCTCCTCGGGATGATGTCCTCCTGCATTTATCTGGTGCGCCTTTGCAGGCCTCGGATGCGCCCCTTACAAGAGTTCCTCGACGCCCGCTGGGTCCAGTCGACGGGCAGCTTCGAGGACAGGATCCCACTCAACGAGACGTTCCGTCAGGCGATCCAGTGGTGGGGTACCCGCTCTCATCTGTCGGCGGGCACAGACTTTCAGACCCCAGCTCACCAGGTGACGGTGACGACGGATGCCTCCCTGGAAGGTTGGGGAGCGCACTCCGGAGATCTTCACGTGAGAGGCCTTTGGCTCCCGGAGGAGAAGTCACTCCACATCAACATCTTGGAGCTCCGTGCAGTGTTCTGGGCCTTCAGGTCTTTTCTTCCGTCCCTCAAGGGCAAGGTGGTGAGAATCTTCACCGACAATACCACCACGATGTTCTACATCCGGAAGCAGGGCGGAACCAGATCCCCTGCCCTATCCAAGGAAGCCCAGGATCTGTGGCATTGGGCCGTCGCTCAAGGGATGTTTCTGGTGCCTTTTCATCTGGCAGGAATAAAAAACACCATTGCCGACTCACTCAGCAGAGAGCTGCGCTCGTGCCATGAATGGGAACTACACCAGGACCAAGTGGATCGACTCTTCCGACGATGGGGCGAACCCCAGATCGATCTCTTCGCGTCGGCGACGAACTCCAAGTGCCGGAGGTTCGCCAGCAGGTTCCCCCAGCCAAGGAGCATGGGCGATGCTTTCTCGTTCCCCTAGGACGGCCCATTTATTTATGCGTTCCCTCCGCTGCCGTTGCTGCTCCGGCTCATCAACCAGCTCAAGAGGTCCCGGTGCAGGATGATCCTCGTCGCACCGGCGTGGCCGAGACAGATCTGGTTCCCAGACCTTCTGGAATTGTCAGCGTCCACACCAGTTAAGCTGCCGACGGACGCAGATCTTCTCTCCAGAGAAGGAGGCGCCATTCTTCACCACAACCCAGAGTCGCTGAACTTGCAGGCTTGGCTCCTGCAGCACTAGAGTTTGGAGGGTACGACATCCCAACCGACTGCAGAGAGGTTCTTGCAAAGGCCAGGGCGTTCTCAACTCTCAAGTGCTACGGACATAAATGGAAGAGGTTCTCTGTCTGGTGCTGTACACAGAAGATTAACCCTCTGTGGATTACGGCCCCTCAAGTATTGCCGTACCTACTGTCATTGGCCAAGGCTGGACTAGCTCACGCTTCCATCAAGATACATCTGGCCGCCTGTTAGGAAAGATTTATTACTACTGGGTAATTTTCCTTCCATGTGGCATCCCCTAAACTTTTTGCTGTTGTTTTCACCATGATCTAGACTTTGCCAGAGAAGTCCAGCCTTCTGCCGCACTCCTCTGGGCTTTCGCTGCATTCTTACGGGGAAACTGACATGCCCTTAAAACAGTCAGTACCGGGAAACGTTGTTTTCCGTAGTTTCTTTATCATGTTGCAGCTTTCGCGCAAAATGGCACAAGAGGGCACTGTAAGCTAAGTTACTGCTCTCTTGGGTCTCTAGGCTTCTACAGGCCCTAGATACTCTCTTTGGATTGTAAATGAACGGTGCAAGTGAATCACAGACGGGATTGGTGGCAGCGATCGTTTCTTGTGTTATTGAGCTCCTTTTGGCGTTTTAAGCGTGTTTCTCGCGCTAAGCCCAAAATGGTGGCCTGGCTCCCAAAATGGCCAGACCACGAGGCTCTTTGTCCTGTCCGCTGACCGTCTTACCCCCTTCACCTCCCCCAGGTCGAGCCGACCAGGGGCCTTCCTTATTTGGGCATGTACTTTCCCGTGAAACACAGATACTTTCACGGGCTTCTACAGGCCTTGTGTGTGCCTCCATGATGGGGGCTGGGATGTCTGGTCCCAATACACATCCTGGGCGCCAGAGAGTCTAGGGTGGTGTGAATGCCTGGGACCCCCGTGGTCCGTGATAGGTCCACATATGGTGTGAGTGTTTTATGAGCGGATCTCCCATTGGGTCCCCTCCGTTTTGGCACGAAGGGAACCGTGGATAAGAGGGGGCTGGAAACGCCACTACCATGTCGAACTCCTGAGTTCTCACGAACAAAGGAATACAGGAGCCAAGTATGCTGCAACCACGAGGCTGAACCGAGGAATCGCTGGTGACCCGCGGAAGGTATGCTCCTCTGCACTGCTGTCGCTTTGTGAAACCCTTTCTACCTCGGCTTGAACGAGAAGGCCTGTACTGGTACTTCGACCCTTGGAATAGTGGGAACAACTATTCTCGGCATCTTCACCATCTCCTGCACGTAAGCCTTCGGAAGTGTCTCTGGGCCATCCAGCAGACTGACCAGCCTACCCAGGAGTATTGCTCTGTAACAGCCGTCAGGTTGTGTTGTATTACGAGTCCTTGTCACTCTCACACGATTCATACACTTGGCATTCCCAGGTCTGAAGTGAGTAGTGTACATTTGGCTGAAATACACTCGGCCGCAGCGTTGCCCTGCTGTGTTAACAAACTGTGCGGGTTCACTGCATTTGGGACATCCTCAACTCAACTTCTGCTGCTGCGGAATCTACACGACGCCGAGACGTCCCCTGCTCGTATCTTCTGAACCTGCCAGCACTGAAACTGACGCGGAGAAGCCTGGGTCTGCTTGCATCGGGGACCGGTGAGTAGCATCGCTAGGAACTGGTCGCCCTCCTGCAGGAGCCCATAGCTTTTCCCCGCTGTGTCTAACAGCACGCCTTTCCGTACTCGCGCTCTGCTTCTGCCCACAGTGGAGGCTGCGCTTGAGTCGCAGAGCTCTGTTCATCTTCATTTGTTCACCGAATTAAACTGCCTGATTCCCTCGAAGAGACTCCCCTTTTTGCCCGTTGGCACCAGCGTATGCAGGTACTTTTGAGCACAAGGCTCCACTCTTCGTAGGGCTTGGACATCCTTTTAGTTAGGTGCCTCTGAAGGCGGACTGGGTCTAATTATTATTCGCACTGCCTGTTTTCCTCCCCATCTAGGTGGTCTACACATTTCGTGCATCTAACTCGTTAGACTCGTTTGTATTTGTATATATATTGTATTGGTTTGGTATGTGTTGGTTTACTTGAGTTTTATTGTGATTTCTCGCTGTGGTCAATGTTACATAGGCCTTGTAATAAATGTGTATATATTTTTAATATAACACCTGCTTGGAGTAATTTGTAAGTGTCCTTGCTTTGTGTGCTCATTGCGGGCTTTCAGTCACCCTCACCCCTCTTGAGACCTAGTCTTGACCGCCGCGATCGCTACCCTGATTGGTCTGGCTTGTCCAGAGGTTACCCTGTTCCAAGAAACTAGGCTGGCCTTCTGAACCTCTGCCCCTCCAGGACAGAGTTCAGAAATCCGTCTTAACACCACCATCTCACGATACACCAGAACTACGGGATGGGCGTGCTTGTGGTCTCATTGGCTGGTGAAGGAATTTATGAAAGGATTGTTCCGATCATTCCCGCCGGTGAAGGACCCTGCCCCGGCGTGGGAGCTCAACGTGGTGCTGACCAGGCTCATGGGGGCCCCATTTGAGCCTATGCATTCGGCACCGTTGAAGTTTCTGTCGTGGAAGACAGAATTTCTCGTGGCCATCACCTCGCACGACGAGTGGGAGAGATCCAGGCCCTATCTTGCAAGCCACCATACTTGACTTTTCACGACACGAGGGTGGTGCTGAGGACGCACCTTTCCTTCATGCCCAAGGTGCCGTCGGACTTCCACCTCAACAAACCCTTGGTGTTGCCAGTTTTCTTCCCGTCGCCGGCTGAGAGGAGACTGCACTCGCTGGACGTAGCTAGAGCGCTGACGTTCTACGTGGACCGCACAAAGAGTTTTCGGAAGACATCACAGCTGTTTGTAAACTTTGGACCTGTGAATCAAGGGAAGGCTCTCTCGAAGGCTTCCATTTCCAGATGGCTCTCCGGCTGCATCATGCACTGTCACCGGTTGGCAAACCGACCGCTGCCCGGCCGTCCGAGAGCCCACTCAACCAGAGCGATCGCTGCTACCACGGCATTCCTATCTGGTGTGCCCCTGCTCGACATCTGCAGGGCTGCGACGTGGAGGTCGACACACACCTTCACGAGATACTACTGCGTCGATCGGGACTCCAGGGAGGAGTCCAGGGTCGGCCAAGCAGTGCTGCGCAACCTGTCTGCTTAAGGTGAGCCTGGTGAGGAGGTAAGAGATGCTTAATGTTGAGTTTTTTGTAATGCTTAAAGTTGAGCCTGTTGCCACCTCCCGTGGTTGTGCATGTGTATACTGCTATGTATTCTTATATTCATGAGCATGTGAATCCATGCCAGACCCCATGCTGGAGAAGGAACAAGTTACTTACCTGTAACTGTTGTTCTCCAGCATGGGTCTGGCATGGATTCACATGCGAACCCTCCCGCCTCCCCTTCTCCGGCTCTTCACTTGGTCATACTGCCACTTTACGTGCTACCAAATCTGAGGATGGCTGCCGGAGGCGGGGCTTAGGGAGAGGGCAGTCATTGGCTGGGGGCAGTATGACCCAGAGACCAGTGATTGGTTACTACTAAGAAAGACAGATCAGAAACAAAACTGATACTGATTTTTTTCTATACCGAGGATTCCCGGCCTGACGACAGGGAATATTCATGAGCATGTAAATCCATGCCAGACCCATGCTGGAGAACAACAGTTACAGGTAAGTAACTTGTTCCTTTTTGTTTATTTAACTATCAGCACACAGGAGAACAATACATTAACATTTACTTACTTACTGCCCCTCGTGATACGTATAAATTGACATGTCCTTTATCCCTCCCCCCGACATCCCCAGATGAGTCTTATCTCCCCGACTCAATGGGTCGGGCCAGGCGATAGATGTTCGCTGGTTGAGTACAAGGCATTCGCGATGAGGCGTGGCTTATAGGTTAGGGCCGGATAGTTCTGGTCATAGTCCATCTGCGGCGCCCAAATGTTCATGAAGCGATGAAGGAAGCCCGCTTTGGCCGCCGTGACCTTTTTGGCTATCAAGATGTCCCAAAGTTTTACCCACCAGAGGGTCATCAGACAGCCTGCCACGGATTTCCAGGTGCACACCACTGTAATTGTGGCCGCCAGCAAAAGTTGATTTATCAGGGCTGCCTTCCTTCCTGTTCTTGAGTAGGCACCTAGGACCGGGATCACCAAGAGGACATGTTCGGGGGCTAGTGGAATTGTCACTTGAGTGATGTCTCTTATTGTGGCAAGGCACTGAGACCAGAATTCTCTTACCTTGGGGCACGTCAACCACAAATGGAAGTAGGATCCTGAGAGGCCACAAAGGCGCCAACAGCGCGGGTCCAAAGTCTGCTGTAAGTGGTGAAGGCGGAGCGAGGGGGGGTAGTACCAGCGTAGGAGCAGTTTGTGGGCGCATTCCCAGTTGGTGATGAAGGGGGAGGCCTTGCATGTTCTTGACCAGATGTCCATCCAGGTATGGTCGTCTATTGCATGACCCAGGTCCACCTCCCATTGAGACATATAGGAGGGCTTGGTGAGGAAGGGGTCCTCCTGCAGGAGTTTGTAGAGGGCCGAGATCTTCCCTCGGGATGGCAGGTCATTCACGGTGAGCTCCAGTGGGGCAGGGTCTCGTGTCGCTGCAGTTCGCGTCCGAGGGTGGAAGCACCAGTGTCGCAGTTGGACATAAGTGAACCTGTCTGTATCCGCCAGCTGGAAGGTTCTTTTGCATTGTTCAAAGGTTCGCGAGGCGCCCCCCTCATAGAGCTGCCCCAGCGACTCAAGGCCTCCCGCCACAGTTCTGGATGTTCGTTGGGCAAAGGCCAGGGGAGAAGGTTGGGTTAAGAAAGATTTGAGAGAAGGCGCTCAGATCCCCCGGTATGCCTTTGTGTGTGCAGGCCCAGGCCCTCAGCGAGTGTTTAGTGGAGGCCAACATGTTTGGCCAAGTTCGGCGCAGTGCAGTGGGAATGAATGGGAGAAAGCGGAGGGGGAGAGCCAGACCGGACTGTTCGATCTCCACCCATTTCGGGCGCTCTGAGGCGATTCCCCATGCCTGGATGTGGGCCAGCTGTGCTGCAATTTGGTATTCCGGAGGTCAGGAACCCCCAGTCCTCCCGGTTTTGCGCTGCCCATCATAGTCCTCCAGGGGATGCACGATTTCTTGCCCCTCCAAATAAAATGTATCATTTTCCTTCGCAAGTGTTGTAAGGGGGGCAGCAGGATTGAGGTGGGTACGGAGGAGCAGGCTTATAAGAACAAAGGGAAGAGGTTCATTTTGCAGGCCGTAATACGGCCCAAGAGGGAGATCTGTTGCGATAGCCAGCGGTTGAGGTCCTTCCTTTTCCAGCTCTTCATAGAGAAGGGGAAAGTTTGTCTGATAAACTTTTGCTGGGTGGGCCGGGATCTGGACCCCCAGGTAAGGGATAGATTTGATACTCCACTGGAGTGGGCTTTGTTTTTCTAAGGCTTCCCTTTCGCCTGGGTTCAGTCCCTCTCCCAGAGCCACCGATTTCCTGAAATTGATGGCGGAGCCTGATACTCTTCCAAATCCTTGGATTTCGGCCAAGGCTGCCTTCATGGAAACCTCAATATCAGTGATGGTCAACAACACATCGTCGGCGTAGAGAGCAATCTTATATTGGGATGGACCTACCAGGGGGCCTTTGATCTGGGGGTTACGGTTGATGTGTTGGGCAAAGGGCTCCAAGGCAAAGAGTAGCAGGGACAGGGGGCATCTTTGTCTTGTTCCACATGTAAGAGGGATCGGATCCGATAGGAGGCCGTTGACTATCAGCCGGGCATTGAGAGATTGATAATTAGCTAGGATCATCTTCTGGAATGTCGGGCCAAAGCTGAAAGCCTCAAGGACGAGGTGTAGGAAAGTCCAATCCACCTTGTCAAGGCTTTGGTTGCGTCCAGGGCCAGCAGGGCAAATTGTGCATCCTGGTTGGCAACTTCTATCAGGTTTAGGGCTATGCGGATGTTGTCTCTCGTTGACCTGTGGGTTATGAAACCAGTCTGGTCTGGGTTTATAATACTAGGAAATACTAGGAAGGATGGGCGCCAGATGATTGGCCAGGATCTTAGAGTACATGCTGGCATCCAGCCAGGTTTTACAAGCTTGGTCTATTGTTGTCCTTAGGGTCTTTTCAAGGCTTGTGGATAAGGATTGTGATGGACTCCTGCATGGTGGGGGTGATACTAACGGTGGCTGCAAAGGAGTTGAAGAGCCGGGTTAGGGGCGCCACCAATTGGGGCGGAAGAGTTTATAGAATCGGGTGGAAAACTCATCTGGGCCCGGGGCTCTAGATTTCAGGGTCTTTTTGGCCTCCTCAACTTCCTCGCTGGTGATGGGCGCTTCAAGTCCTTCCTTCGC
This sequence comes from Ambystoma mexicanum, assembly GCF_040938575.1. Lineage (NCBI taxonomy): Eukaryota > Metazoa > Chordata > Amphibia > Caudata > Ambystomatidae > Ambystoma > Ambystoma mexicanum. Next base: position 1,481,640,704 of record NC_090923.1, on the reverse strand, counting down.
CGGGGGAGTTAGAAGTGGGAGAGCTGCTTCCCGTATATAGGACTGTTGTTCGCTTTGGTCCCTTGGGACTGCAGTCATTATCTCCACTTGGTGGGCCACTGCCAGGCGCAGCTTCTCGCGTTCCGCAAATTGTATTGTGCCCTCTGAGTCTTGGAGGCCCAGGATAGTGTTTCTTCTCTTCGATTTGCCCAGTTTATTCACCAGCAGCTTATTTGCTTTGTTATTGTGGAAATAGTACCGTTGTTTAGTCTTGGTTAGTAGATGTGCCATAGCTTCGGCGTAATGTGCCTCCAGCTTCTTTCTTGCTACCTGTAGAGTCGTATGGGATTTCGGGGACCAACCCTTCTGCCTGTGGGTGGTTTCCTCTTCCCAGACATCGGCTTCCAGGACAGCACGGGCCGCCTGTTTACGCTTATGAAAGGCAGCGCCTTGGGCAATCAGTTCCCCTCTGAGCACCGCCTTCATGGCATCCCAGGTGTTAGCTGGGGAGGTATCTTCATTACGGTTTTCCATAAAGAATTTTTTTATTGTCCTGGCTAGGGAGTGCCTCACCGCCATATCGTTTAAAATAGGGTCATATAGGGTCCATTGGCGGGGGGGGAGAGTCCGGGTCACATGCTCGCAAGATCAATGAGACTGGGGCGTGGTCGGAGAGGATCCGAGAGCCGATAATGACATTGTCTGTGAAGGCCAGGATCTGAGGGGAGGCTAGCACCAGGTCAATTCGAGAGAAGGTACGATGTAGGTATGAATAGAACGTGTAGTTTTCTTCCTCTGGGGATAATACCCTCCAGGTGTGAACGACATACAGGGTCCGTGTTAGGGAGGATTCTCTGTTTAGGCTGAATTTCCTAACCTAGTGAGTCCTCCAGCAGCTTTGCTGTATTTTTGGGGTTTATTTTTTTCTCCTGCCAAGAGTGAGACTTTTACCCTCATTCTTGGGCATGATTTGAGTGTGTTTCTTTGACTCTAGATGTGTTTAATGGGCTATGGGGTCTTTTACTCCATATGGCTTCATGTGTTTTTTTTGTGATGTGTGTTACACAGCACCCTCAGTGCAGTAACACAGGGGTGTCATAGTGAACCCCCAGCATAGACTCCATACCCTGGGACTGACTACTGTCTCCCAGGGCATGTAAAGTCACCATTGACTTTACTAGTCTCAAATTCTGAACAGAACCAGTACAAACCATCATATTGTGGACATACTGGCCGGGGCAATTCGACTGCCCCGGGGTCTGTTAGTCGAGGGGGCACGTCTCCGTCCCCCCTGATCGAGTTTTGGCTGGTGGCAGTGGATACTACTTTTTATATTCGACCGCGAATATATTCCTATGGGATTTTCCCATTTGTTCGAGGCTACCAACTTTAATTATTTAATTCCTATAGCCTTGAACATACCGCCGGCTTATTTAATTAATATTAATTCTCCGGTTGTTTTTTTTGCCAAGACTCGGTTCTAAAATGGCATTTGTGTTCTCTGCCGTGACTCCAACCCAAGTCGAGCCCTTTGTTACACTTTTTGGCGGGCTTCTCCACAGAAGCCTCCAAAAGTGGTGCCACTCTGTCTGGGTACCACAGGGGGTGTGGGAGGGGGATAGGACACCCTGGACTGAGTTGCCTAGGCAACTCAAGTCGCACTCCATCCTGATTGGCCCAAGTGGAGCATGTTTGAGTGACAGCTAGGCTGAGTGAATGGGGGTTTTCTGCATAAAAGCAGGGCTTTGGGGACTGGAACTTCAGAAGTCGCCACAGGACCTAAGAATCCGACGAGGGAGAAGTTGAGCCGACCTGCTACGACGACACCACCGGTGGAGCCCTGCTGAACCGTCTCACCACTTTTCCCAACGACAGAGGAGATCTCCAGTCCGGAGAGTCTTCTTCCTTTGACTGGTGGGGATAACCAGTCTGCTTCCTTTTTTGCTTCCTCGAACAACTCGTGGCTGCCTTGCCTGTGCCAAGCACCAAGACAACCGGGATACCACGTTTTACTACTACCGCGAATCAAAGGGTAGTACCTTTAACTGGAAAACTCTGCGGCTGGTTTCTTCCCTGGCAGTGCAACGACCTTCATCTTTCCTCCACGTCGAGATCTTCTCTTCCTCTGGACGACGCTGTGACTTGCACCTGCTGCCAGGAACAACTGCCCCCGCTGGAGGATCCTTTCCACTTAAGGTACCGTGTTCCGCCTGGCTTCCCTTGCAACCGACTGTACGGGGTAGATTTAGCCCCCGGCTTTCGAACCTGGGTTAGCCTGGGACACCCTGGCTAAACTTTTCTGAGCCTAACTAAAACCTCTCTGAACCCCCTGCAAGACTTTTTAAGCCTGTTGTCATTGTGTGATCTTGGGTGCATTTTGCCCTGCTCTCTCCAAGAGTGGGCCCGGCCTATGGACTTTGGCTCACAAGTATGTTTTGACTTGCCTGCCTTGCTTAAGAGTTCCTAAGTATTAGTGTGGTGTATTTTCCTACATTCTGCCTTTTTCCCCTCCCTTTTTCATTAACTTATTGGAGTACCATCTATAGTTAAGCGCTCACCTCTGTCTGGAAATAAGTGGTGTTAACTAAGAATTGTCTGATAAGGAATAAGGGATGTATATATAATAATAGTAACTGTGTTTAGAGTGATTTACAATATTAGTGCTGGAGTGTTTCAATAAGTGTGTTTTAAAATAAATAATTATATACCTTGATACCAAAGCTCTGGTCAGTGTTTGCTTGTACTATTGTTTCTGAGTGCCTATTGTGTATACTTTACACACTGCCTAACTCTTCTTGAGGGAAGTCTGACTGCTCAGCCACAGCTACCAGGTAAATCTGGGTGGTACAGACTGCTTCCAAGTGGTTTACTGCCAACACCTGTAGTCCTAAATCTTTTGCAGTGGTCCCCAAGGGAACTGCACAGGTTTCTGCCTAACAGTCCGGAAGAGCTGAAGCAAGCCTTTTGCCAATTTCAGGTCTGGATGAGGGGGGGGTGCAATCTGTCTTTGAGTGGGTCCGGGGCTCCATAAAATTCTCCCCTAATGATGACTTTCCCCTCAGTGACTGAGAGGAGGGCTTCCTCTAGGTCTTGGTAAAACCCTTCCTGGTGCTCATTAGGAGCGTAAGCTGAGATAAGGGTGTAGAGTTGGTCAAAAATAATGCATTTGATTGCGATGAAGCGGCCTTCCTGGCATCGTAGTGTGTCTAGGATTTGCAGTTTCAGTTCTTTTGCAAAGAGGATAGAGGTGCCTCCCTTCTTAGTGCCATTGAAGGCCAGTAGTTGTAGGGGGAAAAACCTACTGCAGAGGCGGGAGAAGTCTGCCGGCCTCAGGTGAGTATCTTGTAGAAAAGCTACTTAGGCTCCCTCGTCCTGTACCCTCTGTAGAATGGATTTCCTTTTCAGAGGGGAGTTTAGGCCCCTGACATTTAGGGTGGTGAATTTTAGTTGTTGATGTGAGGCTTGGCACCCTGGGCTCCCTTGCCGCGGGCAAAGGTGGGCGGTGGGTTTGGGAGAGGTTCAGATCAGCCATGGTCCCGAGGGGCGCGCTGGTTTAGGTTCTCCTGAGGCTGAGGTTTTTCAAAGAGCTAGATTTACAGGTCAGTAACTAATTCCTTCACATGTGTTTTCAACTTCCAAGTTCACATACTTGTCTGCACCTTGAAGATGACTGCTAGTTTAATGCTATTATGGATGATGTCTGCCCATTAAGCTCTACTCTAAGATTTCTGTTACTGTAAACCAACAACTGTTTTATCAGTGTGCCTCCTTCTGTAATATTGTCCCCATGAATTGCTTCATCTCCGCCAGGTTCGCATAATAGACCCGTGGATTAACCATTCCTTTCTGTAAACTGCATATGTTTTATTCTAACTTCAGATACAATTGTAACGTATTTGATTATTTTTCACCATTTACAGGGTCAGCAGATTTAGGTGTTTGTCTTCACAAATCATCGAGCGGTCTGGATCTGCCTATGAAGGTTGTGGATATGTTTGGCTGTTGTTTACCTGTTTGTGCAGTACATTTTAAATGGTGAGTATATGAATGTGGCTAATAGATTCTTTGGATTGTCTGTCTGGTTTAGTGTGCACACCGTTATTTAAACTTGTGGAAAGCCACTAAAGTGGCCTCAGAGACCTACCTTGTGGTATGTCACCTTTTACATATCTGACTGTTGAACTAACTTAACACTGGTGCCCTATTCCTGAGCATGTTCTTTCCATAACTGCCTGCATTGCTGGGCGCTGCCTGCCAGCGCATGTTGCAGAGCGGACACTTCGGTCACCTACAGCAGTTATCATGTAATTAACTTGCTCTTGATTATTACAAGAGCACAATATCGATTTGGCAGGATATGGGACATCCAAGAGCATCGGGTGGCAGAATAATTTGGGCTCACATTTAGCAGCAAAGCTACTTGTGGAGTCGCAGGCCTGCTGTTGAAGCAACGCATATGAGGAAGAGGGTGGATTCACACTCTGCAAGTCGGTTGCAGGGGGTGGTCGCACCTGAACGCCAAGAGTGTGTTTTTAGAGCTTTGGGCAGCAAAAATAGTGGTCTATCAATCTACATGGTGGCTCACTCCACTCGCAGTTACTCAATGTGGGCTGCCTCGTAGTTTGGCCTCTGGTCAGAACAGCTGTTGTGAGCTGCGGCAGCTGTGAGTGTAAGCCTGAAAACCAAAGTGCGGGCTAAAAGAGGCTTGCCCAATCGAGAGTTGAAGGTCTGAATAATGGGACCGGTGAACAGGAGCTCATGGTGGAGTGGAGGTGGAGCGCCTCTGATTTGACTAGTATTGCAGTAGTCCTGTTAATCCACCGAACTGCATGCTTTGATGGGGCAGGAATGTCTGGCTAGCCTCCTTGTGCTAGGAGTTCTGTACACAGGTGCAAGGGCAATTAGCATAGGGTTTGACTGGTGTGTGTGTTTGATGACTGGGCTGGCTGTTTCTGGGAGGTGTTGTGTTGCTCTGAGGAGGCTTTTGGCGGCACAGGTAAAACTGCATCGGTAGGGGGGCGCTGTTGCGCAGCTAAGAAATGGTTGCCTGATTGTGAAGCTCTAGGCCGGGCTACATACTGAACGAATAAACATCCAGACAGGTGCTACCTTTCATCACGAAAACAAGAATTGCTTGCGTCGGAAGGCTTGGAACAGAGATTGTCGTGTTTTGAACCTCCTACGTTTTGTGGCGGCAGAGAAATTCGGGCACAAAAGGTTTCCGGCAGAGAGCATGGGCGCCTGCGCGATCCGTAGTGCGAGGCACCCTGCTGAAGGAAAGAACGTAGCGTTGTGGGCCGACAAGGGGGAGGAGCAGACCGCAGCCAGGTGCGGTGAGCCGACGAGAGGTCGACAGAGCAGAGTGGGTTCCACCTTGTGGGTGATCCGCGCTATTTCCCCCCCAGCTGCAGACCCCCCGATTGATTGCGGAAAGGGTGGACCCTGCTCCCTTTACTGAAGACCGCTGCGCTGCAGCGGGCGGCGCGGCTCTCGCTGAGGGATCAGAGTGGCGGTCCCCACGACACACAGAAGGGGAACCGCTACAATCAAAGGAAGACACGTAGGAGCACCGCCTTGACTGCCACCGCTGTGGGGGATACGCAATACGACCATACGCCTGGGCTGCTGCTGCGGATGGACATCCCAGCGGCCTAATAGCCCCCTCAGATCCCAATACAGGTACCCACTGCCTCTGAAAGCCCTGTCGGTTGTGGTGCCGCCATTTTCGGATGTGGTGACAGCTGCAAAAGGTGTGAGCTGCGCCCAAAGGCCCATGGAATGCACAACTAATTGGCCGGTGTAACGTCGAATTCTGCTCATCGTCGAAAAATGCTTGGGCTGCTACTGCGCATGCGTGAATTTCAATGGCAAAGCAAAATCCGACGGTATTGTAACGTCGGATTTTGCTTACCCGTCAGAAAATGCTTTCTGGTCTGCGGGGCAGGTGCAGCGGGGCAAGGGGCAGGGGCAGCTGTACATTAACCCTATGTTTCCACAGGGCATATTATTTATTTTAACCCTATGTTGTGCAGGGCAGTGCATTAACCCGTCAGAAAATGCTTTCTGGTCTACGGGGCAGTGGGGCAAGGGGCAGGGGCAGCTGTACATTAACCCTATTAACCCTATGTTTCCACAGGGCATATTATTTATTTTAACCCTATGTTGTGCAGGGCAGTTCATTAACCCGTCAGAAAATGCTTTCTGCTGTCAGAAAATGCTTTCTGGTCTACGGGGCAGGGGCAAGGGGCAAGGGGCAGGGGCAGCTGTACATTAACCCTATTAACCTTATGTTTCCGCAGGGCATATTATTTATTTTAACCCTATGTTGTGCAGGGCAGTGCAGCATAGCATTAACCCGTCAGAAAATGCGTTCTGTTCTACGGGGCAGGGGCAGTGCTACAGTAACCCTATGTTTCCACAGGGCATATTATCTATTTTAACGCTATTTTGTGCAGGGCAGTGCAGCATAGCATTAACCCGTCAGAAAATGCTTGCAATGGCATTTTTTGACAGTGTTTTTGTAGCCAACCATATGTTGTATGGAGCAGTCAGCATTAACCCTATGTTAGCAATTTGTGTTATCAATTTGAAACCTGTGTTGTACAGGGCAGTGCAGCATTAACCCTATGGTGGCAATTTTGTACCCTATGTTACATCATTTATGGTGAGATTGCAAAATCAGACGGCAGCCTAAGCAAATTCTGACGGCACATAAAATGCAATTTTCTGCTGCCCTGCAAAGCCGCCTGTGAGGAATTGTGCCAATATAACCCTATGGTGGCTTGGCGCCGTCCTTCCCGAGCAACTGGAGCTGTGCCTCAGCATTTTTAACCCCATGTTGCATCATTTCGCCAGCCTAAGCAAATTCTGGTGGCGAATCCGCGGTGGAATCGCGGGTATTGAGTCCTTTCATTTTTTCTTTTGTTCTTTTAGAGTATTAAGGCTGTTTTTGCTTAGAAGTTTACACATTTTCTACAGCATGGGGTCTGGCATGGATTCACATGCTCATGAATATTCCCCGTCGTCAGGCTGGGAATCCTCGGTAAAGAAAAAACCAGTATCAGTTTCGTTTCTGATCTGTCTTTCGTAGTAATAACCAATCACTGGTCTCTGCGTCATACTGACCACAGCCAATGACTGCCCTCTACCTAAGCACCGCCTCTGGCAGCCATCTTCAGATTTTTACCGCACGTTCATGTGTTGGGATCCTCGTGCTATTGCTCTCGAGCGTTAGTGCTATTTTTTCACGTTTTTTCACAAAAACTTCGTTTTTTTCGGTCAAAAGAGCCTCAAGCTCCACCGACTATCCATCCGATCAACGGGGACCCGTGTCGGATTCGTCTGCGCCCCTCAAGGGTGAAGATTTCGTCGAGCTACGCTTTTGGAGGACTCCAGAAGTTTCTCAGGCCCGGACATGGCCCAGGAGAAGGGAAGCTCGACGCCCGGAAAGCTGTTCAGGATCTGCCCTGGATGCCAGCTGCAGAACGTCTTTAAGGAGGACGAACACTCCTTTTGTCTCTACTGCTTACATGAGGACAAGACGCACGTGGAGAAGGACTGTGCGTTTTGCGGCAACATGTCGGAGCGGACCATGAAGGACCGCCATCAACGTCTCGCCAACTGGCTGGAAGGGAAGAGCCCGTCAGGCGAGAAGAAGAGGAAGAAATCCGAGCGGTCTTCTAAGACCTTTGAGGACGCCCCGGCGACGGGGGTCCAACACAAGTCCAAGCACCGCGAGTCCGCTGGCACCGGGAGTGCCGAACGGTTGGGCTCCACGGGCGCCAGGCAGGGCGCACCCTCCCCGGCACCTTCAGCCACGAGCCAACGCTCTGGGTCGGGTAAGAGGAAGGGTGAACACCCGGCGAAGCTCCTGGAGAGGCCCCGGTCGAGCTCGAAGGCCCCATCGGAGGGGGAGCGAGGCAGTGTCCCCCCCTCAAGGATAAGGCGGTGAGCGCACCTAAGGTGGTGAAGGCCTTAATCCATCCGGCCAAGCCCTCTATCGATACTGTCGCGGCGGCCCTGGCTCAGCCTGTGGAGGCTACACCAGTGGTGGCGACCTCGGGGCTCAGAGTCTCCCTGCCACCTCGGAGGGAGTCCTCTTTTGTGCCCATCGATAGGACCCCCGTGAAATCCCCGGCGGGGAAGAAAAAGGGGGGGCAGGGCGTTGTCGTAGATTCGGCCTCAACCTCGGAGGAGGAGCTGATTGAGGTCTTGAGCCACGGCCATGGCGTGGAAGAAGACCGGCCCGTCGGGATGGATCCCGACGCAGGCGACGGCGACATCGTCGAGGGTGCCGACGGGGCCCCTGATCGCCCGTCGGATTCCCCTCTGCCAGCGCCGCAAGACAACTCGGCGGCCATTTTGTTGGCTATACAGTCCTTATGTTCAGAGATAAGGACGAGACTACCGTTGCCGACGGAGGAACCTCTCCCGTCGGGGGATCCGGGACCTTCTGGTGTTCCCCCGCCCAAGAAAAGAAGGATTCACCCTCCACCTCCTTTTCAGCCGTCGCGCCCCGTCCAGCCCTCCTCCCCGTCCACCCGAGGGCATGATACGGGGACTGACACGGCAGCGACGGGTACGGACGACGAGGTATACGACGAGGATCTACCGTCGTCACCTCCCACCAGGGCTTCTCCGCCCGACGAGATTGGATCGTTCCACTCCATGATCGCCAGGGCATCCGAGCTTTTCCAACTCTGCCCTGAGGAGAAGAAAAAGGAAGGATTCCTTTATCAACGGCGCGAGGCCAAGAGGAAGACTGTCCTCGCAGTGCCTCTACTGGATGACATTTGGGATGAGGGCCTCGCCCTCCTCAAGAACCCTTCCACGACGCCAGCTAGAAGAGACCGGTACGAGAAGAAGTACCGGGTCCCGGACGCGGCCCCCCTGTGCCTCCGGGCGCAGCCTACCCCGGACTCCGTCGTCTCCGCGGCGGCCAGGAAGAAAGCGGGGGGGGGGGTGCGGCCTCCACATCGACTTCCCCACCGGACGGCGAGGGAAAGAAATTGGACGCTATGGGACGCAGGGTCATCTCGTCTGCAGCGACGACGATTAAAGCGGCCAACGCCTTGGCTATCGTGGCCCGCTACGACAGGGAGCTATGGTACAAACTGGCTCCCCTGCTGGACTTCCTACCGGACGACAAGAGGGCGGATGCCCTAGAGATCCTACAGGAAGGTGAGGTGGCGTCGGACCACGCCATCACTATTGCGACGGACATCGCCGACACTGGGTTTCGCCAGTTGGGCAACGGCGTGTGCCTTATGCGGCGTGGATGGCTCAAGGCTACGGACTTCCGTCAAGACGTACAGACCAGAGTCCTGGACATGCCGTTCGATGGGAACAACCTGTTTGGGAAAACAGTGGACGATTCCCTTCAGGCCATTAAAGCGGACACTGAGACGGCCCGGGCCCTTGAGGTTCTGCAGGAACGACGGACGCCCTTTCGGAGCAGCGGAGGCAAGGGCGCCTCCAAAGGTTCCGGCGGCGGTTTCTCCACCTACCGTCAAGCGGCCCGCTCGTCGCCTCAGGAGGCCTACAGAGGACGAGGCAAGTCTGGCGGACCCCGCCGTCGTCGTCAAGGCGGCAAAGCCTCGTCGAAACAGGATTGAACCGGCCGTGGGGTCGGGCCCCCACCGAAGCACCCCAGTGGGAGGCCGGCTGGCGAGCTTCGTCAGCGTGTGGGAGTCCATCTCCACCGACCGTTGGGTGCTGGACGCCTTAGCCCGGGGCCACGCGCTCGAGTTTCAAAGAAGGTGCCCGCGCGTCCCCCCCGTGGCCAGGAAAGAGCTTCACGTCCCTCAGCTTCTCCTGGAGGTAAAGGCGATGCTCAGGAAGGGCGCCATCGAACTCGTCCCAAAGAGGCTTCGGGGCTCCGGAGTTTACTCGAGATACTTCCTCATGAAGAAGAAGACAGGAGGATGGCGCCCCATCCTAGACCTGCGACGTCTGAACAAGTTCATCAAGGCGCAGAAGTTCCGGATGGTCACACTCCAGCACGTCCTGGGTCAGCTGGAGGAAGGAGACTTCCTGTCGTCGTTGGACTTGGAGGATGCCTACTTCCATATTCCCATCCTAAAGGGGCACCGAAAATTCCTCAGGTTTGTGGTCCAAGGGCGTCACTACCAGTTCAAAGCCCTCCCCTTCGGACTACGGTCGGCACCCAGGGTATTCACCAAGTGCCTTGCACCGGTGGCGGCGCAGCTGCACCGCGAGGGGATCCACGTCTACCCCTACCTGGACGACTGGCTCATCCGAGCCAAGACGAAGGAGCTCGCTGTGGAGCACACGGCAAGGACCGTCCAACTTCTCACGGACCTGGGATTCTCCGTGAACTACGCCAAGTCCCACCTGGTACCCGCGCAAAACACACTGTTTCTGGGAGCGAAGCTCGACACAGTGTCCCTTCTGGCCTCCCCGTCGGAGGAAAGGACCAGGTCCATCCTGGGCAAGGTACAGCGGATGTTGGTTTCCGACGCGGCCAAGGTGAGGTCCATCAAGTCCCTCCTCGGAATGATGTCTTCCTGCATCTACCTCATTCCCATGTGCAGGCTCCGGATGCGCCCGTGCAGGAGTTCCTGGACGCGCGCTGGATCCAAACGACGGGCAGCTTCGAGGAGAGGATCACACTCGACGAGAGTTTCCGCCGAGCGGTCCGGTGGTGGGGCAACCGCGCGCATCTGACGGCGGGCATGGACTTCCAGACCCCAGACCACCAGGAGACAGTGACCACGGATGCCTCCCTGGAAGGGTGGGGAGCGCACACCGAAAATCTGCACGCGAGAGGCCTTTGGCGCCCGACGGAGAAGTCCCTCCATATCAACGTCCTGGAGCTCCGTGCAGTGTTCTGGGCCCTCAGGTCCTTCCTTCCGTCCCTCAAGGGCAAGGTGGTGAGGATCTTCACCGACAACACCACCACCATGTTTTACATCAGGAAACAGGGCGGAACCAGGTCCCCAGCGCTGTCCAGGGAGGCGCAGGACCTGTGGCATTGGGCCGTCGCCCAAAGGATGTTTCTGGTGCCGTTTCATCTGGCAGGGATAAAAAACACCATTGCCGACTCACTCAGCAGGGAGCTGCGCTCGTGCCACGAGTGGGAACTACAGCAGGATCTAGTGGATCGCCTCTTCCGACGGTGGGGCACACCCCAGATCGACCTGTTCGCGACGGCGACGAACTCCAAGTGCCGGAGGTTCGCCAGCAGGTTTCCCCAGGCGAGGAGCATGGGCGATGCTTTCTCGTTCCCCTGGGAGGGCCTGTTCCTCTACGCGTTCCCTCCTTTGCCACTGCTAATCCGGCTCGTCAACCAGCTCAAGAGGTCACGGTGCAGGATGATCCTCGTCGCACCTGCGTGGCCGAGGCAGATATGGTTCCCGGACCTTCTGGACTTGTCAGCGTCCCCGCCAATCAAGCTGCCGGTGGACGCAGATCTACTCTCCAGGGAAGGAGGCGCCATCCTCCACCACGACCCGAAATCGCTGAACTTGCAGGCCTGGCTCCTGCAGCGCTAGAGTTTGGAGGATACGACATACCGGCCGACTGCAGAGAGGTTCTTGCAAAGGCCAGGGCGTCCTCGACTCTTAAATGCTACGGACACAAATGGAAGAGGTTCTCTGTCTGGTGCCACGCACAGAAGATTAACCCTCTACGGATTACGGCTCCCCAGGTACTGCCGTACCTGCTGACGCTGGCCAAAGCTGGACTGGCACACGCGTCCATCAAGATTCATCTTGCTGCGATCTCCCGATACACCAGAACCACGGGCCGGACGTCCTTGTGGTCTCATCATCTGGTGAAAGAGTTCATGAAGGGACTGTTCAGATCGTTCCCGCCGGTGAAGGCTCCGGCCCCGGCGTGGGAGCTCAACGTGGTGCTGACCAAGCTCATGGGACCTCCGTTCGAGCCTCTGCACTCGGCCCCGTTGAAGTTTCTGTCGTGGAAAACAGCGTTTCTTGTGGCCATCACCTCCGCACGACGGGTGGGAGAGATCCAGGCCCTTTCATGGAAGGCCCCGTACTTGACTTTTCACGACACGAGGGTAGTGCTCAGGACGCACCCCTCCTTCATGCCCAAGGTACCGTCGGACTTCCATCTCAACGAACCCTTGGTGTTGCCTGTGTTCTTCCCGTCGCCTTCGTCGCCGGCTGAGAGGACTTTGCACTCGCTGGATGTGGCTAGAGCGCTGAAGTTCTACGTGGACCGCACAAAGTGTTTTCGGAAGACGTCACAACTCTTTGTGAACTTTGGACCTGTCAATCGGGGGAAGGCTCTCTCGAAGGCTTCCATTTCCAGATGGCTCTCCGGCTGTATCATGTACTGTCATCGGTTGGCAAACCGACCGCTGCCTGGCCGTCCGAGAGCCCATTCCACCAGAGCGATCGCAGCTACCACGGCGTTCCTTTCTGTTGTGCCCCTGCTGGACATATGCAGGGCTGCTACGTGGAGGTCGACGCACACCTTCACGAAATTCTACTGCGTCGATCGGGATTCCAGGGAGTAGTCCAGGGTCGGCCAAGCAGTGCTGCGCAACCTGTTCGCCTGAGGTGCGCCTGGTGAGGAGGTAAGATGCTTAATGTTGAGTTTGATGTACTGCTTAATGTTGAGCCTTTGCCACCTCCCGTGGTTGTGCATGTGTGTACTGCTATGTATTCTTTATTCATGAGCATGTGAATCCATGCCAGACCCCATGCTGGAGAAGGAACAAGTTACTTACCTGTAACTGTTGTTCTCCAGCATGGGTCTGGCATGGATTCACATGCGAACCCTCCCGCCTACCCCTCTGCGGCTCTTCACTTGGTCATACTGCCACTTCACGTGCTTCCAAATCTGAAGATGGCTGCCAGAGGCGGTGCTTAGGTAGAGGGCAGTCATTGGCTGTGGTCAGTATGACGCAGAGACCAGTGATTGGTTATTACTACGAAAGACAGATGAGAAACAAAACTGATACTGGTTTTTTCTTTACCGAGGATTCCCAGCCTGACGACGGGGAATATTCATGAGCATGTGAATCCATGCCAGACCCATGCTGGAGAACAACAGTTACAGGTAAGTAACTTGTTCCTTACTGTTAATGTGATGATTGTTTTGCAAAGGTAAATTTTAACCAAACACAATAAAAAATGTTTTTTTAAAAAAATGGAGTCTTTTCCTTTCCCCGGCTGTACAACCTGCAGGCTTGTCTGGGCCCATTTTTAATTCCAAGGCCCCCCCCACCCCTTTTGGTGTTATCTATTGTGGCGGTTGCCCTCCCCCGAGCTTTCATTTTGCCTTAAAGTTTAGCCTCCCTGGTGATTTTATTCTGGTTCTGGGCCTCTCGGACCCCTCTAGCCTCATGGGGGGAGGAGGGTGGAAACCCCTTTATGCAATGTCTTTGAGGCCCGGTCTTGTGGTGATGAGGTGCTGGTGGGTCCCCCCCCTTCTCAACCGGGCCTCCTTTTGTGGGACCTATTTTCTGCAGCTACTTGGGGATTCTCTCCTCGTGGAGGTCATGGGGCTATACCTGGCGGGTTGTCTCTCCTGGACCAGGTCTGCAGGGCCCCTAGTCCTTTACATCCCCCGCTTTTAGGGGGAAATGTCTCCCAGCGACCCCCCTGCCTGAGGTGTCCGCTTTGCCCCTCTTGATATTAGAGGCTTCATCTCCTGTGGTTGCCACAGTTTGTCTGGTTAGGCATGCCTGCCCCCAACCCCCTGCCCCCAGAAGCTCCACCTTAGCTCCTTTATCCTGCTCTGGGGAACCGTGGTGTCTGGCGTCACTCTTGCGGGCCCTTGATCGGATTTCGCCAGGGCCTCCAGAGTGCGGTGCCTTGGCCCTTCCTGGCCTCAATCTTCTCCTGGATGGTTGGTGTGGTGGAGGTTGTGAGGTAGTCCTTTTTGTATAGCTGACTGCTCTGTGGTCCGGAGCCTACTCCCTCCCTTGCTATGTCCTACGGTCTCTTCCTCTGTGTGTTTGCATTAATAGAGGTGCCTCACCTGTTGCACTCGTCGGGGTTGCACTTGTCGGGATCCTTATGAGGCTCCACGGGTGCTCCTGCTATCCCCCTGTTGCTCTCCTCTATGCTTGCCCCTTCAAGGCTCCTGCTGTCCCTCTGCTGCTTTCCTCTACGCTGGCCCCTTTAAGGCTCCCGCTGTCCCCCTGTTGCTCTTATCTACGCTTGCCCCTTCCAGGCTCCTGCTGTCCCCCTGTTGCTCTCCTCTATGCTTGCCCCTTCAAGGCTCCTCCTATCCCCCTGTTGCTTTTCTCTATGCTTGTCCCTTCAAAGCTCAGGGCTGGCTCCGGCTGCTTTCCCACTCGTAAGGCACTGGATGGACGGAGAGGCTATTTGCCACAAAACTAGCTGCTTGGGTGCTGTAGGCAGATGAAAGTGTCTGAATTGCCTGGGCCTCCCTTTCACGGCCCGACAGAGGAGATGAGTAGTGCCTTTGAAGGGTTAGTCTTGCCAAAACTATGTAATGGGATGCTAATGAAGCTGCTAATAAAACAACTACCCTTTTGTGAGGGTCCAATAATTAATGATATTGAGCATTGATTTCTAATACTTTAAGGAATGAAGCAAGCACACTGTGTTGTGATATGCACTTAGTTAGCAGGCCACACCATTTTTAAAATGTTCGTAGGTAGGCCACCCCCATCAGGTATTAGACCATGGCCATCATGCAAGACACACCCCCAAATGAGCCCCCACCACCTTACTGTCTTACCCCACTTAACGCCCTGGGAGTACTTGAAGCATATATGGGTAACATATAAAACATTCTTGCAGAGGGCTGGTTGTGGGTTCTCCGGATTCGAAGCACCAAACTCAACGCGGGTCTTGGATAGTCTTTCACTGAAGGAAAATCGTAAAGTACATGTACCCATAGTAAGTCTGCATAGCACCATGGATGACACGGTGACTGTGTAGACCTCTAATGATCTACCATCGCCAAAGCCTGAGATACCCATAACCTTACCTGCCATTGCCCCTCAAGGTAGGGGTATATTCAATCTTGCCCCACAAGGGAGGAGTACACCCAATTTTGATCAATCCAAGCATACGGCTCTCCTCCAAATGGCCCGACCTTATGGCCAACATTGCTAAAGAGCTACTACTTTCTAAGGACCCATTTGACCGTGGCTTTTTGTCGGGTTCATTAAACGATTGGGTAGCAGACCTATGGGTGCCGAAATTGAACTCTGCATCCCAGACACATGGGCATGCTAGTGCTGATGCTACAGACAGCAAGGGTAAACACTGCCAGCCAAACTCTTTCACAAAGGGAAATGACAGATCAAACCACTTAAACTGACCTCTGTATTGAGGAATCCATGAGTTCTATCGGGCCAATATTGGCATGCGATGAAAAGGCAAAAATCCCTAGCGTAGATTTATTACAGGAAACTGTTCCTTATTTCTGCATGAGCTGAGTGCTGGCCATAAAGAGGTTAAACATCCCACAGTCATGAATGCCAAATTGAAAAGCACTTCCCTATGAAATCTGCCAGTAAAAAAAAAAAAAAAAAAATTACATATGCCTAAAATAATGGACTCGAACACTCATGACTTTGTAATGGATCAAAGATATTTCATTATAACGAACATTCAGAAAACTAAAGAAAAAGAGCCCAAAGAAGCCCTGCGCAATAAGGTTCTCGCTTGGTTGTGCCACAGAACTGTCCCAGGAGTAGTCGGACTCAAGGACTTAATGATCATTCGGAGGATAGAGCTGAGTGACTGGTGTCTGCTACCCAATTGTGACTGCATTTTGGTGGGCTGTGGGGCCAGCACCTTGCCTGCTTTTCTCAGACGATGCAAATATCTACCCAAAGGGACCTCAAACTGTAACATTATTCTTAGAATTTATATCTTCAGAGAGTTTCTTATGGTTCTTCCTCTTCCTGATTATTGTTAACATGCTTACTCTGATTTTCTCAATACTTGAACTGCAGTTACTAAGTGGATGGTGATTGTTATGTCTTGCCCATTTTGCTCTTATCTTGTTATCAACCCTTATATGTATTTATGTTGTTTGTCTTGTCTGCGCCCTTAAGCCTCCGGGTTCTCAGGTGCGCAATACAAATTCAATAAAGTAAAGTAAAAGTGCTCAAACACCGCCTGGGGACTGTATGGGAACCTGACGCATAAAGTGTTGCTAAGTATCACACACCAGGTGAAAAGTGCGGCTTCTCTCTCGTGCAATTATCACACCATTGACGAGAAGTCCTGTCCCGCCTCCCCTCACTGAAACAATTACACTCATTCTGAAAACAATGCTACAACTGACTGCACACTACACATCCCATCTCGAAAAACTTCAGCTATCTGGACAATTGGAGACACTCACTGCCATCCTTGCATCCTTCAAGGACACATCATATGTGCCTGGCTGCTTCTGTACTCGAAACTCTTTAAACTGAAGCACTCCTCCTTTACCTGACAATCATTAACTGCTCACAGCAGGACACAACTGTATTAGTTCCGGAGGCAAGTGGCCTTCATAGAATCATAGTTGGCTAGCCCAACCCTCCGATTGAGTTTATAGCTATTTGGTGACTATTAGCCAATTAGGAGGGCCGTTCTGTTTGGGATATGAGGCACACTGTGGCAAATCAACTTCCGGTGCACCAGTGGTGCAGAGATGAATATCGGTTTCTAAACCATCAAACAACCCCACAACCTCTAGTATACCATAAGGGATCTGAATAGATTGGAAACATAAGCAAATTATAAACCTTGTTCAATTTTGGTAACATGGACGGAGCGGCATGCTTATCTGTGAATAGTCGTGGATCGTTGGTTAGTTGCAACACAGCGATAATACAACTATTACCCAATGTCTTTGCTTTGGGTAATAATCGCTTCGTGAAAGCGAGGCGAGTGGAAAGCATCTAAAAGTTCCTCCGAGCCTGTTTTTGCCATTTAATTGTATTAATCTGTGCTCCGTGCCTCAGTGAATCCCTCTCCCTGCCTTCCCCACCAGCTTCCTCTTCCTGATCCCCGCCCGCCCACCTCCCTGATTGGTCAGATCACTAGTCTTAACGGATATGAGTTTCTTGACCTACTATCCGCCAGTTGTCACTGGTACCCCCCCTTATTTCCCTTGTCATCACTGTGTGCCCACAACCCCTTAGGTCCCAACGTTTCACTGTGTGCCCAGACCCCCTGGTTCACATCTCATCACTGCCCCTCCAACAACCTCCGGTTCAGTGTGATGCTGCCAGCTTCTCGCCTGGTCCCCTAAAATATCGCCATCTACCCATGCCCCTCTCGTGTCCCATGTTGTCGCTGTGTTCCCCCAGCCCCCTCTGGTCGCCCTTGATGTCGCTGTATACCCCCAGCCCCTCTGGTACTGTGATTTCTCTCTGTACCCTCTGGTCCCCTGCATGCTGTTGTGGTTTGCCCCCACCCCCGGTCCCCTGCGATGCCCCTGTGTACCCAACCCCTCCAGTCCTCGTTTACAGTTCCCAGGCATGCCCTCCTGTCTGTGCCCTAGCACCTGCACTGTCTAGGTGTCTCTAGACCGAGTGCAGTAGCTAGTCTTCACATTTGTGCTGTTCATGCCCTGTGGGAGTGTCTTTGCTTTCTCCCTCTTTCCCTCCCTTGTCATCGAATGCCTTTAAAGCGCATTGCGCTTAATCGCCGTGTGGATGGAACATCATATCATATCACTATGCTTACTCTCTACTCTGCACATTACACAATTAGAGTGCACCTATACCCCTCAATCAATTCGGCCAAGCTGCTCACATATGACCACTACCCCACAAACACGTCATCACTCTAATAAAAAGCAGCTATATCCCATTACAAACCGGCCTAGCTGCACATATAAGCGTCCTACAGGCCTAACGCAGCCAGAACCCAGTCTGGGTGTACACCCACCAGACTGCACACATATCATCAACACCTCATACACCCCAGTCAAAAATGTCATAAAACGGATGCAAATTATATATACTGTATAGCTTATGAATTATATGTTCTTTAGCACTACCAAGGAGTTCTCCAGGATGAAGTTTCAAGGCACAGCCAAATAGTTCCTACTGGATAGTATGTGATGTTCCATCCCACTCTGTTGCTCCTTTCAGCAAGCATAGATGTATAAGCCCCCATTTGCTTTATTGGCCCACATTCTGTATAGTTGAAGGCCATTTGAAGTTACGCTGATTTGATCAATGTTAACACAAAGAAGCAAAGTAGTAGAGAAGCAATCAAGTTTTACGCTGATCATTTTATTCTTTACAATGAAATATGTATTAACTGAAAATAAATTGCAAAAACCGGCAAGAACATTTATTTTTGGACAACTTCGAAACAATGGCACTCAGGAGGTTGGTGCGAAATTCAGGTCACCCACACAAGCCAACGCGGAATGCTCCAATGAGGATGACTTCTCTCTAAGTGTAAAGAGATAAAAAAGTAAGGCTCAAAGATTGGGATGCATGCAATAGCCACCAAAATGTAACGTATGACAGCATGAACATATTAATCAATAATTTATTGGGTATTTATAATGCCCCTATACAGCAAATGGTGCATCAAGGTACATATATTTATAATAGTAATGTGAAATTCAAAATTACAATGTACATGTCATCAGAGTGAACTGGACCTTCCAGCCCTCTAAGATGAGATAGCAATACCCTTGAGATAGATGGGGATGCAGAATTGTATTCAAACATCAATAATCGAAACAACTCAGGTAGTTGGCAAAAGGATAAGTGTTTTAATATCAATTATCTAAAACAGGAATGATAACGGACATCAGCAGATGTCTCATCACTATCACAAAGCGTTTCATTAAAACAATGACACCTTTATAGTAAATATTCGTCATTGATGACGTTAACCTGTGTATCACTCATGTCATCCTACGTGGGAAAACTTAAATACCTACGGGTGAATGCGATAGGGTCTAAACAAATCATCTAGGTATACTATCCATACTCGTTTGGGCAGTGAAATAAAGTGATAGGCTTCTTAACATCAGGTGGGGCAACTAAGCCCTTCCTAAAATGTCACTATAAATGTCACTAAATATACAACGTCTAATTGGCTACACAACTATAGGACCCTTGATCATGCGGTCCTTTATCATTGGTAAGTTTCCAACCTCTGTCGGTACCCTCCCAACCTATGTTAGCAGCTCTCAGGCTGAGCGTCCAGGTGCAGATAAGCTAGTCTTAACCACAGCTTCCCAACAATTAACATGATCATCCATCATCACCTCAGTGGTCTGCTGTCAATTAGGGCGTTGAACTCGTCCTTGGAAATGTTCCTTGCTACTGAAGAATTCAGGGGAGTGAAGGCACACTCTGCCTTTGTGCGTAGGTGTGACCATCATGCTCTTCCGACTTCTTCTCCCCACGTGACTAAAGACCACGAAATTGAGCTTTCAGAATTCAGATTTTCCGGACTAATGTCCAGGAAAGTCATAATTGTATAAAAAATGTATATTTTATGCGGCTAGTAGTTTTGACCATTGACCATTGTTCCTGAATACATATTCCTAAATTTCACAATTTGCATCACATTGTATCAAAAAACTCCCACTTGTGTACAATTCAACCAGTCTTTTACAAAAGGAATGAATTGCCATTTGCAACTGTGGGTCACTTTTTCATTGGTGCCTGAGACAATTTTATGCCCCAGGCCAACCTGGTGGCCAACCATGCTTGGATAGTGTCATACATTCTGTTGATGTAGCTGTAGTCTTGGTCATAAATCCCTGAGAGGGGAATGAGGATTTGGGTATCATCGGCATAGTTGGTATAAAATATGTCCAGAGCGTGGTTTTGTATAAATGTTGTAAAATGTTGGGGAGACGCATGAGCCTTGAGGCACCCCACAGGGAACTTGAGTTGGATGGGCAGCAGTGCTTCCAGCATAGACACTGTGTGCCTGCAAGAAATTAGGCAATCCATTTGGTGGACTTGGGTGAAATGTTGGCAGCTAAAGTGAGGTGGTGGCAGAGTGTTTGGTGGTTGACCAGGTCAAACGCTGCCACTGGATCGAGAAGGAGGAGGGCTAGGTTGCCAGTGTCGTGGATATCGTCGAGTTGGTTTTTCAGGTCAAGGAGGAAGTATTCTGGGCCATGGACAGGTCTGAAGCCTGATTGGTGAGGGCTGAGGATGTTGTGTTGTTTCAGGTAGGCTTGTATTTTAATGTATGATATGATATGATATGGAATTTATAACGCGCCTATACACAAGTGTTTCTAGGCCAGACAAGACAAGGATGGGGAAATTGAGGGAGGACGAAACAACGATCTTACTAGGCCTTGTCATTTAGATCACGCAAGTGCAGGGAAGGGGATGTAATCAAAGGTGCAGCCAGCGGGTGGCTCAGTGCAGGTAATCAAAAGTGCAGCCAACGGGTGGCTCATAAGTGCAGAGCGAAGGGGATGTAGGGTTACAGATACAGACCCCAAGTGCTGGGGCAGCCAAAAGGCAGTGCAAGGTGCAATTGGACAGGCAGGGACCTGGGCCCAACTTCAGAGGGTGACCAGTGCGTGGACCAGACGGGTCATCAGCAGGGGAGAGGAAGAGAGAAAGCAGAAGCAAAGCGGAAGGTCTTGAGTTGCTTCTGGGACCAGAGGTAGTTCTGCTCAAGTTTGAGAGAGGCAGGGAGGCTGTTCCAGAGGGAGACCCCAGCCGAAGAAAGAGATCTGCCCCCAACTTTCTGCTTTGAAAAGCGACTGACCCTCAGAGAGTTGGAGGTGGATGAGCGGAGAGCTCGAGAAGGGACATGTTTAGGAAGAGAGAGTTGTAAGTAGTGCGGTCCCAGTCCCCAGAAAGACTTGTGGACAATGCAGAGGGTCTTGAACTTGATCCTTGCCACCATTGTGGGCAATGTAGGCAGCAATGGTAGATGAGTGTTCAAAATGGCTGCGCATCGACGCCATGTTATCCTGTCTCACATTTTACACACTAGCATTACAAAGCCGTGTCTCCAGGTGTCACAGGTCCTCTGTCTGATACGCAGGGGCAGCACAAACTTGTGCATCCCCATAGGGTTATGGCACCTGCACTATAGTAGTACACAGGACACAGTAACCCCTCAGGGATAGCGGGTTAGGGTCTGTTGGATTGGATAGGCACAGGGAGGTAGGGTAACCGGAAAGAGAGTTAGGTAGAGGGTGTGGAAAGCAAGGGGGAAGTAGGGTAAGGAACAAGTTACTTACCTGTAACTGTTGTTCTCTAGCATGGGTCTGGCACAGAATCACATGCTCATGAATATTCCCTGTCGTCGGGCTGGGAATCCTCGGTATAAGAAAAAAAAGTTTAACTTTTGTTTATAAACTGTCTTTCTCCTATAAACCAATGTCTGAGCTATGGGTCATACTGCTACCAGCCAATGACTGCCCTCTCCCTAAGCCCCTCCTCTGGCAGCCATCCTCAGATTTGGTAGCACGTAAAGTGGCAGTATGACCAAGAAGAGCCCCAGAGGGGCAGGAGGGTTCACATGTGATTCCATGCCAGACCCATGCTGGAGAACAACAGTTACAGGTAAGTAACTCGTTCCTTCTCCAGCATGGGGTCTAGCATGCATTCACATGCACATGAATAAAGAATACATAGCCCGGGAGGATAGCTCAGCGGCAACGTGCGTGCCTTGGAAGCAAGACGACACGAAGCAACACGGGTTCGATTCCCGGATCCGCGCTTAGAAACCTCTGGGTGTTTAAGCGCGTTATAAATACGCAACTAAGACAAAAAAGAAAAACAATTATGCAACCAAAAAAAAAACCAATTCCTGTAACAGCGCCTCGATGCCCGTGGGCTGTGTGAGCGCTTTAAAAATGGAAATAAATAAAATAGCAGTACATACATACACGCCCACGGGAGGTGGCAAGGCTCAACAGAAGGAATTACTCTTACCTCCTCACCTTCAAGCAACCAGGTTGCGTAGCACTGCTTGGCCGACTCTGTACTCCTCTCTGAAATCCCTGTCAATGCAGTAGAATTTCGTGAAGGTGTGGGTAGACCTCCACGTAGCAGCCCTGCAGAGGTCTTGCAGGGGCACAACAGACAGGAACGCAGTCGTCGCAGCGATCGCTCTGGTGGAGTGGGCTCTCGGACGGCCAGCCAGCGGTTGGTTTGCCAACTAGTGACAATGGGAGATGGAAGCCTTGGACAAGGCCTTCCCATGGTTCACAGGACCAAAGTTAACAAAAATCCGAGAAGCCTTCCGGAAACTCTTCGTGAGGGCCACATAAAACTTCAGCCCTCGAGCCACATCCAGTGAGTGCAAAGACTTTTAAGCCGGCGACGAAGGCGTCAGAAAAAACACAGGCAACACCAAGGGTTCGTTCACATGAAATTCGGATGGAAACTTGGCCATGAAGTAGGGGTGCGTCCGCAGCACCACCCTCGTCTCGTGGAAAGTGAAATAAGGCTGCTTGCAGGACAGGGCATGGATCTCACCTACTCTCCTGGCAGAGGTAATGGCCACGAGGAAACCTGTCTTCCAAGAAGGAACTTGAGCAGAGCTTTATGCATAGGCTAGAAAGGGGCCCCGTGAGCCTAGTCTGCACCACGTTGTGTTCCCACACCGGGGCAGCGCCTTCACCGGCGGGAGCGATCGGAACAGTTCCCTAATGATCTCCATGACTAGATGGTGCGACCAAAGCAAAGACTGTCCTGGAGCCCTGGTGTAGCGGGAGATAGCCGTCAGATGCACCAGGATGGCGACGTGCGCCAGCCCTGACGTAGCCAACGACAAGTTGGAAGGACTTGTGGGCCGTGACCCTCAGAGGGTTAATCTTCTGTGATCGGCACCAGGTCGCGAAACGCTTCGATTTGTGTCTGTAACACTTCAGAGTCCACGACTCCCTGGCCTTGGCGAGGACCTCCCTGCAGTCCGCAGGCAGCTCCTAACCACTGAACTCGAATGCTGCAGAAGCCAGGGCTTCAGGTTCAGCGATCTTGGGTCGTGGTGCAGTATTGCGCCTCCTACCCTGGCGAGAAGATCCACGACCACTGGTAGCTTGACTGGAGGGGACGCGGACGTGCTGAGAAGGTCCGGGTACCAGATTTGCTTCGGCCACACTGGTGTGACGAGGATCATCCTGAACCAGCACTGTTTGAGTTGACCGATGACTTGTAGTAGCAGCAGCAACGGAGGGAACGCATACAGGAACAGGCCTTCCCAAAGGGAAGGTGAATGCCTTCCCCATGCTCCCCGGCTGGGGGAAGCTGATGGTGAACCTCCGGCACTCGGTGTTCATCGCCGTCGATAACAGATTGATGTGAGGACTGCCCCACCTGAGGAAGAAGTTGTCCACTTCACCCTGCAGAAGCTCCCACTCGTGGCAAGAGCGCAGCTCCCTGCTGAGGGAGTCGTCAATGTTTTTGACTCCCGCCAGGTGAAAAGGAAGGAACAAGTTACTTACCTCTAACTGTTGTTCTCCAGCATGGGTCTGGCATGGATTCACATGCTCATGAATATTCCCTGTCGTCAGGCTGGGAATCCTCGGTAAAGAAAAAACCAGTATCAGTTTCGTTTCTGATCTGTCTTTCGTAGTAATAACCAATCACTGATCTCTGTGTCATACTGACCACAGCCAATGACTGCCCTCTCCTTAAGCCCCGCCTCTGGCAGCCATCCTCAGATTTGGTAGCACGTAAAGTGGCAGTATGACCAAGTGAAGAGCAGCAGAGGGGAAGGCGGGAGGGTTCGCATGTGATTCCATGCCAGACCCATGCTGGAGAACAACAGTTACAGGTGAGTAACTTGTTCCTTCTCCAGCATGGGGTCTGGCATGGATTCACATGCTCATGAATAAAGAATACATAGCAGTACACATGCACAACCACGGGAGGTGGCAAAAAAGGCTCAACATTAAGCAATACAACAACTCAACATTAAGCATCTCTTACCTCCTCACAAGGCTCACCTCAGGCGAACAGGTTGCGCAACACTGCTTGGCCGACCCTGGACTCCTCCCTGGAATCCCGATCGACGCAGTAGAATCTTGTGAAGGTGTGCGTCGACCTCCATGTAGCAGCCCTGCAGATGTCCAGCAGGGGCACACCAGATAGGAACGCCGTGGTAGCAGCGATCGCTCTGGTCGAATGGGCTCTCGGACGGCCTGGCAGCGGTCGGTTTGCCAACCGGTGGCAGTGCATGATGCAGCCGGAGAGCCATCTGGAAATGGAAGACTTCGAGAGAGCCTTCCCCTGGTTCACAGTCCCAAAATTCACAAACAGCTGTGACGTCTTCCGAAAACTCTTCGTGCGGTCCACGTAGAACTTCAGCGCTCTAGCCACATCTAGCGAGTGCAAAGTCCTCTCAGCCGGCGACGAAGGCGACGGGAAGAACACTGGCAACACCAAGGGCTCGTTGAGGTGGAAGTCCGACGGCACCTTGGGCATGAAGGAGGGGTGCGTCCGCAGCACCACCCTCGTGTCGTGAAAAGTTAAGTATGGAGGCTTGCAGGATAGAGCCTGGATCTCTCCCACTCGTCGTGCAGAGGTGATGGCCACGAGAAAAGCAGTTTTCCACGACAGGAACTTCAGCGGTGCCGAATGCATAGGTTCAAATGGGGCACCCATGAGCCTAGCCAGCACTACATTAAGCTCCCAGGCGCCTTCACCGGCGGGAACGATCTGAAAAGTCCTTTCATAAATTCCTTTACAAGACGATGCGACCATAGGGACGCCCGTCCCGTCGTCCTGGTATATCTTGAGATGGCAGCCAGGTGTATTTTGATGGAGGCGTTGGCCAATCCCGCCTTGGCCAACGACAGCAGGTACGGCAGCACTTGAGGGGCCGTAATCCGTAGAGGGTTGATCTTCTGTGCCCGGCACCAGACAGATCACCTCTTCCACTTATGTCCGTAACACTTGAGAGTTGAGGACGCCCTGGCTTTTGCGAGAACCTCTCTGCAGTCAGCCGGGATATCGTACCCCCCAAACTCTAGTGCCGCAGGAGCCAGGCCTGCAAGTTCAGAGACGCCGGGTCGTGGTGTAGGATGGCGCCTCCTTCTCTGGAGAAAAGTCCAGAAGGTCCGGGAACCAGATCTGCCTCGGCCACGCCGGTGCGACGAGGATCATCCTGCACTGGGACCTCTTGAGCTGGTTGATTAGTCGAAGCAGCAACGGAAAGGGAGGGAACGCGTACAGGTATAATCCATCCCAGGGGAACGAGAACGCATCGCCCATGCTTCTTGGCTGGGGGAACCTGCTGGCGAACCTCTGACACTTTGAGTTCGTCGCTGTTGCGAACAGGTCGATCTGGGGTTTGCCCCATCGTCGGAAGAGTCGGTCCACCTGATCCTGGCGCAGTTCCCACTCGTGACACGCGCGCAGCTCCCTGCTGAGCGAGTCGGCGATGGTGTTCTTTATTCCTGCCAGATGGAAGGGTACCAGGAACATCCCTTGGGCAACGGTCCAGTGCCACAGAACCTGCGCTTCCTTGGATAGGGTCGGGGATCTGGTGCCCCCCTGCTTCCTGATGTAGAACATCGTGGTGGTGTCGGTGAAGACACTTACCAGTTTGCCCTTGGGGGACGGAAGGAACGACCTGAGGGCCCAGAACACGGCTCGGAGTGACAGGATGTTGATGTATAGTGACCTCTCCTCCGGGAGCCAAAGGCATCTCTGGTGTGCGCTCCCCATCCTTATAGGGAGGCGTCCGTCGTCACAGTTTCCTGATGTGCCGGGGTCTAGAAGTTCATGCCCGCTGCTAGATGCGCGCGGTTGCCCCACCACCGGATCGCTTGGCGGAAAGTCTCATTGAGGGAGATCCTGTCTTCGAAGCTGCCCGCCGCTTGCATCCAACGGGCATCGAGGAACTCCTGCAGTGGCCGCATCCGCAACTTGCACAGACGCACGAGGTAGATGCACAACGACATCATGCCGAGCAGGGACTTGATGGACCTCACCCTGGCCACTTCCATGGTCAACAGTCGTTGTACCTTGCCCATGATGGCTTTCGTCCTCTCCTCTGGCGGTGAAGCCAACCGTGCCACTGTGTCGAGTCTGGCTCCCAGGAACAGGGCGTCTTGCGACGGTACCAAGTGGGACTTTGCAAAGTTGATCGAGAATCTCAGTTCTGTGAGCAGGCGGACGGTCTTCGCTGTGTGATCGAGTTCTCTTGACTTTGCTCGGATGAGCCAATCGTCCAGATAGGGGTATACGTGGATCCCCTGCAGCCGCGCCGCCACCGGTAACAAGCACTTAGTGAAGACCCTTGGCGCTGACTTCAACCCGAAGGGCAGGGCCTTGAACTGGTAGTGCCGCACTTGTAAGAACTTTCGATGTCCTTTTCGAATGGGGATGTGGAAGTAAGCATCCTCCAAGTCCAGCGATGACAGGAAGTCGCCTTCCTCCAATTGTCCCAGCACTTGCTGAAGGGTGACCATCCGAAACTTCTGGGACTTGATGTATTTGTTGAGGCGGCGCAGGTCTAGGATGGGCCGCCAGCCGCCGGTCTTCTTTCGGACAAGGAAGTACCGCGAGTATACTCCAGAGCCCCGGAGCCTCTTTGGGAAGAGTTCTATTGCGCCCTTTCTCAGCATTACTCATACCTCCAGAAGCAGCTGTGGCACATGGTTTTCCTTCCTGGCCACAGGTGGGAAACGGGGACACTTTCTTTGGAACTCCAGGGAGTGCCTGTTGGCCAGCACCCAGCGGTCGGTGGAGATGGACTCCCACACGCTGATGAATTTCGCCAGCCGGCCTCCCACTGGGGTGCTCGGGTGGGGGCCCGGCGTCACGGCCGGTTCAATCTTGTTTCGCTGAGGCCTTGCCACCTTTGCCTCCTTGGCGACGACGACGGTCCTCCTGTCTTGTTGCGGCATCTGTAGGCTTCCTGCGACGAGGAGTGGGCTGCCTGGCGGTACGACGAGGCATTGCCGCCGAATCCTTTGGAGGCACCTCGAGACTTGCCACCGGAGGTCCGAAAGGACTGCCGTCGCTGATGGAGAGAACCCAGGGCCCGGGCCGTCTCGGAGTCCACCTTGATGGCCTGCAGCGACTCGTCCACTGCCTTGCCGAACAGGTTGTTCCCGTCGAAGGGCATGTCCAGTACCCTGGTCTGCACGTCCTGACGGAAATCAGTGGCCCTGAGCCAACCGCACCAGTGATGGCAAACGCTGTTGCCCATCTGGCGAAAGCCGGTGTCGGCGATGTCTGTGGCCACCGTGATGGCGTGGTCCGATGCCACCTCACCTTCCTGCAGGATTTCAAGGGCTTCTGCCCTCTTGTCATCTGGGAGGAAGTCCAGGATGGGAGCGATCTTGAACCACAGCTCCCTGTCGTAGCGCGCCACGAGGGCGTTGGCTGCCTTGATGGTCGTCGCTGCCGACGAGATGACCCCTCGTCTCATGGCATCCAGCTTCTTCCCCTTGGCGTCCGGCGGGGAAGTGGAAGTTGATGCCGTCGCCCCAGTCGATTTCTTCTTGGCCGCCGCAGAGACCACCGAATCCGGGGACGGTTGTGCCCTGAGGCACATCGGAGCGGAGTCGGGGAACCGGTACTTCTTCTCGCACCGGTCCCTCTTCGCACGGGCCGGGACAGGTTCTTCAGAAGGGACAGTCCTTCATCCCAGATGTCGTCCAGTAAGGGGACCGAGAGGACGGTCTTCCTCTTGGCCTCCTGTCATTGGTAGAGGAACCCTTCCTTCTTCTGCTCTTTGGGTCATAGCTGGAAAAGCTCCGATGCCCTGGCGATCATGGCGTGAAAGGAGACAATTTCGTCGGGAGGGGAGGCCCGGGCAGGGGGTGATGGGAGATCCGTCCCGTCGTCGTCGTCCGTCCCTGTCGTCGCCGTCCCCGTCTCGTCCCTCGGAGGAGGGGATGGGGGTGAAGGCTGGAAGGAAGGTGGAGGATGGACTCGCCTCTGCTTGTTCGGTGGGCTCCCCGACGGTCCAGGTGCTGCTGGATCGTCCGCTGGTGGTAAGGGCAACCCTGTCCTTATCTCTGTACACAGGGTCTGCAAAGCCATCAAGATTGCGCCTGAATTGTCTTGTGGCATCTGTTGCGACAGGAGCGAAGGCTGGGGCGCGGGTTCCTCCACTTCCTCGACGGTCTGCAGTTCCTCGTCGGCCCCACCGTTGCTCTCTACGTCTGCCTCGTCGGGATCCCTCCCGTAGGTTCTGGCCTCCTCGAACTTCTTGTCCAGGATCTTTTTGACGCCAGCCAGCTCATCCTCGGTGGTGGTTTCCGTGTCAGTTAGGGCTACCGTGTCCCCACCCCTCTTTCTCATCCTGGGTTTTCACAGGGTCTTCTCGATAGGCTGGAAAGATGTTTCCCTCCTTGGTGGCAGGGAAACTCTGGGCCCGGAGGTCGTCTCCACTGAGGTAGCCTCCGCAGGCTTTGCCAGGGCCGCCACGACTTCTTCAATCGAGGCCTTCGCCGGGTGAATTAGGGCCTTCATGACCTTGGCTGTGTCTGAGGCCTTCACCTTAGGGGGATGGTCACCGCCTCGCCCCCCCCTCTTGGCTTTCTCCATCGGGATCAACCGGGGCTTCTTCCGAAGCTTACCCGGGTTCTCCGACTTCCTTTTCACCGAGCCAGAGCGTTGGCTGGTGAATGATGGCGTCTGTGACATCGCGCCCTGCCTGGCAGCCGAGGAGCCCGAACCAACGGCGCTCCCGGTGCCCGCAGACTCGCGGTGCTTAGCCTTTTGTTGGGCCCCCGTCGCCAGAGCGCCCTCAAAGGTCTTAGAAGACCGCTCAGATTTCTTCTTCTCATCTGCTGCTGGGCTCTTCCCCTTCAGCCAGTTGGTGAGTCAAATACGAAGATCCTTCATTGTCCGGACGGACATGTTCTTACAGAACGCACAGTCCTTCTCCACGTGCGATTTGTCGTCGTGAAGGCAGTAGAGGCACCAGGAGTGCTCATCTTCCTTGAAGACGTTCTGTAATCCACATCCTGGCCAGTTCCTGAACAGTTTGGATCCAGTGGGCGTCGAATCTTCCTTGTCTTGGGCCGTGTCCGAAACGGGGTAGGCCTCAAAGGTCTTCCGGAATCCTCCAAGAAGTGTAATTCGACGAAAATCTGCCCTTGAGGGGCGTAGAAAAATTCCAAAACGGGTCCCCGTTGATCGGAAGAAGAATCGGTGGAGCTTGAGGCTCGAATTGACTGAAAAAATAAGAGTATACTCTTTGAAGAAAAAAAAAAACGCAATACGCAGTAAAAGCTTGAGAGCTAAGCACGAGGACTCCCAACACTTGAACGTGCGGTAAAAATCTGAAGATGGCTGCCAGAGGAGGGGCTTAGGTAGAGGGTAGTCATTGGCTGGGGGCAGTATGACCCAGAGACCAGTGATTGGTTATTAGTAGAAAGACAGTTCAGAAACAAAACTGAAACTGATTTTTTCTTTACCGAGGATTCCCAGCCTGACGACGGGGAATATTCATGAGCATGTGAATCCATGCCAGACCCCATGCTGGAGAATGAGAAACATCCCCCGGGTGACGGCACAGTGACACAATTCCTGCGCCTCCCTGGAGAGCGCCAGGGATCTCGTGACCCCCTGCTTCTGGATGTAAATCATTGTGGTGGTATTGTCTGTGAAGGCCCTCACCACTTGCCCTTGAGGGACAGAAGAAATGACTTGAGGACCCAAAACACTGCCCGTAGTTCCAGGACGTTGATGTGTAGTGTCTTCTCCAGCAGCCACAGGCCTCTGGCGTGGAGACGTCCGTTGTGGTTTCCCCAGCCTTCCAGGGAAGCATCCGACGTGACAGTCTCCTGGTACGGCGGGCTCTGAAGTCTGTGCCCCTGGCGATGTTGGAGCGCACGCCCCACCACCTTATCGCTCGACGGAACTCATCGAGCACGATCCTGTCCTTGAAGCTTCCGGACACCTGGATCCAACGGGAGTCCAGTAATTCCTCAAGTGGTTGCATGGGTACACATGAATTCCCTGTAGTCACGGATGGGCCGCCAGCCAAGCTAGGCACTTCGCAAAGATTCTGGTCGTCGACTTCAGTCCGAAGGGGTGAGACGAAAAACGGATTCCCGTTAATCGGATGAAGAAATGATGGAGCACACAGGCTCGATTGAACAAAAATAGAGTTTTCTGAGTCAAAAAGCGCAAAAAAAGCAGAAGGCTCTAAGAGTGGAACACGAGGACTCCCAACACTTGAATGTGCAGTAAAAAATGTGAAGATGGCTGAGGAGGGGCTTAGGGAGAGGGCAGCCATTGGCTGGGGGCAGTATGACCCAGAGCTCAGTGAACGGTTTATAGGAGAAAGACTGTTCATAAACGAAAGTGAAACAGTTTTTTCTTTTACCGGGGATTTCCAGCCTGATGGGGAATATTCACAAGCATCAGAATCCAGGACAGATAGCATGCTGGAGGAATGCTCCTCGACAACTTCTGCTTCTCCTCCAATGATCCCATGACTGTTGATAAATCTCTGTGCTCATGAGGCTGTGCGCATCACACACACACTTCATTACCTCGACACTATGTTGAGACAACAGACTGCCCAACACCTTACCCAGTGCGTGCTTCACTACTGTGCAGCATGCATATAACACATTAATTATGGCCATTCAGTGCACGAAGACAGTTGTGACTCATACAAGTTACATTGATATTCACACACATTATGCATTGATGAATAAACAGGGCTACTTAGCTCTGGCTTGTAGATCTAGGCGGGATTGTCAGTTCTGTGCTTGCATGACGTTCCAAGTGCCATTTCAGTAGATGGTGAAGGCACGTTCTAAAGAAACAAAGGCTGAAATCAATATGTCAGAGTGTTAGTGCTCTGTTCATTTAGTAGTGCATTCTTTTGCTATGTGTAAGCGTCTCCTAGGAAACATTTGTTGCGTAACTCACATAAGTAGATTTTACATTAAGCACATTAGATTTCTATTTTTGCTTAACATTCTTTACATTGCTGGTTGTTCCAACACTAGCACGCAGTTTTTTTTTTAAATCACATTTTATTGTTTTTTTATTTAGACATTACCTAACACAACCTTGACTCCAATGAGTCAAACTACAATAACTCACTGGCCGTCCAGATGGCATCCGACGGGCTCTCTATCGAGAAGAACTTGGAGACGAGTTAGGTTCAAACATATCAGTGATCCATTGTTCCAAGAACAATTCCATGTATGTTCCCTCCGTATTTTCTGGCAAGCCTAGAATTCACTGCAGTATTGAGGGTTCCCTTACTGGGTCCGCAACCCTCTTCCGATCGAGCTGCTTCACCCATGCACTGCTGTGGACATCCAGCGTCGGGCGTCCTCGGGATATGGCAGGAGGCAGATGTAGGGTGGATGCAGCGAAC
The DNA here is from genome assembly GCF_040938575.1 of Ambystoma mexicanum. Classification (NCBI taxonomy): domain Eukaryota; kingdom Metazoa; phylum Chordata; class Amphibia; order Caudata; family Ambystomatidae; genus Ambystoma; species Ambystoma mexicanum. Next base: position 1,481,609,490 of record NC_090923.1, on the reverse strand, counting down.
TCCAGGAGAAGATTACAGGTCGGGTCTGCTTGTGGAGCAGTCTGTGCTTCAGCACGCCGCGAGCCACAATGCTTGTTCAGGCCTCTTGGATTCCCGCCGGCTAGGGCTGCTCCTTTCGCTGGTAGGTGTGAGCACTCTTGTGGACGCAGCGTGGTTGGGGTGGCCAGTCCCGCGCACGTCTCACACCGTCTGACACCCACCAGGCAGGCCCCCACCTTTGTATCCGCAGTCCCCGGACGGGCACTCTGGGCGGCAGCACTGGTGGTCCACGGTTTGGATTCCAGGGTGCTGTTGCAGGGGCAGCGTCACCCCCACCAGGGAATCGATCTTCTGTGTTCCTTCGCCCGCACTGGACTGGCTGGGCGCTCCATGCAGGTCTGCGGGTAAGGTATTTCTTTTGGATCGTTGTCCCTTCACGTGGAGCGTTAGGTGCTTCACCTAGTACTTCTGCATCTGCCGGGCCGTCTCGGTCGGCAGATAAGTTCTCTGTGTTCTATGGGTCTCGGGTGCCTCCCTTTATGCGCTCGATGACCTGTTATAGTGCAACTGAGTTTCCAGGCGGCTCCTCCTTGATACACTTGGTTCTCGAGGGTCGCGTTTCAGTCTGCGGCCATCTTGGCGTTCCTACCTCGAATACACGCTGATTTCTTCCGCGGCTTGTATATTGCTGGCGGGTCTGATTTTTGATTCCGTTTTTCGCCCAAATGTTCCCCACTCATTTGTCGCTCCACAGGGATGGTTTTCCCCTCAGGGTTTACAAGAATAGCAGGCTATTTTACAGGATGTTTGTCGGCGGTTGAGAGAGCTCGGAGACTCACGTCTTCATCACTCTGCTGCTAGCCACGCCCTTCCAACACTAGCACGCAGTTTAGCCTTCACACCAGGTAGACAGAGTAATGACAAGCTAGCCCAAAGACGCTGCAATCCCTTTAGTGAGCCTAATGAGTTGCTTGTTCCCCTGGGCATAGAGTAAGAGCCCAGGAGTGTGTGAGGGCCAGGAGGTGAGAACCTGACCTCAGCCAGAAGAAACAGAACACAAACAAAGCAACAGCATGAACAGTGACATTCAATCAGTGGAAGAACTCATTGTATATCACTTACAATGCCAATTATCCTAAAAGGGGTTTTTAACATAGCATGGGACCCCTCTAAGGACAGAACCAAAATAGCACAGGGGGCACAAGGGAAACCCTGGCCTTGGTAGATGCGTGGAGGGCGTTTGAAGGGATACCAGGAGGGGTACACCTTCTACTGGCATGCTCACCACAAGCACTCGAGGATAGATTACGTGTGGCTCTCCAGAAGTCTGCTGGGCCACACTACAGGGATCTCGGTCGAGACTATCATGCACTCAGATCACGCACCCATAACCCCAAACCTGAAAAGAAACTGACGACCTGCTGCCAAATCGGTCGAACAACTGTATCAAGCAAATTATCCGCCCCTCCTAGAAAGGATCAGAACGAAAATTATGTGGGCCCCTACCCATAACACTGCTAGGCCAAATAAATGTTATAAAAATGGTCATCCGACCCCAACTGTTATACTACTTCTCAGCCCTCCCTATCCAGGTACCGCCCGCCCTATTCAGGTCTCTGCAAAAAAATGACGAGTAGATTCCTATGGAGCAATGGAGTACCGAGAGTGGCTGCTAGAGTCATGGAAATGCCTACTTGTAAAGGCAGGTTGGGGGAAACGGACCTTAAAGTCTACTATCTGGCAGCCCAGATGAGAGTTATCCGGGATCGGCAGAATGAAGATAGGGGAAAGAGATGGAGGCCAATGGACCGATCAGTAGCAGCCGAAAACTTGGAAGTGATACTATGGAAACCCAAACCAGATAAACCACCCCGAATGTACTGTAGCAAGATTCTGGCTCTAGTGGGCGACGCGTAGGATGAAGCAATGAAGAGGAGACACATCACCCCTCACCCATCACCGTTCACGCCGTTATTGGACAATCCACAATTCACCCCGGGACACAAAACCGCTGCATTCACCAAATGGCAGCAGGGGGGATGCCAAAAGATCAGAGATATGTTTGCGCGGAACCAGGTCAAACAATTCGACCAATATACGGCAGACTTCGAACTGGGGGAGAGCCGAGAGATTTCGCTATGCACAACTAAGGCACTGGTTATTCCAACCCTCCATGAAACAAGCAGGGACATGCTAGCTAACGCCCTTTGAAAAATACCTGAATATAAATCCCGGCGACAGGCGGGTGGTCACCTAAAAGTGGTTGAAGATCCCCCTCCGAGGCCATATATGAAAGCATTGAAATTATCCACGGGACACTCAATAGAAAAGAGCGAATGGTCGAAACTATGGGTGAGCATTCCCAAGCTCACGAGATCCCTCCAAATTCGGGAAATCTGGGTAAAACTGCTTTTCCATTGGCACCCAACGCCCTAAAGACTCCACAAAATTGACCTGGGGGAATCGAAATTCTGTTGGAGGGAATGTGGAAGGGAGGGAACTTGGAGCCACATAGGTGGGACTGCCCCAAAATAGAGAGATATTGTGAGAGCATACAAGAGGGTTCTGCACAGACTGGTCAAGGTTATTGGAGTTCCAACAGGAAGGATCGAGGGGTGCTTGGTGTCCAAGGAACATGCGCCTCTTGGGTATAGCAGGATAGCCTCTGATCGAGCTACTACAGGGGAGGTGCCCCGAGGACTGAACAGAAGCACGCAGTGCAGCACTGACTCATGACACCAAGGATAACGAAGCCCGGAGATGGCACTTTAGCACTATGGACTACCGTCAAACCAAAGGGGGTGAGGGGGCATACACATTTACGGTTGAATGTCCATTTTGGGATGCCCAGGCCCTGTCATTGGAATCAGTGGTTTCCTGTTAGGAAACAAGATGGCCCCGGTGGCCTCTTGCTTTCTATCGCCTGTTACCTTACTTTTCCCAAAGTCACACGAAGCCCTGACTCTGTCCCTTCTCCCTGACTGGCTGTTGGGTGGAAGTTCCATATATGGTGTTGTGGGGGAAGTCCAGGCCAGACTGGCTGGAGCCTTCCCAATCACTGTATGTTGTGGGTACGCCCTTGGGGTGGGACCTAGGTGAATGGAGTGTGTGACGAATACGCATTCTGTGTTATGGGTGTCTCGTATCTGGCGTTTGACACAATGACTGAGACAGCCCTGCCCAAAACTGGTATGAATGCAGTGTGTAGTGCTGAATGGCATGGTACTTGGCCGAATCCACATTCTGTGTTGTGAGTGTCTGGATGGAGAAGAATGGCCTGAATGCACTGTGCGCCTGATTGGCTGCCTGACTGCCCTTCTGAGTGATTGGTTGCCTGAGTGTGACCCACCAGAATGAATGGGAGATCAACAGTATATCTGGGGGCCTTTCACTACTAGAAATCGCTCAGAAGCTGAAGTAGAAACTGACATCGAAACTGACGCAGTTCAGAAGCTGAAGTTGAAACCGATGCTTACCTTTGAAGCCCACTGAAAGAAGAACTGATTTGCTGTCCTTCGATAATCTGAAAGCTGCTGTGCCTTCAAGGAACTGATCCAAGAGAGGACCTGGCTAGGAGATCTCTTCCCGAGCTACAAGGGGCCATTGTGCACCAGCCGATCTTTGCCAAAGCTCCCTGGTAGACAGACCTACGAAAGGCTGCCGACCGGAGAAGGGGACAGCTGAGGGGATCAAAGAGAAACACCGGACAGCCGTCCGCCGTCGCCGACCTGAGCCACAGAGCTCCCTTTGCCTAAGAACATTTGATCCAAGAATTGGGACTAGAAATTGGTATGCTTCAGTCTGGTCTTCTGGGTGTATTGCTGTCCATGTAGAGATCTTTCTTGTATGGCCGTCGGTGTGATTGCTGTGGTAAAATCATTAGGCTTGCTTTTTTGGTGTGGTTTTGCATACTGCATCAGTAATGCTTAGAACGTCAATCTCTGCGGTTCACTATCCTGTTCAGGAAAGCATGGTAGCCTACTAACCCTTGATTTGCCAGCTTCTTCAGACTGTTGAATGCCCTTTGCCCTAGTGGGCTCATATTGTTGGATCTGTCCACAATGTATGAGCTGGTTGGAAAATTGGCAAAGTTCTTTGCTTCAACTGGCTGCTTTTTTGTTCTGGATTTCTATTCACCGGGTGTACGCTGATTATGCCCTAAATTTTGTTGAAGCACTTATGGAGCAACAGGTGTTTCTTCAGGGAGTGTGCAATGCGGTCTCCTTTGTTACCCAGGATTTACTCTTCATCGCAAACTTTGTGTGGTGTACTGATTGTTGGATTATGATCAGACGACGGATGGACCAATTTATACTTTTGTTCCCTGCCCCTCAGAGGGTTGCCCTTCATCATGCTGGATGCTTGTGGGCAGGGGCTGGGGGGGCTTGCAATTTGTAAGCAAATGACAGATCTTTGACCGGTGCTTGTCTGCAGGACTTGGAATGTTAAGCTACATCCTTTTTGCGTGCCTTATTGCAATTTATCCAGCATTCTGCTTTGCAGGTAGTGAATAATGCATATGTGGTACCGCCAGCATTTGCTTTAAAATTGTGATTTTTCCCTTTTATAGTCTGTGTGTGTGTGAAGCTCAGATTCCTATTAAGGATGCAGGTACTATCTTATACCTGTTGCTCATTCCTGGTCTGATTGGAATCATTGGTGTTGGCGGAGGTCCTGGCCCACGCGCCACAATCCGATCAGGCATTCCCATTCAGAAAGATGTCCTTTCGTGGCTAAAAAGTTCTGTGAGAAGCCCCAGGCCAACGCCCAGATGAACAAGAAATTGGACAGCCGCTTTAGGTTACTGGATGGGGAACCAGTCCTCCTGTCCTCCCACCCTCAACCACACTCTTCAGTTGTGGCGGCAGCCTCTTTGTATTCCAAGCCATCCTCGTTGTCGTCCACAGCAGGGGCCGTCTCTACCTGTCTATCCAAGGAGGACAGGGCCCTTGAGTCTATTCGGCAGGAGATGTTGTTATCTCAACGCTGGGCTGCACTTGCGATAGGCCAACGCTGATACCCTTCTAGCCACGGTGAACTAGAAGCTGTGGCGAGAGATCGGGGGAGTTCCTGCCCGACATACACCCGGAGAGACAGGCCTCTATTAAAGCCAGGCTGACAGAGACCTGCGCAGTTGCGCAGGACCTCATGGGGTCTTTGGTCTCGCACATCGACACAGCCAGTAGATGCCTCTGCCTGGGTGTCTAGAGGAGGTGGACGGCGTAGATGCTTGCCACAAGGTTCTCCTTAGATGTAAAGGAGAGGAGTCTAGACCTTCAGTTCGAAGGGACGGACCTCTTTCATTCGACCACCGATGACAAGCTGACAGTAAAGAAGACCTCAACGCAAACTGCCAAGTCCCTGGCCATCCTGACCAAACCTGGGCAGAAGTCCTTCCCCCAAACCCAGGGCAGGTCCGACTTCAAACTCTGCTCCTTCAGCAGCTTGAAGGGGTTCAGGGACCATGATACGCTGCAGCCTGACTGATCCCCTAGCGACCACAGGAGGAAGCAGCAGAGGACCTTGCACCGCTTTTTCCGCTCCTCCTCCTCCGCTCCTACCTCGGACGCCAAGAAGCAATGACGTGACGGTCAGGTAACACAGCTTGCTGGTGGGGGCCGGCTGGCTCACTTCGCGGCTGCACTGGCTTCTGTCTTCCTCTTCTTTTTCCTCTACCCTCTTCTCCTCTGCTTCAGAGAGGGTCCCCGGCACTGTTGCGGGAGATCCTTCTTCTTTTGGACATGCAGGTGTTGGAGCCGGTTCCTCAGTCAGATATGGGCTCCGACCTCTACTACAGGATTTTTGCAGTTCCCAAGAACAACGAGGCTTGTTTGAGGGTAGTGTAAGGAACTCATGGTGTCAACAGTAAAGACAGACAAGTGCTCACAGTTCAAGGGTGTTTATTAAACTGTATGCAGGTTGGAAAAACATCTAATCTAAACCTAAATCTACAATGGGAGTAAGCGTCGACCATCAAATGAAAATAGGCAGTCCTAATGGCGTTGTGTCAAATAAAAAGGGCCTGGGCGGCGCTGTTGCCCTCGTTGAAGATGGCCACCTAAGTGAAGGCTCTGTGCTGGGAGGCATTATTCTTGTGGAAATCAGCGTTGGTACGCCGTAGTCTACCGAGGGGACATCAACAGATTACTCCCATGCAATCTGTCTAATTATCAGCCGGGTCTGGAGACGAGAGCCGGCTCCGTTACGGAGCTTTGGGTGGCTGTTGGTGGACTGGGAGTCGGCATCGGCCTGATCTGACTGACGCTTCCGTGGGAGTGTCTACTAGGGCCGGGCATCTGTGGCCTGCTGTGGGGGAGGCGCTCTGTGCCCGCCTGACTGGATTCCCTAGCACTGATCAAGCCGGATCCTCTGCGCCCAGGGGTGGGGGGGTGTACAGAGCTTCCCTAGGGGCTGCTACGGTTGCAGCGACATCGAACCCCGACCCTTGGAACCTGCGGCTTCTGGTGTGCAGCGTGGACTGCTGCCGCACTCGACCCCTCTGGCGCTGAGCGGGTCTGCTCTGCCGCTGCTCCGGGCCGGGGTGTGCTGGTGGGGGGCGCCCGCCGCAGCCTTCCTAACATCTACACACTTGGTGGGGTGCCCCCCCCCACCTGCGGCCCTGGACGGGTGGAGCCCGGAGCCCACGACACAGACGGTGAGTCCCTGGGGGCGGGTGGGCCTGGATCTGGCAACCACAGCTGCGGCTTCGTTTTCCCTGGATCTGGCCCCCCCCCGGGGACACTGCGAGCCTCGCTGCGGCCTGTCCTGCCCCTGCCGGGGGTGCTGCTGTGCGGCGGGGGTGCTCATTCACTCCCCCACAATCTGTGTTTCTCCCGCGGCTGCACAGGAGTTCGAGCTCCATGAGCCGCCAACTTGGGCCATAGGGGGCACAACTGAATGGTCATTGGCCTCTGGGTGCGCTGATGGTGGGCGGCCCTATACTTACTCAACATTGAAGATCACACCCTGCTCAGGCGCTGATCGAGCCTCAACAACCCCATCCCAGCTCATGCTGCTGCGACAGTGAAGGCTCCCATCCCTCTGCAATAGCCCAGAAATAGGTGGCTCTGATAGAGCTTGTTGATAGAGGGCTCTGGATCCCTGGGCTTCTCCACCCTCGCCCACCTGCACAATTCCTGCCTTGCGAACCTCAACAGGGGGGGCCACTCACATGCAGTGTGTGTGTGGAGTCTGGCCAGGTTGCACAAAGCTTAAACTATCTAAACCACCCACTCGCCCTACAACCCGGTGTTACGCTCACCTGGCTCCCACAGAGGCGTCGATCTGGACTGGACTGCTGTGACCTCCACCAATGTGACGCGTAGGGCCGAGATGACGGACTGAACTGGCCCACTTAGCTTTGTTTGCTTGGCCCGTAGGAATATTCTTCTGCAAATGGAGAAAGGGAATTAACCACCTGTGGAGTTGAGCGTAAATTCCCCCCACCCCGCTGTTCTCCCCACTGATCACCTTGGATGTCCCCTCTTATAGTCTCGCCTGATGATTTGAAAAGATGAGCTCTCCATCCTGCATTGAGCGCAGGGGCGCGTAGATAACCAGTTACTTCACTGGCTCGAAGGAATTGGTGAGTTCCAGGACAATATTGACTCCGATATTCCTAGCAAGACGCCGTAAGTATGTAATTCGTAAGAGTTCAAATGCCTGACTTTCACTCTTGTCCGATTCCTTGCAGGTTGCAGCTTGACCCTACTGAAGAGTTCCTCGTGGCAACCGGTAATGTTCTGGTAAGGATTTGTATTATCCAACACAGTTCGAAAAAATGATGTCCATATGTAACCTGTTGCTTTCTCCCTTATTCAGGCGCTGAGAGAAAGTATGAAGTCTCGGGGAATAATGCCTCCGGCAGTAAAATCAGGTAAGTCTTTTGTGGTGAGGAGGGTTTCCCTTGTTAGTCCCTTGTTTCACCTTGCTGTCCTTTTGTTTCCCCTTAGGGGCCGGGGTTTGGCTAGGATGCAGTGGAAGCTGCGCCGACCCGTGAAGAAGAATAATACCCCCGGTGGTAAAATCAGGGGTAAGTCTATAGGGGGTATTCCTCTGTGTATTCCCTTGGCTCACCTTGCTGTTCTTGTCTTCTCCTTAGGTGCCGGAGTGCGGCGGGAACATGCAGGAGGATGCGGTGAAATGTGAAGATGCGGCGAAGGCCGGTGAGTTCAGCGCGGCACAGCAGCAGGCGAGGCGGCGCGCATAAAACAACTTCTTTCTTCCAGCTCGAAGGCGCGATGGATCAGGAATTCAGGGTATTGCTCTCGTTCTAACCTTTTCTCCTTCTTTCTCCCTTTTTCTAGGAGCTCCAAACTCGAGGCGGGCGTGGCAGAAGACTGGATGCAGACTTGCAGGCACGGTGAGCGTTACGCTGCTGGATGCAGAATAACGCGAAGCGTGTGCTGTTCTTCGAGCGTGGTTTAAATAGCCTCCAAAGTAGTCCCAGGTAAGTATTCCTCCTCAGCCCCACCTGAGTAAAAAATAGTCCCTAGGTAAAATAGTCCCTTCCAAGCCTCGTTTGGCTTGGAGCTCAGGCAGCATGGTCTGCATCAGGTACGTTTGCAGCATGGTCTGCATCAGGTAAGTTTTAATCTATGAGCCTGGCGCCTATGGCGCCAGGACTGACTCCATATGAGCCTGGCGCCATAGGTGCCAGGACTGCACCCAAATAGCCCCTAGCGGGGGTTGTTGGGCTTGCTTGGGGGTAACTTGATGCCTGCTTCCGGGGTTGCTGGACATGGTCTGGGTCCCCGGGGGTAGGCATCATGACACCCGGGGAACGGTCGCTGGTGTGGCCGAGCCACGCATACTGAGAGCTCCCACCGACCAGCAACTGTGATGCTCTAACTGAGCTCCAGCAAGTCCTCTTCACCCTAGCCACCCAGCGACCCCTTTCCCACCTCGATCAACTGACATCTCACAGTTGCTTACTGGGCAACCTCCCTGATACGCCAGAGACCACAAACTCCTTGGACCATCGCGCTCCCTTGTCTACTGAGGTCCCCAGGATCTGCGCTCTAACTTGGAACATCACTGGTTGGTTCCGCCTGGGCATTCCTGTCACCGGGCTCCCTGTGCATCTACATACTTGCCAACTGGCCTGGCGACTCGGGCCGCCGACCAGGCCCGTCGCTGTATACTCTGGACACCCACAAGCTAATAAGGGGTCAAGCTCCTTCAGACCAACTGGGACCGGCTAGGCCCCATCCAGTCGCCCTCACTCACCCTTGCGATCACTCTCTCCACATACTGGTCTCCCAAGTCTGCAGACTCTCCCCCAGTCCACATCATGACTAAGGGCGCAGGGAAAAAACAGAGCTCCATCAACATGTTTACTAAAACACTGTCTAAACAGGCAGAGGAGGCACCGGAGCCGGAACCCACCACTTCAACTCCTCCAGACTCCATAGAATCACAGAAAATGCTGGAATATATCAGCGAAGGGTTCACCACTTTGCACTCCAAACTGGATGACATGAATGGCTCCATATCCTCGATCACCTCGCACATTGAAAAAACCGACAACCGAGTTGCTGAAATTGAAACGAGGGTGGGCGCTACGGAGGACGACTTGGGCTCTCTCCGGGCGTAAGTCTCCTCATTATCTAGACGCGTGCTGGAGGTAGCCAAAAAAAAGGAGGACCTCGAATCGCGCTCTAGACGCAATCACCTCCGCATAATTGGGGTCCCCGAGGACGGCATCAAGGAACCCATGGAAGACTACATAGAGCGCACTCTACTCACACTTCTTGATTCTCCCAGGCTCTCGACACAGTTCGCAATTGAAAGAGCCCATCAAGCTTTATCAGCAAAACCCAGACCTGGCGCGCCCCCGCGCACCATCATAGCCAGGGTGCTAAACTTTCGGGATCGTGACGCCTTCCTTAGGGTAGCGAGAGCCAAATGGGATCTTTTCTTGGGGTCCTCTAGGATCCACTTATACCCAGACTTCTCAGTGGCGGTTCAACAGGAACGCAAAACCTTCCTGGCAGGCAAGAAGAGGCTGCGTGACCTGGAGGTTAAATATTCCATGCTGTATCCCACCAAGCTACGAAATGAACACTCTAACCAGGTTTTCTTTTTCACAATCCCGGAAGAAGCCTCCACATTCATAGACAATCACTTTCCAGGTTGAAAGTTCATGGCCTCATCACTTTGTTGACGTTTGATCACCTATCGGGAGGGGCGCCCCCGTCCCATGGGCGCAGGAGATCCATCCTTCTGTCATGTGTCTACAGTTCACTCTGGCTCTACGATGTCTTGATCTCCCCGTCATTAGTAACCTCTTAAACTACATGTTAACGGTTTTTGATGCACCTCTCTATCCTTCATGAGCCCCCAGCCCAGAGTATCGCCGCCAGGCCAGCACACAGGCCCCCAGGCGTTGATGCCATTGGTTTGGATTTGCTTATGGGGTTGTTATTCCTCTGATTGGGGGAGGGATGTGGGTAGGGGTGGGTTGGGATGGGTGTTATGGTTAAAAAAAGGCTTGATGTTCATGAAGAAGGCGGAGTGCGGGCCAATGCCAGGTCAGTCGCGCACTGAGAGGGGGCTCGCTCATCTAGCCCGGCCTTCAGGCCCTAGGTTATCACCTCTCCGAACTTCAAAACCTATGCAGTGCTCTTATTCCAATGGGCGACAATAATGTGATACTCATGAGTTGGAATGTGCGGGGGCTGGGGAATTATAGGAAAATGCGACAGTTACAATTGCACGCCATGAAGTGAAAATCCTTCTTTTACAAGGAACACACGCATATGCTGAACACTGTGGAAAATTCGCCAAAGGGTGGGGTCCCCAAAGATATTACAACAACTATTCTGCCCAGAGTCGGGGGGTTATGACACTGATCTATAAAAGCCTCAAATTTACTGGTAAGTCTTCGCAGGTCGACCCACTGGGTAGATATGTATTGCTTCATGGTGTCCTACAAAATAAAGAACTGGTGTTATTGAACATCTATGGTCCCAATGTAGACGACCCCGAATTTTACCTCCACTTAGCCTCCCTCATAGGCAGCTTCCCTATGGTCCCGATACTGTGGGGGGGCGACTTCAATACAATACTAGACGTGGACCTGGACAGATCGGGCTCCAGACCCCGCCAACTCTCAAAAGCAGCCTACACCATTCTACCATCGCTTCCCCGACTGGCTATAGTAGACGTATGGAGACTTATACCCTGACTCCCAAACATACTCCTTCTATTCCCCGGTTCACGACTCACATTCTAGGATTGACAGATGGCTGATATCAGACATGCTGATAAACGTTTCACAGCAATCGATTCTCCCTAGAACTCTTTCCGACCACTCCCCGGTGACTCTCTCTCCCTCTCTGCTGGGGTCCAGACTACGATGGAACTCGGCAGTGGAAAATGAAACCACACTCCTTGCTCGATACAGCCTTTAGCTCAGAGCTAGAGACTGCCATTGAAGACTTTTTGAAAACAACACTAATTCGGTCACTACACAATCCACCCTTTGGGAGGCATTTAAAGCCTACATCAGGGGTATCGCCATCTCCAAGGAAAGTGGTATTCTGAAAGCGATCTGAGGAGATAACCGGAAAAGTGAGTCGGCCCTCGCGTCCCTCGAGTCCCAATACGCTCTCCTTCCATCTCCTGAGATCCTCGCGTCTTTAGGTACGGAACTTGATGCGTCTCGTACTAATGCGGAACGCAAGGTGAAAGTCCTTGACGACCCCCAGCTCGTGAGAAAATACAGGGAGGGCGAACGGCCAAGCCGACTCTTAGCCAGACTCATCCGTCGAGAGTTTTGATCCCCCAACATCCCCGCTATCGAGAGAGCCGACGGCACTCTAGCCACACTCCCACAGGATATTAACACTGAGTTCCTGGTATTCTATGAAGCCCTTTACTCAGAGGATGAGAGCGTCCCAACAGCGGAGATCAATGCTTACCTAGACGGCCTTTCCCTTTCGGTCCTCTCCTCTGAAACTAATAGCTCTCTCGAGAGGCCGTTTACTGCGGAGGAGCTCTCAGATGCCATCGATTCGCTGTCATCTGGTAAATCCCCGGGCTCGGACAGCCTTCCAGTAGATTTTTACAAACACTTCAAATCCCTCCCAATACCTCACTTGATGGCCCTATGGGAAGAAGCATGCGTAGTGGGTAGGCTCCCCCCTTCTCTCCGGGAAGCCATAATAACGGTTCTACTTAAACCTAGAAAGGCCCCCACCCCTGTGGCTCGTACCGTCCCCTCTCACTAATCAACTGCGATGTCAACATTTTTGCCAAATTGCTAGCCTTACGCTTGGCCCCCTTCATGTCACACATCATTCACCCCGATAAAGCAGGATTTATTCCGGGGCGCTCCACCTCTCTGAACTTGATATTATTAGTAGAATTAACCCGAACGTGCAAGCTGTAGTTGCTACACTGGACATGCAAAAAGCATTCGACTCCGTGTCCTGGAAGTACCTTTGGCGGGTCCTCGGAAAATGTAAAATTGGGCCCAGTTTTCGTTCATGGGTCGGGCTACTTTACTCAGTTCCTGTGGCTAGGGTCCGTACTGAGGACAGATGCTCATCCCTATTTCGAATTGCCAGAGGTACGAGGCAGGGCTGCCCCTTTTCCCCCTTAGTCTTTGCTATAGCTATGGAACCGTTTGCTGATAAGATGCGCCAGTGCCACGCTCGCAGAGGGTTACGAACAGCAGGCCAAGCGGATATCATCTCTTTTTATATGCAGACGATGCCCAGCTCTATATCCGGTCTCCCGCTATCAACCATGCCCCGATACTGGAAGACGTTGTCCACTTTGGGCGTTTTTCTGGACTCAAAGTAAACTGCTCCAAATCCACCCTGTTCCCACTCACTGAATGCACACGTTCCCCTCCCGATCTTATGGGGTTCACTTGGTCCCAATCGAAATTTACTTACCTCGGTATAGAGGTGACTCGCCGTCCTGAGACATTGCTCCAGGAGAACTATCAGTAACTCACGAAACTCTGAAAAGGCTTCTGGCTAGGTGAGAGTTCCAATTTCCCTGGCTGGTCGAATTGGGGGGTTCTAAAGATGCTCGTACTCCAACTTTTATATAAGTTCATCAATCTGCCCCTGTTGCCGGGGAGACTGCTTTTTCCAAGCGTTGACCCGCACTATTAACACTTTTCTGTGGCATTCTGGGGCAGTCCGACTAAAACTTGCAACATTGTCCACCCCCATGTAAAGCGGCGGATTCAGTGCCCCAGATTTTCTCAAATACTGGCGGCTGGTGGCGCAGGCCCACTTCGCCTCGCACTGGTTTAACACACAGGATCCCCCTCCGCATGTTAGACTCGAGAGAATGGCAGTCAGTGGCCGAGACGTCCGCTCCTTGATTCTCTCCCCATTGCCGATCATGTTAGAGTCACTAGACCCTGTTAGTTTCCAGATTTTAGAGTGGGCTAGGGATGTGCTATCAGGCACATCCTATCCATTCCACGGCGATCTACCACTGTGGAATTTCCTCCCAGGGGTCCCATCCATCATACACCGGTGGGCTGAAACAGGCTACGAGGCAATCCGGGACATCTTTGAGAGTGGTGGTTTTGTTGAGTGGTCGGATCTTCCACCCATCCTCAGACAGAAACCATCCGCGTGGCTCCAATACTCCTCCCTCCGCAGAGTTCTTTAAATCACATACCCTGACTTCCCTGCGCTACCTCCCAACAACCCAGTAGTTGCGGAGCTATGCAGCTTCAACTCCTTTAGGGGGAAGGTATCCAGACTATACGCCCTCTACAGGCCAGATCGACCCCCCCCCTGCGACAAACTGAAACATAAATGGGCAGAGGACTTGGGGGTGGTGATGTCCAACCAACGCTGGAATCTCATGTGTGCGCGCACCCACAATGTGTCCTTTAACTCCTGATTCAAATTAATCCAGTTCAAAGTCCTGCACAGGTATCACCTCACTCCGATTCAGTTGCACCGCATGTCCAAGGACCACTCCCCCAGATGCCCCAGGTGCGGAACCGACAGCGCCACATACATACACACACATGATCTGGTCCTGTCCTAAACTAGCGCAGTACTGGGAGGAGATATGTACTACTATGACTGTCATTTTGGACTGCACAGTCGCTCCATCCCCTGCATTGTCTCTTTCATGACTTCCCGGACTTGAGTCGCGACTCCAAAAAGCTGGCCGGCCTCTGTATGTTACTCACTGTCCACTGCATCTTACTATGCTGGCTCCGCCCTGGTCCACCCTCACACTCGCAATGGCTTAGGGCAGTCACCTGGGCAATTGACACGGAAGAGGTCTGGGCTAATCAACAGCCGGCGCATTCCAGGCCCAGGAACATATGGCTGAGATTCTGCTCTTATATGGCCTCCATAGCTACAGACTCTGATGGTTCATCTCTTACTTCATCTTCTCCCACCTCCACCATGGCCTGAACTTTTGATTACCCAAATTGCTCCTGTGTTGTTGCGCCCCTCTGCTCATACCCGCAAAGCAATGTACAATGTTGAAATCGGACTGTATGCACTGCAATTGTCACGTCTGCCCCTGTTGGGCTTCTGCCTCTTCTGTGTTGTCAAGCTAAATAAATAAAGTTTAATAAAATAAAAAGGGCCTATACTAAGAAACCTATTGCCAAACCTTGCAACTAATACAAAAAGGGTGTGGGATAGTTCTCAAGAAAAGAAAGAAGTGCAATGTGGCAGTGGGAGCCCCGTTCACCCAGCCAGAGCCCACTCTGGTAGTGACGGATTCCTCCCTCTCGGGCTGGGGGCTACCCTAGATGGCCTTTTGATTCATGGCGCATGGTCCAGAACAGAGGCCCTCCTGCATATCAATCTGCTGCATCTCAAAGTGGTAGGCCTGGCTTTTCTACTGGTCATCAGGGGCGACGCGGTTCTGGTCAGGACCGACAATTCCACGACGATGTTCTACTTGAACAAGCAGGGCGTCACCCCCTCTCCCCTCCTGTGCATGGAGGCAGTGTCAATCTGGGAGGGACCCAGTTGGAGGGGACATGGATATCTGCGGTCCATCTCCCGGAGGACAACAATGCGGAAGCTGAACATCTCCGCCGCCTGGGGCTAAACACCTACGAATGGGAATTACACATCAACTGTTTGTTGCCCCTATTCCAGAAATGGAGGTTCCCAGATCCGGACTTATTTGCATCTCCTCTGAATTCCAAGTGCCCCCTCTTCGCTTCATGGGCGGGGTGGGGCCAGGGGTCTCTGGGCGACACGTTCCAACTCTGCTGGCAGTTGCTATCCGTTTCTTCCTCCATTGCTCCAGCGGACCCTCTGCACATTTTGAGCCTCAGTAGACTGCAGCCTCCTCCTAATCGCCCCCCACCCTTTCTGTCGAGGGCTTGGTTCTCCGACCTGCTGCAGTTGTGCTCCCAGGGGCCTGTCCATTTCCCACACCCCTGCAGGGGCTTCCTGACGCAGCAGGGCGTTGGGAGCACCCGGACCCAGCCTGCTGGCCCGCTTGGCCTGGCTCCTGATCAGCGGAGACTGCCCCACTCCCAGTTTTCATACGACAACTGGGAAATCATCCAGGAGGCCCTCCACGTGTTCTCAGTACAAGAGTAGGTGGACCAGGTTCTGCCACTGGGCTCACGACAAGGGGCTGGACCCCACTCACCTGCACCCTGGACGACGTACTGGCCTTTTCTACACACCTGGCTCGCTATGGAGACCAGGTTGATACCTGTCGCACCTATTTGGTGAGAAAGAAAAAGGAACAAACCCAAACTGACTACCCCTCTCTCTACGGCCTGTCGATGACACAGGTGAAAGTGCAATAGAACTGTTTTATATTTTTACAGTCCCACAGACCTTTAGTGAGCCAGTTATGTGACTGAGTCCGATGGATACAAAATTGTAAATAACTTTAATAGTTACATAAAACCTTAACATAAAAACAATCATTGGATAATTCATTCATCAATCACACCTTTCATTCCAATTCATATATTATATGGACTAGGGGTTAAACAGATTACAATTTTTTAAGCATATTGGCTGTTTACAGTATGCATGACAACGGAAAACACATTGGAATTTCCTCTAGGTCGACATATGTTTCGGCCCTTCTTTCAAGTACCATCGTAGTCTGCGATGGTCAATATGGTAGGTATTGGGCCATCTTCAGGACAGTCGTGCTTATATTGAACTTTAATTTCATTCCCCTTTTCCTCATACAAAACGACGAATCTAAAAACATAAATTACATATACATTACATTGTGCATCGGGCTCTACCCACTAGTATTTATTCAAGGTGATGGCCAAATTCATAAACCAAGACAAAAGCACCCACCTATGGTCGACTTGTATTTTTGCAGACCTTGGAGCTGTAGATGCCGGATATCTTTCGTATTTTCCAGTATCTGGAACCCTGTTTACAGGGAACACATAGATTATAGTTAATATATTCGACGGCTTGCCTGGATGGCAATGGTCCCCTTTATATATTGAAGTGACTTACGAATGTAAAAAGGGAGTGGTTGACTCTTCAGAAGGCTTTATTTTCTTTCCTTTCGATCTCTCGTGATCCGCTGTTGTTAGTTTGATCTGGTGTCATCCACGACATCCGGTAACATGCCTATAAATAAGGCACAATCAATTACTTCCTTATAGAGCGAGCGTACTAGCCTCAATGTGCTAATGTTTTAAACTGCTATTTACTTAATTGGCGTATCCGCTACTACCTATCGCTGTGGACACTGTTCAGTCTGTGCACAAACAGCTACCATGAAACAGATCACCCTCTGTAATAAGGTAATCGAACTTAAAGACTTTACCAATTGTCTCACACCATGGGTGGTATATGCCATCAAATGCCCCTGCGATATGGTCTATATTGGGAAAACTAAACGGCCTATACGACAGCGTATTAATGAGCACAAATCGTGCATCAGGAATCGGGTAGAAAACAAACCATTAGTAGCCCATTTTATCACCAAACAACACAAATGTACAGACCTATTATGGTGTGTAATCCAAGTAATTAAACTATCTCCCAGAAATGGAAATAGGGATCAAATCCTTACTAGATGTGAACAAAAATGGATCTACACTCTCCAAACAGTCAAAAATGGGCTTAATATAGCTGTGGAGTGGAGTGCTTTTTTGTAGGATATCTGTAATATCTCACTAAAATCCACTAATCTAGCCCCTTGAGCACCATTAGTCACCATCTAAGTTGGTTGATACGATCCACACAATGTGGCCCGTAACATCTAGCAAGGTTGACAAGTCTATTAATTCTTGAAGCACAATGGGTTAATAAATGCTGTACTATACTAAGTCAGCCCCTGCAATATACTACAACTCATAATTGGGTTCACATTATGGGCAAGGCGGTCGACTGCGTTAGGCCCCCTTTTCAGATTCAGGAAGAATGATATGTTTATCAGACCCTGTAAATTAAACGGTATTCCGCTGACCCTACACTACCGTTGCAGTCCCTATATACTAATATTCGAGTCCCTGCACATTTTCGGTGCAAGTTGACCTTGATAAATCAAAATCCAAAAATTGAAAATCATGTAGGTTGCTAGAACCAATTTTTCGGCGATTGCATCCTTAACTTTTAATTTTCGATTGTGACATACCTGTCATCAACACTGAGAGTGCCGAAACGACTCCTGTAAATAAACTTGAGAAGCTCACAACAGACAACAACCAGTAAGACATGTTGTGGGTTAGGTGATAAGAGATTAGTCGATAGGCCAGTAGTCACGCATCATGCTTTTGACAGTGTTTACATCTGGCAATCTCCTCTGTACGGTTCGACAGCGCACTACCTTAGTGAGTGAGATCACGTGCGCGAGAAGCACGTTTTCAACATCAGGTGACCTTTAAAAAGATCAGAGCTTCGTGCTCACAATGTAACCGCGCGTACGACCAAGAGGACGCCGCCGTGTTACAGCTCGACACCGCCGACGAAAGCACAGGTAAGCAGATAAGTTTGAAGGAGTGGGAACGTGGAAATCACTCTTATTTGAAACCGGGTTTTCCCTTTATTGCAATAAAGCACATACGCCCGCTCCACTGTGATACCGCGGCACAAAGGTGGTTGCCTTGGCAACCTAACGAGGAACTAACAGTGCAAACTTAGAGCTATAGACGCTCCTAAAGAGGGCGCAGTCTATAATTGAAAAGTCTGCGTTCCCCTTGACCATTTAACTTTTTTTTTTTTTAAAAAAACGATGGCAGCGGGTAAATAGTATTAAGAAGAGGATCTCCAAACTATATGAAAAGGAAGATACCTAAATCATAAAACCGGCTAATTTATAAACAGTTAAGGTGCACGTATAATGTAAATTGCACTACCCATATTTGACGTGTTTTAATCCTCTGCTTCAGTAAAATAACGGCGAACGAAGTCCCTTACAGAGCATGTAAGCCCACATTGGAACTTCACAATAGGTAGTAGCGGATACGCCAATTAAGTAAATAGCAGTTTAAAACATTAGCACATTGAGGCTAGTACGCTCGCTCTATAAGGAAGTAATTGATTGTGCCTTATTTATAGGCATGTTACCGGATGTCGTGGATGACACCAGATCAAACTAACAACAGCGGATCACGAGAGATCGAAAGGAAAGAAAATAAAGCCTTCTGAAGAGTCAACCACTCCCTTTTTACATTCGTAAGTCACTTCAATATATAAAGGGGACCATTGCCATCCAGGCAAACCGTCGAATATATTAACTATAATCTATGTGTTCCCTGTAAACAGGGTTCCAGATACTGGAAAATACGAAAGATATCCGGCATCTACAGCTCCAAGGTCTGCAAAAATACAAGTCGACCATAGGTGGGTGCTTTTGTCTTGGTTTATGAATTTGGCCATCACCTTGAATAAATACTAGTGGGTAGAGCCCGATGCACAATGTAATGTATATGTCATTTATGTTTTTAGATTCGTCGTTTTGTATGAGGAAAAGGGGAATGAAATTAAAGTTCAATATAAGCACGACTGTCCTGAAGATGGCCCAATACCTACCATATTGACCATCGCAGACTACGATGGTACTTGAAAGAAGGGCCGAAACATATGTCGACCTAGAGGAAATTCCAATGTGTTTTCCGTTGTCATGCATACTGTAAACAGCCAATATGCTTAAAAAATTGTAATCTGTTTAACCCCTAGTCCATATAATATATGAATTGGAATGAAAGGTGTGATTGATGAATGAATTATCCAATGATTGTTTTTATGTTAAGGTTTTATGTAACTATTAAAGTTATTTACAATTTTGTATCCATCGGACTCAGTCACATAACTGGCTCACTAAAGGTCTGTGGGACTGTAAAAATATAAAACAGTTCTATTGCACTTTCACCTGTGTCATCGACAGGCCGTAGAGAGAGGGGTAGTCAGTTTGGGTTTGTTCCTTTTTCTTTTCAATAAACCTCCCTGCTTACATATCTGACCCCCCGAGAACAAAAAATCTGGGAGGACCCATTTATATTACTTCCTGAGGACAACCCTTGGTTGTTGGGTTTCATTTCTGTCACTATAAACGAAAGTATTGTGCTAAGAAGTGTGAAAATGGATATTGAGAATTTAGTATCGTTTTCAGATGAGTATTATAAAAAACTCATAAATCAACCCACATTATTAGGAGACACCGTTGATAATGTGGCCTCTGCTCCGCAGTCAAATGACGCAGAACTTTTAACTCAAAAAAAGAAAAAATTGATTCGCACTGAATCTCATGGAAAATTAATGTTGGCCTATCTTAAAGCCGGGACCATTCCAGAGGGCCTTCAGATTAAAAATATTCCCCGAGTGTTTACTAATAACACGAAATTCAAAAGTAAGTTCAGTGGTGTAAGCAATAAATGCTCAAGAGATCTGTTGATTCTAATTATTGACACGTCAGCAGAAGAAGCAGCTATACAGAGAACTGAAATAGACACCCTAGAGGCGAAAATCAAACAAGAAAACACGATGACAGACATTAAAGAAACACTGGCCAAAATCGAGGACGAAATGGCTAAATTCAAGAAAATAACGCTTGATAAAAAAATCTGGAAATTAAAAAAAGATGTGGAACAATACAAAGAGACTAGAACTAACCCGTATCTCATAGAGACTTACTATGATGATATACAGAAAGCCAGCCAAGTGAGACCGTATAACAGAAGACGACCATTTGTGAACTTTTCCAACTCGTCTAATGCATCAACAAGTAGCGGGTCTGATACGAGCCAACAAGGCCCCTCCGGTCCGCCCCCCCCAACAATTTTTTCGGGGCAAGGGACAACGCGGCCGAAACAAACAGCAAGGCCCCCCACGAATGCCAACGAGGAATTGGCAGGGCCCCGCCCAAACATGGTAGTTCCAATTTACAATCTATCTCCTTATGTCCTCTCGCCCACTGAAATAAGTGTTCTATCAAAGGGATTGTCTTTTGTCCCAACAGCACAAGCGAAACCCTTCGAAACTGA
Source organism: Ambystoma mexicanum (assembly GCF_040938575.1). NCBI lineage: Eukaryota > Metazoa > Chordata > Amphibia > Caudata > Ambystomatidae > Ambystoma > Ambystoma mexicanum. Next base: position 1,481,589,074 of record NC_090923.1, on the reverse strand, counting down.
AGTGGAACTGCAGAAGTTCTACAGACTGATACGTCTCAAATATTTTTTCAGAAATTCAACTTCGCCTACAAAAGAGGCCACCATCACCGGTCTCAGACCTCCTTCGAAATTTGTGCCTACCAATGCGATGGTTAGCCCAGAAATAGTAGCATTTGAACAGAAAATCTCGTGGGAAATTCAAAAAGCACTAAAAAACAAAAATATTTCAAAGAACAATCTATCAAAAGCTGAAAGAGACGCTCTCAAATCTTTACAAACCAACAATGACTTAATAATCAAACCAGCAGATAAAGGCGGGGGAATAGTCTTGTGGACGAAGGACCTCTACGAAACCGAGATACAAAAACATCTAAATGACACCTCTGCATATAGAGAACTCCCAAACGATCCCACTCCTCGTTTAAAGGAGGAAATTAACAGCCTCATGAAATATGCAATGGAAGAAAACTGGATTGATAAAGAAGAAAAAGATTTCCTCATCAATCAGTATCCAACCACCCCGGCCTTTTATATCCTCCCAAAAATACACAAGGATGACAAACGACCCCCTGGCAGACCCATTGTGGCTGCCATTAATTCTATCCTTGAACCTCTATCAATATACACTGACTGGTTTCTAAGACCATTTGTACCCAAAATGAGGTCTTATGTGAAAGATACAACCAGCATGTTAAAAAAATTGGAAAATATTCATTTAAATACATCAGACATTCTAGTAACTCTAGACGTAGTGAGTTTGTACACGAGCATTCCACAAGATGACTGCCTCAAGGTGATGGCCAAATACCTAGACAGACGCACCGAGACACTCAATCAGGTCCCCACAGCATTTATTTTAGAATGCATAAGGCTGGCCCTAACAGAACATTTTTTCTTGTATAAAGAGCGATATTACAATCAGCTCAAAGGGACTAGCATGGGAGCCACATTCGCCCCTGATTTAGCGAACCTATATATGGACGACCTAGAACAGCAATTCATATATAGCCCTACCAATCCTTTTTTTATCTATATAAAAGATTGGTTACGATATATAGATGACATCTGTCTCATTTGGACGGGCACATCAGATCAGCTCGCCAACTTTCACAAGTGGTTGAATCTTCAGAATCCACATATCCAATTCACGATACACAGCAATATGTACAAAATACCGTTCTTGGACTTAGAGATACAAAAAACAGCAAGTGGCAATATAGAGACGGTTCTATATAGAAAACCCACAGATAGAAACACCTTGTTAGACTACAAAAGTTTTCATCCACTCAGTCTTAAAGAAGGCTTACCATACGGACAGTTTCTCCGTATCCGCAGAAACTGTTCCAACGTGGAAATGTACAAAATTCATGGTAAAAATCTGAAGGCTAAACTAAAAGAAAGAGGATACCCCAAAATAACAATACACAGAGCATACAAAAGAGCGTTACACGTGAATCGAACAAGTATTTTTGAAACCACACACCGCCATCAAGAAGACAAGATCACGTGTGTCAGCACATATAGTCCAGTTAGCAATAACTTTAGAAAGATCATTCGCAAACACTGGAAAATGATTTATACGGAAGATTTTAAACCCCCGGTTCCACGATTTGCGTTTAAAAGACAACAAAACATTAAAGACAGTTTAGTACACACGTATCAACATCAAAAATCTATAAAGCCTACACAAACGTCATTATGGGGTCTACCCCCGGTAGGAGGACACCATCGCTGTGGACACTGTTCAGTCTGTGCACAAACAGCTACCATGAAACAGATCACCCTCTGTAATAAGGTAATCGAACTTAAAGACTTTACCAATTGTCTCACACCATGGGTGGTATATGCCATCAAATGCCCCTGCGATATGGTCTATATTGGGAAAACTAAACGGCCTATACGACAGCGTATTAATGAGCACAAATCGTGCATCAGGAATCAGGTAGAAAACAAACCATTAGTAGCCCATTTTATCACCAAACAACACAAATGTACAGACCTATTATGGTGTGTAATCCAAGTAATTAAACTATCTCCCAGAAATGGAAATAGGGATCAAATCCTTACTAGATGTGAACAAAAATGGATCTACACTCTCCAAACAGTCAAAAATGGGCTTAATATAGCTGTGGAGTGGAGTGCTTTTTTGTAGGATATCTGTAATATCTCACTAAAATCCACTAATCTAGCCCCTTGAGCACCATTAGTCACCATCTAAGTTGGTTGATACGATCCACACAATGTGGCCCGTAACATCTAGCAAGGTTGACAAGTCTATTAATTCTTGAAGCACAATGGGTTAATAAATGCTGTACTATACTAAGTCAGCCCCTGCAATATACTACAACTCATAATTGGGTTCACATTATGGGCAAGGCGGTCGACTGCGTTAGGCCCCCTTTTCAGATTCAGGAAGAATGATATGTTTATCAGACCCTGTAAATTAAACGGTATTCCGCTGACCCTACACTACCGTTGCAGTCCCTATATACTAATATTCGAGTCCCTGCACATTTTCGGTGCAAGTTGACCTTGATAAATCAAAATCCAAAAATTGAAAATCATGTAGGTTGCTAGAACCAATTTTTCGGCGATTGCATCCTTAACTTTTAATTTTCGATTGTGACATACCTGTCATCAACACTGAGAGTGCCGAAACGACTCCTGTAAATAAACTTGAGAAGCTCACAACAGACAACAACCAGTAAGACATGTTGTGGGTTAGGTGATAAGAGATTAGTCGATAGGCCAGTAGTCACGCATCATGCTTTTGACAGTGTTTACATCTGGCAATCTCCTCTGTACGGTTCGACAGCGCACTACCTTAGTGAGTGAGATCACGTGCGCGAGAAGCACGTTTTCAACATCAGGTGACCTTTAAAAAGATCAGAGCTTCGTGCTCACAATGTAACCGCGCGTACGACCAAGAGGACGCCGCCGTGTTACAGCTCGACACCGCCGACGAAAGCACAGGTAAGCAGATAAGTTTGAAGGAGTGGGAACGTGGAAATCACTCTTATTTGAAACCGGGTTTTCCCTTTATTGCAATAAAGCACATACGCCCGCTCCACTGTGATACCGCGGCACAAAGGTGGTTGCCTTGGCAACCTAACGAGGAACTAACAGTGCAAACTTAGAGCTATAGACGCTCCTAAAGAGGGCGCAGTCTATAATTGAAAAGTCTGCGTTCCCCTTGACCATTTAACTTTTTTTAAAAAAACGATGGCAGCGGGTAAATAGTATTAAGAAGAGGATCTCCAAACTATATGAAAAGGAAGATACCTAAATCATAAAACCGGCTAATTTATAAACAGTTAAGGTGCACGTATAATGTAAATTGCACTACCCATATTTGACGTGTTTTAATCCTCTGCTTCAGTAAAATAACGGCGAACGAAGTCCCTTACAGAGCATGTAAGCCCACATTGGAACTTCACAATAGGTAGTAGCAGATACGCCAATTAAGTAAATAGCAGTTTAAAACATTAGCACATTGAGGCTAGTACGCTCGCTCTATAAGGAAGTAATTGATTGTGCCTTATTTATAGGCATGTTACCGGATGTCGTGGATGACACCAGATCAAACTAACAACAGCGGATCACGAGAGATCGAAAGGAAAGAAAATAAAGCCTTCTGAAGAGTCAACCACTCCCTTTTTACATTCGTAAGTCACTTCAATATATAAAGGGGACCATTGCCATCCAGGCAAGCCGTCGAATATATTAACTATAATCTATGTGTTCCCTGTAAACAGGGTTCCAGATACTGGAAAATACGAAAGATATCCGGCATCTACAGCTCCAAGGTCTGCAAAAATACAAGTCGACCATAGGTGGGTGCTTTTGTCTTGGTTTATGAATTTGGCCATCACCTTGAATAAATACTAGTGGGTAGAGCCCGATGCACAATGTAATGTATATGTAATTTATGTTTTTAGATTCGTCGTTTTGTATGAGGAAAAGGGGAATGAAATTAAAGTTCAATATAAGCACGACTGTCCTGAAGATGGCCCAATACCTACCATATTGACCATCGCAGACTACGATGGTACTTGAAAGAAGGGCCGAAACATATGTCGACCTAGAGGAAATTCCAATGTGTTTTCCGTTGTCATGCATACTGTAAACAGCCAATATGCTTAAAAAATTGTAATCTGTTTAACCCCTAGTCCATATAATATATGAATTGGAATGAAAGGTGTGATTGATGAATGAATTATCCAATGATTGTTTTTATGTTAAGGTTTTATGTAACTATTAAAGTTATTTACAATTTTGTATCCATCGGACTCAGTCACATAACTGGCTCACTAAAGGTCTGTGGGACTGTAAAAATATAAAACAGTTCTATTGCACTTTCACCTGTGTCATCGACAGGCCGTAGAGAGAGGGGTAGTCAGTTTGGGTTTGTTCCTTTTTCTTTTCAATAAACCTCCCTGCTTACATATCTGACCCCCCGAGAACAAAAAATCTGGGAGGACCCATTTATATTACTTCCACGCACCTATTTGGTGGCCATTGGGGCCTACAAGAACTCCCCAGAGCGCATTTTTTTGGCGGCCACCCCTGTGCTTAAGGCTCACCTCAAGGGGTTGTCCAGACGGTTTCCTCTGGTTCATGGGCACACACCCGGTCTGGGACCTCAGCGTGGTTCTGGCGGCTTTACAGCGTAAACCTTTCAAGCCAATGGCCTTGGTCAACATCAGGCTGGTGACGCTCAAGGCAATACTGTTGGTAGCGCTCACTTCTGCAAGCAGAGTCGGCAAGCTGCAGGCTCTGTCATGCAAGCCCTTCACCACCTTCCACAATGGCAAGGTAATCTTGGGCACTCATCCAAACTTCTTGGCCAAGGTGGTCTCTCCGTTCCATTTGAACCAGGAAATCTGCCGGCCAGCGTTCTTACCAAACCCGCCGTCGGTGCTGAAAGGGTATTGCATTCCTTAGTCTTGGAGAGCGCTGAAGATGTATCTCTCCCGGACGAGGTCTTTCCAGAAGTCATTAGCAAGGCGGCTACTTGAGCCACTTCGTCTGCTTTCTGTAAGCACTATTCCCTTGATACCAGTTCCAGGTGGGATGCAGCGTTCGGTCAGGCGGTTCTGGTGAACATTCTTGCTTCTTCTTAATCTTGAGGCAGGTTGTCACAGCACCACCCGGTTGTCTTGATCGGTGGAATCACCCACAAGGATGGAGGAAAGGGGACAGGACATTTGAGTAATTCAAGTTACTCTACTTAGTTACTGGGTGTCAGGTTTCTTGGTCTTGGGCGGAGGTAGCACGTACACCTGCCTCCCCGTTGGATCTTGGTGCCTGGATTGTACACAATCTCAGGCCCCCGTGACCCGCCGCGGAAAGAGGGTTAGGGTCTGCTGGATTGGATAGGTAGGGGTGATTATGGAAACCGGATAGAGGATCAGGAAGAGGTAATGGATGGGTAAGGGGATTCAGGGAAAAGGTTTGACTTGTTGCCCCCCTACTGGGGTTCCTGAAATCGCTGATGCTCCACCCACCCATTCCTGCACACTAGCACACTATGCCCCCCAAAGCCCTGCCTAGTCTGGCCTTCTCCGGCCCTAGTAATTCTGCTTTGATACCTGGCACATTGTATTTTAGGATTCTCTGGTGCGTTACTGGTACGCACTCACATTGTGCATGATTGTTTGAACTCACAACCGGCACACCTTAAGCAGGTTCACTAGTACATTGCAATCATATACCCACTGGTTACATGCAATGCGTTGGTTGTTGGAACTCACAACCAACACACATTAACTAAAGAAACAAGATGGCACTTAGCTTTGTGTCGTGCAGCGGGGTACGTCTGCCATGAGCTGCGGTCCCAATGTTCAAGCCGTTTTGATCCAGCGGAGCGCCGCTACAAAGAAATCAAAAGCACATGTGAGCTTGTGTTGCGGAACAGTATAACAGAACACTTGACAAGCTACCAAAACTGCCCACTGGTGGTCTACAGCATGCAAATGCAGTCGATTTGTGGTGCCGGTTCTCCGCCACTCATGCTACTGTGCATCGGAAGTTGCTATCAGCTGTGAGCACCTCTGTACCCCATACACTTCCCAATGCCTTTAAGAGTTACATTGCCCAAACACTGCTTGCGTTCTATTCAGTTACTCCCCGAACACAATGCTCCTCCCAAGAGCGCTGCCTTGCCCGAACGCTGCTTGCGTTCTATCCAAATAAACACTCCGGAATTAACCAATAGTATGACTTGTTAGATAAAAGCACTTATCTGTTGCTGAATGCAGGGCCTGTAGTATTCGCAGGCGGTGAATGGCCCTGCGGTTCGCAGCCTGTAGGAGCCCTCCGAACACATGTACTCTCTCTCGTGTGCTGGTATATATAATACAATGTCCCCATTTTATATAAGCCTATACTTAATCATGAGAGGGGGTGGGGGGGGGGACAATGTGAAAACACTTCAGCAGCAGCAGTCCCGTGGAAATGATCAATGACTCACTGGTGCCTGCAGTCTAGCACAAAAAAAACATTGTCACAAGCTAACAACACCAGGGAAAGAAACTAAAATACATGCAGACATGAAACAGGAGGAAAGGAAAACAAACACGAGCAGTAGACAAATGCAATAGGCTCCCCCAGGCCCCACTTGACTCCATAAGGAAAGCTTGAGTCAACATATGCATAGAAAGTATGAAATCCCCACAGATTGTGTTGGAGATGGCGATTCTGTGCACATGTTGAAGCAGTGCTTTCTTTCATCCCTTCGTGCGGTAGCTGCACTAACATTCTCCAGAATCCCTAAATGTGAACATAGAGCAGCCCAATGTTTACTGAGGGCTGATGTCCCTTTTCACTTAGCTGCACTGTGTTTCTCCAAACTGTTTGCCATACTGGAGAGATAAAGGGCTAATGTGGGTTCAATCGCAGGGTGAAAGGTAGCCGTTTACAGCCTTCCCATTGATATACAGGATCTTTTCATGAACATCTTTTTCCTAATTCTGGACGTGAGATGGTGATCAGGTAGGTGCCCCCTGACCGCGCCATCTTGTGGCCTTCAAAATCGTTTTTGCACCTGTGCTTAAAAGCACGGTGAGCGCATTCGGCGCGTGGTCCCTCTCCCCTTCCCAACCCGCTTCCTGAACATCCCTCTACCCGCCTCCCTCAATGCCCCCCCGCCCTGATTGGCGCACCACACCCTCATCAAGGACACCTCAGAGCAGCCCCCTACCCGTGCAGCCCCTTCGGCTAAGGGTCCCAAGGACAAGGGCGGCTCCTACAATGGCGGCTCCAAGACATGTCTGCAGGTGTCAGCAGGGGAAGCCAATGAAGCCAGCAGTCAACAGACACCAACTAAAACTGTAATTGTGGCTTGGGTAGGGTGTATAGCAATTACTCTACTCCAGAAAGCCCCCGCCACTCTACCATACCTCTCCCTAAAGTACACCGCCATAGGCTTACACCATGCACATTTAGAGGAATGTATGACCTCCGACCTAAATCTACGCATGACTGGACTGTAAATGTTGTTTTGCATTACTTACGAACATAATTCCCAATGTTAGCTTATACCACACTTATATGGAATTCTTAACCTCAGCCTGCATCACATAGAGATAGAAAAAGTGAATGTTAGCACGTGCCACACCTAGATGGAACTTGAATGTTACCATGTGCCACACTTAGAATGGAGATCATCATCCTGCCCTACATCGAGATAACTATTGGGAAGATTAGCAAGTGCCACACTTGGACGGAATATGTAGATTAGCAAGTACTACACTTAAACAGAACTGTGAATGTTAGCATGTTAAATTTCATATAACCCACTAACCAATATAAGCTCAAATTCTCTGCATACGTATCTTTCTAAAAAAACTCACACAACCATCTCTCGCACATGGCGCACACACTTGACCACACTGCAACAACACATAAGCCGCACCTACAGCACACGCGGACTGACTGATACCCGCACCAAAACTCAGCACCCGGTGTATACCGAGTTGAAGCTGCCAACAGTACACCACTCCTCTCACTATCCTAGTCCCTCTTCACCTTACTAACCCATCCCACCTTCTCATTTGCAGATCTGCCAGAGCACCTGGGGACCAATTCCGTTGGTGACGGTGCGCTATATAAGTACCTTTAACAAAGTTCGTATCACATAGCAGTGCCCTTTTGAGGTCACTGGGGGTCTTAAATGGCTATGATGTTAGTATAAGTGTAAATGACATAGTTTCACTTCTAAAAGCCATCGGCGATGGCCAGTTTATTATTTTATATGAGTCTGCCAGCCCCCCTCTGAGGAAACAGTTATGTAGCATTGCTCATGTAGAGAGCCTATAATTATGTGCACGGGGAGAGGAAAGATAAACATCACCTTGCTTACCCTCACCTGGGAAGTAGAACCCTCAACGTGACAGCATATTGATTGATTGATTATTTGTATAGCGCCTATACACAATGTGTTTCAAAGCGCTTCAAGGAGGGTGGGAACATGGGAGAATACAATTACATTCAAACATGTCCTTGAAACAGGTCAGAATGTGAACTATCAAATCATAACAGATAGTACAAGTGCATGGAACAATAAGGGAGAGGTGAGGGGGGGGGAAAGAGACAAAACTAGCAGTAACATTACTGTGCCCGACGACAATTGTTGCAGTGCAAGAGTGACAAGGGGAGGAGGGGAGGTAAGGGGAGGGGAATGGAAAGCGGTAAGGAGAGGAACAAAACAAGTGACTATCTACAAGATAGTGCAGGGGAGGGAGTGGGAGGAGAAGACAAGAAGGGAAACAGGGAAGACACTGGCGGGGGGCAGGGGGGACAGGAAGACACTGGCGGGGGGGCAGGGTGGACAAGGAGACAATCGCGGCGGCAGGGGGGGACAGGGAGACACTCACGGGGGCAGTAGGTCAAGGCGACACTGGCAGGGGGGACAGGAAGACACTGGCGGGGGCAGGGGGAAAGGAAGACACTGGCGGGGGGCAGAGGGGAAAGGAAAACACTGGCGGGGGGCAGGGGGGACAAGGCGACACTGGCGGAAGGCCAGGGGGGACAGGAAGACACCGGAGGGGGGACAAGGAGATACTGGCGGGGGCAGGGGGGACAGGGAGACACTTGCGGGGGCAGTAGGTCAAGGCGACACTGGTGGGGGCAGGGGGGGACAAGGAGACACTGGCGGGGGGGCAGGGGGGACAGGAAGACACTGGCAGGGGGCAGGGGGGACAGGAAGACACTGGCGGGGGGCGGGGGGACAAGGAGACTGGCGGTGGGCAGGGGGGACAAGGAGACACTGGCGGTGGGCAGGGGGGACAAGGAGACACTGGCAGGGGGCACAGGGAGACACTGGCAGGGGGAAGGGGGGACAAGGAGACACTGGCAGGGGGTACAGGGAGACACTGGCAGGGGGAAGGGGGGACAGGGAGACACTGGCAGGGGGAAGGGGGGACAGGGAGACACTGGCAGGGGGACAAGGCGACACTGGCGGGGGGCAGGGGGGGGACAACAAACCAGAACGGGACTCGAGTTTAAAAGCACCCGAATGCTCTGCATAACCACTCCCCCACCCTCAGGTGCTCCTTTTCCTACCTGTCAGCTGAAGGGGAAAAGGGAGGGGATCAAACGGCATCGCCTCTGCAGAGTGTAAACATAGGCGGTGAACCATCTGCCAGTTTGCTTCCCCTCGGATTTGCCTCCCTCTCACTCTGCATCTCCCTGGGAGGGAGGGAGATCTCTTAACAGGCCCGTGTAACGTCGGAAAATGGGCTATCAATGCACTATCTTGGGCGAAATTGCCCGTCGAAAAATGCTTTCCTGACAGTCGTTACTGCGCATGCGCACCAACACAGCACATGCGCAGTAGCACCCTAAGCATTTTTCGACGGCTGAGCAGATTTCGACGTTACACCGGCCGACCTGCCATGTGTTATACTAGCTTTGGCAATCCTTTGACCTCCACTAGTCTCCCGACCCCTGGCGGGGGGCAGGGGGGACAGGAAGACACTGGCGGGGGGGCAGGGTGGACAAGGAGACAATCGCGGCGGCAGGGGGGGACAGGGAGACACTCACGGGGGCAGTAGGTCAAGGCGACACTGGCAGGGGGGACAGGAAGACACTGGCGGGGGCAGGGGGAAAGGAAGACACTGGCGGGGGGCAGAGGGGAAAGGAAAACACTGGCGGGGGGCAGGGGGGACAAGGCGACACTGGCGGAAGGCCAGGGGGGACAGGAAGACACCGGAGGGGGGACAAGGAGATACTGGCGGGGGCAGGGGGGACAGGGAGACACTTGCGGGGGCAGTAGGTCAAGGCGACACTGGTGGGGCAGGGGGAAGGGGGGACAAGGAGACACTGGCAGGGGGTACAGGGAGACACTGGCAGGGGGAAGGGGGGACAGGGAGACACTGGCAGGGGGCACAGGGAGACACTGGCAGGGGGAAGGGGGGACAGGGAGACACTGGCAGGGGGCACAGGGAGACACTAGCAGGGGGAAGGGGGGACAGGGAGACACTGGCAGGGGGAAGGGGGGGACAGGGCGACACTGGCAGGGGGAAGGGGGTCAGGGAGACACTGGCAGGGGGAAGGGGGGACAGGGAGACACTGGCAGGGGGACAAGGCGACACTGGCGGGGGGCAGGGGGGGGACAACAAACCAGAACGGGACTCGAGTTTAAAAGCACCCGAATGCTCTGCATAACCACTCCCCCACCCTCAGGTGCTCCTTTTCCTACCTGTCAGCTGAAGGGGAAAAGGGAGGGGATCAAACGGCATCGCCTCTGCAGAGTGTAAACATAGGCGGTGAACCATCTGCCAGTTTGCTTCCCCTCGGATTTGCCTCCCTCTCACTCTGCATCTCCCTGGGAGGGAGGGAGATCTCTTAACAGGCCCGTGTAACGTCGGAAAATGGGCTATCAATGCACTATCTTGGGCGAAATTGCCCGTCGAAAAATACACCGGCCGACCTGCCATGTGTTATACTAGCTTTGGCAATCCTTTGACCTCCACTAGTCTCCCGACCCCTGGTGATAGTGCTTCCGCCGTACTTAGCTGTGACTTTTAAAGCAGGCTTGCTGCGTGTTGTTAACCATTGGGAAGGCAACTAACTGGCAAGTATTATCATGTCCTGAGTACCCTAGCTGCCGGCGTTAATATCAATACAAAGCAGAGTATGAGGGGCGGATCGACTTGCGTATGTGTCCCCGGGGCTGAAACATATGTATACGAAAGGCTGCAGTCCAGCATACCTCTTATGGAATGAAGTAAAGGAGACCTGTGTGAATGAAGGCAGCGCTGGATCTTCAAATGTGCTAGTGTCTCCTCTGATCGTAGAGTTCTCTCTGCCGCAGGCCCCGCTACCGGCCTTTACCTACTGGGCGGGCAACCTTTGAGCTTGTGCCGTATATACATTGTGCCCTCTAACTGGTGACACTATGATTAAGACTAAATGGGGCGAGTGAGGTGGTGGAGCTTGCGTTTGGCTTCAAGTCTACAGGGTTAAGTACTAAATACGTGGGTGGCCACAGTCCATCCTACATTTTGTGGAGCGAGGCAAATGAGACACAGGTGAAGGGAAACATCTGTGGATCGCTGCGTGGGCTGAGGGGGCAGCAAGCTTCCAATACGTGCGGATCACATATGTATCAAACTAGCTATACTCATTCCCATGCAAGAGCAGGCATAGGGTCGGTGTAGCCTATACAACCACTACGATCTGTGGACTATATATCGCTGGCCCCCAAGGTCCTACTATTGCAATAAACCTAATCGGACTACACGTATTGGCACAATCCAGTCTTGTGGTGTGTACATTTGTTCCTAGGGATGCCACGATTCATCCAGGGACTGCAGTAACCGCAAAGAGGACACATGCAACAAACACTGGACACAGAGGGCAAGACACCATCATAAAGCCGATGCCCCTTGGCTCTGAGACCTGATTAAACAGCTGGTGAGGTACTACCGTGAGGGAAAAGTAGTAAAACCTGCCTCTTGATTGATTACAAGATTTGGAAACAACGTTGAGTTAAGAATATATACCACGGTTGAAGCAATGTCACCAACGAGCTACGAGGGGGTGGTCGCCCAGCATCAGTACTTGAAAGGGAGGTGCTGAACCAGCTGGCTACAAATTGTTATACAAGCCTGATCCTTTGTGCAATTGCTAAGCAAAACTGACTGTTAACAGGGAGACATCCTTTGTGCTACCTATCGACAATGACAAAGGGGGCATGTGGCAAGAAGAAAGGCCCTATGGATTCATTCACCAACTCCCAGACCTCGGCAGCAAGCATAGCGGCGCCTCTGGCAGGCGATGCCCCAGCATCATCAAGTAGAAATCCTAGAGAAGACCACTGTTAAGTCAGGTTTTTATCTGTAAATGTCAAACTTGATGACATAGTAGCGACAATTGTGTCACTCAAGGCGAAGCTGGAGCAGGAAGGAGCTCGGATAACAGAAACCGAAGCCAGAATAAGTGTGACTGAGGAGAAGGTAGATCAACACGATAAAGACATAGTACACTTGAAGGGGGGAGTTGTCTAAGATAATGGGCAAATTGTCATGGTCATGAAGTCGGGGGCACAGGCATGCAGGGGTGGCATGCACAGGAGACCTGGGTGGACACTGTCCTGGCGCCTTTGGCGCCAGACTCATGGACAAAAGTAAACAAGAACAACCATTTAACACCAAAAAGCTTTTATTATGGACATAGCACTTCAGATGCATTAACCTTGAATATTCCATCCATTAAGCACTTCAGATGCATTAACCTTGAACATTCCATCCATTAAGCACTTCAGATGCATTAACCCTGAAAATTCCATCGATTAAGCAGCCCCAAGTGTATTCTTGGGTGTGGCTTCTAATGGATTCACAGCTATGTAAACTGCCCTGATCCTCAAGACAGACGCTTCATGTTATTCTGCACTTACCAGCAGCGTAACGCTCACTGTCGCCTGAGGTCAGACCTGCTTACCTTTTGAAGACCCTGCTTCCTGGACATCCTGTTTCCTGCCAGCATACTTACCAACTGGGGGAAGCTGTTCTTACCTGTATATCTCTTCGGCGAACCAAGCATTCATCTTTACACTTTCCAGAACTCCAAAATCTTCATCTTGGCACCGCAGCACGATAGGCTCCATTGTCGACAGCAGCGCCTGCAAGGAAAAACAGAAGACAAGGTTAGACATTGAAAAAACTGTCAGTTTAAGGTCGCTTTTCGCCATACTTCGTGCTTTTCCTTAAACCATCACTTACCTGCTGTCGAACGTTGTGGTAGCATCAATCTTCCATCCGGCTGTGTCTCGAGTCTCACAGCTGCATTAAGGCCACATTTCCATCTAAGGTAAGAAAACAGAAGAGAGACATTATTGCGGGCATAAGGAGCAACATATAAAGACATTAAACAGAACAAATAGAATCACAAGAGCTCAAGAGACACTTACCAATCATAAGGAGAAGCATAGTCGCAGCTGGACTGGACTAATCCTTATCAGGGATCAGGGAAGGAACTAGATTCCATTCAACGCGACCCTGCCAGAAGTAGCAGGACGCAGAGCTTACCTTCCATAATTCACAGGAGCAGTATCACCACGTACCCTGCTCACAGCTTTTCTACTGGGGGAGAAGCCTGAAGAGGGCGATTCAAGTCCAGGCAGGGGTGCAACCGTGCCCCAACGCCTCCGCAGAGGCCAGGTGAGCGTAACACAAATGCGAAGATTTGGAATCGAGGTCCAGAAGGAACAATGTACGAATCATCAGAATCCCGGAATCCACATGCAAAGGCCAAATGTAGAACTTTGTGGAGACACTCCTTAAGTCCCTTTTTTCCACAGCTTCGTTTCCTGAACAATTCCTAGTGGAGCGAGCTCATTGCACCCTGGCCCCGACACCCAAACCAGAAGCCCCACCTCGCACCATTATAGCAAGACTGTTGAATTACTTGATGACTACAGTGACTTGATGCTTAGAATGTCCAGAGAGCTGGGAACGTTGAGATATGTGGAGAGTAACATTCACATATATTCTGGTTTTGCTGTGGGGGTGCAGGCCCAAAGGAGTTCATATGACCCGGTGAAAAGACAGCTCCGACTACACCGGATTCCATATGTTTTGATGTTCTCTACCAAATTGCGGATCCAACATGATGGCAGGGTGCATCTTTTTGAAAACCCTACTGAAGCTATGATCTATGTTGAATCTTCTATCCCAATTCCACCCTGGAACCGCGATATGGATCAGAACAGAAGGCCAAGACCAGACTATGATAGGAGAGACCCTGCAGATTGATTTATGTAATCTGGTATATCTTTTAGGCTTTGCACTGAAAGATGGAGTAATTGGTTAACACCAATAAAATTGAGTTCGTAGTGCCCGGTCAGTGGCGAGCGGTTGTGGCTGACATGGTTGCTGAAGCATACGCACCTCAGAAAAGTTCCAAGAGTTATGTGGGGACATCATCTAGTTGGGGTCGATGGTGCGGGCGGTGGGACGGGTCCGGTCAATACACAGTTTAAATCTGAGCATGAATCAGAGGGAGACTGGCCTGGATTGTTAATTGGGGGTTGTGATGTGAACAGCTCCCCTAGAGATGTTGTTGGTAAGGGTAAGGGTTGGGGGTGGGAAGGGAGGGTGGAAAGGACTGGGTTGTTTGAGAATGTTAAATGTTTTTCAAATGATGGTCATTGCAAGGAAATGTATGGAAAATTAGTGTGCACACATTGTAATGGGTTGACAGGGTTATTGTAAATGGCATTCAAAGGTCCTGTAAGCAGAGGGCTGCAAATCAAGCTGCCGTACTGGAATGTCCGTGGCCTCAACAACCCAGGTAAGGCACGGAAAATCGGTGCGTATGTGTCATGGCACGCCCCACAGATCCTGATGTTACAGGCGACACATGCTTTACAGAAAGTAAATAACACCTTTGCTAGTAATTGTGGCTCATTGCGTTATTACACAGAATATTCTACACAAGCTAGGTGTGTCCCTATTCACCCCACATTGGGTTTCAGGTTTACGAGAAGTAAGGTTGATCCTTTGGGACAATACGTTCTTGTGTGGGGGGATATTACTGGGTACCCAACCGTATTGGTCAATACTTAAGGGCCTAACCTGGATGAGCCAGAATTTTACCAGACAATAGTGACATGATTATCCTACTAGAAGAGACCTGGGTAATCTGGGGAGGTGATTTTAACACCATTCTTAACATGCAATTGGATTGTTCCTCAGACGCCCTGCGGATGCTTACAAAAGCAGCCAACACAATACACCAGATTCTGTGACATCTGGCCCTCACTGATGTGTGGAGAATACTTCACCCAGATGATGAGTTCACATAGTATTCCACGGTCCATGATTTGGAATCACAAATAGATTATGATTACCAATACGGTACAGGGCTGCAAGATCCTTCCACGTACGCTGTCTGACCATTCCCCGGTCGCTCCAACTCTTGAACTGTATGACTCGCCTCCAAAGGCGCCACGATGGAGGATGCCTTTTGCACTTCTTAGGGACCCCCGTGTGACTGAGGCCTTACGGCAGGAATTGCACATTTTTTTGTCATCAATGTTGGATCTGTACGCACCCATAAGGTGCTTTGGGAGACTTTCAAAATTTGAATTAGGGGTATTATCATGGCCAAAACTTCTGGATGTCTTCAAAATATTAGAAGAGAATTAGGACAAATCGAATCCCAGCTCATTGAACATGAAAACAAGTATAGTACAACACACAAAGAGGAGACTCTAGCACGCATTCAGGAGCTGTTAGGTGAATTCCACAAGTTAGCAGACAGAGATATATTGTATATGACTACCCCAGTAAGAGCTCGCAGATATGGGGAAGGGGTTAAAGCTGGTAGGTCACTTGCTAACCTATTAAAAGCAGAGAACTATCGTAATCCCATTGCAGGGATTCAGGCTGCAGATGGTTCAGTAATGGCTCACGATAAGGATATAAATGATGCATTGACACATTTTTATTCCACACTATATTCCAATTGAGATGAAGTAACGGAAGACAAACTTTCTAGATACTTAGAGAAATTGGGACTTCCCACGATCTCGCCCAAAACTAAACTCACCCTTGATCAACCCATGACGCAGGAGGACATTGTTACTGCCATTCAATCGCTGGCGTCTGGAAAGGCACCTGGATCAGATGGCCTAGGGATCGAGTTGTAAATGGAAATCCACCAGGAATTGGTCCCTATCCTGCTGTGTGCGCGGTAGAAAGCTATGGAACAGGACTCACTCCCTCAGACGATGCGTGAAGCCATTATAACGGTGCTACTTAAACCACACTGACCCCCACATAATATGGCCTCATATAGGGCTCTGTCATTGATCAATACGAATGCTAGAATATTAGCTAAAATCCTGGCCTCAAGGCGTCTCCCTAGTATGGCCCAGTTAGTGCATCCGGATCAATCAGGGTTCATTCCCACGAGATCGACTGCTCTGAATCTCCGTCACTTGTTTGGTGTGATAACTCGGGTGAGTCCTGCTGCGAAAGCAGCAGTGGCCACCCTAGACGCCGAAAAGGCATTTGACTCTGTGTCGTGGAGGTATTTGTTCAGGGTTCTAAGCTGCTTAGGGATTGGCCCTTACTTCATCAGTTGTGTACGACTCCTATATACCAATCCGGGAATGAGAGTCCTAACTAACCAAACGTCGGCATTATTCTCACTGGTATGGGCACCAGACAGGGTTGCCCCTTCTCCCCCATACTTTTTGCCCTTACCATTGAACCCATGGCCGCCTTTGTTGGAGAGGTACATGGGCACAGGGGGATTAGAATAAGCGGGTCCCCACAAATAATATCGTTATACGCGGATGACACCCTCCTATATGTCAGAGACCCAGAATATAATCTTGAACCCATCATGAAGGACATCCACACGTTTTCTCGATATTCCTGCTATAGAATAAATGATTCCAAATTAATTGTTTCCTATCACACCCATCACACCAATGTTGGGTGGCTGTGTGGTCACAGCCACCCAACATTGGTGGGTTTAAATGGGCACCTATTTGTTTCTGTTACTTGGGTATAATGGTGTCGAGAGACTGACTATCACTGTATGCAGACAATTATGATACTTACAACTACTATCCAGAAAGCTACTGTTCTGGGCAAAAGTCCCAATTTCACTTTATGGACGGGTCGCTATTTTGAAAATGGTGGACCTCCCAAAACTGTTATATTTCTTTTGCAATATCCCTTCATGGCCCGGTAGAACCTTCTTCACCAAGCTCAAATCGCTAGCTACTACATTTGTCCGGGGGCCCGTAGTGGCAAGGATAAATTGGCATAAACTAGCTGAACCATACACTAGTGGCGGCCTAGCAGCACCCGATTTTGATCTCTACTACTTGGCATCACAAGCCCAATTTGCAAGACATTGGTGTAACCCCGAAGACGCAGCTACACATATACCATTGGAGAGAGACGACGTGTCCCCCACTAACCTAAACTCAGTTATAGTTAGTGTACGACACAGGGACTCCTGCGCATTTGACCCGGTTAGTACTACAGTTAGTGCATGGTCGAATATTTTTGTGACAGTGGTAACGCCCTATGACCTGGTGCTTCCTGGGAATTTACCCCGCCTTTGATGAGACCTTACAAAAGAGCTGGGATCCTGTTAAACAATTGAAAATGGGAGACATATACCCTGAGGGGGAATCTGTTATCCAAAGAGATTTTGTAAATACTATAGGGGTCGGGCAGTTGAAATTGTTGTAATACCATTGGATGAGAGCTGCATTCCGTAAGAGATGGCCATTAATTCCCTAGGGAACCAGACTTGCACAAATGTGTAAGAGCTATCCTGTCTAATGACGTAACAAAAAACGGAGTGTTTAGACTGTATGGGCTGATGCAATCTCATATTCCCTCTCAGAACTCCATTAAATCAGCATGGGAAGCTAGTGTGGGAACCCTGATCGGGGATGATAAATGGTGCAGATACTGCCAACTAACCAAATCAATATCTCTGAATGCTGGGTTGCGTCTAATTCAGTTTAAGATACTGAACAAATTACACTACACCCCTGCTAGAATGGCTAAATTCACCCCAGACTGTACTGGTGAATGTCTGAAATGTGGTAGCCCACAGGCTGATGCTTTCCACATGTGTTGGTCGTGCTCCTTGATTGCATCATTCTGGAGTAGAGTTATTGAGGCTATAGAAGGTATTGTCCACATCCCATCCTCTTTGACTCCGCTTAAGTACCTGTTTGGTGATATTGGTAAAGCCTCTGAAACTACTAGGAGATTGTTTAATGTTTCTTGTGCCGTAGCTAAGAAATGTATATTATTGGAAGTCTAAACATGCACCCAAACTGGATGATTGGATGTGCAAACTAACATGTAAAAGAGTGTGAAGAACAATGTGTTCTCTATGTACCTACGTCGTGCGGCCCAAAGGACATCTGGGCCTCGTTCAGTACTTATTTGTGTGAGACAGCCTCTGAAAGTGAGAGATCTTCAACCCTATATGCTATGCATTCAGAAATCTTCAGATGTTGATAACTGACGAAATGTTGCATACCTTGTGCATATTATTCTGTATTGTGTTGCTGGTGACATGGCCATTTAATAAGCACATTTGAAAAATAAACTGCATCGGTAGGGGGTGATTCTAGGAAAAGAGGTTGTGAACTGTGGCTAAAAGACTGGGCTCAGCTGCTGAACTTGTGCCTTTTGGCAGGCTTTGTAACAATGTGAGGTGATGAATGGGCTGTTTGGGAGGCCAGTGTCTGTTCAATTTACAACATGAGCAATGGAAAAGGTGGCAAGCAGCCATGCAGGGCTTTGGAAAGTTGAGCAAGATATATTGGACCACTGAACAATGGCGATTAAAGAGAACACCAGTCATGGAGACATTTCTGTGGATCTTAGGGATATGAGTTTAAGTCTACTCACCCTCAAATGACAATGGTGGAGGAGTGCATATGGGTTTGTTTGTTTTATTATGTATAAAGCGCGCCAGACCCTAGGGTATCAGGGCGCAGGTACATGGATATTTTCAGCTTGAAGTTGCAATTTACATAGTTACACACGCAAAAAAAGCAGTATATCCATTTCCGCTAGGCGTTACAATTTAGCGCGAATACACAGCAAAAACAATAGGACGATGGTAAAATAAATAAAAATGAACAATAGGATATATACACATGTCCAGGTTAGGGAACAGAGGAGGTGGAATTCAGCAGGAGATGAGCATGATGGTGGTAGTGATGACACTGTAAAGGTTAGTGGTCCTTTTCTTTGAACCAGTTAATGATATTGCGTCTGAAGTTGGAATAGGTTTGGTCAGCCCTTAGGTAAGGGGCAAGGGAGTTCCAGAATTGGGCTGCCTTGACTTGGAAGCTACTTCCCCCAGCTGTTGTCAATTTGAATCGTGGGACTGTCGGACAATTTGCATTGGCAGCTCTGGTGGGTCGGTTAGACAGTTTCCTATGAATTCTTTTTTTTTTTTAACAATTTTCTTAATTTTATTCAACATACAACACAAACCAAACTTGCAGTACATATTATAACATTTCACTTTTGTATCTCTCCATCAGTGTCTGCTGCTTCTCCCGTGCTGTCCCTCCGACTCGAGCCTACTCTCCTTCACATCCATTTCTTCATCTTGCAGCGGGAGTCCCTCTTCTGTGTTTTCTGCTGAGTCCCAGTCACACGACCAGTCTTGTGTGGGCCCAAACAACGTGGCTATTAAATGTTTCCAGGCTCTCAAGGTTTCAGCTTCCTCCTCCTCACCAGAATTACCAGCTTCCTGCTATAATGCGGTTTCAGTTTCTTCCCATTTCTGAAGGTCTTTCCACCACACTTCTATTCTCGGTCTATGGCATGCCTTCCATCCCATAGCGACTCTGCGCTTCGCAAGTATATATGCCAGATCTTTTAATTTACTTACATGCTTAAGGTTGTGTAGTCTGGGGAACCCTCCTATCAGACATGCCTGTATCTACCATTCTCTTGATCCCTTTTTCTTCTAGCCTATGTGCAACTTCTCCCCAGAATCTCTCAATTACTGGACATGCCCAAAACATATGCGCCATTCTGGCGTTTTCTTCGTCACATTTGGGGCATGATTGTCGTCCTGCATTTTTAAATTTAGCTATCCTCTGGGGTCTCATATAAGCCCTATGAGTTATATATAATTGTATTTGTTGTAACCTTGCATTCCTTGACACTTGGTTATGGTACCCTTGGACTCGCTCCCACATCCCATCAGTCATAGGGGAGCCCACTTCTTCCTCCCAGTCCAGCCTCAGTTGTACCACTTCCTTTCCCACTTTGGACATCACCAGCTCATATATTCTAGATATTCCATGTAGTTTCCTATTAATTCTGTCAGTGAGATAGCGGGGTGTGGCATTATTTAGGCACTTGTGAGTTAGTGAGGCAGTTTTTAGTAGAATTTTGTCGTTGGTGGCGAGCCAGTTATTCTGCCTCCTTACCTCAGAGATGTGCTCTTTTCTGGCTATGCCTAGTGCTGCTCTCAGAGCGTTATTGCGCAGCGTCTGATGATGTGTTTATTGGCACCAAGATATAGGGCGTTACAGTAGTCCAATTTGGACTAGATTAACGCTCTGGCCAGTGTGGTGCAGCTGCTTTTAAATAAAAATTGTTTGGCCGCTCTAATCAATTTACAAGTATTGGCCGTGGAGGAGGCCATCGCATTCACCTGTTTGGCCGAGGTGAGGCTAGAGTCCAATTAAAAGCCTAAGGTTTTTACCTCCTTTGGCAACCTTGATGGTATTATCTTCAATATCAGTATCAAATGATGTGTATTTGTGACCAAGTTTATTAAGATTAAACTTGTTTCCAAGAATGATGAGTTCAGTTTTGTCATTATTCAGGCATAGACCATGGGGAGCTATCCATGCCTGGATGATGTAGTATATTCTATTCACCAAGGCCAAATCCTTATCATAATCCCCAGTAAGTGGTATGAGTATCTGGGTGTCATCTGCATAGTTAGTGTAGGTGACGCCGAGATAATCCAGATCATCGAAAAAGGGCTTGGTAAATATATTATACAGAGTGGGGGAGACACATGACCCAGGAGGTACTCCACAGGTGATGGGCATAGGGTCTGCTGCTGCTGTTTGTGAGAAGACGCTCATAGTCCTGTTGCTTAGAAAAGATTGGATCCAGACTATGGCTTTCTGATAGAAGTGCGCTGCTATGTCGAGGTGGTTACAGTGGACCTTGTGATCCACCAAGTCGAACGCTGCTGAGAGATCAAGAAGGAGTAATAGGGCAGATTTCCCTTTGTCTCTCATCTCGTCAATCTGGGCCTTAAGGTCGATTAGTGCTGTCTCAGTGCCATGTTGGGGCCTGAATCCTGATTGCCGAACTCCTAGAAGCTGGTTCTGCTCCAGGTAGTCCTGTATTTGGAGGTAGGCCACACTAAGATTTTTAAAAGGAATGGCACAGTTGTTATAGGCCTGTAATTGGTGGGTATGGATGGATCTAAGGATTGTTTCTTAAGGAGCGGAAGAACCCAGGACTCCTTTAAATTACTTGGGATGGTGCCGGTAGTGAATGAGGCATTCATTAGTTTTGAGATAAAAGGTGCTAAGTCTCTAGCCGCATCTTTTATGATTTGCGCCGGGCAATTATCTCCCTGACAATTAGAAGGTTTGAGAGAGAGAATGATTTTTTTTTACCTCAAGGATTGTTACTTTAGCAAAGTTAAAGTTGACGACGTGCTAGTTTGTTAGGTATATTTAGTTGTTTGATGGCGATTTTATCCTGGAGGGTGGAGATTTTGTTAGTGAGGGCTTTCTGTATGTTGGAGCACCAGGTTTTATCCTTGATACAGTTATCTGGAGCGGGGATAGGATTCTCAAGTTCTTTCAGGATGACAAAGAGTTCTTTGTGCCTGAGTTAGCTTGCAAAATCCTATTGTTGTAAGTTTCCTTCTTAGTGCGCCGTATTTCATTTTTATACTTAGTAGAGATATTAATGACGTTCACTTTGTTTGCATCGGACGGTATTTTCCTCCAAGTAGCTTCACTTTTTCGTTTTTCCTTTCTCAAGGTTTTGAGATAAATCGTGAACCAAGCATTTAGGTGAGCTCTCGATTTACTTTTTCTCATTTTTAGAGGGCAATGGTGTCTAGGGCTGCAGTCATGGTTTTGTTATATTCGTTTACAAGAACAGTGGGATCAGAGGAATCAGGTAGTGAGTTGAGGGTGGGTAATATTAGAGGTAGGAGTTTATCTATAGTTATATTCTTTTTGTTCCTCGTTAGAGCGGGGGGCGTGATAGGGTTGTTTTGGATTAGAGGTATTTTGGCCTCCAGTACGAATGCTACAAGGAAGTGTTCCGTCCATAACTGAGGGGTTATGGCAGTGATAGTAGTGTTGCAATTGAAATCTGCTGCCCAGTCGAGTGTTCTACCTTTATCCTGAGTTGGTAGTGTCACTAATTTGCCACAAGCTCCTTCCCTCTTCCCCTCAAGCACTCCCTTTTGTATCCCCTCATCAAAAAGCCCTCTTCTGATGCCTCCTGCCCTGCTAACTATCACCCTATCTCCATCACACCCTTCCTGGGCAAACTCCTGGAGAAGCTGGCCATCTCTTAATTGACCCAACACACTGAATCTGCCGGCTGTCTCCATGACCACCAGTCTGGCTTCAGAGCTGCCAGAGGCACGGAAACTACTGAACACTGGTGATGCTTGCTCTCTATCTTGACTCTAACTCTCCATCCGTTCTTATCCTTCTGGATCTTTCCTCTACCTTCGACATTGTCAATCCTGCCATCCTGACAAATAGGCTCCGTGACCCAATGGGCATCACAGGCCTGGCACTTGAATGGTTGACCTCCTTTTTCCCCAACCGACCTTCCCAGGTTCAACTCAGCCCTTTTCTCTCCGCTATCAAACTCTCCACCTGCGGCATCCTTCAAGGCTCTATCTTTTTGCTGTGGCTTTTTAACGTCTGTCCTGTCCCTTTAGCCCACTTTCTTTTTTTTTTTACTTTTATTTTAACGCGCACAGGTACAGGTTAAGCACTAACATAACATTTGCATACATCTCGTAGTACATTCCAACAGAGGCAGTTTATATTCTACATTATCAGGCTCAGTTTCACTGTCTACTCCATCCTTCTCTTCCTCCAGGTATTGTTTGTATCTCCCCCAGACGTTTCTTGGGCGGGAGGTGGGTTGCAACATTTCAATATACAGTTCCTCACTATCGGCCCACACCATATCCCTGTCCCAATCAGCCTTGGTAGGAGGGCTACTGCTCTTCCACTTCATAAGAATAACTCGTTTTGCCAGTAGCAGGCTAAGATTCAACAACTTTCGCCACATAGGATTCATTTTCCCGGTGGCACCAAGCAGACACCATTCAGGTGTCCATTCAGCAGGGTGGTCAGCCATTTGATCAAACGAAGTACATATGTCTGCCCAATATGTTGCCAGTTGTGTACATGACCAAAACATGTGGACAGTATCAGCCTCCTCGCAACCGCATCTAGGGCATTTGCCATCTGTAGTAGGGTATATGCGTCTTAACTTCGCTGGGGTGTAGTGCATCCTATGTATGATTTTGTAGTGTATCAATTTATAGCGTGAATTACATGATCTGTGCTTTGTCAGGCCGCATATAAGTGACCATTGCTTATCAGTGATAAGGCACTCCAGATCAGATTCCCATTTCTCCCTGGCTTTGTGAAGTATTGGTGGTCGGGGCGTGAGAATAAGCTTGTACAGTGTTGAAGCTGTCGTTTTGTTTATTCCTGTCATGAAGATATAGCCAATTCCAATGTGTATCTGCAGGGAACACCTCCCAAACGCGGGCAATAGCCGACCTCATACCTAGATAATGCAGTCTCTGTTGCGGGGATCTGCCCACTATGCTCTGTATTGATTCCCATGTTATATATTTCTTGTCAGGGAAAAGGTCCCCAAACTGGTGAATTCCCTCCCCAGTGGGTGGCTATCTCCGGGTCTAGTGTAGGCGGGATGTAATGGGCCCCCCATATTGGCATGCTTGGGTGGTACAGTGTTTCTGATCCTTGTAGTTCAGCAATTTTGCCCCAGGCAGTGCCCCTCACTTCTGTCAGGATTATTGTGTTATGTTATTTGGGACGTGTGACAACTGTATTATGCAGGAGGTCGGTGGGATCACGCGCCAATGTGTCTCTGGCAAGGTGCAGCGGGTTCATGTAGGCAGCCGCCCATTGTGAGGTTTAGTGCGCTTGAGCTGCTAAATAGTAGGTTTCAAAGTCGGGGGCTGCCAGCCCCCCTTGGGGGTATTGATCAGTGAGTGTCCTCCAGCACACCCTGGGATGTCCATCCCATATCAATGAAGTGCACGCAGTCTTCAGTTTATTGAAAAAAGCCCTGCCCGGGCAAACCGGTACCGTGCTGAATAAATAAAACAGATTTGGTAAAATTATCATTTTAACTAGGGCAAGTTTGCCCATCATCGATATAGGGAGGGATCTCCACTGTTCCCTTTTGACGCAGAGATTGTCCACTAGCATCTCGTAGTTCATTGCTCGCGTCAACTACGCTATTCTGGCCACATGTACCCCAAGGTATTTGATATGTACCGGGCTCCAGAGAAGCTCGTGGAGCTTTAGCTGAGTTTAACTGTAATCTCGACAACCGTCCAAATGTTCTGACTGCATCAAGGACTCTGCCCAGGTTGCGGTCTGGGTTTCTCACATAGAGCAATATATCGTCCGCGTATAGCGTAATGATCACAGCTTTCCCCGCAATCTGAAGCCCGAGCTTGCTTTATCTGGATCTCAAAACGTCTGCCAAGGGTTCTATTACCAATGTGAACAATAAGAGTGGCAGCGGGCATCCCTGGCGTGTACCCCACAGTGGTTGCAGCACTGCCGTTAGGCCGCCATTAACATTTATTCTGGCATAAGGTCGGGCGTATAGGATCTGGACCCACTTTATGAAATTATCCCCGAACCCATAGTTGTGCAGCACTCGAAACAGAGATAGCCAGTAGACCGTATCAAAGGCCTTCTGCATGTCCAATGACACTGCCGCCCCCTGCGTTTCCTTCGGGACTGATGCCAGAACATCATAGCATCGTCGTATATTAGCCACCGTCGATCTTCCCGGTATGAAGCCAGCCTGGTCCAGGTGGACCATGTATGGCTTCAGTGGTGTCAGACGCCTTGCCAGTATCTTGGCGAAGATTTTAGCGTCAGTTTTTATCAGCGAGAGTGGTCTATAAGAACCGCACTCTTCCGGGGGCTTCCCGGTCTTTGGTAGTAGGGTGATAATAGCGCCCCTCTGGTGCTTTCCAGGAGTTTGCCCCTTTCCAGGGCTTCTGACCAAAGTGCGTGTAATCTAGGGACTAGAAGTTTGGAGAATTCTTTACAGAATTTGGCTCCTAGGCCATCCGAGCCCGGGGCCTTGCCGGTGGGCAGTGCCTCAATTGCTTCAGATATCTCGGCATGTGTGATCGGGTTTTCCAGTGCCTCTATGGCTGCTTTCGATAGAAGTTTAGTGGGTATCACAGCAAGGTATTCGTCAATTTCAGCTTCCATGGCTGAGCTTTGAGGAGAGTACAGTCGCCTATAAAATGCGTAAAATGTTTCTTCTATGTCAGCTTTACCAGTTAGGACCACGCCATCAGGTCTGGTAATGCAGGGTATACACGACTGCCCTCACTCGACCATCACAAACCTGGCCAAGAGGCGGCCTGGTCATTCCTCTTCTCCATATCACCTAGCTGTGGCCGGACTGTCAAAGTAACGGACCTCTCGCTCAGCCGCCGCTCTGTATTCCTCTAACTGGGTTTCAATGTGTAACCTCAATTTTGGGGTGGGTTGCGTGGCGTATTGTTCCTTAAAGGCTTGCCAGAGTATTGCCTGTGTCGACACTGTTCCCTCATTATTCTCGAAATATTCCTAAATTATTTTGTCATAGCAGTTCTGTAGACTTGATCTGTGATAGCTGAGGGTTGAAATCTCCACAGAGGCATATGTGGTGTCACCTCTGGGATTACCAGTGTTATCTGAATGGGGGAGTGGTCGGATAAGGTTCTGGGATGTATCTGCGTTTCGGTTACACAATTTATGCCCGTTTAGGGCCATTCAGGGAGTGCCACGCATCGCTCAATCCTAGTTCAGCCGTATGTGTGAGTATCATACGAGCGGCGTTGGTGAGCGCCCTGGATGGTCCGAGGTGCGGTCCAGTTGCGTGTCTAGGATGGTGTGTTAGGGAGAATTCTCATTCTATGGCTAATTTCCCTTACCTATAGAGTCCCCCAGCAGCTTTGCTGGATTTGAAGGGTTTGTTTCTTTTTACCTGCTACAGTGAGACTCTTTTTCACACTCTTAGGCATTTTTGCTGTGTGTGTTCTAGGCTATTTTTGTGTTTAATGCCTATGGGATTTTCTCTCATCCATAGGAACCATCTTTATTCACATGTGTTACACAGCACCCTCAGTGCAGTGACACAGGGATGTCGTAGCGACCCCCAAACATAGACTCCATACCCTGGAACTGACTACTGTTTCCCAGGGCATGTAAAGTCCCCATTGACTTTACTAGTCAAATCTTATGAAATTAACCAGTACAACCCATCTTACTATGGAGGTACTGGAAAGGGTTAATAGTTTTTCCCTTGGGTTCATTTTCGAGGGCGTACCTTAAAGTCCCTCTCTCTAAAGTTTCTGGCTGGTGGCAGTGGTTACTACCATAAATATTCAACCGCAAATATTTTCCTATGGGATTTTCCCATTGTTCGAGGCTACCACTTTTACTGGCAGCCTCTAACATACCGCCGGGTTATTTTATTATTAACTTTACTCCGGTAGGTTTTATTTGCCAAAACTTTAATATAAATTCTTTCTTGTGTCTTACTCTAAACTCCTAACCCAGGTCGGGGATCCTTTGTTCACTCTTTTGGCGGGCTTCTGCCAAGAAGCCCTCCTTTCAGCGCCTCTGAGTCTGGGGTGGGTCTGTTGTTTGGGAGAGGGAGTAGAACCCCTGGACAGAGTAGCCGCAGCAACTCGGGTCGCACTCTAACCTGATAGGCTGGAGGGTCTCCCACCAAGAAGACCACTCCACTGTGTGAGTGACAGCTGGGCTGTATGAATGGGTCTCTTTCTGCATAAAAGCAGGGTCCTGAGGACTGGAAGGGCAAGATGTCGCCACTGGAACTACGGAACCGAAGGGGAGAGAAGCCACAGACATCTTCAGCATCTACACCACCGGTGAAGCCCTGCCGGATCGTCTCACCACTTTTCTTCCACACGGCGAGAGGAGATCTTCATCGAAAGAGCCTTCTTCCATTGAGCTGGTGGGACCAACCAGTTCACATATCGCTTCCTCGGACCTGCCTTGGGTCGAATCGACAGTGCCCAGCACTTGGAGACCGGATAGCCAGGCAGCTATCGCCCCGGACCGCGATTAAAAGGACCGTACCTTTTAAACTTCGTTTAGCAGCACCACGGCTGGTTTCATCCCTGGGTAGTGCAGTGAATCGAACCTTCCTCCACGACGAGAGCCTCTCTTCCTCTGTTGGACCCCTCGAACTGCAGGAACTACCAGGAACAACAGCCACCGCAGGAGCCACTTCTTCACGTTTAAGGTACATTGTTCCGCCAGGCCTCCCTTTCCCCGTGGTAGCCCTAAAGGTGTTTTAAATCCTTTATCTACCGGTTGGGTTAGCCGTCCTCTTTCTTAACATTGTCTTTCGTCTCGCATCTACCTCTTCAATATTTGTTTACCAAAGACTTGACTGCAGCTACAAGAACATTTTTTCTTCTAAGCTCTTGGTCCTGTACCACTGATTCTGGCTCAGGCCTATTGACTATGGCTGATTTGTTAGATCTGCTCTCACTAGATTGATTCTCAATGAGAAATGTGTTGATGCATCTGAATCTTCTAAACCCCTCTTCCTTCCTACTGTTTTAACTTGTGGAGTGCCATTTTGCTCAGTTTTCATTCACTTATCTTTCTGCTAAAGTGTTACTGTGCATTACTTGTTCACAAAACGTCAGGGATGTGTTGCTAGGGGATGTCTGAAGATATTTCGGTTTAACTTGTGCTTTCCCTCCCTTTCGTTAAATTGCTAGAGTGCCATTTGTAGTTGGTTTTCCCTGTGCCATTTTGCTCAGTTTTCACTCTACCGCAAACTTGTCTACAATTGAATAGGGAGTTGTATATACTTTTCCTTGACTGAACTTAACTTGCTTTATTAACTGTGATTCATGTGTTGAACTAGATGTGTATAAAATAAATATATTCTCTTTTTGATACAAAGCTTTGGTCAGTGTTTCCTTGTTCCATAGTGCTGTGATACCTATTGTGTAAACCCTGAATACTGCTCATCTTCCACTTGAGATAAGTCTGACTGCTTAGCCACATCTACCAACTAAATCTTTGTGGTACAGACTGATACCAAAGGGGATTTTTATTGCTCTCAACTGTAGTCCTAATCCTGGGTAGTGCTCCCTGAGGGAACTGCATGGGATTCTGCCTAACATGGTGTTAATATCTCCTCCGCAATTCAAGTGGGCCGTGGGGAATTTGGCTAGTTTCCGGAAAAGGTTTGAGTAAAAGCTGTATGATGTGTAGTGTCGTTGACTCCCCCAGTTGAGGGCCAGCCTTTCCGCCTGGTGGCCCAGTAGATGGGTCTCCTGGAGGAAGACTATCTGGGGCCCCAGCCTGTTGATGCAAGTCATTATTATAACGCTCACCTGATTCCCGTGGAGGCGCCGGTCTTGACTGGGCGTATACCGTATCTTCAAAGGTGATGTGTAACACACGGCTGGCTCTTTGGGCTGGACCTCTGTGCACTGTATGTCTGACTCGAAGGGTAAGATGTCTGCAGATAGAAAATATGGGATTAATGAACTGAGTTATTGAATGTCTCTCTCTTCTTCCCTTTCTCTTCTCCTGTAGAACCCCAAAGGTTAACGCTCTCACCTTAGGTAAGTGAACGCCGTGCTCTCCATCTGCCTCGGGGCAGGGTGCTGTAACCAGTTTCTTCACTGGATAAGGGGAGCAGGCCTCTTGACTTCAGAGGACTGCTGTCCGTCGTTTACTGCATGAACGGTAAGTTTCGAGTAATTCTAATGTCTTTAAAAGTCTTTAGTAATGATGTCTCTTGTTTTTGCAGGGTTCCGGCGATGGCGGATGACGGGCTGAAGTGAGTTGAAGATGGAGCCCGTGTGATGAATGGAAGCGCCTGGAAGCACGTAAGTAAGCGCTTGTTGCCTGCTTCACGATGCGCTCTAACTGTCTTTTTATTTTGCAGGTACAAGTTCGGAGCGGCTGCAGGGTGCCGGAATACCCACTGGGTTAGATGTGGAAAGGAGTAATGGCACGTGAGTATTAAAGTTCTCCAATGTCTTTAAACGCACCTTGTTTTGTCTTTCAGATGCGGGATGCAGCGCCGAAGGCCTCTGGAGCGTGCGAAGAGCTGGTAAGCTTTTGTCTTTCAGATGCCGGAATGCAGTGCGAAGACCTCCGGAGCGCACGAAGAGTAGGTAAGCCTTTGTCTTTCAGATGCCGGAATGCAGCGCGAGGCGTTGGTGACAGCCGATGGACCAGGTAAGTGAAGAGCTGTCACTGAAGACCGTAATGCTAACCTGTTCTTTCTTGTCTTTATAGGTGTTGCTGAAGACTGGATTCAGGATGGTAAGCCTTTTTCCTTAGGCCCAGGATCAGATGCAGAAGACACGATGAGCGTTCTGCTGCAGAGGATGCAGAATAACGCAAAGCAAGATTCATCCATCGGGTGTGGTTTAAATAGCCCCCTGTAGTGCTTAGGTGTCTCCTTCCACAGCCACGCCTAGGTAAGAAAAGAGTTCCTGCTTTCCAGAAGAGTTCCAGTGTTCTGAACCTAGGGAGTGGCTCCTGCCCCACCCAACAGGAAAAGTAGTTCCAAACAGAAGAGGATCAGAGGCTCAACTGGCAGGCAAGTAAGCAGCATGGTCTGCTGCAGGTAAGTCCACCCAAGCATTATGAGACCGGCGCTTCCAGCGCTGGGACTGGGCATATTTATGAGCCTGGTGCCACTGGCGCCAGGACTGGGTCTAAAAGGTCCCAATTGGGACTGGTTGGCACTCGGAACCTGGGTTATGGATCTGCTTCCAAGGGAGTTGGGAAAACCCTGACCTTTTGGAAGAAGAGATCATGACAATTATTCTCCACCTCTTCATAGGTGCCCCTAATCCGCGCAGTTTCCAGCTGAGCAATGTAATATCTTTCATGTCTTTCTTAGCCATCTTCATATATTCTGTACCTCATTTGCATACCTTGGATATACTTAGAAGCATTCATACTTATTACATTAACCTGTGCCTGCGCTTTTTCAACATTAACTCCCAATTCTACTACCCCTACCCTCATAGTTCCCCAAACTGCAACAATGTTTGCCCCATATCCTCCCCTTTCACCCATGCTAAGTGGTTGAACTCACAACTGGGGGCTACTGCCAGGGTGGCAAAGGCCAGGTAGCTACTTCTTGTTTCCGTTACATCCATTAATTTCCCGTTACTCATCCTCATTATGAACAGTGGCTGACACACTAGTTTGTACGAATATAGTTTCCCCATGTTTCAGATCGTGGGCTAGGGTGTCGCCTTCCAGGTTCTAGCAATTACTTCCCTCCTCCTCCCTGTACCCCCTCATGATAGGGTCCCTTACGATGCTTCAGTTCACGCGGCTTCAGCCCTGCTCGGGGTGTGATCTTTCGGTATCAGGATGTTGGCCTCGACAAAACTTGTAGCCTCCTCAAGAAATGTGAAGAAGTAGGTTTTGTTGTGCTGGAGCCTAAGTACAGCATAGCATAGGGGACTCGTCGCTCGCGCAAGAGTTTCTTGACATTAGTGAATGTGCGTCTTTCCTGCTGGACCGCCATTGTGTAGTCTTGGAATATCCTGACGACGCTCGCCTCCCATCTCAACTCTTGTTTGTCCCTCGCCGCTCTTCGTACCAACTCCCTGTCCCTGTAGTTCATCAAACGTGCAATGATGGGTCTAGGGTAAGCCCCGGGTTTGGGTCTAGGTCTAGGTGTTGACCTGTGTGCGCTCTCCACTACAAACAGGGCTGACTATCCCGGGTCTCCAAGCAACTCCTTCAACAGCGCTTCAACTGCTTTCTCCATTGGACACTTAAGGGCATCTTCCGGGACCCCAACGATGCAGACATTATTTTGCCGTGATCTCGCCTCCAAGTCCTCGCTTAATCTTCACCGTCCCCATGTGTCATGATCTCTGCTTCCAAAAGGTCAGGGTTTGCCCAACTCCCTTGGAAGCAGATCCATAACCCAGGTTCCGAGTGCCAACCAGTCCCAATTGGGACCTTTTGGACCCAGTCCTGGCGCGAGTGGCACCAGGCTCATAAATATGCCCAGTCCCAGCGCTGGAAGCACCGGTCTCATAATGCTTGGGTGGACTTACCTGCAGCAGACCATGCTGCTTACTTGCCTGCCAGTTGAGCCTCTGATCCTCTTCTGTTTGGAACTACTTTTCCTGTTGGGTGGGGCAGGAGCCACTCCCTAGGTTCAGAACACTGGAACTCTTCTGGAAAGCAGGAACTCTTTTCTTACCTAGGCGTGGCTGTGGAAGGAGACACCTAAGCACTACAGGAGGCTATTTAAACCACACCCGATGGATGAATCTTGCTTTGCGTTATTCTGCATCCTCTGCAGCAGAACGCTCATCGTGTCTTCTGCATCTGATCCTGGGCCTAAGGAAAAAGGCTTACCATCCTGAATCCAGTCTTCAGCAACACCTATAAAGACAAGAACGAACAGGTTAGCATTACGGTCTTCAGTGACAGCTCTTCACTTACCTGGTCCATCGGCTGTCACCAACGCCTCGCGCTGCATTCCGGCATCTGAAAGACAAAGGCTTACCTACTCTGCGTGCGCTCCGGAGGTCTTCACACTGCATTCCGGCATCTGAAAGACAAAAGCTTACCAACTCTTCGCACGCTCCGGAGGCCTTCGGCGCTGCATCCCGCATCTGAAAGACAAAACAAGGTGCGTTTAAAGACATTGGGGAACTTTAATACTCACGTGCCATTACTCCTTTCCACATCTAACCCAGTGGGAATTCCGGCACCCTGCAGCCGCTCCGAACTTGTACCTGCAAAATAAAAAGACAGAGCGCATCGTGAAGCAGGCAACAAGCGCTTACTTACGTGCTTCCAGGCGCTTCTATTCATCACACGGGCTCCATCGTCAACTCACTTCAGCCCGTCATCCGCCATCGCCGGAACCCTGCAAAACAAGAGACATCATTACTAAAGACTTTAAAGACATTAGAATTACTCGAAACTTACCGTTCGTGCAGTAAACGACGGACAGCAGTCCTCTGAAGTCAAGAGGCCTGCTCCCCTTATCCAGTGAAGAAACTGGTTACAGCACCCTGCCCCGAGGCAGATGGAGAGCACGGCGTTCACTTACCTAAGGTGAGAGCGTTAACCTTTGGGGTTCTACAGGAGAAGAGAAAGGGAAGAAGAGAGAGACATTCAATAACCCAGTTCATTAATCCCATATTTTCTATCTGCAGACATCTTACCCTTCGAGTCAGACATACAGTGCACAGAGGTCCAGCCCAAAGAGCCAGCCGTGTGTTACACATCACCTTTGAAGATACGTTATACGCCCAGTCAAGACCGGCGCCTCTACGGGAATCAGGTGAGCGTTACACCATGTCCTTGGCCATTGTCGTCACAGAGTTACGTTGCTCTTCCAGCGCATCCTCTGTGGTGCTAATACACGTCTCGGCTTCCGCGATGCGGCCCGTCACCTTCTCCAGTTGATTCTTAACGGTTGCCAGATTCGCTGTGATCCCGTCTAACTTGTCATTGAGGGCTGCGAAGGCCTGCTGCATCGCTGTGAACACTGCTTGTGGGTCCATAGCTGTCAGATGTGTTGTCGCCGTGGACTGGGGCGTCTGTTCCGTAGCCATCTCTGCTCCTCCCCCTGTATGCACTATTGTTGTGAATTTTTCTATTGATCCTTTGCCTTTCTTTGAGCCCGCCCGCCCCCCTGGGCATTGTTTACAGGGCTGCTGGGCGTACACACAGTTGTTGTCACTATCCAGGGGGGCGTTGTACAGTATATAGGTTGTAGGGGGGCGGGGGGTTAGCGGGATGTCCCCCGCCAATATTGTAATAGCGCTGGTCTCAACGTGTCTCTTCACCATGTAAGTGTACTGTAGATCATAAGTGTCCAACTAGACAATAGGAACAGTATGCTGGAGTGCGTCCAGGATCTTGTTGCGGAGTCAGTAGTCTCTTATGTCGCTTGCACTGGACTTGTCCCTGCTCCCTGTTACACTGCAGGTTGATCACCGGACTGCCTCCTCGTGAGCTGCTCAAAACATGTAACTAAAACCCCAGTTGAAGTAAAGTATTATGTGGATGCCAATATTTTTAGTGTCCCAAGGCCACGGGCCCTTCCAAGTGAGACTCTGATTCCCAATTCGCTGCACCTCGTGGTATCAGGCCAAACCACCAGGTAGCAATGCTTTGCGTGCATTAGTAGGCCCCCCGCATTTCCACAACATGCTGGGTTCGTCTGAACATTGTCCGCTTCACTTCAGTGTCCTGGGCTAATTTTGGGCTGCAGAGGCGTGTTAGCGGGTGCGGGGGGGTGCACTTCTTCCCCCCCCCTGGAACATTCCCTAATTCCCAGTAATCTTGGGCATGCACTGGGGGGGCGTTCTGTATCAGAGTATCCCTTCCGTCCTGGGTTGTATGTCTCCCCTACTCAGGGAGCGGCTCCTCTCTGCACGAGAGCTCTGTATTGCTTGTGCCTTCTAGGATCTGGTCCCCCGCCTGATCAAACGCGAGGCTTGTGGATTCTGTATACTCCGGCTGCACCTCTGGGGCTTCCAAGCGAGGTGCGGCGAGTTTTCTTGTTGGCAGCCGAGTCCTTCGCAGCCTTAACAGTTGCGCATTGGCTTGCAGCGGAGCCTCTGCAGTAGATGTGAGCGAGGTTGGGCTGTATTCTACTGAGGGGCAGAGTCTCAGAGAAGTGCCAAATATCACTCCTAGATTTTCAGCTGTTCGCACAAGCCGCTGCCTGCTGCAGGTGGCCGGGCGTCCGCCCTCGCACTGTGCGCCTTAAACTGTATCGGCGTGCTGGTCCTCGGTGCCTCAAGGTCCCTGCCCTCCTAGCAGGCGCTCTACGAGGGTCGGAGCGCCCGCGAATGGCAGTGAGATCCCGTTGTGGACAGCCTGCTGTATGCCAGCTCCGTGCTTCAGTGCCCGCGCAGCAAGGGGCCTGCAGAGGTGCACTGGTTACAGTTCCCCGCCGGCAGACATCTCATGGTCCCTATACGGGCAGAAAATTCGATGTAAATTCTTCGCCACACATCAGATCCATCTGAATTTCGAGGATCAGGTCAGGGAGGGCATCATACACAATCACTCCAATTATCTTGGCAAAACGGAAAGTATTACTGATTAATCAGCGATTTACGGCTTCCAACACCCCAGGAGCTCACACAGCTAGCTGCATCCTGCCGTGTGCAGCCCCCTTTGGCCCACTCGATCTCTTCCTTCTCTCTTCACGTCCAGTTTATGCAGACGACACAGAGCTCTCCTTCAAGCTTCCATCGTCTTCCTCCTCTCTCATCCCTGACTGTCTGATTGCTATTCAGTCAGTGTGTACTGCCAATAATCTCTGCCTTAATGCCAGTAAGACTGAGATCCTTTACATTGGGACCGCAGCTCCCACCTTCCTGCCTCTGGCTGTCCTCTATGCCAATCCCCCCTCACCCTCTTGTGAGACTAAAAACCTTGGTGTCATCTTTGATTCCTCTCCTCAAATCGAGGACCTTGCCAAGAAGGCCCACTGTCAGCTGCACATCCTCAGAGGTATTCTTCCTTTCCATACCTTCCCCCAGATACTCAATGTCTCCAGAGCTCTGGTCCTCTCTAGGCTTGACTACTGTAACAGCCTGTTCCTCAGTCTACCTTCTTCCTCACTTCGTCCCCTTCAACTAATCCAGAATAGGACTGCTAGACTTATTCTTGGCCTCAAGCCCAGGGACAGCTTCTCTCCAGCCCTAATTTCTCTCCACTGGCTCCCGGTTGCTGCTACGATCAAGTTCAAGACCCTCTGCATCATCCACAAGGATTTCTAGAGCCTGGGACCCGGCTACATTCAACTCTCTTTCCCTAAATACCTCCCAGCTAGATCCCTTTGGTCTGCTAGCTCCAACTCTCTGCGAATCAGACGCTTCTCTAAGCAAAGAGTGAGGTGTAGATGTCTCTCCTCCACAGGAGCCTCCCTCTCAAATGGTCTCCGAGCCCCTCTCAGACTTGAGCTGGGTCTCCTTCATTTCTGAAAGCTCTGCAAGAGTCTCCTTTTCTCCTCCTTCACTCTCCATCCTCTCCTGCTAACAAAACCTTTTCTGTCCTCATTGACTGGCTGCCTGGTTCCCTCTGAGTACTACAGGGCTCCAGGCCCCCTGACCAGTAACCCCTTTCCCTGCACTTCCCTGCATTCCCTAGCCCTCTGGCCTCCCCTTAGCACTTTCACCTCGCCTCGTCACCCTTTCCCTTCCCACATTAGCACTACTTTTTGTGCAGACTTCTCCCCCTTCCACAACTTGGCCTGCACTTGCACAATCTGAATGTCACAAGGCCTAATAGGACTGTTATTGTACCTTTCTCCCTTGTCCCCCCTCCCCTTTTCTGTCTTGTAGCGCCTTGAACACCATTCATTATATAGGCGCCTTACAACTATTCAATAAATAAAATAAATAAAATGGTCATCAATTCAATAATGAAGTTATTCGGAACTTGTGCTTGAAGATTGTGAGAGGTAAGATGTTTCCTCATACATTCAATAGCCGTTCTTGGAGGATACTATTATATAAGGACTTAATGTCCGTCATTACCAGAAACTGAGATCTGGAGTCATAGGCATACCTTCAAAAATGTGAATGGTGTGCATTGTATCCATCAGGTATGTGGGCGTAAGCTGACTCAATGGTTTCAGAAATGTCTCTGCAAACTTACAAATTGGCTCCAGAACTAGTCCACAACCAGATACTATCAGGCGACCTGGGGGGTTGAACGAGTCCTTATGGATTTTAGTGAGCACATAGAATGTAGGAGTTGCGTCCGGTGTCCAGTCAACTGGTCGACAACAAACTGGTCGACTGCAATTTGGTCGACACCATTTGGTCGAATGCCAAATGGTCGAATATTTTTTTTTTTTTTATATATGTGTTTTGTGGGTTTTCGTGTGGGGAAAAAAAAGAAAAAAGAAAAAAAAGGGGGTTGGGGGGGGACCCCCCCAAAAAAAACCAAAAAATGGGTTAAAAAAAAAAAATTCGACCATTTGGCATTCGACCAAATGGTCTGTCGACCAAATGTTTTCGACCATTTGACTGGTAACCGTTGCGTCCCTGTGTACTGTGGAGAAATTTGAACTCATTTTCAGTAATCTACCCCGTTGGCATTCGTATAGGGTTGTTTCAGAGATGGTTTGGTGGATCGCTTTGGTGGAATCCTTTCTCAAGATGGTATAATTGTCTGGATCACTAAGGAGGGCCATCACCATTTGTAGTTATTGGGTGGTGTTCATAACCACTATTCCACCCCCTTTATCTGCAGGTTTAATAATGAGATTGGAATTGGAGGAAATGGCTTTTAAAGCTACTCTTATCTTCTGTAGTGATGTTATGACAAAGGGACAAGGGCATAGCCTGGCTTTATTTTACTTTTTCATCTCTAACTTGGGGCCTGCTTTATCGGTATATTTAGAAATTACAGAAATGGCTGAAAGCTTCAAGTTTGGGAGAGTTTGGCTTTGGTAAGGTAAGGTAGGTTAAGATGGTATCCCAGAGGCAAGGATTTAGGCTTTCAGTTTGGTTTTGAACACATCTGAGTGGACCGTTTCCTGGATGTCCGAGGGAAGAACATTTCGTACAAGTGGAGCACGAAGAGAGAAAAAGCCGAAGTGAGAGGAAGCACAGGGTGAGCGAGAAGCCACAAGGGTAGTCGAGGAGACAGAGCAAATAATACAAAGAGGCATGTAGAGTTGGATAGAGGAGGATGAATAGTGGCACCTTACCATGCATACATTTGTGAACCAGGAGAAGAAATGTAAATCTGGCCCTGTTTTGCATCATCAGCCAGACTGGAGATGGTACGAGGAAGTAGGTGTGAAGTGAGGGAGTCCTGGTAGTGACATTGATGACCTTGTCGAGAGGACAGGAAGCCTAGTTGGAGAGACTGAAAAGGATGCTGCCACAGTAGTCCAGTTTAGAGAAGTCAAGAATAGTTAAGAGATGCTTGGCGGTGTTGAAAGGAAGGAGGTGCCTCATTTTCCTAATCTTTAGGATGTTGAGGCGAGCTGCTGTTGCCGTTTTGGAGATGAAAGTAGAGAAGATATGAGAAGGGTCATAGATGACGCTGAGGTTTCTAGCTGAAGAAGAGTAGGGGAGAGTGTCAGGTGGTACTTGGATAGGCATCAGGAAGTAATGTGAGGGACTTGGCAGAGAACAAGAGCACCTCTCTTTTGGTAGTTTAACATTGGACAGTGCAAAGCCATCCAATATTCGATGGCAGACAGTTGGACATTTTGATGGAGAGATGAGAGGAGAATTCTGGAAAAGAGAAGGAGATGTGGGTATTGTCCACGAAGAGTTGGTACGAGTACCCAAAGGAGTAGATTTGTTCCCCAAGAGCAGAGGTGTACAGCCTTCTGGAGCACCAACAATTAGAGGAGCGAATTGAGAGGTGTTGGTGATCCAGGAGACAGAGAATTGGTGAGGTGCCAGGTAGGATTCAATCCAGGCAAGGGCTTGATTGTGAATCTCAAGAAGAGAGTATTAAGGAGATTAGAGTGATCAACAGTGTCAAAGGCAGTGGACAGGTCAAGGAGAATTAGGATCGAGGATAGGTTGGAGTGCTTGGCATAGGCGATGAAGTTGAACGCATTTGAGAGCAGTTTCTGTGGAGTGACAGGAGTGTAAACCTGCTTGTAGGGGGTCTCAAACATTGCGGATGTCTACAAAAATTAGACGGTTGAACACAACCCTTTAGAGCACTTTAGAGTTGGGCGGAAGGAGACAGACAGGGTGAAAGTTACCCGGAAGGTTCGGGTCAACCCCTTGTTTTTTTTTAGGACCGTGGCTGTTTTGAAAATAGAGGGAAAGCAAGCAGAGTCGAAGGACAGGTTGAAGAGTTCAGCGAGGTGAGAGGCCACTAAAGGTGCAATAGGCTTGACCAGCTGAGGAGCAGCACAATCTGATAGGGCACAAGAAGGGGTAGCCTTCATCAGTAGAGATCGGACTTCTTCAGTATTAGTGTGACTAAAGTCAGAGATCGAGGCAGAGGATGATGGTAGAGTAGGCGCAGTGCAGAATGTAGGAGGGAGCATAAGGAAGGTCAGGAGAGAGACTCTTAAGTTTTGACATTTTTGCACCAAAGTATTGAGCTGGGTCATCAGCAGTGAGATTGGAGTTGATAGTCGTAGGTTTAAGAAGAGTGAAGGGTGAGTTTAGGGTGGCCTGTAGCTGGAGTGAGACTAAATGAGGGCGAGGTAAATTTCCTTTTTGATCTATTAAGAAAGGACTTGAGAGAGCTCAGGGCAGAAAGGTAGAGTTGCAGTTTCTCATTCGAGTGGGTACGCCTCTATTTGCGCAGTTAAGTTCAGGACCCTTTGCATTGTCCACAAGGCTTTCTGGGGCCTGGGCCCACTCTATCTGCAACGCTCTCTTCCTAAATACTTGCCTTCCTGAGCCCTCTGCTGGTTTTCCTCCAACTCTTTGCGGGTGAGCCACTTCTCCAAGCAGATACTTGGGGGGGAGATCTTTATCCTCTGCACGTGCCTCCCTCTAGAACAGCCTCCCTGCCTCTATCCATCTTGAGCCGGTCTCCTTAGATTCTGGAAACTCCTCAAGACTTTCCTCTTCGCCTCCTCCTTCTTTCTCCCTCTCCCCTGCTAACCACCTCTTTCTGTCTCTTACTCTCGCTCCTCTACTTCTGCTCCGTTTGGCGAACTGGCTGCCTGCCTGGTGTACCTTCAGAGCCTCACAGGTCCTAAGCTTTCCTCGCCAGTCTCCTGCACTTGCCCCTGGGCTTGCACTTGCCACATCACTACTGCACTTCAGTTACGACCCATGAGAGTGCTATCTGTCTGTGCTTAACCCATGTTCTGACGGGACTGGGTGCACTTGTCCCTATTCTTCCCACCCCCCACGCACTTCCTTTCCTGGTCACCTGCATAATCTGAATGTACCATACCTAGTGAGAGCGTTTGTTGTGTTTTCCCTATGTCTCCCCCTCCCATGCATGGTTGCGCTTTGAAACACTTATAAGCCCATAATAAACATTCACTCAGTCAACCCCATTTGGACTTGTTCTTAAACGCCCTTACCTAGGTTCACAGTTCTAGTTTGTACAGTTCAGGCACTGCTGAAAAGTTGTTGGAGGCTCCAGCCAGGTCTCACTCTTTCTTGTCAAAATGTATTGGTCTGTCTTTCTCCTTTTGGGAGAAAGGGGAACTGTAGTCTTTGTTTCCTCAGTTTGTATTTCTCTGTCTCTTCCTCCCACTCTAAGGCTTTGCTCCTTCTTGTTCCCCTTCTGGGAGTATTTCCTCTTTCTACCACTCTGAGGCTCTCTTCCTTCTCAATATCATATCATATCAATACCCACCCTGGGTTTACTTCCTTCTCTCCCCACTCTGGGGTGGTTTCTTTCTCCCCCTCCATTCTGGGGCCTTTCTGTTCTTTCCCCCACTTCTCTGTTCTCCTCCCGCACCCCCACATTTGGTGCTTTGTCGACCTTGGGGTTTGTTCTCTCCACTTTCTGGCTTCTCTGTGCTCTCCCCACTCTGGGGTCCTTTGTCTTCTTCCTCACTAGTTACCTTATTCTGCCGTTCCTCGGGATGGCTGTCTCGTCTGTCAGATGCAGCGCTATTTATGAGAGTCTTCAATGGGGTTCCATGTTGGTTACTGTTGCTTCTTGTCTCCCACTTGCTTTGCACAGGGATGCGCTTGTGGTTTCCCATCAGGCCTGGGCCTCGGCACGCCGAGGTTCCTTGTCACTTCCACTTCACCAAGCGGGACCCTTCCGACTAATTGTCTGGTATGTGCTGCTGCCTTCCTGCAGCACCAATTGTAGGTTGAGATGCTGACTCTGG
The DNA here is from genome assembly GCF_040938575.1 of Ambystoma mexicanum. NCBI lineage: Eukaryota > Metazoa > Chordata > Amphibia > Caudata > Ambystomatidae > Ambystoma > Ambystoma mexicanum. Next base: position 1,481,548,986 of record NC_090923.1, on the reverse strand, counting down.
CATGCTCTTTGTCTGCTCGGCCCCACCTTCTCCATGCCTTCTGATTCTCTTGAACTCCATGAAATTCTTCTGATGGCCCTCCTTATTGGTTCTTTAACTGATGCTCCTCCAGGAGGGTGCTCCACTCCCTCCTCTGCTGTCTCCCAGGAGGACTGGGAATAGTTGGAGTCAGTAACCAAACCAGTCATGACAAAAGGAGGTTTAGGAATTTCATACATCTCAACTCCCACATATACAATAAAGTTCCTGGTGATTGGAAGGGAAGGGTTGGTGAGTGGTGCCCATTTCTGGGGATTTCCTGTCCCCTAAGGGGGAGAAGGGTCACCTCCAGAGGGATATTGCTTTCCCTGTGCCCCAGGGGGCGTTGAGCGTAGCAGACCCACCTTCCTAGACTCAAAGGGGGTAGCTCCCCCTTGAGACGAGGTGACGGTCTCCTTGGAGTCGTCATATTACTGAAACAGTAAAAAGGTGGAATAGGGATCCCACAAGAGACCCTTATGTTGGCAGCGGAAGTTGTCAAAAAAATACAGGTGTAGAGGGGAAATGTACGAAGCCAACTGTGCACTTTGTTTGAGTTTTAATTTTATAGGTGCATGGGTATTTGAAGGTTGTAGACTTTTTCTGTGGGGGTGGTTGGCAGCTTGTATGGGATATTATTTTTATGCATATATGGTCCCACTGTGTTCGACTCGGCTTGCTTTTGGGCTCACATTATGAAGATGCAGATCCAACGCTCACAAGGGGCAGGGGCGCACGTACAAGCTAAAGAAGTAACGCCAAAAGGTAACTTGGATGGTGATGTTATGATGCCCTCACAATACACCTAGATTGTCACATGTCAGGGAGCAGGGCGATGCACAGGGAAATACATGCGCTAAAACACAAAACGTAGAGGTCTTCCCGATTTGTACATTAATAGGGACAGATGAGCATGGATGTCAGTGATTACACCAAATCCACTTCACCTAAAGGTGAAATCTTCACACAAAAAATGTCTTCAATTTTATTTTGTATCATGCAGGGGGGGGACCCCCCGCACCTCCCCACTTCTCCCTACCTTATCCTATCCCCTTAGCCCACCCCCATCTATGCTTTAAAATGTACCCACTTAACTAAAAAATTCAACAAAAAAAAGGAAAATTTCTGATTAGGTGAAATTGGATTCAGTGAAATCTACGGTATTGGATGCGCACGGCTGCCTCTGAGAAAAAGCACACGTGTAGCAACAGCAACATCTGTACATTTTCCCTTTTTATTTTTAGAGCACACTCATGCACACTCTTATTATGCATGCACACAGGTCTTTCCTGCATGTCTTTCCATTCTATTAGCCTAGGTGGAGCAGAACTGTCCATTCTAGGGTATATTAACAGCGTGTCTTTTTTATTGTTTGTAACAAAGGGAAGCAACCACCATTATAGTATAATATTGAGATAGATAGAGGTAGTATTAGGAGTATCGTAGACATGTATTATTTTATTGCAGCAAAAAGTGTTTCCAGGCGCCACAAGACAAAAAAAGTCGGGGTGGGGGACAGAGGAGAAGGTAACAGTAATGGTCTTACTAGGCCTTGTGACATTCGGATCGTGCAAGTGCTTTAACAAGAAGTACATTGGGGTGGGGCAGATAATGGGGAGGGATGGGAGAGGGGAAAAGGGAGAAGTGCAAGGAGGGAGGGTGCCCCAGGGGTCTGGACAAGTACTAAGGGGAGCCCGTGAGGGCAAGTGCTCAGGGAAGTGGGGTCAACTAGTGCAAGGGAAGGGGGTGGACCAGCCTAGTAGACTGGCGAAGGTTTGGAGAAGACTGGTCAAAGGAGGGCCTGGCCAAAGTAAGGCTCATAAGGGATACAGACAACCAGAGGTAGGGGCTGGTGGAGATCACAGGGGAGGGAGAGAGAAGAGGAGGCTAATAGAAAGGTCTTGAGAAGCTTCTGGAACTTAAGGGATCCGGCTCAAGTAGTAGAGGGGCAGGGAGGCTGTTCCAGAGGGAGGGTCCTGACGAAGAGAGATCTACCCCCCACTCTGCTTGGAGAAACATCTGATCGGCAGAGAGTTGAAGCTAGAGGACAGTAGGCCTCTAGAAGGGAGGCATTTAGGGAGAGAGAGTTGGATATAGTGAGGTCCCAGGCTCCAGAAAGCTTTGTGGAGGACCCAAGCAGGGCAGCCAAAGAGTAGGAGGGAAGGAGGGGTCAGGAGTCCCAATGTGAAGGATCTCAGTCTTACTGGCATTAAGGCAGAGATCGTTAGCAGCACACCATGCCTGAATAGCGGTCAGACAGTCAGGAATGTGAGAGGAAGGAGAGGAGGAGGAGGGGGAAGGACGCTTAAAGAAGAGCTGTGTGTCGATAGCAGAGCATTGGAAATGAGGAGAGACGGTGGGTATCAAGTGGGCAAGAGAGGCAAGGTAAATATTGAAAAGCCACAGCAAGAGGATAGAGCCTTGGGGGATGCAGCAGGTAGAGAGGGAGATAGAGCAGAGACAAGGGCCCAGTTGTACCTGGGAGCGCCAATTCGAGAGGAAAGAGGTCAACCAATCCAGTGCCCGGTCTGTGATGCCAAAGGTATCACAAAGGCGATTTGAGGGTGGAATGATTGACTGTGTCAAAGGCAGAGGACAGATCAAGGAGGATAAGAACGGATGGAGAGTTGGAGTCAATGTTTGAGAGCAAGTCATGACGGCTGCTCTGATGCCAGGTTGGTGGTCGTGAAGACAGCCAACGGATTCAGTGTGTTGGATTAATTGGGAGATGACCAATTTCTCCAGGAGTTTGCCCAAGAAGGGGGTAGTGGAGATAGGTCAGTAGGTAGCCTGGCAGGAAGGGTTCACAGACTGATTATTTAGCAGGGGGTGCACAAGGGAGTGCTTGAGGGGTGAAGGGGAGGAGCCAGTTGTGAAGGAATGGTTACAGAACTCAGCCAAGGAGGGAGCAATAGGGGCAATATTGTCCTTGATAATTCTTGAGGAGCAGGGAAGCACCTTTTTGGAGGAGACTTTCATAGAGCAGACTGTCTTTGTAATCTCATCCAGCGCTATGGGAGAGAAGGAAGAGAGTATGGGGGGAAGTAGAGAGGGGGGCCAAGGGAGACCTGGGTCCAGGGTGAGGAGGGATGGAGTGAAGGAGAGAGTGAAAAGAGAATGTTTTCCTAATAGGAAAGCTTCGTCCCCTGCACACTATCTGGAAGGCCAGAGCCTAATGATAATTAGAGAGTTAGGTGGAAGAGTACAAATTGTGTGCTCCCATGTGGGAAAGCATACAAGACAGGTTGCCACCCTTAGTTAGCAGAGATGTAAAACATTTTTAGGCATTTTAGATATAATCGGAATTTCACCAATAAATTAAATTTGACAACTTCAAAGATAAATTCAAAAACAATACAATTTATTATTCATACAAAATAGTTGGCCCAACGCGTTTCGAGTTGCAAAGACTCTTCATCAGGGGCATGTTTTCTTTTTCAATAACATTTCTATTAAGAAAAGAAACATTTTCAATTTAAACAATATATTTAGTTTTCTACTTGGAAGCAACTTCAAAAAACAACTCAAATTTGAAGACATCTCTAAATTACAGAATGACACCCAATTCCTAGTGTTAAAGTATGTAATGCATAGTTCTTTTGGACATCCTAATGTGAAAGTTCTTATAAACAAGGATAACCTAACATTTGGATGTGTTTATTTCTATAACTTGTGCAGAGCTTAGCTTCCTAATCTATATCAACCAGGCTGAAATCCCAGTGTCCTGATAATTTTACTAGCTGATGTTTCTTTACTATTTGCACCACTCAAGGCAGAAGAATATGAATAACATAAACATTATTTAATTTGAAACAGAAGGTTAGTAAAAAACATGATAAAAAGAGACTAAGTTCCATTGTCACATAGGGTTTTTTTAATATATATAACATGCTGCCATATAATCTTACCCCATTCAAATAGCCAAAGAAGGTGGAATGTCTTGAATGACCGTTGGTGGTATTTGTCTTGTAGTTATTTTTTCAAAGCTTTTCACTTTTTCTTGACCAGGGGAGAGTCCCAGTCTGGATAGTTATAGCCAGAGAAAGAAAATCGCTATCTAAGTATACATAATATTAGTTGCTAGTTTGACAAGCCTTAGTACAAGTAAGAGACACTTACAGATCATGAGTCTTATAGTAGTCCAAAAGTTGGAGTGACCAATCAATTGTCACTGTATATCCTTTCTGATGTAAAGTCCATTGGAGAAAACTATTCATAAAAGTCTGCTTCCAAGGAGGATGCCTTGTGGAGCCAAGATGGAGGAGGTAAGTATGCTATAATTTAAGAGAAATTTTAAGCAGATTTTTGCCCATAATTCGAATTTAACTGTGCAGCCAGGAGAGAATAGGTGAGTATGCTGGTTAATTATTTACAAAAGAAGAATTACAAGCTATTGGTTGGTTATGTCCAGTAAACTTACTTCTGTTTCTATTTGGTAGATCCCAACGAGGAGCGGCTTCCAGTCCGGCAAGAGCTGAAGATGCGTCTGCCATTTTGGATCGAAAAAATGTCTTAATATACGTTTGAGCCGTCTGACGTCATTCGCGCATGCGCGAGTGATGTCACTTTCGTTCTCCTAGGTATGTGACGTTGCTCGCGCACGCGTGAGCAACGCTGTAGTATTTTTATAGAAAGAATGCATGTCACATTTAAGTATAGCTCACAGAGAAGAATGGTGTCATTCTTCTCTGTGTGATACGTTGCTCGCGAACGTGTGAGGAATACTGTGGTTTAATGGGAAAATGCGTGGCGCATTTGAATATTACTCTGTGACGTCATTCGGGCATGCGCGAGTGACGTCACCTAGGTTTATTCGTGCATGTGATGACACTCGGGGAAAAGCGAGAGGCACCGTTGTAAGTAGCGCAGATGTAGCATAAGGTCCACCGGACTACCAGTATCTAGCTGGAATGTTACATTGAATACTTAACAGAAAGTACTCATGTTGATCTGTTATGTTGAAGCGGGATAAATTGTCTGCCTGTTCCAAGTAGGCAGAAATGCCTGCAGAAATGTGGGTGTTTGCCCAATAGTGAGTTAAGTATCCCACATAGCAACAGTTAGTCATCACTAGGTACATGCCAGTACATAAGAATATTTGAAATTAGATATCTTGATGTAATCAATTTTTCTTTTTTCTCATGGTAATCATCCAAATGACTCATACTCAGAGCCTATTTGACAATCCTAGGGCATTATATTATTGCTATCCCAACTAGATGGGTGTACAATCTTTGTAGAAGCATCAAAAAAACAATCTCATAAGAATAAATACAAAGAATATTGACAGTAGGCAATGTGACTAGTATCCCAATCGAGTAGGTCTAATTGAGGTTTCTGATCTAACCTGTATTAACCCGGTAAAGATAGGGAGTAAAGAGTTTTAGAGGGAGAATTTAAAAAAACAAAGGAGCAAAAACGACCTAAATTCTTGAGCAGAAAGAAGAAGGGGTTGGTTTTTTCTTACAGTTGTTAGAAATTTAGAGGAATGGTCCAAGATAATAGTATTCGTTCATGCCTAGAGGGGTTATGGCGTCAAGCCGTTGATCCAAAATAATTCTCTTTGTGAAAGTTGTTTTTGTAGGTCACCCCCTCTTGGGAGTGGGTGCAGTACTTCCAATATAATCATTTTCAATTGTGAAATATTGTGGTTGTGATCCTTGAAATGTCTGAACACAGGAGATTTGATGTTCTTTGTTCTGATGGAAGGCTTATGCTCTGTCCATCTTTCTTTGGCCTTTCTGTTGGTTTTTCCTACATAGTAAACTCTGCATGGGCAACGAATGGCAAAGACAACATTTCTGCTGTCACATGTAGCATAATGTCTCAGGATGATTTTTTTGCCTGTATTAGGATGTCGTACGTAGTCTCCTTTGATGATGTTATTACAATGTTGGCAATGGAGGCATGGGTATGTTCCTGCTTTTTGCTTGATGAATGTTGTTTGTAGTGTTTTTTTTGGCCTTTCTGCTTTGATCAGTTGGTCTCGCAGGTTTTTTCCCCCTTTGTATGCCATCATTGGAGGATCCGAAATAATTCTTGCAGGGTTTTAATTAGAAAGGATTGTAATGCCTTAAGATTACTGGGCTTCGGGCAATCCAACACAGCACGAACTTTAGAATGATTCATGGATAGACCCACGGGCGCAATATGGAATCCCAAGAACTCCACACTCTCAGTATGAAACTGACACTTTTCAGGTTTAGCAAAAAGTGAATTTTGGAGAAGACGGGACAAAACCTCACGGACGTGTGTCACATGTTCCTTTAGGTTTTGTGAAAAAATGAGAATATCGTCTAGATATACTGCTACACATACATCCAGCAAGTCATGGAATATCTTGTTCATGAACTGTTGAAATGTGGTGGGGGCGTTACAAAGCCCAAAGGGCATAACCACATACTCGAACAGCCTATACCGAGTACAAAAAGCAGTCTTCCATTCATCTCCGGGCCGAATCCTAAGCAAGTTATATGCTCCACAGAGATCGAGTTTTGTAAAGACAGTGGCGTGACTTAATCTATCCAACAATGGAGTGATCAAAGGGATAGGATACCGGTTTTTTATGGTGATGGAACTCAAGCGGCGGTAATCCACGCAAGGACGTAAATTGCCATCCTTTTTGGGAACAAAAAAAATAGGGCTGGCCACTGGTGATGTAGGTCGTATGTGACCAATTTTTAGGGCCTAGGGCCTTTTGGATGTAATCCTTGAGAGCTTGTTCCTCCGAGGGAGATAATGAATAAATGCGCCCTGAAGGAATGATGGAATCAGGAATTATGTCAATAGGACAATCATAAGGGCGATGCGGAGGAAGAATTTCAGAAGAACCCTTATCAAAAACTTCCTGAAAATCTTGGTATTCAGAAGGAATGCCAGTTACCACCGCACCCACCAAGTGTGGTTCTGATAAAGAAGAAGTGTCATCGTTCAACGTGAGTTGTGCTATGGCCCCCAAAGCATGTGGAGGTGAATCAATGCCTTCGGGTGCGGTGAGGCAAACATTTTGACATATTTCCGACTCAAAATGAACATGCCCAGACTTCCAGTCAATCAGGGGATTATGTTGTTTCAACCACGGAATACCCAATATCAACCCAAACTGTGGTGTCGATATTAAGTCAGAGGAAATCACGTCCTGATGGGTGTTCTGTATATTCATGGTGATTGGGGCAGTTTGTTGTCTAATCGGACCAGCAATCAATGCCGTGCCATCAACTGCTTGTACAGGGTCTGGGTGTTGCTTGGTAACCAGGGGTAGATTCAATGACTTAGCCAATATTATATCAACATAATTGCCTGTGGCACCTGAATCAATAACAATAGAAACTGTGTGAGTGACCTCTGGAGTGGGTTTCAAAGTAGCCTGTACCACAACTGGCCTAACCCTGCCAAAAGCAGGTATGCTTTCAGAGGGAGTGGATGAACTACTCGATCCGGCCCTCGAATCTAGGGTCGAGCAGTCCGAAAAACCGAATTTTTAGTCTTGGGACCCCGAGGACAGGTCTTTAAAAAATGACAGTTTAAGCCACAATAATAACAGGCGTTGTCCGTTCTACGGCGTTCTCGTTCGATTTGGGAAATCGGACTGCGGATTCCGCCTATCTGCATGGGTTCGCCACCTGTATCTGTGGAAGAAAAGGTCTGAACTGTACTAGGAATCCCTGCTTAATTTTTACGTTCAGAACGCCGTGCGTCTGTAGGGCAAGGTCAACTAGTTCCACATGTTGTGTGGGCAGAGAGGGTATGACAGCCATAGCGTCCTTCATGGAATTACTGAGTCCTCTGTAAAACACCACTGCTTTCTTTGCTTTATGCCAAGAGGTCTCAGCAGCCAATTGATTGAATCGGTCAATGTATTATATGTGTGAACCCTTTCCTTGGGATAATTCCAATAACTCAAGATCCCGGGACTGGGCCTTATGGCGTGTGTCAAACACCTGAGACATTTCTGTGACTAGTAAGTCAAAATGGTAAAGAACAGGACTGTTGTTTTCCAGTAACGGGTTTGCCCAAGCGGCAGCTGTACCAGCTAGATGAGATAATGTAAATGCTGCCTTTGTGGTGGAATCGAGGAAAGCCTGAGGTCTACAAAGAAAATGCAATTTGCATTGGTTTATGAATGTATGAAACTTTCGGGGATCCCCATGACCCAAATCTTTCTGGAGCAGCCAAATGAAAGGGCGTGGGAACCAATACAGGAACTTGAGGTACTGCAGTGGGAACAATAGGTGGCGTTACTGCTGGTGGGGCCGCCGCCAAATCGCCAAACTCCGCATCAGCGGGTAAGGGATTGTGAGTACTTTGAATGAGGTCTAACCGCTGATGTATAGCGGCATTGGCAGCTGTCATATCCGCCCTCAACACTGTAATTGCCTGTGCCAATGCAGCCACGGGGTCGTCGGCTGCGGCCTCCATATTCAACACAACCCGCGGCTTCACAGTCTGTCGTAACTTGACTCGTTGTGAAGAATATTTGGGCCTCTGTCCCCAAGTTCCAAACGGAGAGAAGAAAAATCACTCCCCGTGCGAGCCTTGAGGCCACAGGTGGTGGTTGTTCTTTCGCAGGACCAGACGCCGCCGAGGACCCCAGAGCTGTGGAATGAATTAGGTATTAGTACAAACCCAGTACTGTTAACAATGTAACTGTTATTGAAATAGGGCTTACCCAAGGGTTATATTCTAACTGCCAGTAACTCTGAGGCTGTGGTGCAGGGAAGCGTCGGTAATACTTCAAAGCCAAGGCGCCAGAAACTCAGCACTGGCTACCACCTGATGATTCTTGGAAGTATACTGAAAACTGTGGTAACGTGGCAGTTCGAGGAACTCTGGAGAGCGTAGAATACTTGAAAAAGCAGATAAGGATAATCCAATCAATCCATGAAACGTGAGCTAAAGTCAAAAGGTCCGTAAATCCAAGCGGAAACCAAACGCCAAATCCAAGGAACAAGAAAACCCAGTCCGTAATCCGTAAGCTTGAGATCTGTAACCAAATGAATCCAACATGACTTGAAAACGCCAAACGGTGTCGCGAAACAGCTGTGAAGCGACGAGTGATTCAAAGTGCGTCGCTTTTATACCTGTCGACTCTTGATCACGTGAGCGGAGCTCAGGGCACGTGACCGAGAGTTCGGCCCGGAACCAGGAAGTAGTTGTTGTCGATTACTCTCGCAATCTCCATGGCAGTTGCCAGCGGAAACGAGGGAACAAATAGTATCGCCCTCTGATAGAGCCTGGAAATTGGTGACGCTTCCCTCGCACCACAGGTAGCGTGATCATGTGAAGGGCTGACTGTGACTTGGAGATTCTTGCTGTGTTGTGTCAGAGAATCACCGCGGGTATGAGTGTTCTGTAAGGCGGTGTGCCTGGTGTGCCTGACCTTCCTACTGCGCATGACACTTAAACCATAGCAGCTTCCACCCAAAACATCTGAAGGAGAATCTCCCCTATAGCCAACTTTTGAGAGTAAAACGAATTACATCTGATACAGCCACATTGCAAATGGAATATGAAATCATGCGGAATAGATTCATTGAAAGAGGTTATCCAGGCGAGACTATACAGAAAGCCATAACAAGAACTGAATCACAGGAAAGAAAAGAACTCCTTGTAAGTAACAGCAAACCGGATCCCAAAAATGTGATACATTCATTGAAATATTCTAGACAAAGTTTTCAGGTCAAAAGAATAATACATAAAAACTGGGACCTGATTAAGTCGGGTAAAACCCTACAAGAACTATTTCGGATCCTCCAATGATGGCATACAAACGGGGGAAAAAAACCTGCGGGACCAACTGATCAAAGCAGAAAGGCCAAAAAAAACACTACAAACAACATTCATCGAGCAAAAAGCAGGAACATACCCATGCCTCGATTGCCAACATTGTAATAACATCATCAAAGGAGACTACGTACGACATCCTAATACAGGCAAAAAAATCATCCTGAGACATTAGGCTACATGTGACAGCAGAAATGCCGTCTATGCCAGGTTAGATCAGAAACCTCAATTAGACCTACTCGATTGGGATACTAGTCACATTGTCTACTGTCAATATTCTTTGTATTTATTCTTATGAGATTGTTTTTTTGATGCTTCTACAAAGACTGTACACCCATGTAGTTGGGATAGCAATAACATAATGCCCTAGGATTGTCAAATAGGCTCTGAGTATGAGTCATTTGGATGATTACCATGAGAAAAAAGAAAAATTGATTACATCAAGATATCTAATTTCAAATATTCTTATGTACAGGCATGTACCTAGTGATGACTCTAACTTTTGCTATGTGGGATACTTAACTCACTATTGGGCAAACACCCAAATTATGCAGGCATTTCTGCCTACTTGGAACAGGCAGACAATTTATCCCGCTTCAATATAACAGATCAACATGAGTACTCTATGTTAAGTATTCAACGTAATATTCCAGCTAGATACTGGTAGTCCAGTGGCCTTATGCTACGTCTGTGCTACTTACAATAGTGCCTCTCGCTCTTCCGCGAGTGTCATCACATGCACAAATAAACCTAGGTGACGTCACTCGCGCATGCGCGAATTACGTCACATAGTCAGAGTAATATTCAAATGCGGCACGCATTTTCCCATTAAACCACAGTATTCCTCACACGTTCGCGAGCAACGTATCACACGGAGAAGAATGACACCATTCTTCTCTGTGAGCTATACTTAAATGTGACACGCATTCTTTCTATAAAAATACTACAGCGTTGCTCACGCGTGCGCGAGCAACGTCACATACCTAGGAGAATGACAGTGACGTCACTCGCGCATGCGCGAATGACGTCAGACGGCTCAAACGTATATAAAGACATTTTTTTGATCCAAAATGGCAGACGCCTCTTCAGCTCTTGCCGGACTGGAAGCCGCTCCTCGCTGGGATCTACCAAATAGAAACAGAAGTAAGTTTACTAGACATAACCAACCAATAGCTTGTAATTCCTCTTTTGTAAATAATTAACCAGCATACTCACCTATTCTCTCCTGGCTGCACAGTTAAATTCGAATTATGGGCAGAAATGTGCTTAAAATTTCTCGTAAATTATAGCATACTTACCCTCCTCCATCTTGGCTCCACAGGGCATCCTCCTTGGAAGCAGACTTTTATGAATAGTTTTCTCCAATGGACTTTACATCAGAAAGGATATACAGTGACAATTGATTGGTCACTCCAACTTTTGGACTACTATACGACTCACAATCTGTAAGTGTCTCTTACTTGTACTAAGGCTTGCCAAACTAGCAACTAATATTATGTATACTTAGATAGCGATTTTCTTTCTCTGGCTATAGCTATCCAGACTGGGAGTCTCCCCTGGTCAAGAAAAAGTGAAAAGCTTTGAAAAAATAACTACAAGACAAATACCACCAATGGCCATTCAAGACATTCCATCTTCTTTGGCTATTTGAATGGGGTAAGATTATATGGCAGCATGTTATATATATATAAAAAAAACCCTATGTGACAATGGAACTTAGTCTCTTTTTATCACGTTTTTTACTAACCTTCTGTTTCAAATTAAATAATGTTTATGTTATTCATATTCTTCCGCCTTGAGTGGGACAAATAGTAAAGAAACATCAGCTAGTAAAATTATCAGGACACTGGGATTTCAGCCTGGTTGATATAGATTAGGAAGCTAAACTCTGCACAAGTTATAGAAATAAACACATCCAAATGTTAGGTTATCCTTGTTTATAAGAACTTTCACATTAGGATGTCCAAAAGAACTATGCATTACATACTTTAACACTAGGAATTGGGTGTCATTCTGTAATTTAGAGATGTCTTCTAATTTGAGTTGTTTTTTGAAGTTGCTTCTAAGTAGAAAACTAAATGTATTGTTTAAATTGAAAATGTTTCTTTTCTTTATAGAAATGTTATTGAAAAAGAAAACATGCCCCTGATGAAGAGTCTTTGCAACTCGAAACGCATTGGGCCAACTATTTTGTATGAATAATAAATTGTATTGTTTTTGAATTTATCTTTGAAGTTGTCAAATTTAATTTATTGGTGAAATTCCGAATATATCTAAAATGCCTAAAAATGTTTTACATCTCTGCTAACTAAGGGTGGCAACCTGTCTTGTATGCTTTCCCACATGGGAGCACGCAATATGTACTCTTCCACCTAACTCTCTAATTATCATTAGGCTCTGGCCTTCCAGATAGTGTGCAGGGGACAAAGCTTTCCTATTAGGAAAACATTCTCATTTTGTCCTTTATCTCCAGCCTAGGTACCAAGGCTGAGCACCTCTCCCCCGCACCTTTACTTAACTGAACATTTGTTTCAATCTTTTGATAAAATCTATATGACCAATACGCAATAAGACTATTCACAACAGGGTGTGCTTAGTGTGTTGTCCACTTTTCCAGTGAAGGAGAGAGTGGACAGGGTGCCCTGAGTTTTGGTAGTGAAGAGGGTGGCCGAGGCCGTGGAGAGGGCCTGGGAAAGAAGAGGAGAAGTGGTGACTGGGTTAGGATTGGCAAGCTCCTTACAGATTTTGAAGAGTTCAGCCATGTTGTTTGTTGCCCCAGAGATGCAGCCAGTTTCCTGGAGCGAATGGAGAGTCTGCATTGCCTTTGGAGCAGGTGACAGCCCAGTTTGTGCTAGAAGCCAACTATTTCCTTTCAGCGGCTTTGCACTTGATTTTCAATGAGGCAAGGTCGGAATCATGCCAACTATTGTGCTTGAAAGCAGGCTTTGTGTGGATCCTCATGGCAGCGGTAAGGATGTCAAGGGTGTTTGAGATGAAGAGGTAAATGTTAGTAAGGGAGGAATCATGTTGGGAGTCAATAGCCGGAGTGGGGGGAGGAAAGAAGGAGGTGGCAAAAGCTGCTACTGACACTCGCTTCATCAGTCGAGTGATGGCAAAGGAGACTGGAAGTGTAGGCACAGGCTTAGCCAGGGAGCTCCAGATGGGAAAGAGGAGAGCATGGTCAGACCAGGAGAGAGGAGTAGTGAGAGGGTTTGAGAAGGATATATCAGCAGAGATGAGCGCATCCAAGGTGTGCCCGGCTGTGTCGGTTGGACCAGAGGGAAGAATGGTGAGGGAAAGAGTCGCAGAGGTTACGGAAAGGTAAAGTGGCTGACAAAGGGGAGTCCATGTGAATATTGAAGTCTCAGAGGAGGAGAAGCTTATTGGTAGAGGTCAGAAGAGATAAGTCCTGTAGATGGCAGCGAGAGTGAGCGAGAGGGAAGGAGAAACGCGAAGCTTGCAGACAAGACATTCAAAGGAGGAGTAGGACTGAGTGGGTAGGATGGAAGCAGGGACCCATTCAGGGAACCTAAGGGCCGCTCAACATCCAGACCTGTTAGACCTGGGCTTGGAGAGGATCTTGTAGCCCTCAGGAAGGAGAGTGTCAAAAGCAGCAACACAGCTGGCATTGAACCACGTCTCAGTGAGAGCGAGGACGTCAAGGTCTTCAAGGAGATGACAGATGTCAGAGGAGTTTAGACAGCAGAGCGAGAATTGAGGATAGCTAGGTGAAGCAGGTTGCTACCTTTAAACGACTTCTGAGGTGCCTTACGGGGACGAGGTACATCCGTCGGTGGGGGCGAAGTGGCCAGGGGGTGTCAGAAAGAGGAAAAGCCAGATAAGGGAGGAAGTTAGTGAGAGACATCTGTCAACAAGGAGGAAGTTGGGCTAAGAGCTCTGAGCCATGATAGTGCCATTCAGGTAGTCATTAATGATGCACCTAGATGCTAAATATGCCAAGAGCACTTCCCATCTGGTTCCACCATTAATGGGCGAGGAAGGAAGGATAGAGACCAAATGGGGAGTCCAGAGGTTGCGAGAAGGGGACAGCAAAGAGGATGTCAGTGAGAGTCTGGCTGGAGGAAGCATTGACGTAGGTGTCAGCAATGGGCAATCCTTAATTGGAGACCAGAAGTGCTTTTTTAAATGTTTTTCCTTCCGGACTTTGAAAGAGGGATAGGAAAGGTGATAGAGTAGCATTTAGAGTAGATGGGAGAGATGGAGAGAGGGAGAGCACCATAGTTGCAGGGGATGGTGGGGCTGGAAGGCAGAGAAGGGGACTGCACAATGAACAAAGACTCACCAGGCGACCTAGCAGCAAGTCAGGTGAAGAGAGACACATGCAACAAATGACACAGTAAATCAAGGGTAATGTGGGTTAGGGCCTAGGTTACAACAGGAAGCATGGAGAAAAACATTTCTCAAGTAAGGAAGCGCAGCAAGCAAGGTGAGCAACCAGAATGGTAGTGAGGGTAGGCAAGGCCTAGCAGTTAACACAGCAGTATTTTATAGTAATCAGGATTGAATTTCACAGATAAGGAAGGCTAGTACAGTAGCGCAGCTCGATGATTTTGGAGCGACAGGATTAGATTTTCACAGTACAGTCATAATGCAACTTTTGGGAAATGGGCAGCTGATTCAAAAACATCTAGATTTGGTGTTCTAAAATACAGGCATAAGACAGCTTTTAGGTAATGGGAAGCAGATTCAACAACATCTAGATGTGGTATTCAGAATACAGTTGAAATGCAAGCGGTTTAATGGAGCCAGCAGTGCAGATTGACAACGAAAAAGGTAGAGAAGACCCAACATTAGAATCAGACAGTGTGTTCAGGTACCCAGAAAATGGCTTGTTAGGAGAGGGGAGAAGGGCATACGGTAATACAAGCCGGCAGTTAACGTGGGACACATAGTAATGGTTAAGCTGTCGAGAAAAGCAAGTTAAAGGGCTGAATTCTAGGCAGGAATGAGAAATGAAACTGATTGAAACATCACCCCCGTAGAAGCAAATGTGTGAAGCATATTGTCAGATGGGTAATGGAGAAAAGTAGCAGTGCAGTCCATATGTACGCAGAGTGAAGCAGGTCCTCCAGGCTTGGTGTAGAGTGTCAGGGGATGAAGGGACGGTAGGGAGTTTGTTTTGGTGCATTTAGGATGGCAGATCAGAATGTACACAACAAAGAGATTGCTGGGAGAGGATAGGAACAAGTTGCCTGTGGTATAATAACTTCAATACAAGAATGCTTGGACAGGCGAAAGCGAGTTGCGCTTACCTGCAGTGCCCAGTGCTAGAGAGAGGAACTGCTAGGGGGCAGGGCACCGGAATAGGATGGCAAGCAGAAAGATATTTTTTTGAATAAGGCCGTTCCAGGAGGCAACGTGCAGCACCGCACAGCAGTGCTGTCACAGCCGGACAGGAAGGACTCGGCCCTTAAGGTTAGGGGGTAGATATATTAATGAACAACATTTCGGCCATGTATTGCAGGCACAGAGCAGACCAGACATAAGACATCATTAGTTATTTGAAAGGCCACAGCACACAGTAAAACAAAAATTTCTGCGGACACTTGAAGAAACCGTACATCAGCTAACCAAGGTTGAGACACGAAGAAGCCCACAGTTTCAAATTTTTGTGAAAAGAAAAGATTCTGATGGGAGGATAACTGCAGCCAGACACCAGGTGCAGTCCCACACGATTAATTGAAGGACACCATGCTGGGTAACGAGGGCTCCTGCAGCAAGCACAGTAGCAAAGGAGAATTAAATAGGAAAAATTCAGTTTCAGAAACGGGTTCTTGAACAGTTTTTTCTACCTAAAGGTGGCACGATGCACAAGAGGAGAAAGGGAGCGAACAGGGGCACGGGGGGGTACGAAGGAGGAGGGGAACTAATCGGGGACTGGGATATGGTGTTGCTGTAGCAATGCCTGTGACCTTGTTGTGGTTTACTCATGATTTAATTGGACGGACTCAGTGGGATGCTGTGGCCCGCGCTGTCTCGAACGAAGGCGTCCAATCCTCATCAAGAGATTTATCCACTAGGATTTTGGCAGATACCAGCCAATGGCACGCCCAGATTTTTTCAGGCCATGAGATAATGGGCCTCATTACAATAGTGCCAGTCCGGAAACAACAGTGCCAGTAAGCTTACTGCGTGGTTGTTTCCGGACCGGTATATTACAACTCGGCGGGTGCCGTCCCACCCACCCTCAGGAACCTCTTGGAGAGGTAGGTCCTTTAGTTTTTATTCCGCATTAAAAAAAGGCAGAGGACAGCCCGCTCAAAGAGGCCAAAAGAAATTCACCCAAGGTGGACGGGTTAAAAGTACAAAAGCCGCAGCAGCAGCAGGTGCCTCTTTTACCCTCTGCATCCGCATCAGCCGCCTCTTAACCACTCTGAGGACTCTCGTCACAAGACACCAGTAGGGGGCAGGTTAACTCAACATCTGATGGAATGGCAGGCTATTACGTCAGATGCTTGGGCATTGGAGACAGTTGCCCAAGGTTACTGCCTGCCTCTTCTACGCACCCCTCAGAGTCATCCATCGGGGAACAACTCTTTGAAGTTTCCAGATCCGCTCCTTTTGAGGAGATTCTAGACCTGCTGGAGAAAGGTGCCATAGAACCGGTACCTGTAGCGGAGAGGAACAAGGGTTGGTATTCCCCCTACGTCTCGATACCGAAGAAGGACGGAGGACTGAGACCCATCTTGGACTTACGAGAATTGAACAAATTCCTAAGGAACGACAAGTTCAAGATGGTAACTCTCTCTCAGATCCTTCAGGCCCTCCAGCTTCAGGACTGGCTGGTATCTCTAGACCTTCAGGATGCTTATTTCCATGTGCCAATCCATCTCAAACACAGGAAATACCTATGGTTCGCAATTGGCAACTCTCACTATCAATTTCGAGTTCTGCCATTTGGGCTGACCTCCGCCCGAGGGTCTTCACCAAGCTAATGTCGGTAGTGGCTGCAAGTCTAAGGAGGGAAGGGATCCTCGTCTACCCCTACCTAGACGATTGGTTGATCAGAGCAGTATCTTCGGAACAAGCTCAGATCCAACTAGATTATGTCTGCCACTTCCTTCACAAACTGGGCTTCTCCCTCAATTTAAAGAAGTCACAGATGATACCATCTCAGAGACTCCAGTTCATCAGAGCGGTCCTGGACACTTCCCTCGGGAAAGCCTCACCACCAGAGGTGAGGGCTCAAGATATTCTGCAGATGGTCAACAAGTTTCAAAATGCCCAACGTCTCCCAGCCTTCAACTTTTTGAGGTTGCTAGGCCTCATGGCATCCTGCATCTTCCTTGTGCCAGAGGCTCGCCTGAGAATGAGATCTCTCCAGTGGGCACTAAGAACTCAGTGGTCGCAATTCTCAGGAAAAATGACAGATCTCCTTCAGGTTCCGGACAAAGTGGCTCGAGACCTTCAGTGGTGGGCCTGTCGGGAGAACATTTTGAAAGGAGAACTGTTTTGGCAACCATGGCCAGAGATAACAGTAGTCACGGATGCCTCACTCACGGGGTGGGGAGCCCATGCCAACGACTTGACCATCAGCGGTCGTTGGTCTCCATCGGAGTCCAGACTACAGATCAACCTGTTGGAGCTGAGAGCTATCAGACTAGCGCTGAAGGCTTTTCTGCCATCTGTACAAGGGAAACATTTCCTAATAATGACGGACAATACAGTGGCCATGCACTACCTCAACAAAAGAGGAGGCGTAGGATCACTACCACTGTGCAGAGAGGCGATGCAGCTCTGGTTTTGGGCAATTCAAGAAGGAATCTCTCTATCGGCAGTTCACTTAGCCGGAGAGAAGAACTTGACAGCGGACGCTCTGAGCAGGCAGAGCACAGTCTCTCACGAGTGGGAGATAGCTCAGGAAGTCCTTCAAGAGATCTTCACCCTTTGGGGAACCCCTCAAGTGGATCTGTTCGCCACCAGTATCAACAGGAAGTGCAATCAGTTTTGTTCAAGGGAATTTCCCCCGAGAGGAGCTCCAGGGGACGCGTTCGTAGTGGACTGGGAGTTTCCACTTCTGTACGCGTTTCCTCCAGTCCCTGTCATTCCTCAGATGATCAGGAGTTTGAGAAGATTCCGGAAGACTATGATCCTAATTTCCCCAGACTGGGCCAAGAGAACGTGGTACCCGGACCTTCTGGACATGTCCATCTGCCCTCCGATTCGTCTTCTACACAGGGAGGATCTTCTCTCACAGAAGGGAGGTCAGGTTCTCCATCCAGACATCAGTACCCTCAACCTTCAAGCTTGGTTTCTGAAAGGTTGAGATACAAGGATTGGGTCCTCCCAGATGACATCATGGAGGTGTTGCTTTCGGCCAGAAGGCCAGCAACAAAGACTTTATACCGCTGCCGTTGGAACAAATTTTGCAGCTGGTGTAGAGAAAAGAATATTGAGCCCTTTTCATGTGGTACACCAATGGTATTATCCTTTCTACTCTATTTGACGAATTCAGGTCTTCAAGTTGGTACGATCAAGGGCTACCTCGCAGCGCTATCGATCTTCAAGCGCACTGCAGAGGAGCCATCATATTTCAAATTACCCTTAGTAATACAATTTCTGAAGGGGTTAACTAATGTCTATCTCCCGAGACCATTCCAAGTTCCCCTATGGGACTTAAATTTAGTCTTACATTTCCTGATGGGTACTCCTTTTGAACCACCCCACCCTTGTTCGTTAAGATTTCTCACCCTTAAAACTGTCTTATTAGTGGCTTTGAGTAGAGCAATTTGACCCATGAAAGAAAGTGGGGTCCGAAGTTACCCTTCTCTAGTACCCGCCAGAGGTAGTTCCATGAGACGGAATCGAAGGCCTTTTGCATGTCAAGGGCCACCGCCACTGCATGGGTGTTAGGGTCAACACACTGATAATGTTAAAGAGGCGGCGCAGACTGAGGGTGGTGGATCTGCCCGGGATAAACCCCGACTGGTCCAGATGGATGATGTGGGGCATGTATGGAGTTAATCGCAGAGCCAGGAGCCAGAACCTTAGCGTAGATCTTAACATTGCAGTTAATGATGGAGAGGGGTCGATATGACCCACACTGAGTGGGGGGTTTGCCTGGTTTCAGTAAAACAGTTATAACTGCTTCACAAAGGGAGGGGGGAGTGTGCCCCTCTCACAGGATTCTTCCCATAATACCAGGAGTCGGAGAACCATCCGGGATTTATATTGTTTATAAAATTCAATGGGGAAGCCATCAGACCCGGGGGTCTTGGCGGAAGCGGGGGCATCAATGGCCGTCGATATTTCTTTGGCTGAAGTATGAATTTCGTTAAAGAGGACAGACAAGGGTAGGCTGTACAGGTATGCGTCTACCTCCGACTCAGAAGCAGTGTCGGCATTGGCATATAGGGATTTATAGAACGATTGGAATTCTGTGTTGATTTCCTGTAGGAGAAGGGCCAAGGAACCGTCAGATCTTTCTATAGCCGGGATATGTGTAGAACCTGTTTCCTGTCGAAGAAGCCTGGCCTGCACATGGCCAGGCCGCTCGCCCTCCCCGTACTGTCGAGCCAGATAGGGATTATCAATGAACTTCCTCTCTCTTTCCGCATGGGCGCAAAATGTATCCAGTTCAACACCAATGTTATAGAGGATTTTGGGGGAATGTGGCTGGGTATATTGGGTCTCGAGTGAGGAGAGTGTTGCTTCGCTCTTTGCTATGTCCCTACGAATAACCTTGAGGATCCCAGACTCCTTGGAGATGCTATGCCCCTGATGTAGGCCTTAAATGCCTCCCATAGGGTGGCTTGTGTGTGGACCGATCCAGTGTTCAGTGCAAAATAGTCATCAATAGCGGATTCTAGGTCCGCATTAAAGGCCACATCTGATGGCGACTGTGATTTCAGTCTTCAAGGGGAAGTTCTGTTGTGATCTGTTCCCCAGTGGAGGGAAATTGCCACTGGGGAGTGATCCGAGTATGTCCTGGGAAGGATCGCCATATGTGTGATGCTTCTGAGGAGTATATTAGACGTGAGCCATCTCTCTATCCTAGAGTGCAAATCGTGCACAGAAGAATAGAAAGAGTACATACAGGAGTAGGGGTGTACCAGTCTCCATGCGTCTGAGATCTCCAACTGTGAGAGGGCATCCAGAATTACTTTAGTGGCTCTGGAGGGTTGACAGGGTCTGGTGCTCGATCTATCCCAATCCATGTCAAGGATCGTGTTAAAGTCCCCACCCCAGAGAATAGGTACAAGAGGGAACCCGGCTAGTAAGTCAGTAAGGTGTGAATAGAATTCCGGGTCATCGACATTGGGTCCATGGACATTGAGGAGTACAATCTCTGTTGTGTAGCCTACCGTAGAGCAGGACATATCTCCCGAGAGGGTCAATGTGAGAGACAATGTGCTGGTACTTGACGCTCTTGTGGATCAAAACCATGACACCCTGAGTGGAATAATCAGTGTAGTACCTCTGGGGACCCCACATCTTTGCAAACCTTAAACAGCTCTCAGACCTACCGTGTGTTTCCTGTAGAAAAATAATTTTTACCCCATGTTGCTCTACATATAGCTGTATATTCCGCATCTTTCTGCAGTTACACATTCCAACTCATGTAGACCAAATTATGGTCGGCCATCAAGATGCATACAAACTAGGGGTATTACCAGATGATATAGCAACATATAGGGGACTGAGACCGGAGGCCCGTGGATGTACCCAACGACGAGGCACACCCGCAACAGCTGAAGCTCATTCTCCTCCTCCATTGTACATGTCAAGCATTTTTTATCATAACACGCCAACCCGCCCGCCCCCACCCACAACCCCAATCAGAGGGGTAAGAACCCAACACCCTCCCAACAAAACTAAGAACAGCAGCGTCATTGCCTGTGGGCTTGTGTGCCAGTTGGGCGGCAACGCATCATAGCTGGGGACATAATGCGAATTAACACGGAGCCAATGCAACTGGTTGTCAAGACTGGAGGTACAAAGTAAACAATAGGATCAAACCCTGAGTGAACACTAGCATACGTTCTAGTCAGTGATAAGAACAGATAGTTCACCTGCAAAAGAACGTTTGGGGGCGCTCTGCAGCGGAACTTCTATTTTCAC
Organism: Ambystoma mexicanum; assembly: GCF_040938575.1. NCBI lineage: Eukaryota > Metazoa > Chordata > Amphibia > Caudata > Ambystomatidae > Ambystoma > Ambystoma mexicanum. The sequence goes on along the minus strand of NC_090923.1, from coordinate 1,481,528,103 downwards.
GATGCAAGTCATAGTGTCGTCGCTGCCATTGGAATAAATATGATCATCCTGGGAAATGTTGGTCTATAAATTTGGAAGCCTCTTCCGGAATAGTAAAGAAGTACACCTGATTTGAGTGTTCGATTTGGAGCTTGGCTGGGTAAAGCATAGCGTATTTGACTCCCAGGTCACGCAGCCTCTTCTTGGACGGAGATCGAGAAACCCGGGTTTAGATGAATTCGAGGGGATTGGGTCCTCCGACGTATTCCATATCTATGACAGGTAATGTCCACAGCTGTGCTGCTTCGGAAAATCTTTGGCGCCTGCGTCGATGGCGTCGATGCGCCGTCCCCGAGGACCTCCTCCGACGGCTGACGTCACCCGATGTGATAAGTAGGACGCACGACGCCCATAGCCTCAGTTCCATTTTTTCCGCGATCATGTTCGCTTCGTGATTCTCGGTACGCCTCGACTCGTTGGAGTTGCTGTTTTCTATTCTCGGTTCGTTGAACCTGTTTGTTTGGTTGTGAAGACCTGTTTGTGGCGATGTCTTTCTCATCTTCGACCCTGCTTCAAGAACTGCAGGGACTGTGGGTCCAAGATGTCGGTCACACACTCGCACGACACCTGCCTCTGGTGCCTCGGGGAGGCCCACGATGGGGACGACTGTGTCGACAGCCAGTCGCTCACTGCAAAGGCCTTGCGGGTACGCAAGAAGAACCTGTCAGTAGGCCGGTGTCTAAGCCCCGGAAGTCGAGGTCTGCGGGGCTTTCGACCGATGACTCGAGGGGTGACTCTCCGCGTCGTCGTCGGAAGTCCGGTGGGTCTCCTTCCAGAAGTCGGTCTCGCCACTCCTCCGCCTCTTCTAGGCATTCCAGGAAGCACCGGCATGGGTCGCCTTCCCCGTCCTCTTCCGAGGACTCCGCCCGTCGGCGGGTCGCTTATCCCTCCATGCAAGCGACACCGGAGGAATGGGCTTCCTTCGGGAAGCAGATGCTAGAGATTCTGGAATCGCAGGGCACCGGTCCGTCCGCGCCTCCGAGTGGGGTCGGTCGGCACCGGTTGAGAGACACCGCCCGTACGCCTTCGGGCTCGGGTGGTCGGCACGGCTCGCGGGAGAGGTCCTGCTCGGACAAGGGTAGCCGTTCTCGCCATGCCCGTTCCAGGTCCCAGTCCTCGACGCGCTCGAGACCGCGTGATCCTGTGCCGTCTTCGAAGAAGACGTCGACGCCTGTGGCGCCGAGGTCGTCGATGATTTCTCTCGCGGTTCCGTCTTCGAGGGGGTCGTTGACGCCATCGGCGCCCAGGTTGTCGAGGGACACGCTCGGAGCTCCGGCTTCGGGGACTGTGTCGACGCCGCAGATGCTGGAGGCGTTGCAGCTGACGTTAACGCCTATTCGCTTGACGTCGACGCCTTTTCTGTCGACTCCGGTGCCGACTCGTTCGGCGCCCTCGACGCCTTTCGAGGCAATGGTGTCGGAGGGGCCCCGTGGCACGGGGTTTGCCCCTAAAAAGGCTATGGCTAAGGTCTGGCACCGGTTGAGAGACACCGCCCATACGCCTTCGGGCTCGGGTGGTCGGCACGGCTCGCGGGAGAGGTCCTGTTCGGACAAGGGTAGCCGTTCTCGCCATGCCCGTTCCCGGTCCTCGACGCGCTTGAGACCGCGTGATCCTGTGCCGTCTTCGAAGAAGACGTCGACGCCTGTGGCGCCGAGGTCGTCGACGATTTCTCTCGCGGTTCCGTCTTCGAGGGGGTCGTCGACGCCGTCGGTGCCCAGGTTGTCGAGAGACACGCTCGGAGCTCCGGTTTCGAGGACTGTGTCGACGCTGCAGATGCTGGAGGCGTTGCAGCTGACGTTAACGCCGATTCGCTCGATGTCGACGCCTTTTCTGTCGACGCCAGCGCCGACTCGTTTGGCGCCCTCGACACCTTTCGAGTCGATGGTGTCGGAGGGGCCCCGTGGCACGGGGTTTGCCCCTAAAAAGGCTATGGCTAAGGTCCGGCACTGCTTTGGTCCGCAGAGGTCTTCCTCTCACCGCCTGGAGTATATTTCAGAGGGTGATGAAGGCTCTGATGGTGGCCTGGTTCCGGTTACGGTTCCAGATGACCTTATCTCGGGCCGTAGCCAGTTTGATGACCTGAGGCAGTCACTGCATGATGCCAGTGGACTAGACACCTCTCTGGAGGTGGAGTTTTGTCGGCCGGAGCCTGGCACTCATGCCGATTCGTCGTATCGGCGCCTTATGTCTCGGGTTACCGAGTACTTGGGTTGGTCAGCTCCCCCAGGGGAGTTCGTTCAGGATGATCTCACGGACATCCTTGATCTCGGTCCACCCACTGACCCGGTTTTGCCTTTTCATATGGCTCTGCAGAGAAGGGTGGTGGCGGCTTGGACTGCTCCGGAGAGTCTCCCGGCAGTGGGCAAGTCTTTGTCGCGAAAATACCGTCCAGCCAGTAGCGACCTCTGCTACTTGTCTAGGCACCCCACCCCGGAGAGTTTGGTGGTGCAGGCAGCTACGGCCCCGGCAAAACAGGCGTCGTATCCTACCATCCCTCCGGATAGGGACAACAAACATTTTGACGGCTGGGCGAAGAAAGTGTTTTCTTCTGGGCGTATGGCGCTTCAGGCGGCCAACTCCATATGTGCCTTGTCTCGTTTCACACACACTCTGTGGAACTGTGTTGCATTAGCGGCTGATCACATTCCCGAAGGGGACGAACGGGATGGTTTCCTTGCTATGGTTCAGGATGGCAAGGATGCCATGTGTGAGGCCGTTCAGTCGGATTTGGACTTGGCGGATGGTGTCAGCCGGTCCATGGCGGCGAGCACCGTAATGCGCAGGTTTGCGTGGTTGCGGAAGTCTGGGTTCGCTCCTGATGGGCAGTCCCGGCTCCTCAACATGCCCTTTGACGGTGAACACCTTTTTGGCAGCAAGGCTGACAAGAGCCTTGAGAGGTTGCAGACCTCCAAAGCTGCAGCAAAGTCGTTGGGCGCTGCAGTTCGCCAACCTCTGCCTTTTCGTCCTAGGGGACAGCAATGGAGGGGAGGTTCCTTTCGCTGTTACTCATCCTTCAGTAAAGCGAGAGGAGCTAGCAGTCAAAGAGGCCATCGTAAGAGTGCCAGAGGTGGAAACAAAGGTACTCGCGGTGCCAAGGCTGCTCGGGCAGTTGCCTCTTTGCCCTCAGGCAACGCCGCAGCCGCTACCACTCAGTCATGAGGCCAGGTCCCATGGTTCGCCGGTTCGGGGAAGGCTGGTGCAGCATCTTGTAGAGTGGCAAGCCATTACTTCGGATGTGTGGGTTCTGGAGATCATAACCCACGGCTACTGTCTTCCTTTTCGGCAGCGGCCTCGCGACAATCCACCTGGGAACCTCTCTTTGAAGAGTCCGGATCCGCTCCTTGCGCAGGAAATTCCAGCCCTGCTGGAGAAAGGGGCCATAGAACTAGTGCCGTTGTGGAGATGAACAAGGGATGGTATTCCCCTTATTTTTTGATTTCAAAGAAAGACGGGGGGGATTGAGACCCATCATGGACTTGCGCGGTTTGAACAAACTCCTCAGGAAGGACAAGTTCAAGATGGTGACTCTTTCTCAAGTCCTCCAGGCCCTTCAACTTCAGGACTGGTTGGTGTCTCTCGACCTCAAGGATGCTTACTTCCATGTGCCGATCCATCCCAAGCACAAGAAGTACCTGAGGTTCGCGGTTGGCGACTCGCACTTTCAGTTTCGGGTCCTGCCGTTCGGATTGACCTCCGCCCCGAGGGTTTTCACCAAGCTCATGGTGGTGGTGGCAGCGCATCTCAGGAAAGGGGGGATTCACGTCTACCCCTACCTGGACAATTGGTTGATCAGGGGGAGCTCTCCCGAGCAAGTCCTGGATCATCTGTTCGTCACCTGCCACTCCCTTCAGAGGCTGGGCTTCTCCCTCAACTTAAAGAAGTCCCATTTGACACCAACGCAGCGGCTCCAGTACATCGGAGCAGTGCTCGACACGTCCCTGGGGCAGTGTTTTCCTCCTCAGGTGAGGGCTCTTCACATTCAGCAGAGGGTGCACAAGTTTCAGTTTGCCCAGAATCTCCCAGCGTCTGAGTTCTTGAGACTGCTCGGCCTCATGGGATCCTGCATTCTTCTGGTGCCTGAGGCTCGTCTGCGGATGAGATCCTTGCAGTGGGCACTCAAGCTCCAGTGGTCTCAGTCCTCCGGCAGGCTGTCGGACTCTGCTCAGGTGCCGCCCTCGGTAGCCCGGGACCTTCTGTGGTGGGCCGTCGAGGGCAATCTGATGAAGGGGGCCCCATTTTGGCTGCCCTGGCCAGAGGTGACGATCGTGACGGACGCATCCCTCACGGGATGGGGAGCTCATGCCAACGAGTTGACAGCGGTCGTTGGTCTCCGTCGGAGTCCAGACTCCATATCAATCTGTTGGAGATGAGGGCCGTCAGGCTAGCCATGAAGGCTTTTCTGCCGACTGTGCGCGGGAAGAGTGTCCTGATTCTTTTTTGTTAAAACATATTTTTATTGTTTTTTTAACTTAGCAATATACATCATCACATGTGTACTCCCCAACATTCCTCCCACCCCCCATCCCACCCCCCCCGGAAGAGATCAGATCCTGAGAGAGTTCACTTTCGGGAACTTAACATGCTATAAATGTCCGAAATGTTTATGTTGTTTGGACACCATTGATCTATGTAGTCTGATTTCAGGTATTCCAACACCATTCCCCATTCCCTCGCGAAGGAGTTATTTTGGGCCTGGAGCTGATTCGTGATCTTTTCCATGGTCATTTGGGACCACACCTTTTGCAGCCAGGTGTACGTCAGTGGTGGGTCTCGTTTTTTCCAATTTTGGGCTATCGTTGCCCATGCCGCTATAACCAGGCCCATGAAGCTCCTCCATTGTGCTTTGCGAAGTTTTTTGGCATTGGGGTCTTTGAATCCGCACATCCACACTCCTTCCCCCATTTGGCCCGCTTCGGGAAATATTTTTGTCATTTCCGTTTGCACTTCCTTCCAGAAGCTCTTCACTCCCTGGCATTCCCACCAAATGTGCCTCCAGGTTCCCTCAGCCTGGCACCCCCTCCAACATTGGTTTGACGCATCCGGATACATCGATCCAAGCCTCTCTGGGGTGTAGTGCCATTGGGTGATAATTTTCAGCCACATTTCCCTGGTTTGGACAGCCCTGGTGAGTCTGGGGACGCCTGCCCACAGTTCCTCCCATTGCTGTCTGGTAATTTCTTCCCCTAGTGTGACTTACCATCTTCTCATATAAGTCCATTTGATTTCCTCTTCTGGTGTGCATATAAAGCTATACAGTGTGGACACCAACTTTTTGTCGCCTGGGTTGGTTATTAAGTATGTCTCAAATGGTGTGAGGTCCCTTGTAGCCGCCTGATAAACCTCAGGTGTACTCAGCCAATGTTTTATCTGTTCGTATTTGTATCTGTCCGTTTCGGTTAACTTCCACATTGTATTCCTTGAAAGATCGTATTTCGTTGTCATGGATCAGTTCCCCTATCTTCCTACATCCTGCTTCTTCCCACTTCTCAAAGCCGCTGGGTTCTTGTCCTGGAGGGAACTGCGGATTCCTACAAATGGGCGTGAAGGGAGCCAGTGAGGTGGTCATGATCCCCTTTCTGGTTTGGACATCCCAGGCGTTTAGCGTAGTTCTCATAACTTCCCTTACTCGACGGTTCTGGTGTCTATGTTGTTTATTCTTCCACAGTAGGTCCTCAAGAGGGGTCCTAGCAACCGCCCTATCTTGCTTTACCCAGATTGTCTGTTGATTCTCCCCCAGCCACTCCTTCAGGACCCATAGTTGTGCAGCTTGATAGTATTTCTTAAAATGGGGAAGGGACATTCCACCTGCCTTAGTTGGGGCCGTGAGAACTGCCCTCGCAACCCTCGGGGGTTTCTTGTTCCACACAAATCGTGAGATGGCTTTGGTGAGAGCTTTGAAAAAGGGGTCGGGGACTGAGACTGGAAGGGCGTGGAAATTGTAAAGTACCCTGGGGAGTAAAAAAAAATAAAAAAATAAAAGTATGTTCATTTTAACAGATTGGATTCTTCCCCACCACGAGACCCTAAGTGGGCACCATCTTTCAAGGTCCTTTTTGACTCTAGCCAGTAGAGGGGTGTAATTACTCTTATACAACTTGTCCACCCTGTTTGTGAGTGTCACCCCTAGATATTTGATGCACTCCTCTACTGTTTTTAGATTGAGCTGGCCCGCCGGTGTTTCTAATGATTCCTTGCTTCCGGCTAGGAGCATGATCTCTGATTTTTTCCTATTGATCTTCAAGCCTGAGATCCCACCAAAGTCCTCGAGTGCCTCCATGACCCTTGGTAATGAGTTCCCTGGGTCCTCTAGTGCTAGCAGCATATCATCCGCATATGCTATAACTTTATGTTGCCTGCCCGCCATTTCTATACCTCTCACCTCCTCGAGTTCCCTTATCTTGATTAGAATGGGTTCCAGGAATATGGCATAGAGCAGAGCCGAGAGGGGGCAGCCCTGCTTCGTACCCCTAGAGATCCGCACCCTATCTGTGACTTCCCCATTTATGGCAATTCTAATCTCTGGAGTGTTATAATTAGCTCTTATCATATTTACAAACTGCTCCCCAAACCCCATATGCTTCAGCGTTTTGAAGAGGATAGACCACTCTACTCGGTCAAATGCCTTCTCGGCGTCCAAGGAGAGTAGTATTGCCGGTGTTTGGGTAATGCCTATTTTTTCTATCAGATGGGTTACTCTTCTTATGTTGTCGTGTGTTTGCCTACCGGGGATAAAGCCTGATTGATCAGTGTTTATTAGGGTCGTGAGGAGGGGTGATAACCTGGTCGCCAGTACCTTCGTGTAAATTATTTCATCCAGATTTATTAGGGCAATTGGACGATATGAGCCCGGGAGAGTCGGGTCTTTACCTGGTTTGTGGAAAACAAGAACTTTTGCTTCATTCATGGAGGGAGTTACGTTACCATTGTCTTTAAATGTGTTAAGAAGCCTTGTCAGGACCGGAACCAGAATATCTGCATATTTTTTATAAAATTGGCCGTGAAGCCGTCCGGGCCGGGTGCCTTTGAGATTGGGAGGCCCTTTATTGCCTTGCTGACCTCCTCTTCTGTGATCCTTGATTCCAGGGCCAGCCTGTCCCAATCTGTTATAGTCGGGATGGGGATGGAATGTAAAAACCTGTCTTGAAGCTCTTCATTTGGGTGTTCTGTTGTATAAAGCTTGTGATAGAATGCTTTAAACACCTCCCCTATGTCTTTAGTGTTCGTGTGGGGTATTCCTTGTGCGTCTTTGATATTCAGTATCGTCATTGTTTTCTGCTTTTCCCTGAGCTATCTCGCACAGAATTTGTCTGCCTTGTTGGCCCTGATATAGTACCGTTGTTTTAAATAGAGGAGTGATTTCTCAGCTTTTTTGTTGCGGAGAAAATTGTCCTTGAACATGTTTCATTGCCTTCTTGAGGCTCCTTGTGGGATGTATTATGAGCTCCCCTTGTATTTCTTCCAGTTTCTTCTCAAGTGTTCTTTCCCACTCCTGATGTTGTTTGTCTTTGGTGGCTTTTAGCTCTATCACATTACCCCTGGTTACTGCCTTGAAGGCCTCCCATACTGATCCCAGTGGTACTTCTCCATTGTCATTTAACTCAAAGTATTCCTCAATTTTGACCCTTAACTCCTCCCCCAATACTTGGTCCGTTAAGATGTCGGACGGCATTCTCCATCTCCAGAGGCCTCCCCCCCTTCTAGGAGTCCGTATGTCCAGCCATAGCGGTGCATGATCTGATAGCGCTATCGAGCCCTTTTCCATTCCCTCTATCTTTCCCACCAGACCCATTGATACACATGTATAGTCAATCCTTGACATCGTATTATGCACATGCGAGAAGTGAGGGGGCTGAACTCACCTGTGAAAAGGAGAAAGGTGGAGACCTTGGTGAGAAGGGAAATGGCGGATATTCTCCTCCTTCAGGAGACACATATTAAGTCCGCGGACAGAAAGAAGATACTCCTCAGAGGATTTACTATCTGGGTACAGGCGAATGCGGGGGAAAAAAAAGCTGGGGTAATGATAGCAGCAAGAGCGGGTCTAGTGGCAATCCTCTTAGATACTCGAGTGGACAAGGAAGGGAGGTACGCTTTTGCAAATGTTTCAATAGATGGTCGTAAGTTTACCCTAGTGGCAATCTACTCCCCGAACACGGGGCAAGATGGATTTCTTAGAGACACCCTGGGGAGACTGGAGGAATTTGCAAAAGGGGAGATAATTCTGGGTGGAGACCTGAACATGGCTTGGCAACCCAATCTGGATAGGAGTGCGGGGGGCTCGCAGGGGTATGGGTCCCCCTCTGAACAACTTAGACAGAGGATGGAACAAATGGCATTGCGGGATGCCTGGAGAGAACTGAAGGGACAGGACAGCAGGTTCACATACTTCTCGCATGTGCATAATACGATGTCAAGGACCACATCTGGAGTAAACTCGTGTCCTGTTTGTGGGATTGACATTTTCTTTGCTTATGAGGGGTCTGGTGCTTATAAGGGGTCTGGTGCCCCCCCCCCCCGCGTGCTTCACCAGGGGGCAGTGGTCTGAAAGTTCACGTGGCCCTCTTAACGTCTTCCGGTAGTGATTTCCCCGGAGTTGAGGTTCCTCTCTAGGCCCCTGCACCCCCTATAGGAGGTTAGATCTGGCTCCCATGGGGTTGGGTAGAGTGTCTCTCCTGTCGCCTGCCGTGTTGGGGATGCTACCCACTGTCTTGCCAGTTCCAGTGTAGCCTCTGACCCCTTTTCTGCCTATTTCTTTACTAGATGCGGTGTAAAGATGGGGGGTTGGGGGGGACAGTGCCGGTGCTTGCTCTCCTGTCTCCAGCCCTGTGCACTAGGTTAAGTGGGGGGATTCGTACCGCCGGTGCTCTCACCTCTGTGATCTTCGCTGCCCGTGGATGATCGGGCGGGAGCCCCTCCTCCTCCCGCGCTCCTTCCCGGCCCGGCGGGGCTCCGCTTGTCCCTCCGCCACCCGCTCACCGGACTGCGGTGTGGGAGGGGGGCCCGCTGGGTCTCCTATCCGGAGGGTACTGCCTTGGCTCCTCCGTCTTCGTCTGTCCGTTGCTGCCCCTCCTGTTGCTTGCGCGGCGATCGCGTGCTCCGCTGTCCCTGGAGCCGCTCCGGAGCTCCACACCCACAGCGGGGGGGGGGCGGATGCCTCTCCAAGGCCCTTTGGCCCTCAGCACCGCCGCCGGCGCTCCGCGTCGTCTCCCCGGTTGGGCCGCGGTGTCTGTCTTTGGAGGGGGAGGGGCGACCGCTTCTTTCGGCGGACTGTCTCCTAGGGGAGGAGGTTGCCGGTCTTTCCCCACCCGACACCGATCCACTGGTACTGGGGTGCTGCGGGGGTAGGCTCAATGCTTGCCCCCTCGGAATTGCGCAGTTGAATTGCTTTTTTATGTCAGGCCCGGCGGGAGCGCGATCTAGAGGCGACCTCCACCGCCGGCGGCCATCTTGGAATCCAAGAGTGTCCTGATTCTGACGGACAACACAGTGGCCATGCACTACCTCAACAAAAAGGGGGGGGCAGGGTCACTTCCGCTGTGCAGGGAGGCGATGCAGCTCGAGTTCTGGGCCATCCAGCAGGAAGTTTCGATCTCGGCGGTTCATCTGGCCGGAGACGGCGGACGCTCTGAGCAGGCAGAGCACGATCTCTCACGAGTGGGAGCTGGCTCAGGAGATTCTCCTGGAGATCTTCGCCCTTTGGGGGACCCCTCAAGTGGATCTCTTGCCTCCAGTGTCAACCGGAAGTGCGAAAAGGTTTTGCTTGCGGGAATTTCCTCCAAAAGGAGCCTTAGGAGCCGCGTTCGTGGTGGAGTGGTCATTCCCACTGCTGTACTCGTTTCCTCCAGTCCCCGTCATCCCGCAAGTGCTGCGGAGGTTACGGAGGTTCGGTTCCCGGATGATCCTCATTGCTCCGGCGTGGACCCGGAGGACGTGGTACCCGGACCTTCTAAACTTGTCCATCTGCCCTCCACGTCGTCTTCCCTACCAAGACGATCTGCTCTCACGGGAGGGGGGTCAGGTTCTCCATCCAGAGGTCAGATCCCTCAATCTTCACGCTTGGCTTCTGAGAGGTTGAGGTATAAGGATTGGGACCTCCCTGAAGACATGATGGAGGTGTTGCTCTCGGCCAGGCGGCTGGCAACAAAGTCTCTGTACCGGTGCCGTTGGAGAAAGTTCTGCGACTGGTGCAGAGTTCAGAATGTGGATCCTTTTGAATGCGACATTCCCATGGTTTTGTCTTTTTTGCTTTCTTTGGCCCACAGGGGCTTGCAAGTGGGGACCATTAAAGGTTACCTGTCGGCGCTGTCCATATTTAAGCGCTCGTCTGAAGAGTGTTCCTATTTTAAGATTCCTTTAATTTCAAAGTTTTTGAAAGGGCTCACTAATGTGTTCCCTCCGTCACCTTTTCTGGTGCCAGGTTGGGATTTGAACCTTGTTCTTAAGTTTCTTATATGTGCTCCGTTTGAGCCTTTGCATTCTTGCCCTTTGAGGCTGTTAACTCTGAAAACTGTGTTTTTGGTTGTGGTTACTTCCGCTCGCAGAGTGAGTGAGTTGCAGGCACTTTCAGTTAAGCCACCCTTCACTGTGTTTCACAAGGACAGGGTTGTCCTTAGAGTTCGTCCTTCTTTTCTTCCGAAGGTGGTTTCGGAATTTCATTTGAGCCAGAAGGTTGTTCTTCCGGCGTTCTATCCTCCTCCACATCCTGGTAAGGAAGAGGAGAGGCTCCATAGGCTTGATCCTAGGAGAGCGTTGAGCTTTTATACCTCGCGCATGTCCCGGGTCAGAGTGGACGATCAACTTTTCATTGGTTACGCTGGAAAGCGTTTGGGACAAGCTGTGACGAAACAGACTTTGTCTCGTTGGATTATTTTAGCTATCTCCGAGTGTTACCGCTTGGCGGGTAAGGACCCTCCGGCTGGCTTGTGGGCCCATTCTCCCAGAGGAGTGGCTGCGTCTACTGCCCTGCAGAGGGGAGTTCCTATTCGTCACATCTGTGATGCAGCCACCTGGGCTTCAGTACATACTTTTGTACGTCACTATTCCCTCGATTCCATCAGAGGGCAAGATCTGGCCTTTGGCAAGGCCGTTCTCTATTCTGCAATTTGATTGGGCATGCTAAATTTGTATTCTAAATTCTTTCCCACCTCCTTGCTTGGTACTCCTTTGGGAGTCTGTCATAGATATGGAATACGTCGGAGGACCCAATCCCCTCGAAGAACAAGTTACTTTCTTACCTGGTAACGTTCTTTCGATGGGATGGTCCGACGACGTATTCCATATCGCTCCCTCCCTGCCTTCCCCGCTGCAGAATTTCTTTTGCGATTGTAGCTTGCGTTGCGCAAGGCCTTGTGTGTCTGACTGGCTGAAAACTGGTGGCACACGTTCTGGGGAAAAAACTATAACTGAGGCTATGGGCGTCGTGCGTCCTAGTTATCACATCGGGTGACGTCGGCCGTCGGAGGAGGTCCTCGGGGACGGCGCATCGACGCAGGACGCAGAAGATTTTCCGAAGCAGCACAGTTGTGGACATTACCTGTCATAGATATGGAATACGTCTTCGGACCATCCCATCGAAAGAACGTTACCAGGTAAGAAAGTAACTTGTTCTTCTGGCTGATCCCAGTAGAAGCTCTGCCTTGACCTGTGCCGCCCTAAGTAGTGTATCCCGATACTTCAGGACTCTTGCAATGATAGGGTGCGGGGGTGCTCCAGGTTTGGGTTTCGCCGTGAGGGCACGGTGGGCCCGCTCTATAGCAAATTGTGGGGACAACTTGGGAGTGTTTGATGTAGTCCTCCATGGGGCCCTCAATCCTTTCTTCGGGAATTCCAATGATGCAGAGGTTGTTGCGCCTCGAGCGAGACTCAAGATCCTCATTTTTCTTAGCCACCTCCGAGACCTGTCTGGACAGAGTGGCGACCTCGTGCGAAGGGCCGCTATGTCATCCTCTGCAGTGCCTACCCTGGATTCGACCTCCGTGACCCGGCCATCAGTTTTTTCCATGTGAGCCTTAATTGATGATATGGTCCCATTTATGTCATCGAGCTTAGAATGCAGAGTGGTGAACCCTTCACGCATGAATTCAAACATTTTCTGGTACTTTGCGGGGTCCGTAGGCTTGGATGTGGTCAGGGGGGTCTTGAATCGGGCTCCGATGATTTGGATGGGGTTTTAGCGAACATATTGATAGAACTCTCTTTCTTGCCCACCCCCTTGGTTATGGTCCCGTCTGGATCCACAGATAATGAGCGTTCTGTACTGGGATTACGAGGGTGAGTCCCCAAAGCACTAGCCCCCTCAGGCTAGAGCACCAACCCAATCACAGTATTTGGGGCTAGTAGGTGGCAGACACCTGGATCAGAGTGCGTTGCTGAGATTCGGGCTGATCTTGAGCGGTGGGTCAGGACCTGTGGCAGTTGTGCGTGCCTGAGCAGCCTCTAGAGAATAATAGGATTCCAGGAGGTTGGGACGTCGATCCTGAAGGAGCCTGACACAGGGACTTCCGCTGGGGAATAGTTGCTGCGGCACCTGGACCGTGGAGGTGCGCACTGGGAAGCACAAGGTCATATGTGGTCTCCGCACACGGGGCGTGAAGACAAACTGAATTGCATACAGTCACTGAGTGCTAAGAAGGTGACGATGAACACAGAGTATTGATATGTTAGCCAGGTATGCAGTAGCCCATAGTTAGGTTTAAAAGAACAAAGGTGGCACAGTAGCCAGGTTAGCAGGGCTGCAGATGGTGGTGTTTCAGCTGTGTGGGTGGGGATTGAGTCTATCCACTCAAGCCAGGCTTACAATGCACATGGGGGGAGACATAGAGTTCAAACCATGTAACCACAGTTCGCGCATCCGTGCCTCACTATGTAACTGGGTATGATTGACAAACTGCAGCATAAACGACTGTAGAATTAGCTGCGTTGGTAAGGACCATCAGGATACACCATAGTCGAGTGAATTGTGTCCACCCACGTATCGGGGGGGAAGAGTGGAGGCCTCACCCGCCCCCAAGACCTCAGCCAGGAGCCAGGCACTGGGAGTGCGCCGCATCCAATGTATGTCGCAGCCGCGCAGCAGATGATTTAGGTGTGCCGCGGGAAGAAGGAGAGAAGCCAGTAGGCACGGTTGCGGGGAGCCAGGGGCAGCCAGCCAAGGGGAGGCTGGGCGTCCCCAGCGATGGATCATGCATGGGGGGTTGTTCAACGCCCCAATCAGGGGGCAGCTGCGTCGGTGCCGAAGCTTACCGTGTGGTAAGAGAGCTGCCGTCCTTAATGCCCAGGTAGGTCAGTAGCACAGCACACTCGGTGGGGTCGGGTTCCCCAGTGTAGAGTGTGTGTAGTCCCAGGGGTTTGTCTGTCCCGTCGTAGATGGAGGGGGACCCTCGGCGAAACAGTCGATCAGGCCAGGGGAGGATGGGCTCCGGGCCAGGGCCCAGCACATGGGTCAATGTGGCAAAGTCAGTCGCGGGCAGGGAGTCGCAGCCAGAGATGGTGGGTGGCAGGGGGCTAGACGCCAGCCGTTCCCAAGGATGGATGCCGAATGCCTGTCTCCCACGACGCAAGCAGTGGAAGGGCCGCAGATGCCAGCCCCTCCCCCACAGCAGGCCGTGCTGCCTCGGAGATTCCAGGCAAGGGAGGCGGACTCCGTTGGATGCAGCAGGCGGATCGGGGCAGCGCAATCACCCAGCCTGCAGTCAGACCAGGATATCTTCGATACGAAGCCAGTCCGAAGCCAGTATTTGGGTGGTAGTCGTAGAAGGCCTGAAGGAAGGGGCCCCCAGTCTTTTCCAGGAATCAATCGTGTAGTAGCATGTAACAGAACGAGTGTTGTCGCCCAGCACGGAGCTTCTCTTTAGGTGGCCATGCTCCGTCAAGCGCAACAGCGCCCCCCAAATATATTTTCTTTTTAAAGAATTGCCCAGGGATCGCATCTCTCAGCTGTGAAATCTCTTCACTGGCTCACCGTGGCTGCAAGGATCAACTTCAAGATGCTCTGCATTGTCCACAAGGCTTTCTGGGGCCTGGGACTGCTCAACCTCCACCTTTCTCTTCCAAAACATCTTTTGCTCTCTGCTCATCTACCTCCAAATCTCTGAGGGTCAGATGCTTCTCCAAACAGAGAGTTGCAGCAGATCTATCTCCTCCCTCTAGACCAGCCTCCCTGCCTATCTCACACTTGAGTGGAACCCCCTCCGGTTCCGGAAGCAACTCAAGACCTTCCTTTTCGCTTTCGCTTTCTCTCTTCCTCTCCCCTGCTGAATCACCTGACTGCTCCGCGCACTGGTGACCTGGTCACCCTCTGATCTCGGGCCCAGGCTCCTGCATGTTCATTCGCCCTCGCACCCCCTCTGGGCTGCCCAGTACTTAAGGGTCAGTATCTCCAACCCTACAGTCCCTTCTTTCTGCACTTATAAGCCACCCGCTGGCTGCACTTGTGAGTTAACTGCACTTCCGCCTTCCCCTCCCCCTGGCACTTCTCCCCTTCCCTGCAGTTGCGCAATCTGATGACACAAGGCCTAGTAAGATCGTTATTTAGTCCTCCCTTGTTTTCCCCTCCTTATCTTGTCGCACCTAAAAACGTGTGTACAGGCACGTTCTAAATGCCCCATCACATCATATCATATACCCACTCAGACCTATTCCTCTTTTGAATCTCTTGTCTGCAGGGTTGGTATCTCCCCTGGCCTCTCTCTGACCCTGGCCACCATTTACAGGCCACCTGGCCAGGTCTCCCTCTTCCTCTCTGAATATGTTGACCTCATCTCTTCTCTCATGACCTGCTCCTCCAAGCTTCTCTTCCTTGGAGATTTCAATATTCACCTCAGCTTTCTTGATGCGGCTCTGGGTCTTTCCACAACCTCTCTGACTCTTTCCCTCTCCATTCTTCCCTCTGGTCCGACGCACTCTGCCGGATACACCTTGGATGCTCTCATCTCCTCTGACCTCCCCATTTCCAACCGACCCTCAGTCTCCACCTGTCCTCTTCCCTCTCTTGCACTCTGCACTTCTCTCGCCTCTCACTTCATCTCCAAAACTCAGGACATCCTCTCCTCAATTACCCCTACCTCATTTCCTCCTACATCCTCTTCTTCCAGGCCTCCCTTGGCCCCCCTCCCCTTCAATTCCCCTCTTTTTCTCCAACAACACCTGATGTGGTTTCTGGACAAGTCTGCACTATGAAAATCTCTTCCAAACAGGTGCTCCCCTGTTCCTCCAGAACTATTGAGGACAACATTGTCTCCCTTGCTTCAGCCTCGGCCGATTTCTGAAATCCCTCCTTTGCCAGTGGATGCTTCCCCTCACTCGTCAAGCACTCCCTTGTGCACCCTCTCCTCAAAAAAGCTTCTTCTGATCCTTTCTTTCCGGCAAAATATTGCCCTATCTCCTTCACCCCCTTCCTGCGCAAACTCTTGGAGAAGCTGGCCATCTCCCAGCTTGTCCACCACACTGAATCCTTTGGTTGCGTCCACGACCACCAGTATGGATTTAGAGCTGCTAAAGGCCCGGAAACTGCTCTCCTGAACACCTGTGAAGACTTGCTCATCAATCTCGATTCCCGCTCTCCTTCTGTCCTCATCCTTCTTGACCTCTCCTCTGCTTTTGACACGGTCAATCCTGCCACCCTGATAAAGTGGCTCTGTGACACCCTTGGCATCACAGACCTGGCTCTGGACTTGTTGACATCCTTCCTCTCTGACCGACCTTCCCAGGTTTAACTGGGCCCTTTCCTCTACACCATCCATCCTCTCGCCCTGGCTCTTCAATATCTACCTGGCCCCTCTAGCCCATCTGATCTCCACATTCTCTCATACTTTTAGGTGTTATGCTGATGACACGCAGCTCTCTTTCAAGCTACCCTCCTCTCCTTCCTGACTGCCTGTCTGCTATTCAGGCATGATGTATTACTGAGGACCTCTGCCTTAATGCCAGTAGGACAGAGATCCTTCTCATTGGGACCCCTGCTCCCTCTTTCCCTCCCACACTCTAGCCACCCCCCTTGGGACCCCTCCCCACACCCTTGCGTGAAGCAAACAGTCTGGGTGTCACCTTCGACTCCTCCCTCTCCTTCTCTCACAACATGGACCTGGTCAAGACGGCCCACTTTCAGCTTCACCTCCTCAGAGGCATTCTCCCCTTCCCCACTTTCCCCCAGAAACTCAATGTCTCCAAAGCTCTGGTTCTTTCCAGGCTGGACTACTGCAACAGACTCTTCCTCAATCTGCCTAACTCCTCCCTTCGCCCCCTTCAACTAATCCAGAATAGGACTACACGACTTATCCTTGGCCTCAAGCCCAGGGACCGCCTCCCTCCAGCCCTTAAATCTTTCTGCTGGCTCCTCAAGACCTTGCTTTGCTCTACTTCTTTCCCCTTCAACCTCCTCTGCTAATGTCCCCTCTGCCCGAGACTGGTGGCATGGTTCCTTCAGAGTCTTACAGGGCACCAGGCCCTCCACTGCCCAGTCTACTGCTGCACTTGTTCTCCCGTGACCCCTCCCCATCCTCATTCTGCACTTTCCTGCACGGCCCACACCCCAACACTTGGCCCGTTGGCTTCACCCCTTGGTGACATCCAAACCGCTTTACTAACACTTAGATGTGGACCCCCCTTCACTCTCATCCTCAACTTGGCCCTATCCACCTGGCACTCTCCTTCTCAAGGGTGTTCCTCCCTGTCCCAGCGCTTCCCCCACCTCCCCTCCTGTTTGCACGTATCGCTACTGTACTTACACGATCTGAATGTCGTACGGCCTATTAGGATTGCTATTTTTCTCCTACCTGTCCCCCCACCCTCCTGTATTGCTGTGCCTCAAAGCACTTGTATATAGGTGCATAACAAACAAACAATAAAATAAAAATAAAAAAATAAATACATATGCCACAAACACGGTTTGCAGTAGGTTTTGCCAGGAGTATTCAACCAGGGACACCAGGGTCAACAAATGGTCATAGGTCCCTTTACCCTTGTGAAACGCTGTTTGATTATGCAGGATAATGTTAGAAGCCATAGCCCAACTGTTAAATTCCTTAAAGAGTACATGCGCAAAAATCTTAGAGGGATTGCCCAACATCGCGCAAATGCAATAATTTTTAGGATTGGAGTGAGTCCTCTTTTATAGATCGATATGATGATTCTTTCCACTCACGTGGTTGGCAGGTAACGAATAAGACTAATGACCGTAAAAAGCACTTGTAATACCTTAGCCCACCATATAGGGTTACACTTAAGTAAGGCATTGCTAAGGCCATCCAGGCAAGGACCATGGGGATTTTTTAGGGATTATGGGCCTCATTATGAGTGTGGCAGTGCGGAAACAAGGGTGCCAGTAAACTCACTGAGTGCCCATTCCTGTGGAGTCCTATGGGACTTCACAGGAATGGGGACTTCTCGGATCCCATGCCTGACTTCCTGCTCCGCCGGGACTTGTAATGTCCTGGTGGCAGCAGGATTTCAGGCAGCGGATTCAGTGTTTCAAGGTTGGTGGCAACACGCCAGTAGCACTGGCGGGATACTGCTGAACTCGTAATGAGGACCTATGTCTGTTAGATGATTTACTCCTCCAAGATATCGTCAGTGATTGAGAATGACAATCTTAGCAGTATCAGAGAGATCACGCTGCCCTATGCTGTCTGCAATGTATTTTTCCTAATCAGATTGCGATACCCCCCAATTAGACATTGGGCCTCATTACAAGCATGGCGGTCCGGGAACTACAGTACCGGTAAGCATGCCGGTACCGTAGTTCCCGGACCGCCATACTAGGAGCTCTGCTCGCGGGTGCCGTCTCACCCGCCAGGTTTTTCCTGGCGGTTGTAACGGCACCCGCGAGCAGAGCACATCGGATGCACCGGCACAACTCTGAATGTGCCGGTGCATCCGACGTCCCCATCCAGCCCTATGGGGCAGAATGGGGATCGGAAGACCCTTGATTCCGGGACCCGCAAATGGGCAATTACCGGGTCCGCCGAGCTCGGCATGACCCGGTTCTTGCCCATTTGCGGGTGCTGGAAAAATGCAGCTCCGGCAGCAGCCGTGCCGTTTTTAACGGCACGACTACCGCCAGAGTTGGAATGATGCCCATTGTGTGGCAGAGCAGGGCATGACTAATTTCTAGAAACCCTACCTGTCGTTACTTATATCTTTTTATTTTTTTATTTTTTATTGTGATCTAGCCAAAATGAAATTTCGACTTTTTACACAGAATACAAAATATACATATCAGATTAAGAAAAAAAAGGTTTTTTTTTCCAAAATCTAAGATTATACAAATTAACACTTCAGAATAAGAACAAGATAGAAAGAAAAATCCTCATAAAAAAAAGTAAAAATATAAAAGGCATATTCATCTTTTCACAATTCATCTAAACATATTCCCACATCTTAATTAAATAAATGAAAAACATTAAGCATCTTTACAATCTCTAACGTAAGAAAAACTTCATTTCCTGAAACGATTCTTTCCCAGAACCCCTTACGGGGTTTCTAAGATGTTATTTAACTCCCAATTTGGTAGGACAGGCACTGATCACAGAGCCCAGGTACGTTAGTTCTTTCACCAAAGGGATTACTTGATTGTCGATTTTCCAGGTAAATGATTTTGTCTTTGCCTGTGGCTGTTTGAATATCATTATTCTGGATTTTTCCGGCTTTATTTTGAGTCCATTTGATTTAGCATATTTGCCCAATGCCTCCTCTAATCCTTGAAGGCCAATTTGTGTATAATCCAGAATATGGATATCATCAGCATAGGCCAAACAGGATATCCTAGTATCTCTGATTTTAGGGCTCACCAAAAACAAAGTTAGGAAGCAGCGGAACAGATCAGATAAATAAAAGATTAAAGAAGAAGGGGGCCACCAGGCAACCCTGGTGGGGACATCTCTCTGTATTTGAATCTCCTGTGACAAATCTCCTGATCTGGATAGTCTCACCCGCAGGTTTGAATTATGGTAAAGTTCTGTCAGGATAGCCAATAAATCATCTGGGACCCCCACCCCCCATCTCTTCAATTTGCCCCATAGATGGTCTCTGTTTATCGTGTCAAAGGCTTGGGATAAATCCACCCTAGCCCCAAACAGAGGTTTTCCCCCCTTGACATTGCTCCCAACTGAGGACCAGATCATTAAGTGCGGTAGAAAGGCCTCTCCGAAACCCTGTTTGAAATTTGGGCATGATATGTTTGTCTTTTGCCCAATCTTCCAGGTCTCTAAGAACCAGACCCGCAAAGACTTTACCATCTGCATCCAATAATGATATTGGGTGGTAGTTAGCCGCCGCCAACACCATGCTTATAAATAGGAACAATCACAGAACTCCTCCATGAATCTGGGATTGTTTTTAATTGAATTATGTTATCAAATAGTGCCTTTAACATCCTGGCCCAAAGTACAGGATTGGACTTTAAGATCGCATTTGAAAGTCCGTTAGGGCCAGCCGCCCGTGATACAGAGGATTAAGTTATTAAGATTCTAATTTCTTCCAAGGAATAATTGAGTGACCAATTAGTTGTAAGAACAATCTGAGGCTCTCTGATTTCTGTTCCTGTTTAATCGTCTCCTGTCGCTGTATAGATTTCTTATTCATCAGGGACCAAAAATTATAGAAGAAGACTGTCTTTAACATATCTTTGCCGTCTTTCTGTAATGTTAAGGACCTTTGCAATCTTATCTAGTTCCTATTATTAATAATAGATCTGGCTTCTTGAAGAGGCTGGGCTATACTCTTGTTTGATTTTTTTAAAGCGTTAAGCTTTCTACTTCTTTCCCTCTTCTTTTTTTCCAAAGTTTGGATGTCATGTGTTTATGTGATTTTTTTTTTTTTTTTGTTTTTGTTTTTTTGTTTATTACAGGGCGCAAGTCCGGTTGATCGAGATTCCATAAGAATTCCACAAATTGGGCAGGTTTAGAGTGGATTAAAAGATCTTGAGCAGTCCAATTATTGGCGATTCTCTCTAAGCTGTTGTTTAGGGTTTGTCCTCCCTACCAAATCTAACCAACCTATTTCCCGCCAAATTGGAAATCAAAGGGTGCTTCACACGCATACCTTTCAGGTTCCGTGAGATCTCAAAAGACGCGACCAACATGGCGTGGTCACTCAGCTTTTCCTCTATGATTTTAAAGTGACCACAGCGTTCAAACAGATTTTGAGTAACAAAAACATAATCAATAGTGGAAAATGAAGCACCCCTTCTCCACGTTGGTGCTGCTGGTGTATCTGCAACCAGTGAATGTTTAAAACCAACAATCCCCAATCAACCATAAAGCGACACCATATTCTATCATCCTCTATCTTTCGCTTACACTGGGCAGAGTAAAGGGGGACATCCCAGAGACAGTGGGAATTAAAATCTCCCATAATAATAATGTCGTCTCTTGGAGATTGAGTGGTACATATAATCAGAATGTCCTACAGTTTCTGCACAAAGACAAGTATCGGGAATTGGGCCAGATTCCAGTAAATATTTACCAGTAGCCACCCCTTTTCTCCCTCAGTGTCCCTTAGTAATACTCTAATTATCATGATTCCCAGAGCTTCTTTAAAAAGTAGAACTGAGCTCCCAAAAACCTAATTTCTACATAGGATAGATAGACCCACCTCCACCACATTAGCCAATTGATGATAAACTGAAAAACCATCAATATGAAATGACATCACCAGCCAAGTTTCTTGGAAATAAATAAAATCATACGAATCAAATATATGACATCTCACAGCCTCATTGCAGAATAAATTTGAGCCCCTCGTATTCCATGAGAGGGTTCTAATCTTCAGTTTGGTTAGAGATGCTAATCAACCAAGCTCAGTTTATGGAGAATCTGGGAGACAATCTCAGGAACCATCTCCAAGGCTGTTGGTGGCGAAATCAAGTCTTTCAACGTTTGATGCAGGTAAAAACCTTGATCCATATTCCTTTTGGAAGTAGCATTTAAACTGGTCCCTTGTGGCTGTGTTTCTGAAAATTTTAATCCTCTACGTGACCATTTCGAACTTGCGCCCAGAATAGAAGACCATCCTAACTTAGATTTCAACACCAGTTCTGCAATATCAGTGTTAGGGAGGCATGGAAATCCAACTACATCAATATCCGTTGTTGTAAAGTATTTTAAGCTTGAGATTGCCTTATCTCAGCCATGATTGCTGATCGATTCAGAGGAACTGATCCTTTATTATTAGGGGTAGATCGAGATAAGTATAAGGATAGACCCTGCAATGGGATCTCCGATTTAGTTGTTTTCGATACCCTAATTGATGCAAGGACCGGTTCATAGGAATGGATTTCCCTTCTGGTTTTTGCTCCTTGAAATCTTGATTTTTTTTTGTGTGCGGTTTTAAAATTCCAAGGAGATTCATTTTTATCTTTTGGTTGGTATGGCTCGATTTCTTTTAAATTAGGCAAGTCAGTTTGACCACCCATTACGTCCGGTAGTAGTTTATCATTTGCTGCTCCTTTTATTTTAGATTTTAAGAAAATTGGGGCAATCTTAACAGAAGGTTTGGCTGCCTTTAGGAAAATAGGAGCAATCCTTAGCAGAGGTTTAATTGGATCCGTTTGGATCCCCACTGTAAGCTTTATTACTTCTTGTTCCTTGTTGGCTATGTTGGACAGTGGAGAGGGCGGCAGTACTACACTCATGGGATTATTGCCATTCGTCCTCGCTTCAACTATCTCTTTCATATTTTTAATTTTCTTCTTCTTTGTCTCTCGTAATTCATCTTGTTTTCGTTTGAGATTTCGGATAAACCGATTAGTAGCTCCCTGATTTTTTGTTATTCTTTTTTGACAGAAAAGCATCTTTTTCAGGGTCATCAGTTCTTTCGATCAAGTCTGAGGCAGGACCTTGCAGCTGTTTTCTTCGTTTTCTCTTCGATTTCACATTGCTTTTCTTGGACCTTTTTTGGGGTTGGGAACTTGGTTCAATTATAATAGAGGCCTCTTCCTCCACCACCTGATCCGCCATCCAACATGCTGAGTAATAATGTGTTCACGGTTAAGCGGGTCAAAGGCAGAACGCCTGAAGTCCCCCCCTAACCAGTAGCACCTTTCCACACACACGAGAAGCTAGTTTTTAAGACATTAGAGGGTTTGAGGGCTTAGGAATCAAGAATCTAATTGATGCTACGTATTTCAAGCTCTAAACAGGACAATTGCTGGGACGCTCATTATGCAATAGGTGTTCGCACAGGCGTACAAAGGACAATAACAGTCTTAGATTTGGGGGCACAAATATGCAGCAGATTATCATGGTTTAGTTTTATATGCAGCCCCCAGCTTCTGTTCTTACCATTAGCTTGCTTCCCATGAAGTACTCAGGCTCCTCAGGGTTCTTTAAATATTCCCAATTCCTGCTTGCCGCTACTTCTGGAACAGCGGATCGTAGTTCAATGACCTACCGGTTGCAGGGAGCAGTTTGGGGTTACAGAGAGTCTGCAGAGAGCTGTCAGCCCCGTTGGCCCCAAAGGACCCAAAGACCAAAAGACTGTCTCCGACTCCGTGGCAGGAGGAGGACTTTGTATGCTGGTGCTAATAGAGGTAGAGAGAGGACTGCCAAAACACGCTGGAGACCAGCAGCAAAGTTCAAAGTGAATAGCAGGTAACAGGTACAGGGTGCTCCAAAAGACTGTGACTCCGACTTATATCAATCTTGCTCCTCGGCTTGGCAGCGTTGCACAGCTCTCTATCCACCCCTTACGGGCTGTGAGCCTACCTCCTGGCAGCATCTGCTCTTTGTGTCTTTCCTCCAGCTGATTGATTGAATTCATGTTGGCTCTTCTCTCTCTCAGTATAAGGGTAGTGTTCCTTATATATGATGTCTTGAGGTGAGCGCCATAGTCCCATTGGTCATGGGATTTCAGCTTTCAGGAGGGCTCGGCATCCACAGCAACCATGGGCAACGGCCCTAATCAATCACCGTTTTCCTCTATTCCCGTATATGCTGAGAACACTGGGGTCATCTGGTTTAAGGGAGATTTTACAATCTCAAGCGATTGGGAGTCCTTATCTCCGAAGGGGATGTCAGCATGTCGGGCCCCAGTGATATCCCGCTTGCCCAAACCCCTAGGGATGGTTTTCCATTGCAGGCTCACCTCCCTAGTCGCTCAGGGGGCAGCTCCCCCTTGGGGAGAAGGAACAAAATCCCTGGATTGGTCACAATATGTAATGTAACCGTTTTGGTACTACAGCCAGTTTGAAAGCCTGACTGAAATGAGGAAAGTACATTTTGTTTAGTTGTCCAGCCGTACAACTGGCCCGAGATAACGCTTTTGGTGAACGTACTCAAAAATGGGTAAGGTGGTGACTGGTCTATAATTGATCAGTCGAGAAGTTTTTTTTTTTTAAATAAAGGAGAAGAATAGCATGTATTAAGGGAGTCCAGAAAACAACCAGACCTAAGTGATATGTGTATCAGCTGTAAAATAAAAAAAAACAAGGAATAAGCACTTTAAAGTGTTTTTTTACTGTAATAGCTAGACAAGGATCATCTGAAAAATAAGTAGCTTTAGTCCTTTGCATTAGGGAGGTAAATTTGAGTTAATCGGGAAGCATAAAATAATCTCAAATTCTGTTTGTTGTACGTGATAATTACGTGCTTTCACGTATGGGTGTAACATGAATCTTTCTGAATATCCTTTATCTTGTCTGATACTGCGTGCAGCTTTTTGGTGCTGTGTGGCTGTTTCAGGACCTCGAAAGTACCTGTTATTATACTTGGCCACACCCCCCAGGGATCTTAAGACATGAACTCACTGTGCAGCTGTCAAGAAGTCTGCGGCATTGTAAGGGCGTGGCTGGTTGGTGACTGGAGGCCGTTCGGTGCTGAGCTGCAATTGAATGCAAGATCCCACCACCAATCTTTTTACTTCCAAACACCCTGCGATGTATTGGAGTGCACAGCTAGTTAGGAACACTAAGGAGGTTTCCATGTGGTGAGCCTAATTGCGGTTGGCGTAGCGGGACGCCTTGTTAAAAACACAGAAATGAATGTACCCCACCAACAATACAAATGCCTGAGCTGTGCCTGTGACACGCAACTTGATCTCAGACATGGATTTGCTAGCTGCTTGCGAAAGAGATAGATGAGGTCAGCCCCCTGAGCTGTCGGGCTTTCCTCACCCGTATACCATAAAAACTTTGATGGCACAAGTCATTTTTACCTTTTGTTATTTTAGTGTGGTCTGATTATTACAAGGTTTTCTACAGATTTCTTTTTTGATTGGACTATTTTTCTTATCTCTTTCATGATATAATGATGAACTATCCATTGTACAGTTTTATGATTGATTACATGAATTAAAGGTTTTATCAAAATGTAAATTGTTGTATGTCTAATTTGCACATTAGGTAATAATTGCATTGCTTGAACTAGCAATTTTGCACTTGCACACTTTAACAAGGCGCAATAGACTGCCTTGTCTCACTGTGCCCTGTCATCAGGTTTCTATGTAATTTTACCGACATTTGTTTTTTCGATTGATTTTTTTTTGCTGACAAAAAAACAGAAAAAACTCATTGAAATTTCTTTTTTTTTAAATGTGGGTGGCTACCCCACAAAACCCCCATTTCCCTATGTTGTAGCCCCAACATCAACCCCTTCCCCAACCGTTTTAAACTGGTACCCACCACACCATATACATTTTGATTATTTTCGATTGATTATTTTCAGCCAAAAATCAAATCGAAACACGACCATCGGCAAAAGGGCGGTATACAGTCATCAGACCCTTATTCTGATTTTTTGCACTTTACTTAGAGAAGTGGTCTGCCTAGTATAGACACTCTGTGGCACAAAGTCTGCCACAAAGAACCAAGATTTCTTTTATAGAACAATCAGTTAATAATTATGTCTAAAATAAAGGCTAACTGTAGCCTCTCCCGCCAATAACCTACCTAAGAAATCCTAAACATGTTTTACTCATATACAAGTGGCGAATGTACTAATTACCGGAATCAAAAATGTGTTCTATGATTTGGATGGCTGTAACCAGGTTACCCCAAAAAAGTTGTCCATCTCCAATTGTGTGTTCAGCGATGAAGCAGAAGATCATTTTTTTTTTAAACTTCTCTTTATTGGCAAGAAGTAGCAGGTGGTAGAGTACAGGTTACAACAATGAAACACACTACATGTTGAAGCATGAGTGATACAGCAAGGGTTATACAGAGGGTCCAATGCAATCTTGACAACAATTGATTACAATCGAAGCATTTATCGTGTGGAGTGATCCGTCCCCCGATCCGGAGAAGGGGGGGATGACAGTAGCTCCAGGTCCACCTTGCAGTTCAAGTAGCTGCAAAACTCAGTCCATATGTTTCGGGGGCGAGCATTACTAGGCAGCATGTTAATGTAATCCCCTTCACAGGATTGCGTCCAGGTAAGGGCCTTTAGCCACATTTCCAGGGAAGGGGGGGGATCTGCGCTTCCAACATTGCAGGATGCATTTCTTAGCCACAATCGCCGCCACATTCAAAAATGTAGTCACCCGCTTCGCCTCAGCCCCCTCCCAGAGCCCAAACAGAAGAGCCAAAGGTTCAGGATCCACACAGAACCCAACTATTTCGGAGAGGGTATCCAGCACCGCCCCCCAGAACGGGGCCAGCGCCCCGCAAGACCAGAACATGTGTGCATGGTCCGCTTCGTTAGACTTACATCTCTGACAGAGGTGGGACTGATCTCGGGCAAATTTCCCAATCGCGTAGGGGGTGTAGTACAGGCGATTGAGCATCTTGTATTGAATACACCTGACTCTGGAGTTAAGAGAAACCTTGCGAGTATGCATGCACATTTTAGTCCACATATCATCCGTGATGTCTAGTCCCAGGTCACGGCTCCAGGCGTCCCGAGCCGTTTGGGGGGGGTTCAACAGCACGCGCCATCAACATTTTATACAAGGAGGATACCAGACCTCTACCACCAGCGGAATTGGCAATATAGCAGACCTCGGGGGGACTCAGGGGGTTCATCCGGATATGACGGCCACAAGTCCTGGACTGCCGCCCTAAGTCGAAAGTATTGCAGCAGCTCCAGTGAGGAGCTGGAGTGCCCTGGCCTCCAAGTGTCTGGGGTGATGAATTTCCCATCAGGGAACAGGTCGGAGAATGATCTATATCCCAGGTCGGACCAGTGACGCATGAGGAGTTTATCCTGTGTGGGGGTGAGGCCAGGGAAAGCCCAGAGGGGAAGCCATTTGTAATATGGAGGGGAGCCAGAACCAGGCGAAAGAATCTGCCGCCATGCCCTTATGGTGGAGGCCACTGGATCAGCAGGGGCCTGCGATCGATACGAGTGAAAAAGGATCAAGGACATGACATTTACCTCTTCGGTCGCCAGGATTTCAAGTTTAACATGTTGGGGGGTGGGGTCCTGATGATGGTACCAGTATGTAGCGTGCTGGGCCTGGGCGGCTATCCAGTACTGGGTGAGATCGGGTGCACAAAGGCCACCTCTCTCGTAAGGCAGGGTCATATGCTGCCACTTTCTGCGTATGGCCCCCGAGTGCCAAAGAAAACGGGCGCACCCCGCGTGCAGGTTCGCAAAGTACCGTTTTCCAGGCCAGAGTGGAACGTTAGCAAATATGTACAGGACTTTTGGGACAATTACCATTTTTATTAGGGACAGTCTCCCTGATAGTGAAAGGGGGAGGTTTTGCCATCTCTCCATCTTGGTGTTAGCATATTGTGCGGCCGCCCCATAGTTATCGGACAATAAGGAGGATTTAGAGAGGGATACCTGGACCCCTAAGTATTTGATGCCCTCGGGTGCCCATTTGAGAGGGAATTCGCAAGTAGGTTTGGACGGTTGTGGGAGTAAGGGGGAAGATTTCTGATTTAGAGTAATTTATGGTGAAGCCCAAGAATGTGCCAATTTTGATAATTTCCCGCATGATCGGGTCGAGGTGGGCTGAGGGATCCCTAATATATAAAAGCACATCGTCGGCGTACAGTGATATAATCTCGGGAGTATCACGCAGGCGAATCCCTTTGCGCACGTGATTGTTTCGTACACTGTCAGCCATGGGCTTGATGGCCAACTCGAATAACAAGGGAGAAAACGGGCACCCCTGTCGTGTTCCCCTGTGCAGGGAGAAGGGAGCCGACAGGTGAGAGTTAACCAGGACTCTGGCTACAGGGTTAGTGTATAATAGTCTGATGCAAGATACCATGTATGGACCTATCCCCATCTTCTCCAGAACCGCCCACAGGTATTGCCACAAGACCATGTCGAACGCTTTTTGGGCGTCCAGCGTAACGGCCACAGCGTCGGCTTGGGGGTCAATTCTAGAGATGACGTTAAATAATCTCTGAATGTTTAAGGCAGTGGAACGGGCAGGGACGAAGCCGCTCTGGTCTGGGTGAATCAGATATTTCTTGATGGGGAGGAATCTATTTGCTATGATTTTGGCAAAGATCTTGGTGTGGGTGTTGATAAGGGATAGAGGTCTATAAGAGCCGCATTCATCCAGGGGCTTACCCGGCTTGGGGAGTAAGGTAATAACAGCCTCGCGCAAGGACCGGGGGAGGGCAGACCTCCCAGACCTCGTGAAGGCGTGGAGCAAGGAGGGCGACGTGCTCCTGATAGAACTCAGCGGTCAGGCCATCAGGTCCGGGGGCTTTACCCTTAGGGAGAGCAGAGATGGCAGTGGTGATCTCGTCAAGGGTGAAGGGGGCGTTTAATTGTTCTTTGGTGGCCAGAGATATAAGGGACATTGGAATGCGGTCTAGGAGGTCTTCCAGATCCTGCGGGTTGTGCTCTGGTTGCTGGGCATAGAGGGCTGCGTAGTAGTCTGCAAAGGTCTCAAGAATGGGGAGGTCCGACCAATGTCGCACTCCGTCATTGTCAATGATATTATCGATCCGAGCTCTACCTCCCTCGGCGCGGGCGAGGCGAGCTAAAATCCGGCCCGGCCTCTCACCCTCGCCATATTTACGGGCCACACTGGGGCGGGCAAGGTATTTTATCTCGTTGTGGGCGAAGGTTTCGAACCGGTCAAGCTCAGCTCTGATCTGTGCCAGTTTGGGCGGTGAGGGGGTGGTCGCATATTCGCCTTCTAGCGCCCCCAAGTCTGGAGTCAGAGCGGCGCAGAGAGATTCTAATGTCCTTCAGGACCCCAGCCTCCCTGGAGATACACATGCCCCTGATGAAAACCTTAAAGGCCTCCCATCTCACCCCATCCGTTGTGTCGTGGCGTTTGTTACTATCAAAGAACAAGGTGATGTCTGCGAGGATGTCAGCTTTAAAGACTATATCGTGCAGTGCGTCTGACTTAAACCGCCAGTGAGAGTGCTGGAGGGAGGCCGGGTGCAAAGTAATGTCCAACGTGATCGGGGAGTGATCGGAGAGTGTGCGGGGCAGAATCTGTGTGGTAAGTGTTTTGCCCATGAGCCCGGCGGAGAGAAGGAAAAGATCAATCCTGGAATGACTGTCATGTACAGAGGAGTAAAATGTAAACTCTTTCGACATTGGGTGGAGTACTCTCCAGGCATCTACCAGCCCGGCAGTGAGCATGTGTTCATGGAGACGGCGACCGGCTCTGGACAATATTCTGGGTGCAACACCGGATCTGTCCAGGTCGGAGTCCAGAATGAGATTCATGTCCCCCCCCCCCCCCAGATGATGGGAACCCCAATATAGCCCAGGAGGATGCTGAAGATGTGGTCGAAAAAATCGGGTACATCAATGCATGGGGCATATGTGTTGACC
This sequence comes from Ambystoma mexicanum, assembly GCF_040938575.1. NCBI lineage: Eukaryota > Metazoa > Chordata > Amphibia > Caudata > Ambystomatidae > Ambystoma > Ambystoma mexicanum. The sequence goes on along the minus strand of NC_090923.1, from coordinate 1,481,499,376 downwards.
AGAAGGCATTCTGTGTTAGCAAGGAAACAGTGGAGGATCACATATCTGCCCTGGGCATCTATATGGCTGGTGCGAAGGGAGAACTCCAGGGATTTGTGAATCAGGGTGAGGACCCCTCTGGATTGTGAAGAGAACACAGTGTAGTATTTATTGGGACCCCATGCCGGGGCTAAAGAGGACGACAATTGTGCGAGAGCATGAGTTTCTTGTAAGAGAAGTATTTTGACCCCGTGCCTCTGGGCGTATGCCGTGACCCTGCGTGCCTTTGTGTAGTTGCTGAGCCCTCTGATGTTCCAAGACATTAGCCTAATGGCCATTCAGTAACAGTTTAGGGGGGATCCGAGTAATGTGTGTCATATCTTGTTGAACCAGTGCCGGCCGCCAGTACCGTGGCCAGAGGTGTCACACCAACAGCTACCATTGTCTCACCATTTTTGTAATTAAAACATCCCCCAACAACACCTCCCCCCTCCCTCACTGTCTCCCCCAACACGGCAGTGCCCGAATACCCACCCAAGGTTCCATGGCTATTGTGCCCAACCCAACAGGGCCGGACCAGCCCCCACACCAAACAGGAGAGCAGCCAATGAACAAAACAAGCCAAACTTGGCATTGCAACTGCAGCGGGGGAAACTGCTGCCGTGAGCCCGATTAAGGAATTGAACGGTGTAGTACACCAAATAAAGTACAGCAGTGACTAAGTTAAGTCTTAGGGGAGATAGCATGGCGGGGTACGGCAAGTAGGGGTTGTAGGAGTAGAGGATCACATTGGAGGTACAATATGCCGTAACCCGTGCAGTTGTGGCCCATGTTGTGTTTCATAAAACTTCACAATGCGTTACGACAATAGGTGAATATGCAGAGGAGAGAACACATGAGATTATAAGAGAATGCAAATGTCAGGCGTGGTAAAGTACCACAATGAATCGAGTAACGGGTACATGGCAGGCTGGCTCAACCCACATCCACAGGGTCACCATCCCGGCCAGGGACGGGCATGTGGGCCTCAATAAATTTCACAGCCTCCTCAGGGACCGTGAAAAAGTACAGTTTATTACGGTGGGTGAGCTTCAGCCTTGCAGGGAACAACATGGCATATTCAACTTTCCTCTCTGAGCATTTTTTTCACACCATTAAATTGTCTGCGCTCCATTTGAACGCTGACAGAGAAGTCTGGAAAGATGCGAATAACCTGGGAATCAAGTCTCAGTTCCCCTTTTTCTCGGGCAAGCCGCAGAATATGGTCTCTATCTCTGAAGCTGAGAACCTTGGCAATAATTGGTCTGGGGAAGTCGCCCGGCTTGGGGCGCGGGGCCAGTGAGCGATGGGCGCGCTCAATAGTAAAGAAGGGGTAGAGTTGGGGATCGCCCAGGAGGTCTCTCAGAAGGGTCTCGACTGCAAGTTCCATTTTGCCTTTAAGGGCTGTCTCGGGAACCCCCACAATACGGATGTTATTCCTGCGGGATCTAGATTCTAAATCGTCCACTTTGCCTTGACCTGTTTCATATCTCGCACCAAGTCAGAGACCGTGTCTTGGAGCACGTGTACCTCGCCCTCAGTGGCCCCGATTCTGGTCTCGGCCTCCACCAGCCTAGTGCCATGCTGATCCAATTTCGTACGTAGTGAGGCTACATTGGCGTTAATATCGTCTAATTTTTCATGAAATGACGCAAAGTTTTTGGCCATAGACTCCACGAGTGTCGTGAGGTCCGGCTGAGGGGAACAGGAGGATGCATCCGGGTCGTCTTGGAGAAGAGCAGCCACAGCCTGGTCTTGCTTGGCGAGCGATTTGGCGAACGTATCCATTGCCCCAGCCCTGTTGGCCCCACGTGCTTTGCCAGACATCTTTGAAAGCGCTTGAGTAGGCAGAGAGTGCGTTGTAGAAGGACAGCAATAGGGCCCAGGGGGTTTGAAGAGGGACTGGGCCCTTAATCAGCGATGAGTCAGGAGCACTCCCACCCGGCGTGCTTTAGGGCTGTGGGCCCACTCTGTGAGGGAAGCGAGGTGTTCCAGCGGCAGTGCGGCCTGGGAGCCACGAAGCCCAGGCAGAGGGAGCAGATAATGGAGGGCAGCGTAGTCAGGGGCGCCTGGTGCACCAGGGCTCAGCAAGCATGTGCGCAGACAGGATGGCGTCAACATCAGGTGAGCGATCGCAGGGGAAGCCGGTGTGCGTGGGGGGCCACTATCCCTAGTGGAACGGGACAGGCGCAGGATCAGGGAGACACAGACGGGCTCAGTGCGCTGCAAACCGCTCCCCCAACCTCCTCACCTCGGGACCCCGCGGGGCGAAGTGCAGATGACCATCCGGGTGGTGGCAGGCCTCCCACCTGTAGCTGTGGATCCAGGAGCGGGGGCCCAGTTAATTGCAGGAGCAAGAAGGCGAGGAGGCTCTGGCACGGCAGGGATGACAGGATGTTGTCTGTGCGGGGGGCGACTCCAGCAGCACCCGCTATGTTCGAAGCAAAGTCGCCCGTTCGGGGGCCGGCGCCGTCACCGCCACCCCCGATCGGGAGCGGGCTAGTGGGAGAAGGCGCGCTGACAGGCCAAGATCCGAGGCGCACCCTCGCGGGGAGAGCGGGGGTGCGGAAAGCAGCGCCTCTCGGCTGCACACAGAGGATAAGTCCAGGGCGGTAGGGCGGTGAGGGGGGAACCTCCGTGCCTCAGGTGGCCGCACGCCACGCCGGCAGATGGAGAAGCCAGGCGGCCGGCCGCCGCTGTAAAGTGATCCCTTGGAGGGCGATGGGGGCTATGGGCCGCAGAGGATTAGCGCGGCCCAGAGGCCTTAGCCGGCGGTAAAACAGTCTCCAAGCACCGATTTCGCCCCAAAACAGGGCAGGATGATGTGGAGGCGACGGGCAGCAGAGTGCTCAGGGTCTCAGCAGCAATAAGTTTGTGGAACCGCTGATTGAGGCGGATTTGGAGCTAACGGGCCACGGAGCGTCAAGGCTAAGCGGCCATCTTGCTGGCTGCTCAACAGCACCCCCCGTGTTCCATCATTTTTATCCTGCAGTTATGTGATCATTTGTGAACTAGATAAGTTGTTGTAAAATGGCTGAACAATACATGTTTTTGAAGTACAGTTGATACCTAATTGTATCAGTTACATAATTAATTGTATGCCGGATTCAAATAGGTCCATTAATTGACTTATAAGGTGGGTTAGAGACAGGAGGATGGAATGTCAGTTAACACTAAGTATTGAATTAGTTTGAAGCATAAACAGACTGGACAATTAAATGCACAGGAAAAAGATTAGGAAACAGGGAGTTATGTAATAGGAGGAAAGACCTGGTTAACTCTTCGCAGAATACACTGATCCTGCAGTATATCTAGTGTGTGTATTTGCATTACTAGTTGGTAATGGTTATTTATTTGGCAATAATGACCCTTTAAAGTAAAAACATCATCTCTGTGAAAACTAAGTTAGGTGAACGGATACCGCAATGTTACTAACAATTCTATAAACTCATTTCAGCAGCTAGCGGTACAATTCTTTTAACTTCTCTCCCAGGGCAAAACGTGGTGCTGTCCTTTGAAAGCACAAGGTAGGTTAAGGAGTTCTGAGAAAGTTGCCTATAGTAGGCCTGCATTTTTTGAGTAAGGAAATTTGAAAGGAATGATGTTATCTGAGTTTTGTAAAAATATGTTTTTTAAAGGAACTGAGGTGAAACATGATACATTTCCGAAATGTGCACACATTTTGTTTATGAACATTTGTCTGCATCATCTGAAAATGTCCCTTATTAGAACGCTTCATCTGCCTCTTAAAGCAACAGCAGCCTTTTAAATCATCAAAAATAATGCTTTTTTCTGAGGTCAGATAATTGAGCACCTCACTGGATCTTGGTTAAATTCATAACTAAAGTTGTTTGCTCTTATATATGGGGTCTTCATAGCCGAAGCAGCAGTTTCTCTGAACCAAACGTTCGTACCTCCAATAACACGTTGCACCTTGTTTATGGGCATAAGTAGACTCAATGCTCATCCTTTAACTGCCATTGTCCATATCCTTGTGACAAATAGTTTATTAGAGAGAGAGAGGCTGACAGGCAGGGTCTAACCGTGGAGCTGTGAGAAAGTGAAATGGGACCTATTTGCAAGAAGCTAGTGGTAGAAGCATAGGAAAAGGCCTTTTCCAGGCCTTTCTATAACTTCCAATGCATTTTTGCATGCCTTGCTGTGCTTTGATCTTCTATCCTGCTTCAGGTTTGTCTGCTCATAAAGGTCTCTGACTGCTTGCTCCCTTTTATTAACCCACTCAAATTCTATATTCCAACACAAAATACACATATCAACTAAGCCACCCAAACATAGCAATCAAACACCCCTCACAACAGACATCAAACATCAGAACATTACAGCTCTAGAACCAACTTACATACCATACCCAAAGCCAATTCATCTCAGCACCATGGGAACACAAGGCTCCCCTTCAGACACAAATGCCTCTATGCTGTTGATACGGAACACCTAGAAACTGACCGCCACGCAGACCCCAGGGTACTTTCGGTCTGCATGCATCAACAAAACGGAAAAGCTGTACAGTATGTTCCTCTCTCTCTCCACTAACCTCACACATCCCCCTCTCTTTCAGATCTGCGAGAGCACATGGAGATCCTGCAAATTGCAGCAGAGGACACACTGCTCATTTAAGACAGCTACCAGCAGTCCTGAAACACATTCACCCTAGCCTCAGGTCCTCTGCTTTGGCTTGAGGCCTAACTTGACTCATCCTGTATAAAGCAACAATTGCATCCAAACAGGGGCCTCCTTACTTCTGTCTTTGAGAGGAGCTAGATGGAGCAAGTCTGGCGGCTGAAATGAACAGGCTTATCTTTGACTTCTGCAGCTCCTCACCCTCTACGGCTCCACACAATCCTTTCTGGTTCATAGCTGAGGTTTGGTTCTATGTTTTGCTCCCACCTCTGCTCAAGACAAAATTCGGTCAAACCCCTTGACTCAGCCTTCAGGGTCTGCCAGTCCAAAGAGGGGGGTGAGATCTACAAGTCACTAACCCCACTCCCAGCCTGTGAAAGACCACAACAGGGGAGGAGTTCAGGATCTTCTATGCTTCTGGAGGGCTGCAATTGTAGCAGCCCAGGCAATCATTTAGGCCCAGCATTTGAGCCCTTGCTCCTCTGCCTCGCATATGAACTGCATATGTAGTGGGGGTGGCTCAGAAGAACATTCCCCACTTAACATCCACAGCTCATTCACTATGCCCATGAGGGTGGCAGGCTTGTTAGGCTGCATGTCACCCATGAACTTTATAAGGAGTGGCCAAGCTTGTTATTTGAGTTGGATGGGCATGGCCCCATGTTCCCCAATGGACTAGTTGCAACTGTGCTCTAACCTTGTGTCCTAACAAACCTCGGGTGACTGGTATTTGTTCTTAATAAAGAAATTCAAATAAAGTTGTTGAAAAACGACAGACCAACTCTGTGATCCTTCATTTTGGGTTCCACAGACACCACGCCACTTAAAATGCACTGACCAACACCTAACTGACCCTTGCTCACTACCTGTTAGTATTTAAGGGATCAGCCTCTGATATTCAGATCTGCCTCTGATATTCCCTCCAGTGAAACTTCTGGCTCTTGCATGGTGGTGGAAACTACATGGTGTTCTTGCCAGACTGATGCAGGATACACTATTCAGAACTTAAATATGCATTATGGAAAATTGTATTTTCAGTTGCTATTACATCATTTTGGCAAATGAATGAGATATAAGAATTTTTAGCAGAGGAAACTTTCATACATTTCCGGCCTATTAAGTGGCCATTGAGGATTCATCTATGGTTTCTACCTAAGATTGTTAAAGAGATTTATGTGAATATTATTTTAGGATCATTTCATGGAGGCCTAGAGCGTTTCAAACCCTGGGTGTTGAGTACTATAGTACACAAACAAACCAGCTATTTGTTCCTTGGGCGTTAGTCAAACGCTATTACTAGGATGGTACGGTGCAATACATTTGCAGACACAAGAGCAAAAAGGAAATTGGTTTATCATGGCCGGTTCTGAAATAAACCTTTACACTGAGGTTTACCAGTTGGTGTTTTGGGTCATTTAGTGGAATTGCATAAGATAACCCCTCTCATGGTTAGACTAAAGACTGAGAGCCTTATGTCGAATTAAAGTGAAAACTTCAGAGGCCTGCACCAGAACTTTGAACTGGCGCTGGCTCTGTTAAACCTTTATATTTCTGATTTGGAAGTGGCTCTTACTCGAGTTAATGCTTTCCTGCCAGAATTGGGTCAGTCCTTTGTTAATTGGTGTTTGTATGCTGATGATTTAGTGATCTTTGATTGTACCTCCATTGGGTTTATAGACGTCTTTGACTGATTTAAATAGCTACATGGGGACTAATTTATTTATTTATTGGTCATTTGTTAGGCGCTAATGATCTAAAGATTAGCAAGAGTAAAAGAACGGTCATGGTTTTTGCAAAATTCCCAAACTATAAAAACATTTCTTGGTCTTTAGACAAGGAAAATGTTGATGTTGTACACCAGTTGAAATTATTAAGTTATATCTTATGGAATAAGCAATCTAATAAGGGTTTTAAAAACATTTATATGCAGGAGGAACAATGCTCTTTTGATCAAAAAAGAATGTTCACTAGATAAATTGGATTTGATGGGAAGCAGTGATCTTCTTACAAAGGGGTGAGTTTGAGGGACATTCTGAACAGGTTGTGGAGGGCAGTAAATATAACAGTCACCGGGGACAAAACATTCACCGGGGACAATACATAAGTGGACATAAATAGATTAAGGACAGCCAACATTGGACGTTTTTAAGTGCAGGTAGGCGTTAGGGCTAGCTGTGCTAGGGATCTGACCAAGATGGTTTAAGTATTAGACTGGAGGCAGAGGAAGTGAGGGACCGATGGAGGTTGGAGGCAAATGATAAAAAAAAATTGCTAGCAGGCAGATGAGAGGTACATTAAGAGGGTATCTCAGAGGTGAGGAGGTAGGCTTTTAGTTTTGTACAAATCTGTGTGGACTGTTTCTTGGCTATCCGGTGAAATGGAATTTCATGAAAGTGCAGCAAGAAGAGAGAAAGAGCGAAGCGAGAGGATGCACATGGAGGGCGAGGAGCCACAAGGGTAGTTGAGGAGGCAGAGCAGAGATTACGAGAAGGCTTGTAGAGTTGGATAGAGGAGGATAGATACTGTGGATAGATTTGTGAACCAGGAGAAGCAATTTAAATCTGGCCCTGCTTTGCATTGTCAGACATCCAGCATGGTGATAAGAGGAGTAGGTATGAAGTGAGGGCGTTCAGTGAGTCCTGATAGCAAAGTTAATGATCTTGTCAAGAGGAAAGCATAGTTGGAGAGACTAAAGAGGATGCTGTCACAGTAGTCCAGTTTAGATAAGATAAGAGTGGTTAAGAGATGCTTGGCGATGTTGAAAAGAATGTGTGCCTGATTTCCTGAGGCAAGCTGCTGTTCCAGTTTTGGAGATGAAAGTAGAGAATGTGTGAGAAGGGTAATTGATGATGCTGGGATTTCTAGCTGAAGAAGAGTAGGGGAGAGTGTCAGGTGGGAACTGCATAGGCAGAGGAAGACATGAGAGAGGGATTTTGACTGAGAGGGAGAGCATCTCTGTTTTGGTAGAGTTTAACATCAGAGAGTGTGAAGCCATTCACTATAAAATGGCAGCGAGACAGTTGGACATTTAGTAGAGAGATCAGATCAGAGGAGAGTTCAGGAAAAGAGAAGACAATCTGGGTGTAGTTTGTGAAGAGTTGGTACGAAAACCCTATGGAGGCGATTAGTGCCCTAAGAGCAGAGGTGCAGAGTGTAAAGAAGAGCAGACCCAAGACAAAGCCTTGTGGAACACCAACAGTTAGAGGAGTGAGTTCAGAGGTGTTGTAGCTCCAGGAGCCAGAGAATTCGGGAGGTGCAAGGTAGGATTCAGTCCAGGCAAGGGCTTGATCCTAAATTCCAAGAAGAAAGAGTTTTAAGAAGATCAGAGTGATCAACAGTGTCAAAGGCAGCAGACACATCAAGGAGAATTAGGATAGAGGATAGGTTGGAGTGCTTAGCAGAGGCTATTGAGCTGGACCCATTCATGGGACCAGTTTCGGTGGAGTGACGGGAGCGGAAACCTACTTGTAGGGAGTCTTGAAGGTTGTGGATGTCTAAGAAATTGCTAAGACGGTTGAACATAACCCTTTTGAGCACTTTAGAGTAGTACAGAAGAAAAGACATAGGAAAAATGTTAGCTGGTAGGTTCGGGTCAGCCCCATGCTTTTTAAGTGGAGGAATGACTGTGGCTGTTTTGAAAACAGAGGGAAAGCAAGCTGAGTCAAAGAACAGGTTGAGTTCAGCGAGGTGAGAGGCCACTAAAAGGGCAATAGGCTTCACTAGCTGCAGAGCAATTGGGTCTGATTGGGCACAAGAGGGGGTAGCCTTCATCAGTAGACATAGGACTTTGTCAGTATTAGTGTGACTAAAGTGGGAGATGGAGGCAGAGGATGATGGTTGAGTAGGCGTAGTGTAAAATGTAGGAGGGAAATGTTTGCAGCAAAGTATTCAGCTAGATCATTAGCTGTGAAAGTGGAGTTGATAGTCATAGACTTAGGAAGAGTGAGGAGTTTGTTTGGGGTGTCCTGTAGCTGGCAAGAATGGTTGGAGTGACAGTCAATGGGCGTTAGATAGAATTCCCTTTTCGCTCTATCAAGCGTGGAATTGAGAGACTTTAGGGCAGAGAGGTAGAGTTGCAGGACATCATGCAAATAGCTATGCTTCCATTTTCGCAGCAGCTGACGCACATCTGTGCGGAGAGAGTTACTTTTAAAACCAAAGCCAATATGCCTACAAATCCGTTGCTGGGGTTTTATCAAAGATATGGTAATTTTTTGTTTCTATCGGGAATACGACATTATAAAATGAAGGCATTGTCCCCCTTATTGTACAGAGCTGAGATCTTTACGATTAAGGATTCTCAGGTTTGGTATCAAATTGGGGGTATCTTTTGGCGTAAGGTTTTGCACCTACCAGGTTGTGTAGCGATATCTGCAATTTGTTGGGAATTAACTCTTATTGCGCTAGTCAATAGTAAAGTGGAAACCTCTCTCTATTTGCAAAAATGATGGACCTTCCGGCCTGCTCATTATTTATTGATCTTAATAGGCTAGTAGGTGACACCAAATGGCATAGGTTAAACGTGTGGGTGAAGAAATGTTATTTTATAATAACTAGTTTGGAGCTCAGTAGCAAAGTATTGGGGTCCAGTCCGTTACAGGTAAAAGGAAACTACAGAGATCCGATTCGGTGAATGCAAAAGCAAATAGTACAAAATATCAGTTACACATTTTCACGGCTATGCAAAGAAACTGGATGTGCTTCCTAACTATCTATAAAAAATCTCCATCCCTCTGACGAGCTCAGTACATGAGAATCTGTTTTCATTTCTTTCCAACATTAAACGTCCTAAGCCCTAGGATGAAACGCTATGTAAAGAAGCAAACCTGTAGGATATGTGTGAATTTTCTGGAAGGTTTGTCTGTACGAAAGAGTCCATCTCGGGTCCAGAGTTTTGGCGAACAATTTTAAATGGTACCCAGTTATCTTTCATTTTAGCGCTGGTATGTTTTCCAATGTATGTGTTTTCTTATGGTATATTGGAAATAAATTCTAACGTATTATGTTTTTAATAGTGGTTCTCTAGGATGTGGTGATTATTTTGATATGTGCAAGGTTTGTTTAAAAACAAAAGCACAATAAATACATTTTTTTAAAAGAATTGCCAGAGTGCTAATTCATTCCATGATGGGAACTGTAGCAGCAACAGTGTTCTTGCCAAATACACTGCCAAGCCAGTTGAGAAGCTGCTATCTGGAAGTCTCCATGGATATTTTAAAAACACTGCGGTATAGACATTAATCAACAAACTATGTTGTGGTCGGCCAAGCAGGTCTGGGAAAATCTCTTAAAATAGAGACAACCTTGACAACCTGCCTCCAAGATATTTGGATATTGCTTGCCACTCTGTTTATGCAAAAATACTTGTGAATCTATAAAAGATCCAGTGCTGCAGAAAATAAGACTACTTGCCTGTGAATGTAGTTCTCTTGGATTGGTATGCAATTTCACTTATCGTTTTCCATGGTGTAATTTCTACACTAGCCAATTAACACTGGCACATAAAGTTGAAGCCCTGTGAGCCGGGTACGAGGATGTTACTGAGCATGTTTTTGTCTGTTAATACATTTCTGTTTATTCCGGAGGTTCTTTGCTTTGGTCCTGTCCTCTTCCTCAGAAAGACTAACTGCCACTTCTTGCATGTTTTATTTTGTCAGTTTACATGAATTGGTGAAGCATGAAAATAATGGTTTGGTGTTTACAGATTCAAAGGAACTTGCTGGACAGCTGAAAGTAAGCATTTTTTGAATTACCGTTATGTATTCTTTTGTCACAGCCCTGTTCTGTTTTTTGTTTCATTAATCTGCTTTACTGCCCATTTGAGGCAAGAGAATATTTGAGTTCAATTTATTTTGCTTGGTTTGTAATCTGAATTGATGGATTTTACGTAAAACAAATGTAATGTTGGTGAAAATATGTGATATTTTATTTCAAACCTCATCTGTTTATTTTCCAGAAAATTTGTTATTAGCTTTTTAACTGTGGCATATATTCATTACAGAGAATTGTACTCTTGGTGGTGTGATTACAAAACATAAACATGCTGCTATTCCCTTAGTGCTCCTCTATGCCTTACTCGCACAGTTAAGCTTCACTTGAATCTGCCATATTGCTCTGCCTCAAACAAGCCTTACCCTGCGTAGTTGTGCTCATGCCTTAACCAAATGCACCCCAGGTAAGCTGCAAGAAGCAGCCCACTTCATAGAGTGCTCACTTCCTACGTATTTCCGTTCTGAATTACAGACGCGAGGCTCAGAACACTGCCTGGCTCAGCGAGAAAGCTTCAATGTGTGGAATTAGCAACATTAAGCAGGCCAGGCACTGCCCGAGTCCTATGAGAACCCCATAGTCTGTACGAGATACTGAAAACTTGCTGAAAACGTATCAAAATAAGCCTCCTCCATGTTACAAGGTGTGCCCACCCTGGCATGAGAAGGTAGTTGAAGCTTATACATGTTATATTGTCATCGAAAATTGTCTGGCATGCCCCGTCCATAGCCAATTGTGTAAGTTGAAGGTATAAAAGCAATGTGATCTTGGGAAGGGAGGTTGCTGTTCTGTGTTCCATCCACACATTGTGATTAGGGTGTTTTTGTGGCATCCTGTCCTGTTGCTGACTGTTTGCGTCTTTGCTGAATGCCATTGAGACTCTTGCCAGTTTTCAGCCGATTGAATTATTGCTGGCTGGTGAATTTCCAAGACAAACTGGTGCAGTGGACTTGAGAAATCCTGCTGCGCTTCAGCGAAAACCCAGGGGTCGCCAGACATGACTTCCAGTGAGTGATGCCAGAGGGCCCATGATAAGATGGTTTGTCTGAAGTGAGGGATCGCTGGCAGGTGCACCTGGGGATGCAGAGTAGCCGCTGAAGAAGAACCGACGATATTTGGGTTGGTGAGCGCTGTTAATTGCGTAGATATATGCATGGTGCTTATTTTATGTCATTCTGTGTTGTCTCTGGTAACAGTGTGGGAATAATTAGCTTTGGTAGCAAGGAACTAGGAGGCAAGGTACCCTGCCTATTTAACATCTTTTTTTAAAAACTTTTCTCACACATTACTGGGGCGGGAGGGTATTGATGTAGACCTCCTCGCACGCTTGGGTCCAGGTGAGGGCCCTCATCCACATCTCAAACGAAGGGGGGGATCGGCCCTTCCAACATTGTAATATGCATTTTTTTGGCTATTATGGTGGCAACGTTCAGAAACCTAGATATTTTCCTCAACACAGGGCTATCCCACAGGCCGAACAGTATAGCTAGGGGTTCTGAAGGGATAGGGGACGCTGTGATATCTGAGAGAGCTTCAATTATGGCCTTCCAGTATGGGCCCAGGGCATCGCAGGACCAGAACATATGAGTGTGATCTGCAGCAGGAGACCCGCACTTGGGGCAGGTGCGGGCCTGGGTGTGTGCAAACCTGTCCAGTCTTTGAGGCGTGTAATATAGTCTATTAAGGAGCTTGTATTGCATGCACCTATGTCTGGCATTCAGAGAGGTGGTTCGAGTGTGTATGCACATTTTCCCCCACATTGCGTCAGTGATGGGAAGGCCCAGTTCCTCACTCCACGTATCTCGCGCCTTGACTGGCACATCTGTGGGGTCAGCCATCAACAATTTGTACAGCGCAGACACCATCCCCCTAGCACCAGCCGAGTTGGATATGTAATGGATCTCAGGTGAGTCTGGGAGCTCATCTGGTTATGAGGGCCACCAGGCGCGGTACACCGCCCTCTGGCTGTAGTATTGTAGTAGTTCCAACGCAGTACCCAGGTGTCCGGGGCGCCACGTCTGTGGAGTGATAAACTTCCCGTCGGGGTAAAAGTCGGTCAGGGCCCGGTAGCCCAGGTCATGCCAGTGTTTCATTAAGAGGTTATCATGTGTAGGGCTGAGGCCCGGGAACTGACAGATGGGCAGCCATTTATAGTACGGGTGGTGGTCGGGTTGTGTCCGCAAGATATATTTCCAGGACCTGACAGTGGTCGCTACAGGGTCTGCCGGGGCGTCAGCGTGATACGTGTGATGGAGAATGAGGGAGAGGGTGTTAACACTCTCGCTTGCTAGTTTCTCGAGCTTCACATGCAGGGGGGGGGGTCGGAGAACGTGTACCAGTATGTGGCATGTTGGGCCTGTGCGGCTGTCCAGTATTTAGCAAAATCGGGGGCGGTGAAAACCCCGTTACCATAGGGAAGAGTCATGTGTTGCCATTTCGTACGAACCGCGCCCGAGTGCCTTAAAAATTGGGCACATGCAGCATGTAGGTTCCTGAAATATCGCTTTCCGGGCCAGATCGGCACATTAGTGAAGACGTAGAGAAATGTAGGGACCATAAGCATTTTGATTAGAGATAGTCTACCCGACAGAGAGAGTGGGAGACTGCGCCATTTCAACATTTGAGCCTCAGCAAGCTGCGCCACAGCCCCGTAGTTGTCAGCCAACAGTGAATCTTTAGGGAGGGACACCTGCACTCCAAGGTATCTGATGCCCCTCGGTGACCATCGGAGGGGGAATTCGCAGGGCGGTTGTGTAGTGGTCGGGGTGAGCGGGAAGATTTCAGATTTGGAATAGTTTATGGTGAAGCCCGAGAAAGTGCCAATTTTGGTTATGTCTCTAAATATCAGGTCTAGGTGGGCAGCCGGGTCTCTAATATATAGGAGCACGTCGTCGGCATATAGAGAAATGATCTCGGGAGTATCACAGAGACGTATACCTTTACGCGTATGTTTGTCCCGAACGTTATCAGCCATGGGCTCTATAGCGAGCGCAAAGAGTATCAGAGAAAACGGGCAGCCCTGACGGGTACCTCTGTGGAGAGCAAAGGGGGCCGAGGCCCTGGAGTTGACTAGGACTCTGGCTGCGGGGCTTGTGTAGAGAAGTTTGATGTACGACCTCATGCGTGGGCCAATTCCCATTTTGTGGAGCACCGGCCACATGTATTGCCAGGACACCGTATCAAATGCCTTCTGGGCATCGAGGGTGACCGCCACGGCCTGTGCGTTGGGGTCAATTCTAGCCAGAACATTGAATAGGCGACGGATATTAAGGGCAGTGGATCTGCCGGGCACAAAGCCAGTCTGGTCGGGGTGGACTAAGTGGGGCATAATGGGGAGAAACCTATTGGCAATGATCTTGGCAAATATTTTTGTGTCAGTGTTGATCAGGGAAAGGGGCCTATAGGACCCACATTCGTCCAATGGTTTACCTGGCTTGGGTAATACAGTTATAAGCGCCTCACGCATGGATTGGGGTAGGATGTTTAACTCTAAGGATTCGTTCCACACCTCCAGGAGTCTGGGTGCCAGAATGGCTACATGCTCCCGATAAAACTCCGAGGTGAGGCCGTCCGAGCCTGGTGCTTTGCCCCTAGGGCAGTTCGAGATGACCGTGGTTATCTCATCGAGGTTGATAGGGGCTTCAAGTAGGTCGCTGGTCGTGCAGGAGAGGAGGGTCATGGGGATTTGATCTAGCAGGGCGTCGGTGTCCTGCAGGCTGTGTTCTTGCTGGGGGCCATACAGGGTCGTTTAGAACGCGGTGAATGTCCCAAGGATATCATGGTCGGACCAGCACATGGTGCCTCCTGTGTCTTTGACGCAATCAATGCGGTTCCTGCCCCCTCAGTTCGGACCAGTCTGGACAGTGTCCTATCCGGCCTATCCCCCTCACCATACTTCCTGGCCGCCACGGGACGGGTGAAGTACCGAACTTCTCGTAGGGCATGAGACTCGAATGTTTCTAATTCCGCTCTGATCTGTGCCAGTGTGGTCGGGGACGGGGCGGTGGCATATGCCCTCTCAAGCTCTTAATTTCGCTTCTGACTGTTGCAAGCTATTTTTTATGGCTTTAAGGACCCCAGCCTCTCTAGATATGCACATCCCTCTGATGAAGACCTTGAATGCCTCCCAGCGGACTCCATCGGAGGTGTCATGCCTGTTGTTGCACTCAAAGAAGGTGTTGATGTCAGCTAGAATATCAGCTTTAAAGACTATGTCTAGCAGGACCTCCGACTTAAATCTCCAAGAGGAGCGAGGGGGCTGGTCGTGTCCCAGTGTTATCTGAAGTGTTACCGGTGAGTGGTCCGATAGTGTGCGCGGTAATATCTTGGTCTCTATGACCCTGCCCATCATGCAACTCGATATGAGGAAAAGGTCGATCCTGGAGAGGCGATCCAACGTGGATAGGGCCACATCCTAGCCCAACGGGGGCCAGTCAATAAAAGGAACAAAGTAAAAGTGAAAGCAAACATTGCAACTGCAACGGGGGGGCGCTGGTGCCGTGCGGCCGGCATTTGTGGCTTGATGTGGGGCAGCAGATGTTGTCCCGAATGTGTTGCTGCGGTAAACGGGTATCACAGACAGCCTCTGAGACCAGAGAGTACCCTCTGGCAGGTTGACATCGCAGGAGAGAGTAGGGCACAGGGATAGCTCCAGGAACCAAGTGGGGGAGAAGGCAAAGTAATCAGTTTAGGAGCTAGCCTGTGGCCCGCATACACATGGCAAGAGGCCGCAGTTACTCAGTGGACACGGTGGGATTGCCATCAACACATCGAAAGTCATGGATCCGTGGAAATTTTGTAACATCGTGGGCTGTGCAGTCTGGCGCGTGGTCGCCTTGCTACCCAGGAAGAGGTATATGTAATTCAATGAACTTCACTGCTTCGTTGGGGACAGTGAAGAAGAAGATCTTGCCATCATGGGTAATCTTTAGCCGTGCCGGGAACAGGATGGTATAGGGGACGTTGCGCTCCCTGAGCAGCTTCTTGATGCCTAAGAAGTGGTGCCTCTCCTACTGCACCGCCAGCGAGAAGTCCAGGAAGATTCTAACGGTATGGGCCTCAAATCACAGGTCTCCCATTTCCCGCGACAGGCGGAGGATGAGATCTCTGACGCGGTAGTTGAGTACCTTGAGTGCCTTGGCGATAATGGGTCTGGGGATGTCACCGGGTGTGGGGCGCGGTGACAGGGCCCGATGAGCCCGCTCCACTGTGAAATACGGTGAGAGGGCAGGGTCATCCAGCAGGTCTTTGAAGAGTTTCTCCACTGCGTCCTCCATCTGCCCCTTAAGGGCATTCTCAGGGACCCCGATGATGCGCAAGTTGTTCCTACGGGAGCGCGACTCCACATCGTCACATTTCGCCTTGACACTTCATGTCACGCGTTAGGGAGGCCACAGTGTCCTGGAGCGCGTTAATGCCATCTTCGTTCACCGAGATCCTATTTTCAGCCTCAGTGATCCTCGATCCTGCCTGGTCTACTCTAATATGGCTAAGAGTGATGTAGGAATCCCCCACTTCTTTAGTTTACTCCATAGCAGATTCCAGTTTTACAAGATCAAATGCTTTTGAAACGTCTATAAGTGCAACATACATTTGAATCGGTAGGCTATTCACATTGTTACCTGTACCATCCTTGATCACTGACAATATAAGGCCATTAAGCGTGGTCGATTGGCCCTTCCTAAATCCACTTTGATTCCTTGGTAGAATATTTTTATCCCTAATCCATGACTCCAACTTCTCCAGTATTAAAGCCCAGAACATTTTCTGGAGTAAAGCGCTATATAAACTCAATAAACATAAACTATCACAGTGCAAGAGTGCAATTGGCCGATAATTGTTAGGATCAGACTGATTGCCCTTCTTGAAGATAGGTACAATTATGGACTCTTTCCATGTCATAGGTGTAGAACATGTGACAAGAACATCATTAAACAAATATGTCAGTACCAAGGGCCAAGTGTCCATTTAGAATTAAGAATACAATTTGTAAGTCCATTAGGTCCTTGGGCATTTGAATTGGATGATTTTATTATCGATAGCCTTAAGTCCTCCTAATCAAAGTACATTTTCCAGGGGCCGCACCTAGTCCCACCCATAAATTATCTTGGCTCGTTGCACATTTCAGCCCAATATTCCCACCTTTGACCTTCCCCTACTGAGTTACTTCTATCTGCCTAGCTGTATCCAAGTTAATCAGGGACCAGACATTTCTAGTGTTGCTCTCCATGAGAGCTAACATCATCTTTTCACCACCCTCCTGGATTAACAGACATTTCTGGTTCCACAGCCAGTTCTTATAGGCTCTTATAAAGGCCTTCCTGCTTTTACATTAGGTTTCAGCATCCAGTGCCTCCAGTCGTAGTGCTGCAAGGTCTGCCCTATATTTTTTCTTGCGCTCCCATATTAAGTCATTGAATACATGTACATGAGGAAACCTATTTTTCGTTTTCTTTTTCTCTGTTTCACTCTCCCAAATGAACTCTTTTAACAATGTAATGGTACACTTCCTATGTATGTATTCACTCCCAGCACCCTTAATCAAGACTTCTAACTTTCTTGTTAAGTTGGCTCCATTGCGGGTAAACTTTCTGAGTTTGTTCTACTTATGACACGCTCGATGGTTTGAATTTTAGCATATAATTCAAGTGTGGCAAAAAGTATGTTATAATTGCTCAAATATGTGGTGATTATCTCAAATCTGTTACACCATTTATACAATGAACAAGATAATATTAGGTAATCAATGTTAGACGTTTGATTGCCCCTTTTCCAGGTTGCCTTTTTTGCCAGATCCCCCTTCAAATTCCTGTTGACTACCAGCAAGTCCCAGTCTTCCAACAGCTGGGTCCATTTCTCACACGCTACACCAACAGTGTTGCTAGGTATTTCAAAGTCACCAATATAATCTGTGTTTAAGTGAACTGCTAATATTACATGGCAGTCCTCGGTAAGACACCAATCCTCCACACACCCTTCAATGTGCTTTATAAAGTCAGTAATCCCCACTTCCCGTTCATTCCAATATACATTTATGATCAGGAGCCTTTGGTAACATCCCTCCATTTTATAATTGGCCTTAATGACTAAAATCCCAGGGAAAGATTTCGAGATTATCTCTATAGAGTTAAATGTAGCACTTCAAAAAGCACACAACAAACCAACCTGTCATCCAACACCAGGGTAACGCGCCAGTTGTTGAATTATTTTGAAGCCATCTATCCAGATAGAATTCACGAACCATGTTTCTTGTAGTAAGACTAGGTCCCCCATCGAGAATATTTTGTTTTCACTTTCATGTTTCATGAAGCTGTTTTAGCCTCTTGTATTCTAGACAAACAACTCTCAGCGGCCCTCTTGTCAAGATCCCCTTCCTCAAACAGTTCCTTCCCCAAATCACTTTTTAGCACTTGAAGTACCTCAGCCCAGTTCCCCTGCAACTCTATTATGGAGAGATTTCTTAGTTTTTCTTTTAATGACAATACCTGTGAGGATTCTCCTCCTTTCAGATCATTCATGGCCTCTTTCCGATTCAGTTCACCACTATGTTCACTTGCTTTTAGGATATCTTTGATTTCCTTCCTTTCTTGATAGACCATGCATCCCAGATCTAACAATGCTTCTCTTGCTTCCAAGATTGTTTTCCCTACAAACATAGATTTTAGATGTCTAAGTCCGTCCTAAGTCCGTCCTTTTTTCATACGGAAAGCTCATGACCTTGATATTATCTGAAGAAATAATCTTCAATTCAGGCAAAGCCTGTAGCAATTTTAGAACGTTTCTTCGATTCATTATCCGGTTTGAATTCATCTTAGGTCTTAGTTCCATATACAGCTTAAATATCTCTGAATCTTGCAGCTTTGACCCTCCAAACTTTTTACCCTCTTGTTCAAATCGGGCCTTTTTATTCATTGTATCTTTTACTGCAGGCAAAGATGGATGAGCTTCCTTCATATTAAAAAGCTCCATTAGACGCTCTCTGTCCCTCTCCTCTGTGGCCCCTCTTTCGAGCAGCATAGGGGGGCCATTCACTTCATGGTCTGTACTCGCCCCCCCTCCTTTCAAGCTTCCCTTTGAGTTAAGCCCTGAGCTTGTCTTACTATTAGTCAGAGACTTTGCTGGGGGTTCCCTCGAGGTCAGTCGTTTCTCTGATTTTTTTTAAAGATAGCTTTCCAGGTTCTAATCTCTTTTTTTCTTTCTATCCAACTCCTCCAGTCTGGCCTGCGATAGGTTGATTGGGCCTGGCATGTCTAGTACTTGAGTCTTACCTGACGGGCTAGACATGTAAAATCTATGTTCTATATTTCCATCACTATCCTTTGGAAGCTTTTTCTGATTTTCATCTGTACTATTCCTGGGAGTTTTTAGACATGACATATGGCAGACAGTTGTTTTTTTAGTTTTTCTACTGTCCAGCGCATTGGTTGGTACTCTTATCCCCTTTACTGTTAGGTCAATGTAGTCATGACTCCCTATATCCGTTTGCGGGCCTTTGGTCTTTTGCGTCTTACCCTCTTCTTAGTTTGTGCCTTCGCCCTCTTTCCTAACAGAATCTTGTTCCAGTAATCTACCTGTGCACATTGTGTCAGCCAGTGCGTTTCTTACATATTTACTGAAATCCAGGCAAAGCTTATTTTCCCTGGCCTTTTTTGATTGTTTCTTCCCCTGTCCCTCCCGTTCATTCTGTTTCTCCTGCTGGAGTTCCTCTTTTTCCTCATGTGTTATGTATATTATCTACCTCATTTTTTTGGTGTGAATTTTCGTGTCAGCCCTCCCTTGTTTTATTGTTCACTAGGCCTTCTGTTTCTGTGTGTTTATCTCAAGTAATTCTTTGCTCACCATTTGTATGTTTCAACATTAGCGAAGACAGTATATCTGCTTTTACATTTAATTCACAGAGGATGAATGTATGTGCTTTTACTTCATCTTTAATATTGTCATAAAGTTCCACCGATGCGCCAAGATCTGTAATTGAGCGCTGAAACAGATGGTGAAGATAGCTTAATCTGGTCATCTGCCTCCCTTAGAATATGATGCAGATGCCTTGTATTCACTTTATCTGTTTTGCTCACACTCATACTGTTAATCTTTTCGATCAGTAGCTGTGATGGAGAGCCTTTTACCAAATCAGAGACTTCATAGAAGGACTCTGACTCTTGATACCTTTGTTGAGAGGCATATGTAACTCCACATTCAGTCTGATGGGACTCAATATCTGCCTCTCCTTTGCTATTTACCAACTCCCCAGTGCATATGCCCGCCCCCTCCAAAATGATAATGTCTGTAATGTCTCCAGGGAACCCAGTGATGGCAGATGTAGATTTTGCCAATCCTCTGAGATCTGTACTAGAGCCTATTTGTTTATAGTACTCACTGGTTTTAGGATCCGTACCTACTGTAACATTCAGTTGGGGCTTCAGATTCGGGGCAGTATTCCTCTTCACTCCCCCTTTGATTGTGTAATCAACACATGCACTAGTAGTAGCAATACAATAAGCCTGCTTTTCCTGATGATCGTTTAGCGTTTTGTCTGGCATTCGTAAATTACAGCAGATTGAACTAAACAATTCCTCCTCCGTGATTTTTTTGTGCAAGCTCATTTGAGCTTTAGCAGCATATTCAACTGTGCGTAATTGGTCTTCTGCTTCCTTACTCGGTGTACGGCTACGTGATGTTTTGGGAGTTACTTGTGTTTGCAGCAGTACTTCCAGGAGAGAGGGTGTCTGTTGTTTCCTCGTTATTGGTGGCATATTTTTGCAGTTAGTCTCCCAAAAACAGAATAAAGGTGGTCCTCCAAGTCAGCTTTTACAAATTTTGAAAATTTAACAAAACGTTGCTTAATTTCAAAATCTTACCACACCCCTAAGCAGTCAGCAAGGTGAGTTCAAAGGTTCTCCCTGTCAACAGGCACTCACTCACTGCACCGGGTATGCACTTTACAATAAGCTGGTAAAGTGAATAGTGTCATGTAATCTTAAACCCACCTTAACTATCCTTAACAACAATGAATAGCATCAGGTATTCTTAAAACATTTTGCCTCAACCAGGTTGTAAATACTTCCCAACTGTTAATCCTTAGCAGCTATCTGAGTGGTGTGATGGAAACAATTTGCCCTGCAATTGGTTGTAGACCTAAACCGAGCTCAAAGATGTGAGCGCGCAGTCACTCGAATGTGGTCCTAGACCGTTAGACATGCATACAAATAAAATGGTTGATTCAATACTGATTGACAATAACTGACCAGTATTTTCCCACACCAAGTTCAAAGCCATCCGCCCGCAGTCACTCGAGTGTTGTCTCAGGGCATGAGACAGTTTTGCAGGTAATGTAGCTGCTTCAATGCCAATCGTCAGCAATTGCTCAATGTTTCCCCAAACAGAGTTCACAGGCAATATACCTGCAGTCACTCGATTGAGGAACCACAGTAAAGGCACAGTAGCGCAGTTGGTTCCCTGATTACGTTTTCCCTAGTATAACCACAAACTGAATTTTTAACACTATTTAACCCAATTTAGGTGGGGATTGTACTTATAACTCGGGTGCAAGCAATTCTCCCTCAATCGATCACAAGCACTCATTTTTCCTATGCTTTCAATGTAGCTTGGCAATCCTTTTATATACATACAGCGAAGTCACGCTATGGCAGATTACAGATTTTCAGGGGGGATACTTGCTTTTTTTTGTGGGGACTTCAGAGGACGGTAGCGGCATCCGAATAAAGGTCCAACAGAATCCAGCAAGTAGCGATCCGACACCTCCACCCAACACCTAACATTCGCTACACTCTCTGCATGCTCTGCTGGGAGGTACCGTGTTTGTACCAGTGTGTAGCGTAGAGAGTGTGGACAGCAACGACAGACTTCCAGTTATGCTGCTCCTTGATCAGGCAATGCAAGTAAAGCGTGTGTCTCCTTTTAACACCTAACACTCGCTACACTCTCCGCATTATTGAAGCAATGTTTTTATCATTACTCTGGGATCCTGAATGCCACTGCCATGCTCCGCAAGCCTGTAGTATCACAGTTTGTTGTGTGACTGTTATCCAAAGTGCCTGAGGGAATACAATTTGCTGTGATTGATTGACAAGGAAATAATTGGCTGAGGTACTGTTGGCTGAAGAACATTTTTACAAAAAAGCTGAAAGACAAAATGAAAACACTGAAGCGAGACGAATGACGTTACAAATATAACAATTGCAGCCCTCGCATGCAAGGGGTGGACCCAGATCAAACACCGGGTTTCAGGTAAGAGGGAATGGACTCCTGTACCAACCAGGGTATGGCAAAACAGTGCAACTAATGTAAAGATTTTGATCATTGGAAATCTGAGTGTCTGAACCGGCTGACCCCACAGGGTGGTTATCCGGGCCATCCCATTGCACCTGTTTCCACCGCGTTTCCACCACATGCACCACCGGCAGGATTGAATTCACAATCGGACAGCCACGGGGTCCAACAAATTGTTGTCCCGCTGCCCCATACATTGACATGGCAATCGATGAACAGAACGTTTCTTGCCTGATGCACTGAAAGCCTCTGAGTTCCCAAATCCTATTTGCTCTAATTAAGTTAATGCTGTTGGCTGTTGTAGGCACGCTGATGCCCAATCCTGTTGTTGAGCCCTTGCATCCCGGTCAGCCTGCTAGATCTAGATTTGCTTTGCAAAATGGGTTGGCCTATATACTGTCCCCCTTGGGGGTGTCGCAGTATTGATTTTCTGAAGGTATGAGAACTTTCTTGACAAAAGATGGTATACCATAGTTATCGCGGTATAGCATGCGCCTTTGACCATCATTTTAAATATTAGTATTGTGCTAAGAAAGTTTACAAATAATAACAAAGACTTGCACCACAAACAAGACTGCAAAAAGAAGCTGCCTTTTTATATCCGTTTATTCGAGGGGATTGGGTCCTCCGACGTATTCCATATCTATGACAGTAATCACCACAGCTGTGCTGCTTCGGAATTTTTTCTGTGTCCTGCGTCGATGCGCCGTCCTCGAGGACCTCCTCCGACGGCCGACGTCACCCGATGTGATAAGTAGGACGCACGACGCCCATAGCCTCAGTTCCGTTTTTTCCGCGAACGTGTTCACTTCGTGAATCTCAGTACGCCTCGTCTCTTTGGAGTTTCTGTTGTTCTACTCGGTTCTTTGAACTTCTTCGTTTTGTGAAGTTTATCCTTCGTGAAGATGTCTACCTTGTCTTCAACCCCGCCTCCAGGCTTAAAAAAATGCGGGGACTGTGGGTATAAGATGTCGGTAACAGACTCGCACAACGCCTGCCTCTGGTGCCTCGTGGAGGCCCACGACACGGACTGTGTCGACTGCCAGTCACTCACGGCCAAGGCCTTGCGGGAGCGCAAGATGAAGTTCTCGGTAGGTAGGGTGTCTAAGCCCTGGAAGTCGAGGTCTGCAGGGCTTTCGATGGATGATTCAAGAGGGGACTCTCCGCGTCATCGTCGGAGGTCCAGTGGGTCTCCTTCCAGGAGTCGTTCTCGCCACTCCTCTGCCTCTTCGAGGCATTCCCAGAAGCGCCGGCATCAGTCGCCTTCCCCGTCCTCTTCCGAGGACTCCGCCCGTCAGCGGGTCGCTTATCCCACTAAGCAAGCAACACCGGAGGAATGGGCTTCCTTCGGGAAGAAGATGTTGGCGATTCTCGAGTGGCAGGGCACCGGTCTGTCCGCACCTCAGAGTGTGGTTGGTCGTGATCGGTTGAGAGACACCGCTCGCACGCCTTTGGGCTCGGGTGGTCGGCAGGGTTCGCGGGAGAGGTCCCGCTCGGACAAGGGTAACCGTTCTTGCCATGCCCGTTCCAGGTCCCGGTTCTCGACGCGCTCGTGAAAGTGTGATCTGGTGCAGTCTTCGAGGAAGACGTCGACGCCTGTGGCGCCGAAGTCGTTGACGGCCTATCTCAAGGCTCCGCCTCCGAGGGGGTCATCGACGCTGTTGCGCCTAGGTTGTCGAAGGACACGCTCAGAGCTCTGGCTTCGAGGTCTGTGTTGAGACCGTTGATGCTGGCGGCGCTGCGGCTGAAGTCGACGCCGATTCTCTCGACCCCGACGCCGATTCTCTCGACCCCGGTGACGATTCGTTCGGCGCCATCGACGCCTTTCGAGGCGGTGTTGTCGGAGGGGCCCTGTGGCACGGGGGAAGCCCCTACAAAGGCTCTGGCTAAGGTCAGGCATAACTTTGGTCCACAGGTGCCTTCCTCTCACCGCCTGGAGTACATTTCAGAGGTTGATGAGGGCTCTGATGATGGCATGGTTCCTAAAATGGTGCTAGATGAGATTTTCTCAGGCCATAGCCAATTTGATGACCTACGGCAGTCACTGCATGATGCCAGCGGACTGGACACCTCTCCGGAGGTGGAGTTTTGTAGGCCTGAGCCTGGCACTCATGCCGATTCTAAGTACCGGCACCTTATGTCTAGGGTCACTGAGTACTTGGGATGGTCTGCTCCCCCAGGGGAGTTTGTTCAGGATGATCTTACGGACATCCTCGATCTTGGTCCACCAACTGACCCGGTACTGCCGTTTCATATGGCTCTGCAAAGAAGGGTGGCGGCGGCTTGGACTGCTCCGGAGTGTCTCCCAGCAGTGGGCAAGTCTTTGTCGCGCAAATACCGTCCAGCCAGTAGCGACCCCTGCTACTTGTCCAGGCACCCAACTCCAGAGAGTTTGGTGGTGCAGGCGGCTACGGCCCCGGCAAAGCAGGTGTCATATCCTACCATCCCTCCGGATAGGGACGACAAACATTTTGATGGATGGGCGAAGAAAGTGTTTTCTTCAGGGGGTATGGCGCTTCCGGCGGCCAACTCTGTATGTGCCTTGTCTCGTTTCTCACACACTCTGTGGAACTGTGTCGCATTAGCGGCTGATCATATTCCCGAAGGGGACGAACGGGATGGTTTCTTTGCTATGGTCCAGGATGGCAAGGATGCCATGTGTGAGGCCGTTCATTCAGGATTGGACATGACAGATTGTGTCAGCCGGTCCATGGCGGCGAGCACCGTAATACACAAGTTTGCGTGGTTGCGTAAGTCGGGGTTCGCTCCTGATGTGCAGTCCCGGCTCCTCAACATGCCCTTTGACGGTGAACATCTTTTTGGCAGCAAGGCTGACGAGAGCCTTGAGAGGTTGCAGACCTCCAAAGCTGCAGCGAAGTCGTTGGGCGCTGCAGTTCGACAACCTCCACCTTTTTGTCCTAGGGGACAACAATGGAGGGGAGGTTCCTTTCGTTATTACTCTTCCTTCAGTAAAGCGAGAGGAGTTGTCAGTCAAAGAGGCCACCGTAGGAGACCCAGAGGTGGAAAACAGGGTACTCGAGGTGCCAAAGCCGCTCGGACAGTTGCCTCTTTGCCCTCAAGCAACGCCGCAGCCGTTACCACTCAGTCATGAAGCCATGTCCCATGGTTCGCCGGTTGGGGGAAGGCTGGCGCAGCATCTTGTAGAGTGGCGTGCCATTACTTCAAATGTGTGGGTTCATAACCCACGGCTAATGTCTTCCCTTTCGGCAGAGGCCTCACGACATTCCACCAGGGAACCTCTCTTTGAAGAGTCCGGATCCGCTCTTTGCGCAGGAAATTCAAGCCCTGCTGGAGAAAGGCGCCATAGAACTGGTGCATGTAGCGGAGAGGAACAAGGGATGGCATTCCCCTTATTTTTTGATTTCGAAGAAAGACAGGGGTTTGAGACCCATCATGGACTTGCGCGGTTTGAACAAGCTCCTCAGGAAGGACAATTTCAAGATGGTTACTCTCTCTCAAGTCCTCCAGGCCCTTCAACTTCAGGACTGGTTGGTGTCTCTCGACCTCAAGGACGCTTACTTCCATGTGCCATTCCATCCCAGGCACAAGAAGTACCTGAGGTTCGCGGTTGGCGACTCGCACTTTCAATTTCGGGTCCTGCCGTTCGGATTAACCTCCGCCCCGAGGGTTTTCATCAAGCTCATGGTGGTGGTGGCAGCGCATCTCAGGCAAGGGGGGATTCACGTCTACCCCTACCTGGACGATTGGTTGATCAGGGCGAGCTCTCCCGAGATCATCTGTCCGTCACCTGCCACTCCCTCCAGGGGCTCCAGGGCTTCTCCCTCAATTTAAAGAAGTCCCACTTGGCGCCAACCCAGCAGCTTCAGTACATCGGAGCAGTGCTTGACACATCCCTGGGGCAGTGTTTTCCTCCCCAGGTGAGGGCTGTTCACATTCAGCAGATGGCACACAAGTTTCGACATGCCCAGAGTCTTCCGGCGCTTGAGTTCTTGAGGCTGCTCGGTCTCATGGCATCCTGCATTCTTCTGGCGCCAGAGGCTCGACTGCAGATGAGATCTTTGCAGTGGGCCCTCAAGATGCCGTGGTCACAGTTCTCCGGCAGGATGTCGGCCCTCGTTCAGGTGCCGCCTTCAAGACCTTCTGTGGTGGGCCGAAGAGAGCAATCTGATGAGGGGGGCTCCATTTTGGCTGCCTTGGCCGGAGGTGGCGATCGTGTCGGACGCCTCCCTCACGGGATGGGGAGCCCATGCCAACAAGTTGACAGTCAGCGGTCGTTGGTCTCCGTCGGACTCCATATCAATCTGTTGGAGCTGAGGGCCATCAGGCTTGCCCTGAAGGCTTTTCTGCCGACTTTGCGAGGAAAGAATGTCCTGGTTCTGACGGACAACACGGTGGCCATGCACTACCTCAACAAAAAGGGGGGGGCAGGGTCACTTCCTCTGTGCAGGGAGGCGATGCAGCTCGAGTTCTGGGCCATCCAGCAGGAAGTTTCCATCTCTGCAGTTCATCTGGCCGGAGACGAAAACGTGACAGCGGACGCTCTGAGCAGGCAGAGCACGATCTCTCACGAGTGGGAGCTGGCTCAGGAGATTATCCTGGAGATCTTCGCCCTTTGGGGGACCCCTCAAGTGGATCTGTTCGCCTCCAGTGTCAACCGGAAGTGCGAAAGGTTCTGCTCGCAGGAATTTCCTCCAAGAGGAGCCTTAGGAGACGCATTTGTGGTGGAGTGGTCATTCCCACTACTGTACGCGTTTCCTCCAGTCCCCGTCATCCCGCAAGTACTGCGGAGGTTACGGAAGTTCGGTTCCCGGATGATCCTCATCGCTCCGGCGTGGGCTCAGAGGACGTGGTACCCGGACCTTCTCGACTTGTCCATCTGCCCTCCACGTCTTCTTCCCTACCGAGACGATCTGCTCTGATGGGAGGGGGGTCAGGTTCTCCATCCAGAGGTCATATCCCTCAACCTTCACGCTTGGCTTCTGAAAGGTTGAGGTATAGGGATTGGGACCTCCCTGAAGACGTGATGGAGGTGTTGCTCTCGGCCAGACGGCCTGCAACAAAGTCTCTGTACCGTTGCCGTTGGCGTAAGTTCTGCGACTGGTGCAGAGTTAAGAATGTGGATCCTTTGCATGTGAGATTCCCATGGTTCTGTCTTTTTTGCTTTCTTTGGCCCACAGGGGCTTGCAAGTGGGTACCATTAAAGGTTACCTGGCGGCGCTGTCCATATTTAAGCGCTCGTCTGAAGAGTGTTCCTATTTTAAAATCCCTTTAATTTCTCAGTTTCTGAAAGGGCTCACTAATGTGTTCCCTCAGTCACCTTTCCTGGTGCCCGGTTGGGATTTGAACCTTGTTCTCAAGTTTCTAATGGGTGCTCCCTTTGAGCCTTTGCACTCTTGTCCTTTGAGACTGTTAACTTTTAAAACTGTATTTTTAGTTGCGGTCACTTCCGCTCGCAGAGTGAGTGAGTTACAGGCACTTTCAGTTAAGCCACCCTTCACTGTGTTTCATAAGGACAGGGTTGTCCTTCGAGTTCGTCCTTCCTTTCTTCCGAAGGTGGTGTCGGAATTTCATTTAGGCCAGAAGGTTGTTCTTCTGGCATTCTATCCTCCTCCACATCCTGGTAAGGAAGAGGAGAGGCTCCATAGGCTTGATCTAGGAGAGCGTTAAGCTTTTATATTTCACGCATGTCCCGGGTCGGAGTGGACGATCAACTCTTCGTTGGTTACGCTGGAAAGCGTTTAGGACAAGCTGTGACGAAACAGACTTTGTCTCGCTGGATTATTTTGGCCATATCGGAGTGTTACCGCTTGGCGGGTAAGGACCCACTGGCCGGCTTGCGGGCCCATTCTACCAGGGGTATGGCTGCATCTACTGCCCTACAGAGGGGTGTTCCTATTCGTAACATCTGTGATGCAGCCACCTGGGCTTCAGTACATACTTTTGTACGTCACTACTCCCTCGAGTCCATCCGAGGACAAGATCTGGCCTTTGGCAAGGCAGTCCTTTACTCCGCAATTTGATTGGGCATTCTAAATTTGGTTTTCTAAATTCTTTTCCCACCTCCTTGCTTTGGGTACTGCTTTGGGAGTCTGTCATAGATATGGAATACGTTGGAGGACCCAATTCCCTCGAAGAACAAGTTACTCTCTTACCTGGTAACGTTCTTTCGATGGGATGGTCCGACGACGTATTCCATATCGCTCCCTCTCTACCTTCCCCGCTGCTGAATTTCTTATGCGATTGCAGCTTACGTTTCTGCAAGGCTTTGTGTGTCTGACTGGAGGAAGACTGGTGGCACACGTTCTGGGGAAAAAACTACAACTGAGGCTACGGGCGTTGTGCGTCCTACTTATCACATCGGGTAACGTCGGTCGTTGGAGGAGGTCCTCGAGGGCGGCGCATCGACGTCATTGACGCAAACGCGGAAAAATTTCCTAAGCAGATGGAATACGTCGTTGGACCATCCCATCGAAAGAACATTACCAGGTAAGAGAGTAACTTGTTCATCTCGTTCAACAAAGCTGGGCCAAATCTGGACTTTGACTGATGGTCCAGTTTGACCTTGATATACAAAATGCAAACTTAAAAACAACTTTTAGTAGCCCCTGCCGTGACTGTGGCAAAGCAGTTACGAGTAGCATACCAGCATACCGGGTGGCTAAGCTCCACATATCTGGTGGCACACGCTCCTTATGCAGCAAATCGACCAACCGGCTTGAATCACAACTTGTCCACAAAGAGAGGACCTGCAGACAATCCTTCTCTTGTCATGCACCTACGCTCTGGACCTCGACCCCGGTGTCGACGTGGAATGCCCCAAAAATTCTCCAGTTTCACAAAACTCTCAAAACATGGCTCTTTCAACACCTGACCAAGGACTAATTCCAATGGACGCACAGCACTCACAGTACAGTGCTACTGTTAAAAGATGCCAGCCCAAAATGCCAGCTACTCACACAGCACTCTGCTGCTCTCGAGCTAGGTCCCCGCTTTAAACAATAAAATAAAAATATAAAAATAAAAATAAGAAAGCATAATAACGTTTCTTAAAATGTCATTTATATTTTAACTCCCCGGCTGGCGTTATTTGTTTTGCTGTGAATCAGAAGACAATAAACGTGCCCCTTCCTTTATAATCTGCACGCCACAGAATCAAAGGGGCTGATGGTAAATATACACATGTTCGCTAAAGAAGCATCTGTATTCAGAAAAGATAGACCTCTCCAAAGGGTTTTCAACAATCAGACAATGTTCCCCCTTTGTTGCAGGGCATTGAACACTCTTGGGGATTAGTGAAATGCATGATGGGCATCATATTCTACAGTTCGATAGTAAAACCAGCACAATCACCCTTTGAAATATGCATTAGGTAACTTGTGCTAGTATAATCTATGCACGACAAAGCTGCCTCCCTACAAAGGACGATCTTTACCTGTGTTGCTGTGAATTGTTTCTTCGTATTCCTTCGAAATATATTGATTGTGTGAGGTGATGAGATACGTGCAGTTTGGGGAATGGTGTTACAAACATCGCCATCTGACATTACTTTTCCCAAGAACCATATATTTATCCTTTTTTCCACTGCCTTTTTGCATTTCAATACCTTAGATGGTGAACATGCTGCTCAGTCAGCGACCAGATCTTTCAAAACATAATGTAATAAGGACAGTGTTTTGGGACACGCCCTTTCCGATAATCATTAAGAAAGGTTTTCGTTTCGGTACTGCTATCTGTTCTGATTTATGGCAGCCACTCAGTGTGTCACGTGCCTAAACGTCTGGAGCTTTCTCTGCAAACTGAAGCTCTGTGATGATGTATGTTTAGCAAGCGAAAATTTGGGTCCAAAATATTTTGCTTGGAAATTCAAAGCCCGAATGCTATTTAAAGATGCAAAAAGGGTTCTCAAAAATGAATATAAAAAAAGTAAATATATGAGGAAGGTGAGACAAAACCTTAAATACATGCTTTAAACATTTTTAATAACATCACACGTGACACCTTACAGGCATTGTTTTAGAGAAAACAATTCCTCGAAGCCGCATTCAGCACTGTAAGCAGTTTTTTATTTTCAATGTATAGTGGATACAAGATTCAGCTGTGGTCGCTATTTACGCAGCGTTAAACCTACAACCACCTCAATAACTGATTAAAATATATCGGCCTTGAAAAAGCGCAGAATTGGGAATGAAATGTCCTTTCAGAAAATGAAAACCATAAAGTAAATGGATATTTTGTAGGTTAAATATTGAACTTGAGCACGCTCGAAAACCAAAAGTTCAATGGTTAATTATTTTGCCAATCATCTATAATTTGATAATAAACATATTTTAGCACCTGTGGGGCGTGGTTTTCTCTATAGCAACCTCCTTGCCTACTAACCAATCTGGAAGCCTGGTTTTCACCAGCACATGCCATTAAAAAGTAAAGTAAAGGAGGTTTTAATGGATGGTGTAGCCCCATTGCAGGAGGCCATGAAAAAGGGAGGCCTATGAAGAGTAATTGTGGCGCTAATTGTTATGATCTTTCACTAATAAAGACGCTGGAAGGTTATGGAAACTCAAAGTGGCAGGAAGCGCTGCAGATCACATGTTGCTTGCTGGCTGCATTCCAGAGCAGACCTGGTTTGATCATTTTAGAGATTTGTAAAGCGAGGATAGATCTTTCGATGAACACAGGCGCCCAGCGGTAGTTAATGAATATAGTCCGCTAGAGCTTGAACAAGCACCCTTATTCATTAGTTATGAAGATGTTAGGTCAGCTACACTCTGCCCAGAATACAGACAAAGATACTGGGCGGGACAAAATCCATATCGATTTTTGCATCTCTGAACCTAAGATTTGGAGTCTGTATGTTATTAGATTGTTCAATGCAGTTTTAGAATCCAATACTATCACATCATCCTGGACTATGACTGAAATCTGCCTATATATAAAAGGGTGGCAGGGACCTACCATGTAAATAAAGGCTGATTTTCTAGCTTGACACGAGTGACATTTTTGGAAAAGCAGTACTAGGGCATCTTGAGAGCTGGATTGATGAACGGATTGATCATCGGCAAGCAGGGATCCAACCCAGTACGAGTACAATAGACCAAAGTCTTCACCCACAGCTACTGTATAATAAATCTGCGACTTTGCGGAAAAAAATGTGTGCTCGGTTTTTATAGATTTCAAGATATAGTACTGAGGTCCAAATTATGGGAAGTTTTAGTAGGTATGAGTATGCCCCCATCTTTACTGTGGCCCATCTATTTAAATGATGAGGCCGTGGTTAGATGCAAGCTGGACGGGAGCACAACAAGGGTGATGGGTATTGAGATGGGAGTGCGCCAAGGTTGCGTTCTCACTCCTAAATTATTTTGTTTATTTATTAATGGGGTTTTTAATATGTTGCTTGAACTTCCGTCAAATGCACCATCACTGATGGGAGACAACATTCCGATTTTGCTGTTCGCCGATGACGTCGTACTCACGTTGCTACCAAATGTATTACAAATTGTACGCCCAGTGGACTAAAGCCCTAGTATTCCGAGACAATAGGGCCATTGGTAAGACTAGGAGTACGTTGGACATAAACGGGGGATTCTATTGAGCAGGGAGTCACTTATGATTATCTCGGGTTGCGAGTAAGAGATGTCTTTAGGTGGACCGCCCAAATACTGAAAGCTGGTCTGACCCTAACAAGGTATAGTGTCACGATTTATAGGTTCACCCAGGAGCATGGCAACACAGCCGTTTGAGTGTCTATCAAATCCTATAAATTGCAGGCTAGACTTGCTGCCCTGTATGGGGCAGAACTATGGGGGCATGCTAATTGCAGTTCACTTTCCATAATTGAAAATAATTTTGCAAAGAGTTTATTGGGCTTGCCAACCTAGTGCTCCAAACCTGGCTGCTTATCTGGAGCTGGACCGTCAGAGATTGGATTCACTTTGTAGGTTTAAACCCATTTATTTCTGGAGAGACTTTGGACTACAGCGAAACTGCGTTAATATAGTGAGACAGTAAAGGATCTCATTACCTCGCTCCCGTAGCTCTTGCAAGTAAGGAATGAACCTGCTATTGGCCTAAGTACATCCTGGGTTCAACATGAGTTGATGAGCGCCTCATCCAAGCTTGTGATTAAAAGAGCAGTTGAGGCCAAAGCAGTAGTAGGTATTTGGAGTATGGTCAACCAGAAACCCAGGTTAAAACATTGGCATTGCAAGTTAACTTTTGGATACGAGGAATATCTGGATGTTGTGCAGCCCAAATGGTTGATCATTGTATATCAAATTGCGATTAGACATTTTACCAGTGAGACAATGGAGTAATAACTGGAGCAACGGCAGAGTGGAAGCATGTTTTTTTTGTGGCAATTTACCAGAAAGCATTACTCACTTTAATTGGCCCGGGTTGTCTACATTTTAGAAAAGCTTATTTGAAACCACTGTTTCTGGCCAGTTAAAATCGCACAAAGGCTCAGGCTATGATATTGTGCCCCAACTTGAATGATAGCTTGTGTGCAATTATCTGTCCAGAGCTTGGAGGCGGAGAATGGCAAAGTTGGGTTAATGCATTCCATTTGTGAGTCTGCACCGTTTAATGGATTTCTGGTGTGATAACCTTTGGTCGTTTTACATGTGGGGCACTGCTGGCGAAAGGTTTGAGAATTTCCTTTGGAGATCTCCCGCATTTGTATTTTTAAATGTTCGCATGCCTGTTTTAAATTATGGGTTTTCTCACTTTTTAGGGGCTTATGAACTTGATTTGTGATTGCGATTTTTATTCTGTCTATATTCTAATGGAATTC
Organism: Ambystoma mexicanum; assembly: GCF_040938575.1. NCBI lineage: Eukaryota > Metazoa > Chordata > Amphibia > Caudata > Ambystomatidae > Ambystoma > Ambystoma mexicanum. The sequence continues at coordinate 1,481,466,891 of NC_090923.1, read as the reverse complement.
TATGCACAAAACACTTTCCTCCTTTCAGGAAAAAGAGCTTGTGATAATTTGAATAGTTGTGATATTAAAAAAATGTAAGCTTCTGCTTGTTCTTACTGATCTGAAAAGGCACATCGAAATGTTTTTACAAGTTTTACAAAACTGCATACTTACTGTACGATTTCTCATGGCATCAGTTCAGTGTCCATGGAGCCGTAGTGTCAGTTATTGTGTCATATTTCCCACACAGACACGGACTTCCAGTCTCCCAGTGTTTTGGCGCTATCTTAATGCAGGGCGCCAATGTCTGCAGAAATGGAACCTTACACTCCCTTCTCAAATGTGTACTACCCAGGGGGAGTACTGGCAATATTTGGCTAGGGGGGGGGGGGTGCTCTCAGTCGAACATGAGCTGGCATGGCAAAATACCCATACCAGGCTTCCTGCCCCTCCTCAGCCCACAACACAAAACACATACCTGCACCCTGTGTACCCACTAACCACAACATAAGACCCTGACTTGCCATCCTGCTGCCTCCTCACTAGTATGTTTAACATACATTTTTAAAATTCGTTATATGGTATTTATAATGCGTGTGTACACAAGTGTTTCTAGGCGCCACAAGATAAGGAAGGTGGGACATAGGGAAGACAGGACAGCTATCCTACTAGGCCTTGTGCCATTCGGATTGTGCAAGTGCGACAACAAAAATAAAAGGGAGAGGGGCAAGTGCTGTCAGGGCACCAAGGCTTTGATTAAGTGCTACAAGGGCAGCGCAACTCTGGGTAAAAGCATTGAGGGCAGGGGGCAGTAGGAGTTAGTTACAGCCCCTAAGTGCGCAGTAGGCTTGGAGGCAGTGCAGGAAGACTAGTAATGGAGCGGCCTGGTACCCGGTGAGACTCTGAGGGTACCTAGAGACCAGTCAGGGCAGGCAGACAGGAAGGTTAGCAAGGAAGGGGGAGAGAGAAGGCAGAGGAGAAAAGGAAGGTCTTGAGCAGCTTCCAGAACTTCAGGTGGTCCGGCTCAAGTTAGAGAGGGGCAGGGAGGCCGTTCCAGAGGGAGTCACCTGCAGACGATAGAGATCTACCCCCAACTCGCAGCTTGGAGAAACGTCTGACCCTCAGAGAGTTCGAGGGTGCTGAGCAAAGGGCTCTAGAAGGAAGGTATTTAGGCAGAGAGAGTTGTATATAGTTCTGGCCCCGGCCCCAGATAGCCTTGTGGATGATGCAAAGGGTCTTGAACTTGATTCTTGCAGCAACTGGGAGCCAGAGCAGAGATTGCAGGGCTGGAGACATGTGGTCCCCGGGCTTGAGTCCAAGGATAAGTCTTGCAGTACTGTTCTGGATTAGTTGATGAGGCGAAGAGTAGAGTTAGGCAGATTGAGAAAGAGGCTGTTGCAGTAGTCCACCCTGGAGAGAATCCGAGTTCTGGAGACAGTGAGCTTCTAGGGGAAGGTGAGAAAAGATAGAATACCTCTGAGGAGGTGCAGCTCGAAGTGGGCCTTCTTGGCAAGGTCTGTAATGTGAGGAGAGAAGGAGAGAGTGGAGTCGAAGATGACGCAGAGGTTTTTTGCCTCCGAAGAGTGCGAGAGGGAAAGCAGGAGCAGGGGTCCCACTTAGCAAAATATCACTCTTACTGGCATTGAGGCAGAGATCATTGTAGGGGCACCATTTCTGAATCGCAGATAGACAGTCAGGAATGAGCAAGGAAGGAGAAGAGGCAGGGGGAAGGCTGAGAGAGAGCTGTGTGTCATTCGCATAACGCTGGAAGTTAGAGATCAGGTGGGCCAAAGGTACCATGTAGACATTGAAGGGTGGGAGGATAGATCCCTGGGGGACACCCCAAGTGGAGAGAGAAGTGGAAGGTCAGCCATGCCACAGCCTGATCCGTGATACCCAGGATCTTGTGGAGACGATTATCAGGATGGCGTGATTGACCATATCCCTGGAGGTTCACGCTTACTCCTAACGTGGGCCCTGGCCTTTTAGCACTCAACCACCCATGCACTTCATCTGTGGCTCACCCATGAGCCCGGACTCCCCGGCACGTATGCCCTCTTCTTGCTGCACTTGAACATTCTGAATAACAACAAGGCATAGTAGGTCCGTCCTTCCTTTGCCTGTACTACTCTTATTAAATATTGTGTTTTGTAATGTATTTCACTCCCTTGTTCCCTCCCTTCGGCGTGTGGGCGTTTTGAAACAGTATTTTATTTGCTGTATAACCGCCTAATAAGCAAAAAAAAAAAAAAATAAATAAAAATCAAAGACAGAGGAGAGTTCCAGGAGGATGAGGACAGTGGGGGAGCTAGAGTCAAGGTTAGCGAGCAGATCTTCACAGGTGTTCAGAAGATCACCTTCAGTGCTTTGAAGCTAGACTGATGGTTGTGTCGGCAGCCGACAGATTCAGTGCTAAGGGTTTGCTGGGTGATGGGCAGCTTTTCCAGGAGCTTACCCAAGAAAGGAGTGATGGATATCGGGCGATAGTTTGCCAAGACAGGAAGGACCAGCACAAGGCTTTTTTTTAGAAGGTGGTGCACAAGGGATTGCCTGCGGAGAGAGGGGAAAGATCCAGTGGCGAAAGAGTGATTACAGAAATCGGCCAAGGCTGGAGCGAGGGAAGCAATGTGGTCCTTGATTAGTTCTGGAAGAGGAGGGGAACACCTGTTTGGAAGACACTTTCATAGATCATACTTGCCTAGAAACTTTATCAGGTGTTCTAGAAGAGAGTGAGGAAAGAAGGAGAGGAGGGGGAAAGGCAGCCAAAGGAGGCCTGAGAGAGGTAGAGGGGGAGAGTGAGCAAGAGGAAAGTGAGGACAGGATGTCCTGAGTTTTAGTGGTGAAATGAGAGGCCAGAGCCGAGCAGAGGGCCTGTGAGGGAACAGGAGAGTAGGAGACTGCAGTAGGATTGGCTAGCTCCTTCCAGATTTTAAAGAGTTTGACAGAGTTGTTGGCGGCCTCAGAGACGCAGGCTTGAATATGGACACTCTTTTTGTAGACAACAGAGAGTATGTTTTGTCTTTGGAGCAGGCGGCAGAGGAGACGCCCAATGCCCTCCACCTCTGCTCAGCTATCCTGCATTTACGTTTCAGGGCGGCCAAGTCAAAGTCATACCAAGGGTTGCACTTGGAAGAAGGCTTTCGGACGGATCCTCATGACGGGGGCAAGGATGCCCAGAGTGTTGGAGATCGAAAGATGCAGTTTGGCGAGGGCTGTGTCAGGGTGTGAATCAGCCGCAGCAGTAGGAGGAGCAGAGAAAGTGGCTGCAAAGGTCTGAATGACTGAGAAGGCAGGTGGCAGTCCTGGGGTGGGCTTTGTCTGGGGGACAGGAAGAATCCGGTGGTAGGAGAGCAGAAAGTGGTCAGCCCAAGAGAGAGTAGTGAGAGGTTTAGAGAGGGGGATGTCTGAGGAGATGAGCACATCTAAGGTGTGTCGGACCAGAGGATAGAATGGAAAGTGAGAGAGAGTTGCAAAGGTTGCGGAAGAGTCCAGAAGAGAGATCGGCGGCATCTAGGTGTATTTTGAGATCTCTGAGGAAGAGAAGTTGAGAGGAAGAGGCAAGAAGAGAATAGGTTAAGTCTGCCCATTCTGAGAGGAATAGTGCAACCTGGCCAGGTGGCCTGTAGACCGTGGCCACTGGCCACAGTTAGAGAGAGGCCAGGAGAAATAGAGAGCCTGCAGACCAGGCATTCAAAGGAGGAATAGGCCTACGTGGGAATGACAGAAGCATGAACCCATTCAGGAAAGATCAGGGCTACTCCACCTCCGAGCCGATTGGTTCTGGGCTTGGAGAGGATTTTATAGCCCTAAGGGAGGAGAGTGTCAAAGGTTGTGACAGAGTTGGCCGTGAATATATATATATATATATCTGTGAGAGCAACAACATCAAGGTCAAGGTCTTCGAGGAGGTGGCAGATGTCAGAGGAGCGTTTGACTCTGTAGATTATAAACCCATATGAGTGAGGCGTTCTCTACAGATAAAGAAAATAAGGCATAGTGATGAAATGTGATTTGCTCAGGATCACATAATGTATGAAGTCTGGAAGGTAGGGATTTGAGCCCTGTCTCCCTGGTTCACAGTTTCCAATTCAGATATTAGGGGAGACTCCATCTTCTCCTATTCAATCTTCAATATTAGAAACAAAACAAAAGTCTAAGATTATAATTATAATGAAAATGTACTATAATTATAATCTTGGTCTGTAAAGGTGTGTGCTTTCAAAGCCCCAGGTCACATTACAAAGCAACCTGAAACATATGTTCATAAAGCAAGTATGCATCACTTTGCCAGAAGAAAGACAGGGGGTCAATCCAGTCTCACAATCGGATGCAGTAGCATGCAGGTCAGACATAGATCTTGGCAACAGTCAACCTGCTGATCTACCATCATCATCCGGTGCCCATCCCTTGCACCACATTCTCAATGCTCCCCGTTTCCTCCAATGTATTTATTTGTACATTTGGTTTTAAAATTAAAAAACTTAATATGTTAAATGCATACATACTTTCATTAAAAGTACAGACAAAATTCATAGATTCATTTATTCATTCATGCTCATATTTAAGATACCTCCATAAAATAGTGAATATTCATATTATTATTACACTAGCATACAAATCCCTGATTGCCTACAAATACAGGGCACATTCTTGTTTTCCTATCCTGGGTCAATCGCAAATGATGGAACTGTATTATTGCAAGCACTTCAGGCATAAATAATTAATTACTTCAGCCAACATTAAGATTGTTACTAAAGCCGGCAAGTTGGGAATTAATAATTAATTTCATCCAACATAAGTGTTTGCCTAGATGAGCAACTAGTGTCATCTTTTCTCCTAATACCATTCAGGTTCTGGTTCATCCAATAGCTTATAACATGCTTTTATAAAATGGATGGTTGCAATATAGGAGCTGCCATTCTATGACAAGACAGGAGGCTCGCATTATGCTTATCTTTCTTTATTACTGCCAACTCAGCATTTCAAAGGTTCAACTTTAACTTTTCCTTATTTTTTTTTTTTTTTTTTTTACATAACTTAGGAAAAAAAAAAAATGTAAAAGTTACAAGTTTCTTATCTGAACAAATTTCACAAAAGCTCTGTGAACCATCAGTCCCATGATCCTGAGGTCCTTTGTAGTCCTGACCTCCTCTAACCCACCAATCCGGGCATAGGTCATAGTATAAACTCTCTGCCCTCTCAGGTCCCTTCCTCTTTCTTTTTGCTGCCTCAGTGAGATAAGTGCTTACCTAATACTTTCATTATGTTTAGAGTTGGGCACTAAATTTGTGTATGTCTGTGAGGATTTAGATCGATGGGTTGTGTACTACAGGAACGATTGGTGTGGTAGTAGCCGTTCGAATTATTTATCAGTGCGTAACTATTTTCATACAGCGCGTACTTCCCCAGCCCGTTCAAAGGAGAGGCGGGGTGGAGCCGCGAGCAAAGCCGCTCGTCACAGGCAGCCACCCCGCTCTCCATGTGTAGTACCACAGGTTTGACTCCTAAGTATGCGCTAAACATTATGAATATCCCTTATAACAGGAATGCTGCAAATATTTAAAGTGCGCATTACGCTCTCCGTGTGAGGTACGCGACCGTATACGCGAGCACTAGGACCCAGCGGCGCGTATTCCGGCATACGCGCGTATGCTTTCAGTCGGCTCCTGCCGCCGCATATGAGGTTTATAGGACCCAGCGGAGCAGCCTTCCTCCTGAACTTTCCCAGCATTCCCCTCGGCTCACCAACGTTCCTTAAAAAACATTGCAAAACAGAACGTTTGGAGAGAGTTGTGAGAGTCGAGTGCGGAGAAAAGATATTTGTTTTAAAAAAAAAAAAATAAATAAAAAATAGAAAGTGGGCATTTGAATTCCACACAAGACGAAGCTAGAAAAGCGCAGAGTGCAATGATACGACCAGAGGGCACCCATTCAGATGATTAGAAAACCAGCACATTAGAAAACCGCTGGACAGAGAAGTCCGATCCCGAATGCGATCGGAGTGCCCTAGGCCTGAGTTACCGGGAAAATTAGCGGATACACCAGACTTAGACCCAAAGATGGTCACCTTTGTTACTAAATCCGCCCAAGACATTAGGAAGGGTGTGGATCGTGCTTGGAGGGGTTGCCAAGACAAACTCCTGGATTTAACAGGACCGCTTGCAAAAATTATGGATTTGGCAGAAAAAGCGAAAGACACCAGTACCCCGGTAGATGTCCAGGCGTTGAGTAACTGGGCGCAGAGAGCGGTGTGCTTATTAGGAAACGCCAACTGCGCACTATCATCGGAGAGGAGAAGAGGTGTTCTCTTGAAGATTGACAAGAAACTTAGCGATCTAGCCACATATGAAGCCGGGGAGGGCGCCAAAGGCCTACTGTTTGGTGAAGCCTTCGCTAAGGAAATGTCCCAGTTTGTGGGAACATACACGGCCCTTGAAAGAGCCCAAAGCTCGATAAGGAAAATTTTCCCAGGACGTGTTTTTGCCGGGACCGGATGTTCTCGAGGTCGCTCGTCCGGTCGTTTCAACTATCAACGAAGGCCTCAAGGACCACGCGCCCAATATTGGGAAGGGCGTCAGCAAGACACCTTCTTCCCAGCAAGAGGAAGACATCCGAGAGGTTGCAGGGGAAGAGGCGCCTTCCGTCAGCACAGTGCAGCAGGTGGTGAGTACTCCAAATGTTCCTATCGGAGGGAGAACTCTCCTCTACATGCAGCAATGGCAAGCTTTATCAAGCGATGCTTGGGTTTTACAAGCAGTAGCGGGGCTGCGTCTAGATTTCACAGATATCCCCGTGCAACACAGGGAACCTTTCCCCATTCGCATGAATCAGGAGGAACAGGCGCTTTTGCACAGCGAATTAATAAGTTTGGCAGGCAAGAATGCGATAGAGCGCGAAACGATGGTAGATCGAGGTTTTCTCAGCAACATGTTTTCAGTGCGCAGGGGAGAAAAGATTCGTCCTGTCATAAACTTGAAGGATTTGAACAGCTGGTTAGTGTACAACCATTTCAAGATGGAGGGCATCCACCTCCTCCGAGACCTATTGCGTTCAGGAGATTGGTTAGCGCGTCTGGACCTCAAGGACGCATACCTAGCGATTCCGATAGCGGCAACCTTTCGGAAGTATCTGCGATTCCGATGGGGGAAAGAGATCTGGCGTTTCTCATGTCTTCCATTCGGTCTAGCGTCAGCCCCATGGGCCTTCACGAAAGTGATGAAGCCGGTAGCGGCCGCTATCAGAGAGAGAGGAGTATGGATGATTATCTACCTGGACGACATCCTAGTGATGGGATCCTCCAGGGAAACTCTCGCGAGAGATGTACGGTGGATTTTCAATTTCCTATCTTCTCTAGGGTTCTTAGTGAATTTAGAGAAATCACAATTGTCACCGGTGCAGAGACTGGAATTTTTAGGCTTCACCATAGACACAGTGAAAGCGATCTTGGAGCTCCCAGCCTACAAAGTAAGGGCGATAAAGAAAGAGCTCAGGGCCGTGATAGCGAAACAATTTATTTCCCTTCGGAATCTGGCCAGAGTAGTGGGGTTGCTTGCAGCTTCTATTCAAGCCATTTTCCCAGGTCCATTACATTATCGAGCGTTGCAAAGATTGAAAATAAAGCACCTCCGCGGAGGCTTGAAATACCATCAGATGGTGAGTCTGGATCAGGAAGCCATAGCAGAACTCCAATGGTGGTTAGAAAATATGGAAGCCTGGAACGGGAGAGCGATTTTCAGAGACGTGCCAGAGCTGACCATAGAGTCGGATGCGAGCAGGACAGGCTGGGGAGCCAGGTGTGCGCAGATTCAGACAGGGGGGAAGTGGTCGGAGGAGGAGTTGAGTCTCCACATAAATTGTCTCGAGCTTCTAGCAGGCTCCTTCGCGGTTCGAGCGTTTACGAAGGACAAAGTAAGATGTTATATACTGCTGAAGATGGACAACATTTCAGCAGTCCGTTACATCAACAAACTAGGAGGCACGAAATCCAAACCACTAGCGGAATTAGCGAAGGATTTCTGGCATTATTGCCTTCAGAACAAAATTGCAGTAACGGCAGAATATCTTCCAGGGAAGCAAAACAGTATAGCAGACTGGAATTCTCGATATCTTGTGGACTCCAGCGATTGGAGACTACACCCCAGAATATTCAGACGCCTTCAGGAGATATGGGGACCCTTAAGCATAGACCTATTTGCCTCCCGGCTGAATGCCCAGACTCCGTGATATTACAGCTGGAGGATAGACCCGGGAGCAGCGGGTACAGACGCATTCCTGCAACCTTGGAACGGAGCGCTTCATTATGCCTTTCCCCCGTTCCTGATGATCACGAGAGCTCTAGCCAAAGTCCGCAGAGACAAGGCAGAACTAGTGATAGTATTGCCCTGCTGGAGAGCTCAAGCCTGGTTTCCAGTAGCGTTGGAACTTTCTATGGATTTTCCGAGGCTAGTTCCGAACCTGCGGGACCTTCTACTCGATCCGTCCGGTCGGACCCACCCGATGATAGAAGCAGGATCCTTGCAGCTCATGGCATGCAGGGTTTCAGGAAGAGATGGCACTTGCCAGGAATTTCGGAACTCGCTGCAGACTGTATCCGAGATTCCTGGGCACCTTCCACCGTCAGGAGCTATACCACAGCGTGGAACGGATGGGCTCAATGGTGTTCACAACACAGTTTGGATCCCATTTCGGCCCTTCTAGTACACATCCTCAATTTCTTAGCTTCTAAGTTTCAGGACGGCTGTGCCTATAGAACTGTAGGAGTGTACAGATCAGCGATTTCAGCGGGCCACAACAAAGTGGAGTGTAGGCCAGCGGGAGAACACCCGGCGGTGCTGCGTCTCCTCAAGGGCATGAAGTTGCGAAGGCCACCAGGACCCAAATATTCAGTATGTCAGAGACGTGTTTCAGTTGTTCCTGAGATGGCCGGATAATGACGCTTTGTCCAGATCTCAATTATTTGGCAAACTAGCTATGCTTTTGTGCCTAGTAGCTTGCCGGAGGGTATCGGATGCTAAGGCATTGGAGATAGATAGAAAAATATTTTATCCGGAAGGAGTAGCTTTCACTATCGTCAAAAGGACAAAGACCGATTCCAGAGTGATTTCCTACCCGTATTTTACAGGAAATAAAAAACAATGTGTAGCGCAATGCATTAAAGATTATGAAGCAGCATCCGCGCAGATTAGGCCACACGGCGTAACGCAATTGCTTATAGCGCGCAGGAAACCCCACCATGCAGTAGCTACAGCGACCATTGCAAGATGGGTGAGGGAGGTGATGCAATGGGCAGGGATAGATTTATCCTTATTTGGGGCTCATTCTGCGAGAGGGGCTATGGCCTCTAGAGCGTTTGCATCAGGTGTCTCTTTGCAAGATATTATGAAGGCAGCGGATTGGTCCTCTGAGTCTACCTTTAAGACATTTTATTTCAAGCCAGTATCTGATATTCCGGATAGGGTAATAGCAAGCTTTGAACAAGCATAATGCGAGCCTCCTGTCTTGTCATAGAATAAAGATTGCCCACGCTAACAGCTCAGGAAAGTCTTCATTCTATTAAAGACAAGGAGGCGAGCATTATATCCCACCCGAATAGACGAAATGATGGGTTGAATGTGATAATAAATAAAACATTAAAGTACTTCATGTGATGATGTGTATGACACCTGAACATATACCCGCCCTTATGTGAATATCTTTGTTCCCGTAGGAGACGATCAGAAGACGTCCTGAACAAGATGGACGTGAAGCAGCGTTTATTCTAGCAAGTTGTCCCCGTTGGACCATTGGATATTCCAGCTTCGGTTCTTCTCACTTCTGGTGATACGAGTTGGACAGTTAAAGAGTTAGATGGTTTATTCTGAGAGCAAAGAAAGAGGAAGGGACCTGAGAGGGCAGAGAGTTTATACTATGACCTATGCCCGGATTGGTATGTTAGAGGAGGTCAGGACTACAAAGGACCTCAGGATCATGGGACTGATGGTTCACAGAGCTTTTGTGAAATTTGTTCAGATAAGAAACTTGTAACTTTTACATTTTTTTTTTCCTAAGTTATGTAAATAAAAAAAAAAATAAGGAAAAGTTAAAGTTGAACCTTTGAAATGCTGAGTTAGCAGTAATAAAGAAAGATAAGCATAATGCTCGCCTCCTTGTCTTTAATAGAATGAAGACTTTCCTGAGCTGTTAGCGTGGGCAATCTTTATTCTCCATTTAACATTCTCCCCCATAATGGGTCATAACCGTAAGTCTGTATGGAGATGACTTAAAATGTTGGTATGTATATCAAACGTGCCTTTGCAGAATAAAACCAAATGTTTCCAGTTTCCCCGGCACTTTACATATACAGCAACTCTGTTTTTCTCAGGGAATGTCCCTTCTTGGACCCTATACATCTAATGTACACAGCTGGTTAAGTCTGAATTGCATAAATACCCGTCAATAAATCGGACTAACTGAGGCGTGTCATTACAACGAATGGTATATCTATACTCCTTGGTCACCACCACAGTGATAGTACTGGGGCTTTTGTGACAGCCACTAGATCATCCCATTGTCCACTTGCCTGAGACCATTGGCTCGAGAGCCACTCTTGCATCGGACGCCTTCTCAAATGAGTGTGGCACTGGATAAATACACAAAGCCATCATTCCTAGAAGGTTCATAGCTTTTTGTACGGCCATCTGGCGACTGGCTACATACTGAGGGTTTTGAAACAGCATGTGTTGTACCCCCTCGTTGGAGGAGAAAACAAGGCTATCTTCCGTCTGATTCAGATCCCCAAGAAATTGCTTCTCTTGGCTGGGAACTAGACTTAATTTGTTCTCGTTGATGGAGAATCCTAATTGGAAGAGACAATCTATTGTCTTTTGGGTGTCTTGCAGACACGCCTAGTGTCTATCCTGTTATCGTCCAGATAAGGGTACACCAGAATGGACTGCCTGCTGATGTGTGCGCTACTACTGCTGGGACCTTGGTAAACACTCTTGGTGCTTAGGCTTTGCCGAAGGGGAGAACATTTAACTGATAGTCAGTTTCTCCCACATTTAACCTTAGGTATTTCCTGTGCGTTGGCAACATTGAAATATGAAAGTATGCATCTTTCATATCCAATGTTTCTATGTAGAAGGGCAATTACTTCTTGTAGAGTTGTCATCCTGAATTATTGAGGCTTGACATACTTGTTTGCAGGGCGCAGATCTAAAACAGGGTGCATGGTTGCATCCTTTTTGGGTACACGGAAGTATATTGAATAAATACCCTTGTTTACCTCTAGAATTGGGATGAGTTCTATACCTCCCCTCTGAAGCAGGCTTTACAATTCTGACTGCAGGATGAGGAGATGGTCTGGTGTCCTATTTCTTGTCTTTGGCAGATGTTAGCAGGGTCTTTGGAGAAATTCTACACAGTACCCCTGGGCCACAGTCTTAACACCCACTGATCTGAAGAAATTCCCTCCCATGCGTGGGTGAAAGATGTTACTGTCACAACCCGTAGAAGGGAAGGGTATCAACACCCCCCTCCCGAACCAGAGGCGAAATGTATACAACCCCTCCCACCGTGGTTGGCACAGGTTCCTGATTCTGAATAACCGGTAACCACGAGGCAGCCTGTGGGGGAAGAAGGATTAGGGAGAGGTTGTGGATGGGTAAGGGGATTGTAGGTAAACCGGAAAGAGGATTAGGGTAACCATTTGGATAGGAGGGGGGAGTTGGAGAAAGAATATCTTTAGACACAAAGTCACTCTTATTTGTGACTCTGTTACAACCTGCACACACCCTTGTCTCATGTACTTCGAACACCTGACCTCTCTTTACTGACTTTACCTAAAACCAATCCTGTCATATCCTGCCGGTATTTGACATCACAGCCCACGCAAGCAACACAAAAAAAAACATAACAGTGGCATGGACAATGAAATGACAAGATTAATTGGTGAAATGATTACATATAAAACATATAACATATAATTTGTCTTGATCAGGAATTAGCAGATTGCTCGATACACCTTGTTTCTTCCCCCTCCCATGTATTCACCTCATTCACAGAGGATCTTAGGCAACCGTAAATTCCCATCACCGGAGCCTGTGTTAGTTGTACAATGCGTTTACAAACATGTCCCATACTTGGTTTTCGTAACACAGTCACATATCTTCTAACATTGCCTGATGACAATTTAATGCCCCTTGTATTCTGGGAATATGCATAACATTCAAAAAGGCTACCTATCTGCGGCTCGGGAGCCTTGTGAGGACTCCCGAGCAAACGTTGTTAGGCAGTATCCGACTCTGCCGGCACTGCACCAGTTCACAGCAACTCTCTGTAAGGAAGGCATGGTATCAACAGTAAGACAGACACAAGTGACCACAGTTCAAGGGTATTTATTGAACTTAGAAAAGGATTTGAAGGGGGCCCTGTTGCACTGCGACCAAGATGGCGGCTCTTGTTTAGAGCTCCCAAGCCTGTGGCCAACTTGGACGAAAATTCTCCTGCTTTAACCAATTCTGCAGTATCTCAGAGCGAGTGGTGTGCTGTCGACGGCTCCAGTGACACACCGGTCCATTCCCAGTCTCAATCTGAGACCGCAGTGCTAAGAACGAGGGGCCGGCATCCCAGCGTTTGTGAGGGATGGCGATTGTTGCAGCCTGGCTAGCCGCGAAGACCGTCTAATTAGTCCATTATACCCGGAGTGACCTGTCTCAGTCCACTGGAGCCCTGCCAATTCCTCCTCCCCACCCCCGGCGACACAGACTGCTTCCCTGCGCCCAGATATCCGGAATACTGCCCGGTGACCAACATGTGATCCCAGCCACCGAACTGCGAGACCTGGATCGTGCCAACCGCTGCAGCGGTTCCTTCGCGCTCTGAGGTGCACCTTCAAGGATCTGCAGACCAAGACCACTGCGGCCCGCCTTGCCATCGCTGCTGGGGATGGGCTACAGGACGCCAGCGCTCCCTTACTCCAACCTGATCATCAGTCCCCAGCGCTGCGCACCATCTAAGTGGGCGGAACCAGCGGGGACAGCTGATCTCCAGGAGCCGGTAGAGGTGGGTGCATACTGACGCGGGGCAAGTTATATTTGCCCGCTCAGCTGCCAGGAGTCCTCTTCAGCAACCTCTCACGGCCCCATACTTGTTTTTTGGGCTTAATGTACCTCCCAGTTTTGGCTATCCTGCAGACTAAACCCTATGGCGGCTGTGCCACACCAGGCAATTTTTTGTACCACTGGATAGGTCCCTCACAGCACTGGCCTGTCCCGCATTGGAAACGGTGGAACCCTAACTGGAATATCTGACACCTTCAGAGTGCTCCCTGTACTGTCCCAACAAACCCCCAACTATTCTGGGCCAACATCGCCAATCAGGCGCTACGCTCTATACTGGCCAAACAACCCAGCCTGTGCCCTGACTACTTAGCAGCTACTGCGTGGCAACTCACTGCACGATTGGAACTCGTGATTGGGGTGCTGCACTTAACTTCAGGCCAGAATTAAGTTGCGTTGCTCTAAAACTTTCACCTACTGTACTGTGCGGGCCCCCTGCCAAATTACCGACCTGTCTATACTGCCGAGCAGCGAACGTGGAACTGCGCTGCTTGGCACCCTGGAAGTGCCTCCAGTGCTGCGCCTACGGAATCTCAGATCCGTCTGGACCACTACCGCCGATCTGATACACATTGAACAGGCCACACAACCCAACAAATGTTTTGAGATCTCGACAGCTGTCTCATTGTTGGTGGACGCCGGCCCATTCCACCGTTTGAGCCCGGGTCAGAGGTGCAGACCTGATCCCACGTTGAGCAGTCCTGCGGGGGCAACCAAACCCCACCGAAGCTACTTCAACTCCCTTACATCACCATTGTGGGGTGGTACAGGACCCCACGGATAGGACCCACAACACAGGTGGACAATTACCAGCCTGTGATACCTACCAGCCGGGGTACGCTCTCAACCCACGGGCTGTTATTCTAAACTCTTGATAATATGATTAAAGGGAGTGCCAATAATCAATGCTCCAAAATACCAAATCTACCACCAAGCCACAGAAAGCCAGTGAACCGACTACAGATATGGATGTGGCAGTATTCCCAACGGAACCCATTGAAACTCAATGCTTGATAGCATGCATGCAGGAACTGTTACCCAAGGTATACAGCAAACTTGATGACATGACCGGTCAGATAGCACAGCGATTAGAGCGCTCGATTTGACATCCGTGCAGAGCCTGCTGACGCAGGTTCGAATCCCGGCAGGGCCAAACTCTGCCTTTCATCCTTCCGAGGTCGATAAATGAGCACCACATACCGTGGGAAATAAGCAGCGCTCAGATACCTGAGGGTTCGTAGCGCTATATAAATGCACAAACAAACAAACAAACCATCGATTCCATAGAAATGTGCATCAACAAGACTGCCCAGCGGCTAGCAGAGGCTGAAACGCGAGTGGACACTGAGGAATGAACTTGCCACTCTGTCCAGGCAGGTGCTTCAGGTGGAGAAGAACGACAACGACCTGGAGTCACGCTCCCGCCGCAACAATATCCGCATCATAGGCGTTCCCGGGAGTAACAATGAAACATCACTGGAGCAGTGGATAGAGTCTACCCATCTCGCACTCCTGGGGAATCCGAAATTATCGCCACAATTTGCAATTGAACGTGCCCACAGATCCCTGGCACCTAATCCCAGACCCGGTGCATTTCCACGGCCCATCATCGCCTTCATTCTCAACTACTGGGACCGCAATGCGTTCCTCTGTGCAGCTCGCGAGCAAGGGCACTTCATGTTAGGCTCGAACAGGATACACATTTAACCCGACTTCTCAGTGGCCGTCCAGCAAGAGAGAAAATCCTTCTTAGCGGTCAAGGAGCGATTTAGTGATGGTAACTTGAAATATGCAATACTATACCCAGCAAAATTGCGCGTTGAATGCAACAATACAACTTTCTTTTCTACATTGCCTCACAAGGCTATGAAGTTCCTTGATGAGGCCTTGCCAAGATTGGGCTTGGTAGATGCGACTGGCTCTCCTTCATACTCTCGCGTCCCGCGGAGGTGATGAAATTTTACATACTTCTACCTTCATGTTGGTGTCCAGGGGATGTTGAAAATACGCACTCTCATATTTGCTTGATTTCAGCGGATAATGAGTATGCCACTCCGGTTGGGGTTAATTTGATAAGAGGCATGTGAACATCTAACCTTCTATCTATGTCTAAGTCCTAAATTGGCCCGGTGGGTCCGATTGGCAGCTTCCCCCATGCAATGTTGCGTTGATAAGTTGGGGTGTTATTGTTGGGTTTGCATCTCCCAGGTTTCGAGGGGGATGAGGTAGGGGGTGGTGAGGGACGGTTGGGGTTGTTAAAATGTCCCTTGACCCACAGAACGCTTACAAACAATGGAGAGATGAGTGGGAGAGGAGGGCTGACAGGGAGGGCAATGTTAATCGCCTTGCATCCAGATGTGGAGACATAACCTGCCTTAGTTGGAATGTCCAGGGCCTGGGGAACCCAATTAAACATCAGAAAATACACCTGTATGTTGAAAGGCATAAGGTCTAGATCTTGTATTTACAAGAGACACATGCCCCCTCAGCAATCTGCGAGGAATTTGCTAAAAACTGGGGGGAAAAAAACGTTCTTATACATCCTACTCATCGCAGTCTTAGGGGGGGGGTTATGATATTGATACATAGATCTCTCCCATTTCAGTGCAGCCATACAGGAGCAGACTCATTAGGTAGATATGTCTTGGTGTATGGGACTCTTGCGGGCAGGGAGATGCTGTTGATGAATGTGAATGGTCCCAATGTGAATGACCCGCAATTTTATGGGGATATTTTGCATGACCTTGCTCGTTATCCACTAGTCCTTATTTTGTGGGGGCGGGAGATTTTAACACCATCCTGAATCTGGAATTGGATAGATCCACCCACACCCACAGAGACCCTACCCGAGCCGCCTCTACTATCAAAGAG
Source organism: Ambystoma mexicanum (assembly GCF_040938575.1). NCBI lineage: Eukaryota > Metazoa > Chordata > Amphibia > Caudata > Ambystomatidae > Ambystoma > Ambystoma mexicanum. Next base: position 1,481,450,944 of record NC_090923.1, on the reverse strand, counting down.
GGTATGAATTCCCCAGAACTCATGGCTGCTTGGCGGGTACTGCACACTGACGATCACTCATACACTTTCTACTCCACAGTCCATGACTCCCTCCCCCGCATTGACATGTGGATCATTTCTAACAGCTTACTCCGAGGCGTCAGAGGCGTCGCCATGCTCCCTCGCACCTACTCTGAACATTCTCTGGTTAGCATCTCCCTAACACTACCTACGCTCTCCAGGCCCCGCAACAACTGGAGCTTTAAACCACGGACCACATAAGATGGTGCATTTGCATCCACTATTAACGACCACGTACACTTGTTTTTGTAAAAAGAATTTAGGCTCAGTGCCCTCATCTAGTAGACTATGGAAAGCCTTTAAGGTTTACATCCGGGGAATCGTAATGTCGACAGAGTTCAGTGTTCTCAAAGCAATCCGATATAGTATAACACAATGTGAGGATAGACTGCATGAACTGGAGCAGGAACTAACCGATGACCACCCCGCAGCCACACTTGCACAGATTAGGGATACCATAGATACCTTTAGGGCCCATGCAGAACGTGAAGTAAAACATTTTAACACTCCTATGTCCGCTAGGAAATACGGTTAAGGGGATAGGCCTGGCAGGCTGCTTGCTCCTATGACATGGCAGGAGCATGGCAGTGGATGTATCCCGCTCGTACGAGACGCATTAGGTGAGCTGGTCCACACGCCTGTGGCCATTAATGGGGTATTCGCTGCGTTTTATCGGGACCTCTACACCAACAAGACACATGCAAGCGAGAAGAGATTGACTGGTTTCTTGACACACTCCCACTCAGTCAAATATCACAAGACAACAAGGCCCTACTGGATCTCCCAATCTCGATAGTCCACATTACTCAGGCAATTGAACACTTGCCTACTGGTAAGGCCCCTGGTACGGATGGCCAAAACACTGAATTTTATAAGCGCTACAAAGAAACTCTGTCCCCATACCTCCTCCAGGTCTGGCATGAATCTCTCGAGTCCCTATTACTTCCAGGAACCATGCGAGAGGCAGTCATCACGGTTTTGTTGAAACAGGGTAAACCCGCAGATCAGTGCGGCTCATAACGCCCCATGTTCTTAATACGGATGTGAAAATATTTGCAAAGATATTGGCTACTCGTTTGATGTTGGTCATGCCATACATTGTTCATCCTGATCAGTCGGGATTCATCCCTGGTAGGCTAGGGTTTCGTCCCTGGTCCACAGCACTTAACCTCCGCCTCCTCTTTAATAAACTGGCACAGATAGATCCTAAGGCCCACGCGGTAGCAGCCGCATTAGATATTCAAAAGGCATTAGAATCCGTCTCTTGGCGGTTCATGTATGCCGTATTAAAGTGCGGGTTTGGTCCGGGGTTCTTCGAGGCCTTACACCTCCTTTACACTACTCCAGTGACCAGGGTCAATCCGAATGGGCTACTCGCCTCACAATTTATGATGGGCCGTGTCACCCGTTAGAACTGCCCCCTGTCGCCCCTAATATTTGCCATTATAATTGCACCTTTGGCAGATTTAATAAGACTTTAACACAGACATCGTGGGGTCTGGATAGCGGCTGAACCACAGATCTCCCTACACGATGCATTAGTATACATTCGAAATCCCAAGGAACATTTAAGGCCCATTATGGAAGTAGTTCTGAACTTTGGAGAAATGTCAGGTCTGCGAGTGAATTTCAGCAAGTCTGAGCTCTTTCCGCTAACAGATGTCAGTCCCCCTCCTGCAGAACTACAGGGGTTCAAGTGGGCTCCGACAACTATATGCCACCTGGGCGTGACAGTAAGTAGGTACTGCCCCGACGATGCATGACTGCAACTACAACACATTTATGACTCAGCTGTGAGCTAAGATTACGGGCTGGGTCTACCTCCCCATCACAATAGCAGGCAAGATTGCGCTCCTCAAAATGACAGTTCTTCCTAAACTGCTATATCTCGTCCTTAATATACCACTGTGAACCGGGCGATCCTTTTTTCAGGAGCTAGAGAGCGAAATCTGCAAATGCATATAGCACTCTGGGGCGGCACGATTGCAAGTGGGACACATTAACACAACCATTTGACAGGGGAGGGTTTGCTGACCCCAACTTCAAGCTATGCTGGATGGCTGCACAATCACAGTACGCAGCCCTTTGGTTTGGTGATAACCCACCCCCTCCTCACACACTGCTAGAGAGGCACTCAGTGGGAAACGGGGACCTGCGCTCATTAGTTTACCCCGATGTATTTGTCGACGATTGCTGCTTCGACCCTGCTAGCGTCACAGCGCTGGCCTGGCGTAAAATATGGAAGGTAATAGACGTACATGCCCCATACCATGAATACTTTCCCCTATGAAATTGTGTCCCTTCCCTACCGCAATCCGGGCGGCATAGACACAACAGGGATTCCACACATTGGGATCATTATATCTGGAGGATAACTTCATCCAAACCTCTGATATCCCAGGGCTTGCACGTGGTACATCCTCTCAGTGGCTGCAATATGCAGTCCTGCGAAGAGCATGCAAGAAACTATGGAGCTGCTTCCTAGCCAAACCCGAGAACTGTGCACTACTGGGGTTCGCACTGACAGCACATGACAGCCATAGCCGAGTGTCGTCCCTATATCACCTAATCCAAAAACATACAGGGGTAGTACATCATAAAACGCATGCTAAATGGGTGAAAGATCTCCAACTGGACGTAACAGATGATCTCTGGTTAGGCATTTGCATACAGATCCACAGGGTATCATTCAATTCCTGCTTCCGAATGATACAGCTTAAAGTGTTGCACTGGTACCACTACACTCCGAATAGTATACGCATGTTCTCAAATGCGGGTACCGGGACATGCACACGCTGCAGACTTGCTCATGCTAGATACTTCCATATGGTGGGGGACTGCCCGCGGCTTGTGACCTTTTGGGGAGATGTGTGCAACACTGTTAAAAATGACTGATACAGATGTCCTCCCACCCCCCGTTCCAATGCTCTGCCTGTTTCAGATTTTGAATTCACCATCTGTTAGTAAATTTGTACGGCTATGTCTCCTTCTGGCCAAACGCTGTATCCTTTTGCATTGGACTATTGCTCATGCTCCCAACCGAGATCATTGGCTGAAGGATGTAGCGTGGGCCAATGACATGAAAGAGCAATGGGCAAACATGCAACCGCTTGAATCACGACCAAGAGACATTTGGAACCCCCTCAGACTGTACCTTTTGCGCTCAGTGACAAACGCAAGACGGGGCCCAGACCCTGCAACCGACTTGAACTGTCCCCTCGAGACTCTGCCCCTTATACGGGAACCATGTTGAACCATCTTCTCTGTATGCTCATGTTTGCCCTACTGAACTGTGTAACACTTGCTTCTGTACTCTGTTGCCCTCTCATCTTTACCGACTCTGTAAAAGTTACCCCACTGTACTGTGTTTTGTAACGTGGAATCATATAAAAATGTCGACCTGGGCGACAGCTGAAAATGGCAACTTTTTTTTTTAAACACCCCCTTTACACCACATATATATATGTGGGGGGTAATGGGATATTATAGAAATATGGGGGGATGGCAGTGGGTCTCCCCTCGCATATCTATGCAGTGTAAAGGGGATTTAATTTTGAAAAAAAGTCAGCATTTTCGGCCGTTGCAATTACATGTGGTCGCAGTGATCACATAGATCTGTATAACATCAAGTACATCAATAAAGAACATTTTAAAAAATAAAAATAGGAGGCCACCAGGGGGGACGCGCTGATGCTGGGAACCTCAGTGTGATTCTCCTGCACTTCGGGCCCATAAAAGTGGTTTGAGCCCCCACTTACGCTGCCCCCACCACCCCCAGCCTTACAGCCTAGACATGAGGTCAGGCGAATCCTCACTTTGCCTGCAGCAGGAAGAACGGCCAAAATCGGCCAGGGATTGCCAGCGAACCGCCTGTTTTTCTGGACGGCGTATCCGAAAGCGGAGAAGCCCGCCACCGAGAACAGGCAGGAGGAGGGGCATGGCCTGCAGGCTCTCAGGTGGCATGGTCCCGGGACCGGAGGAGTGAGGAAGTCGGTCCCGGGGTGCGAGGGGAGGTGAGTCCACGCTCCCCCTCGGTCCATTGTGTGGTGCCGACTGGAGGTGTTCCTGGGCCCTCCAACCCCCCCCCCACCCCCGACATGCTCTGCAAAGCAACCCGCTCCAGCAAGGCCAGAAGGACCTGACCTGCACGGGAAGAGGGAGGATCCCACAAGAGAACCAAAGGGAACCGCAGGAAGGGGTGCATGGAGGCGAAATTGAAGTTGGCCTCCTACAAATACGCACCGGGTCACCCTGGAGTTGGAGCCCCTGCCCAGGCCAACACGTCCACTGCCCCGCAGGAATCCGTGGCCACTAAAAAGGATGTCACGGCAGTGAAGGAAGAAATCGGGATCATGAGGGTGGATATCGGTATTAGGGTCGACAAAATCACCCAAAGGATAGACAAAATGGAGGAGAGGCCAATCTTCCCTCAACACCCTAGAGACACAAATGGACATGCAGATGTCTGAAATTGAATGTCAAGAGGAAGAGGTCAGAATGAAGATGGACTATTTGGAAAATCGCAAAAGGTGGGACAACCTGAGGCTTTTCGGACTCCCGGACAGAGAGGGGGAGACAGAGCTAGACCTGAGAAGAGCACTACATTAAGTTACAAAACTGGCTTTTGAGAATGACACTATCGACGAAGCTAAGATCGAGAGAATTCATCGAGCGGGTGGGGCGATAGGCGATCCGATGTCAATCCTCGCCCGGTTTCATAATTAAGCAAACAAAATGAAAATCCTTGAGAAAGCGAAACAGAGAGGCCAGGTCATGTACGGAACATCCAGAGTAACGATCTTCCAAGATTTGTCTTCCCTGACTCTAACCAAGAGGAGGGTATGCTTGCCTCTGACTATGTGGCTAAGTGAGGTACAGGTGGGGGTTCCTGTTCTCCATCTCCTTCGAGGTTGATGGGCGCAAATACTGACTGACGATGGAGGATGACATTCGGAGGGTCACAGGGGAGTTACTTGGAGAGACTGACACTTCAAAGAACCAGGGAGAAAAGGTGGAAAGTGACAGGTGGTGGCTTATTAAGGGACACGGGAGAAGATGGATGCTGGGATCTAGGAAATACATTAAGCTCAATACACTGCCTATGGCAGACACTTGACTCGTAGTTGAAAAGCAGCCAAGGTGGAGAAACATAACTGGGGAGGTCTCTTACACAGTTTAAGGTGGCAATGTATGACCAGGTGCACCTCTATTTTGTTACGTTAAAGCAATTTGTTCAAAAGGGGCAGGGACTGGGGGCGGAGGCCGGTGGTAGCCTGGAAAGCTGCGGTTCAGTTTGGTTGGGGGGGCTCAAAGTTTATGAGGCTTTGGAGGTACGGGACCGGACGGTTATTGGTTCCAGCTGGTGTTCCGACCTTAATCTGCTGCTGTCTACCAGGAGGAGTTGGGCACCCTTTGGGGTTACTAGGGCAGTAGGGGGGGACACTAGGATGGGGGTTAGGATACGGGCCTTCTCAAAGTTATGGTTTTCGCTTGTTGGGAGATGGATTTATGGGTATAGGCCACCCAGAGAGCGAATGGGATCTAAGTGCGGGGGACTAACAGGATGGCTGTAGTCTCGGATGATACGGGAGGAGGTCACTTGGTGGGGACACTGACTATAAAGGGGATGAACTCGCCCACGAAAAGGTTCCTGGTGGCAAGAGAGTTTCGCAGAGCTGGCTTTGATGTGATGTTCCTCCAGGAGACTAAATATGCTAGAGGGGAGAAACAGAGGGTCCCTGGCGGTGCACTGGGTCAGGAATACTTGGGTTCAGGGCCCCTGAAGAAAGCGGGGGTGGAAATTCTCTTCGGTAAAGGGCTGAGAATGGAGGTTTTTAAGTTTTGGTCTGATGAGGAAGGTAGGACCCTTCACATTTTCCACAATCTATTGCCCGAATGAGGGTCAACTGCCGTTTCTGATAAAAACTCTCCCGAAGATAATGCTGGGAGCCTCGGGTCATGTCATATACTAGGGGGTGATTTTAATATGTGGGCTGATCCCAAGCTTGACAAGCAGGCACAGGTGGGAGGGACACAAGAGTTGCTGAGATCGGCGTACAGAGAGGTCCTGGAAATGTTGGAAGTCTATGGGTTGAGGGGCATATGGCGATACATGCACCCGAAGGAAAGAGATACACTTTCTACTCGGTCTTGCATGGCACTTTCACCAGAATTGACTATATGTATATCTCAAGGGGTCTGTGGGAGGAAGCACTGAGCTTGGAAATTTCCCTGATCACTTGGTCAGACCATGATTTGGTTTCAGTGGACCTGAACCAGCACGGGCTGGTAACCCAGGGGGTCCAAATGGAGATGCAATGAATTCCTATGGAAGGACCCGGTGTCCCACGTGGAATTGACTAAAGAAACTGAGGAATTCTTTAAAACAAATAATACGGATGAGGTCTCAAGGAGAGTGGTGTGGAAAGCAGGGAAGGTGACCTGGAGCGGGATCCTGATCCGGGAAGGGGCTCGGAGGAAAACAGCGAACGCTAATCGAACACAGGCTGCGGGCCGAGATTGTACAACTAGATATAAGGGCTAGGGACACCAAAGAGGAGCAGGAAGAGAGGGTCATGGAAGCGAAGGGGAAAAGGGAAGAGCTTAGACTCCTGGAGGAAGGTCAAATAATTAAGAAACTGCAATTTCTGAAACAAATGTTTTATGAGAAAGGAGATAAGGCGGACACATTATTGGCCGCCAGGCTGAGGGGACAGCGAGATGAACGGTGGGTGGAGGCCCTAGAAGAGGTGGATAAAACACAGGACCTGGGGTGGGAGAGGATTCAGGAAGCATTTGCCTCTTTTTATGAACGTCTTTATAAAACGTATGCCCTTCTAGAGGAGCGAGAAATTACTACATATCTGGAGGGAACTCTGATGCCCAGGCTCTCCTCGGAGGAGGCCCCAATAACTGCCAAAGAAATCAAGAGGGCAGTGGCAAGGGTACCGATGGGGAAGGCCCTGTGGGAGGACGGTTTCTTAGCGGGCTTTTACAATTCTTTTGTAACTAACCTCATCCCATTCATGGAAGAACTGTTTAATGACATCCTGGAGACAGGGAAAGCCCCGGAATCCTTCTCCCGTGCTCTAATAGCCATGATACACAAGGAGGGCAGGGACCTCCGGTTATGAGGATCGTTTCGCTCCATCTCCCTCATAAATTTTGACACCAAGATTTACACAAGAGTTTTGGCAGCAAGACTTGAGCGATACATGCCCCAATTGATCCACCCGGACCAAGCTAATGTTAAAGGTATTTATAAAGCACACCGTCACCAACAGAAATGGTCCCCAGGCGCTCAGGCAGATCTGCAAACAAGGAGATAGGGTTGGGTTAGTGGGGTGAAGAGGGCATAGGAAAGTGAGAAGGTGGTGTCCTGTTGGCAGCTTCAGTTCGGTTTTCACTGTGCGCTGAGCTTGGCTGTGAATATTGGATCGATGCGAGTCTTCGTGTGCTGTTGGTGCGATTTATTGTTAAGACGGATTTCTGAACTCTGTCCTGGCGGCGCAGAAGTTCAGAAGGCCAACCTAATTACTTGGAACAGGGTAACCTCTGGACAAGCCAGACCAATCAGGGTAGCGATCGCAGCGGTCAAGACTAGGTCTCAAGAGGGGTGAGGGTGACTGAAAGCCCGCAATGAGCACACCAAGCAAGGACACTTACAAACTACTCCAAACAGGTGTTATATTAAAAATATATACACATTTATTCCAAGGCCTTTAAAACAATGACCGTAGCGAGAAATCACAATACAACTCTAGTAAACCAACACATACCATACCAATACAATATATATACAAATACAAACAAGTCTCAAGCATTAGATGCACAAAATGTGTAGTCCACCTAAAAGGGAAGGAAAACAGGCAGTGCGAAATAATGCTTAGACCCAGTCCGCCTTCAGAGGCACCTAACTAAAAGGAAGTCCGAGCCCTACGAAGAGTGGAGCCTTGTGCTCAAAAGTACCTGCACACGCTGGTGCCAACGGGCAAAAGGGGAGTCTCTTCGAGGGAAATCAGGCAGTTCAGTTTAGTGCACAAATGAAGAAGGACAGAGTTCCGCGACTCAAGCGCAGCCTCCACTGTGGGCAAAAGCAGAGCGCGAGTACGGAAAGGCGTGCTGTTTTGACACAGCGGGGAAAAGCTATGGGCTCCTGCAGGAGGGCGACCAGTTCCTAGCTATGCTACTCACCGGTCCCCGATGCAAGCAGACCCAGGCTTCTCCGCGTCAGTTTCAGTCGCTGGCAGGTTCAGAAGAGCAGGGGACGTCTCGTCGTCGTGTTGAGTCTGCAGCAGCAGAGTTGAGTAAAAGACGTCCCAAACGAAGGAACCCGCACAGTTTGTTACCACAGCAGGGCAACGGAGCGGCCGTGTGTATCTGAGCCAAATGTACACTACTCACTTCAGACCTGGGAACGCCAAGTGTACGAATCGTGTGAGAGTGACAAGGACTCGAAATACTACACAACCTGGCGGCGGTTACAGAGCAAGACTCCTGTGTAGGCTGGTCAGTCTGCTGGATGGCCCAGAGACGCTTCCGAAGGCTTACGAGCAGGAGATGGTGAGGATGCCGAGAATAGCTGTTCCCACTATTCCAAGGGTCGAAGTACCAGTACAGGCCTTCTGGTTCGATCAAAGGTGAAAAGGGTTTCACAAGGCGACAGCAGTGCAGAGGAGCAGTCCTTCAGCGGGTCACCAGCGATTCCTCGGTTCAGCCTCTTGGTTGCAGGATACTTGGCTCCTGTATTCCTTCGTTCGTGAGAACTCAGGAGATCGACCTGGTAGTGGTGTTTCCAGCCCCCTCTTATCCACGGTTCCCTTCGCGCCAAAACGGAGTGGACCCAATGGGAGATCCGCTCATCAACACTCACACCATTCGTGGACCTATCACGGACCACGGTGGTCCCAGGCATTCACACCACCCTAGACTCTCTGGCACCCAGGATGTGTATTGGGACCAGACATCCCAGCCCACATCCTGGAGGCACACACCAAGCATGTAGAAGCCCGCGTAAGCATCCGTGTTTCGCGGGAAAGTACATGCCCAAATAAGGAAGGCCCCGGGTCGGCTCGACCTGGGGAAGGTGAAGGGAGCAAGACGGTCAGCGGACAGGACAAAGGAGCCTCGTGGTCTGGCCATTTTGGGAGCCAGGCCACCATTTTGGGTTAAGCGTGAGAAACACGCTTAAAACGCCAAAAGGAGCTCAAAACACAAGAAACGATCGCTGCCACCATTCCCGTCCGTGAATTACTTGTACCGATCAGTTACAATCCTAAACAAGTATCTAGGGCCTGTAGAAGGCTAGAGACCCAAGAGAGCAGTACCCTCTTGTGTCATGTTGCACGAAAGACGCAACATGATAAAAGAAACTACGGAAAACAGCGTTTCCCGGTACTGACTGTCTTAAGGGCATGTCAGTTTCCCAGTAAGAAAGGAGCGAAAGCCCAGAGGAGTGCGGCAGAAGGCTGCACTTCTCTGGCAAAGTCGAGAACAAGGTGAAAAACAACAGCAAAAAGTTTAGGGGTTGCCACATGGAAGAAAAATTACCTACAATTACGAAATCTTTCCTAACATGTTTTGATTGTTCTTGCGGTGTGGTGAAGTGCATGCAGTTGGCTGTGCGGGTTTTTGTGTGCGTTAAGTATGCAGAAATGTGAGCTTTGGGTTATTGGGTCATATGTCTCTTAATCCTTGTAATTCTTGTTATATGTATCCGGTTGTCATATGGGTAGGTACATTCTTTCTCTTTTTATTGAATGTCTAGTTTCTAGGGCGAAGGCGTGGCTGGTTCCAAGCTATGTTATTGAGCTAAGTACATCTGGTTGGGTGAGCATTATCCCCAACTCTGATAATGGTGCTGTATTTACCTTCACCCGCTCCCTTCCTTCTATTTACTATTGCTGGTCCATTGCTGCCTGTAATTCTCTATGGGCCAAGGTGTTACTGATAGGTCTTCCTTACCTTCCATCCATTCTTTGGTGAGATTCTAGGTTGTCTATCTCTCAGCGTTGTTAACGCTGTGTATTGCCCCTAAAGGCATTCTTTCTAGCTATGGGATGAAGAGGGAGGATTTGAGGAGTTTCCTGAATTGTAGGGATCTCTTGTGTTACGTATGTTCTTTGGTAGTTCGTTCCAGGTTTTTGGTGCGAGGTGAGAGAAAGAGGATCCTCAGAGTTTTCCTTTGATGTATGGTTTTGGTTCCAAACGGATGTCGCTACTGGATCTGAGTGGCCTTGTTGTGCGATGCACGTTTACCTTTCTTCTCAGGAACTCTGTGCCTTGGTTGTGGATTGCTCTGTGCCTTATGCACATTGATTTGAACTTGATTCACTGTTTGATGGGTAGCCAGTGTAGTGTTTTCAGCGCTGGTGTGATGTGTTCTCTTCAAAGGTAGTTTAAGGAGCAGTCTGGCCGCCGTGTTTTGTATGCGTTGGAGTTTTTTTAGAAGTCGTTCAGGCATGCCTAGATATAAGCTATTGGCGTAGTCTAATCTGGACATGACAAGAGTGATGACAGTAATTGTTTTGTTGGTGAATGACAGGAATGCTATTATGCTTTTTACTGCTCGCAGGAGAAAGAAGCATTTCTTGGTTAGGGAGTTTACTTATGCCTCTAGAGCAAGTTCGTTTTTCATCAGGACTCCCAGGTTTTTTACAATCGACGATGGGGCTGGTGTTTCACCAAGTTCTGTTGGCCAGGGGATGTAGTGGTTGTCTTCTCCGTTTTTTGTGATGATCATTCTTTCTGTTTTGCCTGTGTTGAGTTTGCTGTAAGTGGGCTTCATAAAGGGGAGACGAGGGCGGACACAATGAGGAAAACCCTGCACCTGATTCATGAGGCTCGGAGGATGAGGGGAGACCCTGCTCTTTTCTCAGTGGACACTCAGAAGGCATTTGATAGGGTAGAATGGGGCTTTCTCAAGGAAGTACTGGGTAAGGTCGGCCTGGGCACTAAGATCAGGCAGTGTATGATGGCAGTCTATGCTTCCCCCCCAGGCATGTGTGGCAGTTAATGGTGGTTTCTCTCGTTGGTTCGCCTTGTGTAGGGCCATGTGACAGTGTTGCCCACTTTCCCCGATCCTTTTTGCACTCTCTCTGGAGCCACTAGCCCAGTTAATCAGAGATGATCCCTACGTAGAAGATCCCACAGTGGGGGGTGTGGAGTACAAAGTTGCATTATACGCAGACGATATGCTCTTGCACGTGCAGAACCCCCTGGCCTCAATACCGAGGGTGATTGGGTTGATTGAGCAGTACAGAGTTCTTTTCGGTTTTAAGATTAACAGGGCTAAATCAGTCCTTTTCTCCCTGGCTAGGGATCGGGACGGAGATATAAATAGGTTCGCCCCTTTGGGATTACAGGTCAACCTGGGAACATTGAGATACTTGGGGATTCACTTTGAGGGACATGGGTACATGTGTGGCTCCACCACTGTCCCGTACGCTCCTTACTCATGTCCTGTTTTTTTGGAACGCGCTCTGATGCCTGCAGGCTGCAGCGCTATATGAACAAATAATAAATAAATAAATAAATGGGAGACCTATTTCAGGCCAACATTCCCACACTCCAGTCCGGACTCCGGGCGGATCTGGAAAGATGTGGAAAACAGACCATATCGTGGCTTGGATGCCTTAACGCCCTTAAGATGGTTTGTTTGCCCAGGTTCCTATATGTGTTCCAAATGTTTTTGATCCAGGTCCCAGAAACCTTCTTCCGGAGTTAAAGGGGGATTTGGTAAAATCTCTGTGGCAGGTGAAAAAAGCGAGAATATCCTTTGAGGTTCTCACTTTACCGAAGGATAGGGGTGGGGTGGGGCTCCCGAATATGAAATTGTATTATAAAGCGGCACAGCTAAGGGTCCTCCTACCCCATCTTAGAATACAGAGGGAGTTCCAGTGGGTCGATCTGGGTAATCTTTACCTGTCCCCGCTACTGTGTGGGAATGGCTGTGGGTTACTAAAGGCAAGCTCCCCCAGAAAATTCGGGACCGCCCAACCCTGGACACAATTTGGAAGATATGGCGACAGGGTGCGGAAATGCAAGGAATAACGACATGGCCCTCTCCCCTGAACCATTTGTGGGCACCCGGAGTGCGAGACGTGATCCCGAATCCCAAGAGATTCCGAGCGTGGTTTGAGAGGGTTGGCCAATTATGAAGGGATGGCACCTTATCGGATCTGGAGGGGGAGTTGGACATAGGTACTCGCTCCGTCTTTTCATACCTTCAGTTAAAAGGGGTGATCACAGTGGGGTGAATGGAAGGATGTGGTACAGAGAGACCTTACCCCATTTGAGATTCTCTTAGATAAAAGAAGGGAAATGAAGGGCCTGATCTGTTATGTAAAGGCAATTGGTTGTTGCAGGGTACAGGTCCACAGAAAAGTTGAGACATAGCTGGGAAAAGAGATATGGAGAGGGAAATAGACCCTGTGCTTTGGTTGAGATTGTGTAAAGGGGCCTTTCAGGCATAGATATTGAACCAATACAAACTGCACGCTATCGAGCTCCTCCATAGGTGGCAATATGATCCTGTCAGGTTCAAAGATGCTTCGGACTGCGAGCCCAGTTTGCTGGCGCTTATGTGGGGCAAGAGCTGACTACTGGCATATGTGGTGGGGATGCCCTCGACTAAAGGTGTTCTGGAACTAAGTGTTGGGTTGGATTGAGGAACTAGAGGGGGTTCACCGTATCAAAACGCCATTCTTGTTCCTGTTTGGGATGGAGGAAGTCGAGGGTGAACTGTGCAGGTTGAGGGGGCTGGCAGCGCCCCTGCCGCTTGCAGCAGGAGCGTGCCTAGTGATGAAATGGAAATGTGCTCGGGTTCCACGTAAGAGAGACTGGATCAATGTGGCAGTGAATATATGTACCATGGAAAGAACAACTGCAGGAAGCCATGGGAGGGCTGCACCTCACGAGAGTATCTAGGAAGATTTTATGAACAAATGTTTGACCAATTGAAACAATGGACTCTTAAACTCGAAGGTTGATTTCAGGCGGGCCAGTATTGGGCTGACCACGAGGTAAAAAGGGATGATCTCCCCCCACCACCCCCTAGTGAATTGCCTCCAACCAGTCTATATACAATGTATGAATAAAGCGCTCAGGGGGCGGCCAAGGTCACGTGTGAAACACAAGACTTTATATCCTTTATCTCAAGACAACCAATGGTTCTTCATTGTGGTTTTTTGAGTTATTGAAGACTCCGTTATCAGGGGGAGGGAGTTGGGAATTGGGGCAGGGAGGGTGAAAAGGTGGTTGTTTTATGGCTTTGCTTGCAAGGTCTGATGTTTCTGTTGTTTGAAAACTTATAATAAAATGAACTTTACAGATGGGAGCAAGCTGCGATCATCAAATAATAGTAATACAGTCCTAGTAGTGTCTTGTCAAAATAAAAGGGCCTATACTAATAAATCTATTGCCAATCTTTGCCTCTAAATACAAACAGTGTGGGAAACAAGGTTATGAAAAAAAATGGAAGTGCTCACAAAATGATAAGTCAGGAAGTTCTGGCTGTTGGCCTCCCTTCCCCATGTTTTCAGCATGGGACAAGGCGGTTCACTCAAGCTTAGCAGTCTCTGGCTTCTCTAGCACGAGGATACAGTTCAATCATTAGCATCAGGGCCTTATGTGCCCAAGTCTCTTAATTCTGAGGGACTGATGCGACAAACAAACGATAAGTTATTTTCCTCTTTCAGATTTTGACAAGTACTTAATTTCTTAGGCGATTCACTATTCACCTCAGACCCCCTCAGCCGTGCTCAGATCCCCTCAACACAATGTTCGTAAATTATTTATGCCTCCAATTTATCATAGGGTATTCTTTCTCGGGGGACCCGAGGTTCACCCCAGATCTCCCTCAGCCGGGCTCAGATCTCGGATCCCCCTCAGTCGGGCTCAGATCCCTTTAAACACAACGTTCAATTAGTCTCCCTCCATCGGGCTCGGACTAACTTCATATACTTTTTCATGAATTATCAAAGACTTTCGAATGTGCACAGGATTTTGCTTGACCCGTTGCAGGACCACTTCGATTTCACAATTCTTTATCACACTTCACGTTTGCCACCTTTCAGTTGGATACCTAACAGAGACTTTCGAATGAGCACCCATGTGGTGCTGGACCACTCTGTCTACAGTATTGCATCTTGGCTTTAAAGTTCAATCACTCATCTGCTGTTTAAGTGTGTTCGCATTGCTTGCCACATACGCTTCATACACTGTTCTCTTCATTTCACTATACAATGTTGCCGCTTGCAACCTTGGCTTCAACACAGACCGGTTTGGTATCAGTCTCCCCAACTCACTGGCTGTGCGGCCTTCACAGCTTCTGCTTTGTTGTAGGAGCCAAGGACAGTACAACAGTAGCAAACAATTGTCCCCGCCTTGACTATCAACGCAGGAGAGCCCCGGGTACCTCTGACACACAATGCACCTATTCTCAAAGGTTTATTAAAGTACCAGTCTTTCGCTGAAAAGGTCAAGGGCACTTCCCTCCTTGGGATCCTCTTCAGTCTTGCCGTCTTTCGCCTTGTATTAAACTGCCATCTTGGAACCGCTACTTCCTTTGCTTTGCTCAGAGTGTGATTTCGTGCTCCGCCTTTTATCCGTGTGGGGAAGTTTGTTTGTTGTTTGTTTTATTATTTGTAGTGCGCGAGCATACCCTTGGGTAACAGTGCGCAGCAGTTACATGAATATGCGAAGCTTGGTTACAACAGCGTTATTATCTATATACAGGTATTAAATACAAGGTATATACAGAAGAGGTCCTATACAGGCGGAAGGTACAAGAGCAAAATATAATGATACATATAATTTGTTTACATCAGCAATATATACAGGTGGACGTGATAATGGGGGGAGTGAGTACAGAAGTACATTAGGGTGGAGGGGGGTTCAGGATGCCTGGTTGCTTGTTAAATTTAGTGATCATTCGCTTTCAGCCACATGATAGTATTGATCCTAAAATTTTGATAGGGGAGGTCAGTTCTCAATGTGGGAGGTAAGGAGTTCCATAATTTGGTTGCTTTTACTGGCAAGCTATTACCACCGATGGTGGAACAATTGAAGTTAGGAATAGAAAGGTAGTCTTTGTAAGCTGTTCTGGAAGGTTTCAGGGAGGTCTGTCTGTGGAATCTGTTGACCAAGTAGATAGGCACGCCGTTGTTGAGGGATTTGTGTGTGAGTGACAGGGTTTTTAAGAGTATTTTGTCATTAGTAGGGAGCCAATTGTTCTGTCGACTCCTCTCAGAGATGTGGTCTCTTTTGGAGATGCCTAATGCCTCTCTAAGGGCATTATTTTGTAGGGTTTGGATTTTTCTAATAGTGGCTTTGGTGGACCCTAGATAGAGGGCGTTGCAGTAGTCCAGGCGAGACAGGATGAGAGCTCTGGCCAGGGTCGTGCAACTGGTATCGGATAGAAATGGCTTGGCTGTGCGGATTAATTTACACGTGTAGGCCGTGGATGATGCTACAGAATTAACCTGTTTGGCAAATGAGAGGTTTGCATCTAGGTAGAAGCCCAGCGTTTTTACCTCATGTCCTAGTGTAATGGAAGTCAGGTGTGTGTAATGGTCAGCAGTAATTTTCCGACCCTGCCTGACCATTGTATTGGGGCATGTCAGGTATACGGCTCGGGTGTTAGTCCGTTTCCTCTCACAGTGAGCTGTCTGTGAGAAAGTGTTTGTGTTGGGAAAGAGAGGGATGAGTTCCTAAGTATCCTGCTTGGTTGGAGGGGGTAAAGGTGTTACAGGGAAGGGGAAACCACATCTCGCTGTCTGGTGTCCCATTTCTACTGCCCAAAGACCCCTCACCCAGGTGATCCTCCCGCAGTGGTCCACCCCCAGAAACTGGACCCAAAAGCGATGGCCGTGCTCTGGCCACCTGGATGACAGATCCCCGAGGACTAGCAGGTGAGACACCTTCAGGTTTCCCACATCTCCCGTCTCACCACTGCAGCCCGGGAAGCATCATCGCTGCAACCGGGGAAGCAATGTTCAAAATGCTCACCGTGTTCCCATTGGGCAAAAAAAGAAACGCTCCACGCTTCACCTGGAGCTCCAGCAACGCTCTCCGCCCGTGCCTCCAGCCGTCAATCACCAGCACCTGCCTGGGCGGAGGCGTGCCTTATCAACCTTGCTCTGCATGCCGTACGCACTTAGCAGTGACGCCTAGGCTTCTTGGTAATATAGTCCTGGGCCCCAAAGTGCGCTCTTTCTTGGTGGCTATGGCCACACTGACAGTGACATGCCCCCACGCTCCCAACATTATCCCCTCTCTCAGGGGGCCGTCCCAGCCCTGGCTTCCTGGGAAATCGTGCGTGGAATTGTCTTACCAATCTGGAGCATGCACTGCCTCAGCCGGTTCCCATGAACAACCCTCCGTCCCATACCCCTCCCATTCCACCAAATACTATAGGCGACTCTGTCATCTCCTTGAATCCAGTATGCACCACGCCTCAAATTCTTCCTGTCCTTTCATCATCATTGCGGGAGGCCGCTGCATCCGTGTGCCCAAAGCTGCGGGTTTAAGCAAAGAGACGTGGAACACTGGATGGATCTTTAAATGTCTAGACAATTTTTGTTTTATAGCTGTTTGAGACACACATTTTCAATTACAAATGGACTAATAAATCTAGTCATACATTATTGTGGTCCCACTAATCGGAAATACCGAGTTGACAACCACACCTTGTCCCCTACTCCATAATTAGGAGCCTCTCTTTGTTTCTTATCTGCCTGCCTTTTATATACCTCCTTGGCTCACTCCTAATGTTGCTTTGCCTTTCGCCTGATATTGAGATGCAACTGTCTGCGCTCACGTACTGCTGGCACCATTTCCATCTCCGGTAATGTTTCTGGAAGTATGTTTTGGGTCATTCCGTAAAAGCACTCATTCGGTGACATTCCCAAAGAAAAATGTTCCGTGTTATTGTAGGTAAACTCTGCTAACCACAGTGTCTGCACCCAGGAGGTCACACCATCAGCCAACAGACAACATATATTATGCTTCATAGTCTGGTTGACTCTTTCTGTTTGTCTATCCGTCTGGGGGTGATAGCTTGTTAAGAGAGCACAGTTGATTTTCAACATCCTGCAAAAGGCACACCAAAACCGTGAGGTAAAGTGTGACCCCCTGTCTGAAACTATTGTCTTAGGCAAACCATGCAACTGAACAATGTGTTGCAAGAACAGTTCTGGCGAACCGACCGGCGGGAGGCACTCCCTTACATGGGACAAAATGTGCTTGCTTAGAGAAATAATCTACAACAACCATGATCGTGTCATACTGTTGATCTTTCGGGAAAATCAGTCACAAAATCCATGGAAACAGGTGGGCAAGGGCTGCAACAGCCCCATCCTCTTAGAATGATCGCCCTTACTTCACATGCACACCACACACTGCTGCAAGTAGTTATGTACGGATTGCCTTATGCCCGGCCACCAGAAATATTTGTTTAACATGCCTTCGGTCTTTCGTTCACCAGATTTACCTGCCAAAGTTGCGTTATGACACCAATGTAATGCTCTTTCTTACAACTCTTGCATAGGCAAGTATAAACGCTGTGCATAGTATTTCAATCCGTTGCACACAGTTCGTGATGGATGACCTGCCCTCAAACCCCGTAAATCCCTTCCCACCAAACTGTTTTGTACTTGTTCCAGAATTCCTTTAGTTACTGCCCCAATAATCTTTTCCAGGGGGATTATCACCTTGTTTTCTAGTGCAGATATCTCTTGATGTTGCTGCCTAGTCAAAGCATCTGCTTTCCCATTCTTGTAACTGGGTCGATAAGTCACCACAAAGTCAAATTCACTGAAGTACTGTGACCACCTCAGTTGTCGAGGACTCAATGTCCTGGCTAACCTTAGGTATTGTAAATTCTTGTGGTCTGTTACCACCATGACCTGAGGGCGTACCCCATCAAATAATGCCTCCACTCTTGGAAAGCTGCTCTAATGGCTAACAATTCTTTGTCCGTAATTGAATTGTTTTGCTTGCATCCTGTGAGCTTCCTGGAGAAAAATTACACCGGATGACAAACTCCCTCCTGATCCTGCTTAGACACATCCGTCTCTAACTGGAAAGGACTCTCTAATACAGGGTGTCGTAATACAGGTAAGGCTTCTTTAAGTTCCTGAAACGCTGCCTCTGCCTCCTTCCCCCATGCAAACTGCATATTTTTCCTGAGCAACCGTTCGGCACTGTCTGTGAAAAGTTGCTAATAAGCCATCTGTAAAACTTGGCAAACCCCAGAAACGCTTGCACATCCTTCACACACTGTGGTGATGGGCAATCAGTTACTGCCTGTACCTTCCTCTTGTCCATGACTACCCCTCCTGGAGTCAGATGAAAACCAAGAATTCCATCCTGTCAGTATGGAACACACATTTCTCCAATTTTGCATATAGTTGATATTCGTGCAATCTCTTGAGCACTGTCCGTACATGACTAACATGTTGTTCTGGGGATTCAGAGTAAATCAAGATGTCTTTAATGTATACAATGACGAATACATCAGTAAAAAAGTCCCTTAACACCTCCTGCATAAAATGTTGAAATGCCGCAGGAGCATTACATAATCCGAACGGCATCACCAAATACTCAAGTCCTGAATGATGTCTTCTACTCATCTCCCTCTTTCACTCGTATCAAATTATATGCTCCCCTTAAGTGTAACTTAGTGTAAATCACAGCAGTTTTCACCTGATCCAACAGTACCGAAATTAGAGGTAGTAGGAAGCAATTCTTAATATTTACCTTATTCAAGGCTCTGTGATCAATAAAGGTCCTTTAGGTACCCTCTTTGTTTGGTACAAAGAACAGGGGTGAACATACCAGAGAATGAGAACTCCGAATAAACCCTCTCAAGCATTTCATCCAAATACTCTCTCAAATGTACAGTCTCTGCCTCAGTAAGCACATAGATCCTACTACACGGAGGCTTAGCCCCAACCTCCAAATCAATGGCACAGTCGTATGAGCGATGTGGAGGTAAAGTTTCAGCTTTCCCTTTGTCAAAAGTTTCTGCATACTCTTGATATATGCCGGGAAGGACCGGCTCTACTGCCCCAACCATGTTTATTTTACCGACCCCTTCCACCAAAAATGTGGATGGGACCATCGTGTCATGTAAATGTGTTTTCGTATTTGAAAACTAGTGTCTGCTCCACCCAATCAGTTGTAGGGTTGTGTTTTACAAGCCATGGAATGCCCAATATTAAAGCAAATTGGGGTGCTGCAATTAAATCAAACTCCATGTCCTCCTCATGCCCTTGTTAACATAACATGCGTCCTGGTTGGGTTTGTACTGTTACTGGACCTGATGTCAACAGTGACCCATCAACCGATTTTACCCCCTCTGGATTTCCCTTACTATCCATCGGTATTCCTAACTTGTTGGCCAACCTGGTAGGAATAAAATTACGAGTGGATCCTGAATGTACCATGGCTGACAGTTCGTTTAGTTGCAGCAAAAAATAAGGTCACCAGAATGTATAAATGTGGGGCCTTACTATGCATGTTGTTTGCTATCATACTGGGGAATTTCCTCGCGATTGGGCTCGACTCCTTTATTCCCTCTAGGGCCGAGCAAGAGCATTTTACCCAATTACGTCTTGTGTTTGTCTCCTTCCACCCCTCGATTTGGAGTATTAGGACAATTCCTAATATAATGTCCAGGCTTACCACAATATAGGCATACATTATTTTGCCTCCATTTCTCCTTCTCTTCATGAGATAACGGCCCTCTAACACTCCCAATCTGCATGGGCACCCCCTCAGTCTGTCGCGCCCCTACATCCCGACTTCAGTCTAAACGTAGAAATGGTAATGTGTCAGGCTTTCTCCTCTCGCTCTTTCTTTCAGCCATCCAATGATCTAACCCGAGTGCCAAATTGCTGTGTGGAGCAAGACGTCTGTTCTACCTGTGCTATAGTGTCCTCGAGCTCAGCTCTAAGCCCCGGGTAGAACACCACAGTCTGTTTCGGTTCCGGCCAATCTGTCTCAATTATGAGTCTATTGAAATGTGTCATATATGATGCCAAATCCTTTGAGCCTTGACGTAATGCTAACAATTCCTTGTCCTGTGCTAACTACACATGCCGCCGATCAAATAACCTTCCAAATTCTGACCTAAACAAGTCCCAGTTGTATAACATGGGATCATCCTTCTGTACCAAGGGCATTGCCCAAGCCGCTGCATCCCAGTCAATTAAGAAATAACAAATGCTGTTCTAGCTTGTGAAGTCTCAAATGCCGCAGGCTTGCATAAAAGATCTAAGTGCCACTGAGTTATGAAAGTCATATATTTCTTTGGATCTCCTGCGAAACGTTCTGGAGTAGCCAACGGAACATGGTTTGATGTCTGAACCACTACAGTGGATGCCCTACCAGACGTAGCTTGCGAAGTAGAGGGCCCAGGACTCCCTGAGCCACCAACCCATTCACTTGAGCCTTGAAAGCGTTAGTCTCCTGCCTGGAATGAGCCAATTCTAACTGAATATCCTGTAGTGCCTTTAGCACATCAGCTAAAGGTGGAGAAACCACATCTATTTTGGTTTGCGTGGTGTGAGTATCCCCAAATGGGGGCTGGTGATTATGTCTCAACCCGTAGAAGGGAAGGGTATCGACACCCCTCCTGAACCACAGAAGCCAAAATGTATAAAACCCCTCCCACCGTGATTGGCACGGGTTCCTGTTTCCAAATAACAGGTAACCACGGGGCAGCCAGTGGGGGAAGAGGGATTAGGGAGAGGTTGTGGATGGGTAAGGGGATTGTAGGGAAACCTGAAAGAGAATAAGGGTGACAAGTTGGATAGGATGGGTGCGTTAGGAAAAGAATATATTTAGACATATTTGTGACTCTGTTACAACCTGCACATACCCTTGTTTTATGTACTTCGAACACCTGACATCTCTTTACTGACTTGACTTATAACCTATCCTATCCTGGTTGTATTTGACTTCATACCCTGTGCAAGCAACACAAAAAATAACAGTGGCATGGACAATGAAATGACATAATGAATTGGTGAAATGATGAATGTCTTGATCAGCACTTAGTAGATTGCTCGATACAACTTGTTTCTTCCCCCTCCCATGTGTTCATTTCGCACACAGAGGATCTTAGGCAACCCTA
Source organism: Ambystoma mexicanum (assembly GCF_040938575.1). NCBI lineage: Eukaryota > Metazoa > Chordata > Amphibia > Caudata > Ambystomatidae > Ambystoma > Ambystoma mexicanum. The sequence goes on along the minus strand of NC_090923.1, from coordinate 1,481,429,745 downwards.
ACTTCCCTTCACCGGAGTCTGTGTTAGTTGTACAGCTCTGCGAATGCGTTTACAAACATGTCCCATACTTGTGTGTTCCACATCAACTTGGTTTTCGTAACAGTGTAACGCTCACCTGATTCCCGTAGAGGCACCGGTCTTGACTGGGCGTATACCGTATCTTCAAAGGTGATGTGTAACACACGGCTGGCTCTTTGGGCTGGACCTCTGTGCACTGTATGTCTGACTCGAAGGGTAAGATGTCTGCAGATAGAAAATATGGGATTAATGAACTGGGTTATTGAATGTCTCTCTCTTCTTCCCTTTCTCTTCTCCTGTAGAACCCCGAAGGTTAACGCTCTCACCTTAGGTAAGTGAACGCCGTGCTCTCCATCTGCCTCGGGGCAGGGTGCTGTAACCAGTTTCTTCACTGGATAAGGGGAGCAGGCCTCTTGACTTCAGAGGACTGCTGTCCGTCGTTTACTGCACGAACGGTAAGTTTCGAGTAATTCTAATGTCTTTAAAGTCTTTAGTAATGATGTCTCTTGTTTTGCGTGGTTCCGGCGATGGTGGATGACGGGCTGAAGTGAGTTGAAGATGGAGCCCGTGTGATGAATAGAAGCGCCTGGAAGCACGTAAATAAGCGCTTGTTGCCTGCTTCACGATGCGCTCTAACTGTCTTTTTATTTTGCAGGTACAAGTTCGGAGCGGCTGCAGGGTGCCGGAATACCCACTGGGTTAGATGTGGAAAGGAGTAATGGCACGTGAGTATTAAAGTTCCCCAATGTCTTTAAACGCACCTTGTTTTGTCCTTCAGATGCGGGATGCAGCGCCGAAGGCCTCAGGAGCGTGCAAAGAGTTGGTAAGCTTTTGTCTTTCAGATGCCGGAATGCAGTGTGAAGACCTCCGGAGCGCACGAAGAGTAGGTAAGCCTTTGTCTTTCAGATGTCGGAATGCAGCGCGAGGCGTTGGTGACAGCCGATGGACCAGGTAAGTGAAGAGCTGTCACTGAAGACCGTAATGCTAACCTGTTCTTTCTTGTCTTTATAGGTGTTGCTGAAGACTGGATTCAGGATGGTAAGTCTTTTTCCTTAGGCCCAGGATCAGATGCAGAAGACACAATGAGTGTTCTGCTGCAGAGGATGCAGAATAACGCAAAGCAAGATTCATCCATCGGGTGTGGTTTAAATAGCCTCCTGTAGTGCTTAGGTGTCTCCTTCCACAGCCACGCCTAGGTAAGAAAAGAGTTCCTGCTTTCCAGAAGAGTTCCAGTGTTCTGAACCTAGGGAGTGGCTCCTGCCCCACCCAACAGGAAAAGTAGTTCCAAACAGAAGAGGATCAGAGGCTCAACTGGCAGGCAAGTAAGCAGCATGGTCTGCTGCAGGTAAGTCCACCCAAGCATTATGAGCCCGGCGCTTCCAGCGCTGGGACTGGGCATATTTATGAGCCTGGTGCCACTGGCGCCAGGACTGGGTCGAAAAGGTCCCAATTGGGACTGGTTGGCACTCGGAACCTGGGTTATGGATCTGCTTCCAAGGGAGTTGGGAAAACCCTGACCTTTTGGAAGCAGAGATCATGACAAACAGTCACATATCTCCTAACATTGCCCCATGATGTGTTAATTCCCTGTCTATTCTGAGAGTATGCATAACATTCAACAAGGCCACTTTTCTGAGGCTTGTGAGGACTCCTGAGCAAATGTTGTTAGGCAGTATCCAACTCTGACTCTGCCGGCACTGCACCAGTTCACAGAAACGTTCCTGTCTCACTTCTGCAGCCTGAGAAACATCACCGCTGCTGCTGGGGAAGCAATGTTCAGAAGGCTTGCTGCATTCCCAGCCGCTGAAAAAACAAACGTCCTATGCTTCACCAGGAGCTCCAGCAACGCCCTCCGCCCATGCCTCCAACTGTCAATCACCAGCACCTGGCCCGGGCGGAGCCTTGCCTTATCAGGCAAGCCCTGCATGCCGTACGCCCTTAGCAGTGACACCCATGCTTCTGGGTAATGTAGTCCTGGGCCCCAAAGTGCAGCAGCGCCAAGGTTTGTTAGCTCTTTCTTGGTGGCTATGGCCACACTGACGGTGGCATGCCCCCACACTCCCAACAGTTATTGGACCTACCGGAGATGCATGGGAGAGAACCCTGACTGGTGAGTCACTTGTTGACATGCCACTACCTTTGCCACAGCAAAATCCCTGCTGGTCTTATATATGGTGGAATATCCTTCTGGCGAATACCAAGGGTAACTAGTAACTACTTGATTGAGAAGGACTGGGGCCGAAAGGACCAACGGGTGTTCAAGCCACTGCACTGAACAAACGGTTTATTTGATATTTGGTTTAGTGGTTTAAGTGGCTCTCATGCTCTTTTTTTTTAGCCGTCTCCAGTGCTTAGTCTACTGCCTTGCCAAATAAGGTTGACTCTTCAATTGGTTTATTGAGGAGTGTTGCTTGAGTCTCTGGTTGAAAACCCGAGTTACGTAGCCACGAGTAGTGTTTAAGTAAGGTGCCCTCTGCTAAAATGCTATCTGCTGTTTCAGCGGAGTCTAGAGTATGCTTTAGAATATTGTCTGTGACTTATCTGCCCCCTTTCACTATGGGTAGCTGCAGAGATTTAGTAGGTTCAGGATCCATATTTAAACCTGTTTCAAGCAAACCCCATTGCACATCACTGTAGCTTGCAAGCAGTGTGAATTTATTGGTCCTGATGAAGGTGGCTAATTTAGTTTCACACCGAAAAATTATTTTTACGTCAACCCTCCATGCTAATAATCTACATGTGTGATATGATATGTCATTTATAACGTGCCTGTACACAAGTGTTTCTAGGCACAACAAGACAAGGAAGGGGAAACAAAGGGAGGACAAAATAACAATCGTACTATGCCTTGTGTCGTTCAGATCACGCAAGTGCAGAGGGAAGGGGAGAAGTGGCAGGGAGGAGTGGAAGTGCAGTTAACTCACAAGTGCAGAGAGAAGGGACTGTCGGGTTGCAGATACAGACCCTTAAGTGCTGGGGAGTTCAGAGGCAGTGCAAGGGCAACTGGACATGCAGGAGCCTGGGCCCGAGTTCAGAGGGTGACCAGTGCGTGGAGCAGTCAGGTACATCAGCAGGGGAGAGGAGGAGGAAAAAGCAGAAGCGAAAAGGAAAGTCTTGAATTGCTTCCGGAACCAGAGGTGGTTCTGCTCAAGTTTGAGAGAGGCAGGGATGCTATTCCAGAGGGAGGCCCCACCCGAGGAGAGAGATCTGCCCCAAACTCTCTGCTTGGAGAAGCGTCTGACCCTCAGAGAGTTGGAGGGGGCTAAGCAGAGAGCTCGAGAAGGAAGATTTTTTGGAAGAGAAAGTTGGAGGTAGAGTGGTCCTAGGCCCCAGAGAGCCTTGTGGACGATGCAGAGGGTCTTGAACTTGATCATTGCAGCCACGCAGAGCCAGTGAATAGATTTCAGAGCTGGAGAGATATGAGCCCTGGGCTTGAGGCCAAGTACAAGTCTTGCAGTCTTGTTCTGGATAAGTTGTAAAGGACGGAGTAGAGGTGGGAAGATTTAGAAAGGGGCTGTTGCAATAGTACAGCCTAGAGAGGACCAGAGCTCTGGAGACAGTGAGCTTCTGGGGGAAAGTGAGAAAAGGAAGAATACCTCTGAGGAGGTGCAGCTGATAGTTTGACTTCTTGGAGATGTCAGAGATGTGAGTAGAGAAGGAGAAGGTGGAGTCGAAGATGACACCAAGGTTCGTAGCCTCACAGGAAGAAGCAGGAAGAGAGAGCCTGGAGTGGGTGGCCCGAGAGAGAGGAATGGAGGGTGCGTGTGTCCCAATGAGGAGGATCTCAGTCTCACTGGCATTAAGGCAGAGATCATTGGCGGCACACCATCCCTGAATTGCGGTCAGACAGTCTGGTATGAGGGCCAGAGGTGGCTGAGGGGAGCCTGAAAGAGAGCGGAGTTTCATCCGCATAACATTGAAAATTGGAGCCAAAAGTAGCGGTGGGCAAGAGGTGCGAGGTCGTGGTTGAAGAGCCAGGGAGAGAGGTTAGACTCCTGGGGAACACCACAATTAGAGTGATAGAAGAGAGGAAAGACCCCGGTTGGACCTGAGAGGATCGGTCGGTCAGAAAGGAGGTCAACCATGCCAGGGCCTGATCAGTAATACCAAGTTTGTCACTGGGGCGATTGAGCAGGATGGCATGTTTGACCGTGTGAAAATCAAAGGATATATCGGGGAGAATGAGGACAGAAGGGAGATTAGAGTCAAGATTGGAGATCAAGTCTTCACGGATGTTCATGAGAGCAGTTTCCATGCTGCTGGCAGCTATGAAGCCAGGCTGGTGGTCATGGAGGCAACCAACCGATTCAGTATGTAGATTAAGCTGGGAGATGACAAGCTTTTCCAAGAGTTTGCCCAGGAAATGAGTGATGGAAATAGGGCGATAGTTAGAGAGGAAGTCTCGGCCAAGTGCTTCTTTAGAAGGGGGTGCACAAGAGAGTGCTTAAGGGGGAAGGGGAAGGTTCCAGTGGCAAAGGAGTGATTGCAGACATTGGCCAAGGCTGTAGCAAGGGTGTCTGTGGTCCTTGATGAGCAGGGGAGAACCTGCTTTGACAAGACTTTCATAGATCAGACTTGTCTAGAAACATTGTCAGGGGTGAACAAGGGAAAGGAGGAGGAGAGATGGCCTCAGACGGGCCAAAAGTGGTAGAGGAAGAGGAGGTAGAGGAAGAGAGGGTGGACAGAATGGCTTGAGTTTTAGTAGTGAAATAAGACGGTAAGGCCATGCAGAGGGCCTGGGAGGGAACAAGAGAGGTAGAGACTGCAGCAGGATTGGCCAGCTCCTTGCACATTTTGAAAAGTTCGGCCGAATTGTTAGATGCCACAGAGATGCAGGCTTGGATGTAGGATCTTTTCTTAGAGAGCAGAGAGTCTGTACTGCCTTAGGAGCAGGCAAGTTTGTCAGGGGATGCGCCCAATGCCTTCCACATTCTCTCTGCCGCCCTACACTAACGTTTAAGGGAGGCGAGGTCGGAATCGTACCAAGATTTGCACTTGGATTTGGGCTTAAAGCGGATCCTCATGACAGGGGCAAGGACATCCATAGTGTTAGAGATAGAGACATGAGGGTTAGAGAGGGCTGTGTCCGAGTGTGAGTCAGCCAAAGGTGCAGGAGGAGGAGGAGAGAAAGTAGTGGCGAAAGCCTCAACTGACACACGCTTCATGGGTCGGATGACCGAGAAGGTAGTGCTGGAGTCGGCTTGACCTGCGGGGAAGATAGAAAGCGGTGGGAAGAAAGGAGAAAGTGATCACTGCAAGAGAGAGGAGTGGTGAGAGGGTTAGACAAGGGGAGAGGTCTGAGGAGATCAGAACATCCAGGGTGTGCCCTTCAGAGTGAGGCCGGCCAGAGGGAAGAATAGAGAGAGAGAATCACAGAGATTGCGAAAGAGTCCTGAAGAAGGGCTGTAAACATCCAGGTAGATGTACACGTCTCCGAGGAGGAGATGTTGAGAGGTAGAGGCAAGGAGCGAATTGGAGAGGTCAGCACACTCAGAGAGGAAGAAGGCGACCTGGCCAGGCGGCATGTAGATAGTGGCCACAATGAGAGAGGCCAGGAGAGATGGAGAGCCTGCAGACCAGGCATTCAAAGGAGTAGTAGTGCTGTATTGGAATGATAGAAGCAGGGATGCACTCAAGGGAAAATCAAGGCTACACCCCCACCAGGGCGGTTGGTTCTGTTTTAGGAGAGGATCTTGTAGCCATCGGGAAGGAGTGTCGAAACTTGTGACAGAGCTGGCGGTGAACCAAGTCTCTGTGAGACCGCGTACATCCATATCAAGCTCGTCCAGGAGACGGCAGATGTCAGAAGAGTGTTTGACAGCTGAACGAGAGTTGAGAGTAGCTATGTGGAGCAGGTCTCCTGAAGGACTTCTGGGGAGGGTACAGGCCATAGGTACACCCTGCAGAAGTGTTGGAGGTGCCCGAGGATGGGCAGAGGAGGAAGGAAGAAAGTGCCAGAGAGGTGGGAGAGGAGGGAGGCAACAGGGTGGGGAGAGACACTGCAGGGGGTGCCAAAGAGGTGGCAGAGGAAGGAGGCAGCAGAGGAGCCAGAGAGGGGTAAGAAGGGATGGCAGGAGATGAAAGGAAGTTGATAAGGCCCGGGAAGCGTCTATCAAAGAGGAGGAGATTGGACTGAGGACCCTGGTCCAAGACGGTGCCATTTAAGTAGACATTAATGATGGTTTTAGAGGAGTGGAATTGGGTCAGGGGGGCCTCCCACCGGGTGCCACCATTAATGGGAGAAGAGGAAAAAGGAGAGATAAGAGACCATATGGGGGTCCATAGTCCTGGAGAGGGAACGACAAAGAGTTTGTCAGGAAGGGTCTGTCTGGAGGAAGCACTGGTATAGGTATCAGCGATAGGGAGGCCTGGGTTGGAGACCATCTATAGCTAACTGGATGTCTATATAATCATCTAAGTCAAATAGGACCTGCTCAACTAGCAAATGATTCCATGTTTCATTTTGTTTCTCTCACTTTGTGTTTCATCTTTGTATGTTGGTTCTTTAATATTGTTGTGTTTTATTTTCTTTAATGCTCTGAAATGATAATAATTTAGCACTTTAAAAGTCATGCACCATTGAATAAAAAAACGAATTGTTACTAATCATCAGAAGACAATTATATGATATTCATTATCATTAAGTACAGAACCAGACGATGCCTTAAGTAATACATTTGTGTTCTTTTGACTGGTATTACATTACTATATCCGAGATTCCCATTGGGCCCGACCTTTTGTATGTCATGTAATTCCCCAGTTCCCATGTGAGTAGGGGTGTTTGCCTTTGGTACAACCTGCGTTATAGCCTAATAAAAAATGCTACATAGTGAATGATCTTTGAAAGACATAGCTATTAATAAATGTGAAGGGTCAGAAACGAAAGCCGGACAGAAAGTTGTCATGTTTTTGGTTAAAGACTTTAATTTAAATGGAAATGGGTTGGGAAAACGCATCTCTTACCCTATTCTAAAGAGTTTCCCTACCTATTAAATAAAAAAAAAAGAAACCACTAAGGCTCTGTCTGTATCAGGAAGTCAATAACTGAAAAGCTGTCCTTGTGTCCAAAACGTCCTATCCTGACCCTCACACTACAAACAAAACAAAGTGTGAAAGGAAATGTCTTCAACCTGATATTGGCAAAAACATGTTCACAACTGAAAGTTCGAATAGCTCCTATGAAAATGTTCTCCAAGCTGAAAGACCTTGGACCCAGAAGGGGGTTCCCTTCCCCTGGATTCTGAAATGGCATGGCAATATCTCTTTTACTAACAGTTCCTTCTGTGTCGCTCCTTGATTCACAATGTTCTTGTTAGACAATAAGTTCTGCAACAGTCTTTCTTTAACACAACTGTCTCTTTTGTCTATCAAACACTGCCCTTCATTTAGTATTTCTTGTAGCTTTGCAACTCACCTTGTATACTCCCCTGCCAGGACTCTTAGTGCAATTCCAACTTCCTGGTGTAATCTCCTGCCAGGGCTTTTCTTGTGGTTTCATTTGCCTGGTATACTCCCCTTCCAGGACATATGCATTTCAAAGTTCCTCTGTATTACCAAAATTGCATGTAGTGTTCATGACCCAGTATATCTGTCGGTGGAAACGTTTGTTCAAACTTTGCCCCACAATTGCATCTGATACATCAGGATCTTATTGGGGCTTGAATCTGTACTTCGCCTTTTCTACATTCAAACAAGTTTCTGGTAGTTTCTGTGTTGGCAATCTCATAACAAATCGGCGTTGGCGCAGTCGCCAGAACTCCCTGGATTCCCCACTGGCTTTTGGTTGACTCACCGGTTCTGTGCATCGTCTCTGGTCCTGTTGGTGCTTCTGCAGCCTGGCTCTTCCCCTCGCTTCCCACGCTGGATTGTGCAGATGTTCTTCCTGCATCCCTCGCGGGTCCGCGGTCACACGGATGCTTCCCTTCTGTTCCCGGTATGGAGAACGCTGCCTCTTCGAGTGGCCAAGTGCCCTCCAACTCTCTTGTGGCTGCACGGCACCTCCTGTTCACGCACTGCGTATCTCCTTCTGCTTCGGCAGACTCCTCTGCTCCGCCACACTGGTACGTGTTTCCCGTACTCGAAAGCCTCCACGTAGGAACCTGCATCGTCGCCCTCAGTAGTGCGTTTGCCATCTTCAAATGTCCCAAGCACAGCTGATTTGTAGAACTAGTCTGAACATTGAACTTCGGGCTCCTGTTACCTTGATCCATCTCCTTCATCCACCTTGTCTCAGTACTTCAGAGATTACGGGAGTTGGAATCCGTGAATGTCATCGGAAATATAGTGTTTAGATATTTTTTCTCAGTGGTTTTACATGAGAGAAATGTCCACACAATTGTGTCTCTGAAGCAACTGGGGTTTTGTTGGAGCTTTGTGTGTATTGGTCATAAATGGGAGTTTGACCTAAAGAGTATCTGGAAGAGGTTTCTTTATTTCCTCTACAACGGAGAACAGACATTTGACAACCGGTCATTAATGTCTTTGGTATTAGAGTGTCTTTCTCATGGGAAAGGGGGGGATACCGTGTCTTGTCCAATGAAGTCATGACTTCTCACCAGTAGTTGCCTCCTCCCATGTGATCCTGCCTCATATAGCCGCCCCCAGGGTCAGTCAGGATCAGGTAGCAGCTGCCGTCCCCTGGCCACAAGGGAGGAGGCAATTTCCGGGGAGTCTGCGATGACTGCATTGGATTAATCAAAGAAAGTAATGGGTAGGTGAAATGGAGTTAGTCATTCTAATGCCACTCAAAAATGAAATTAATCGTAGTATAAGGGTACCCATCTTCTCACTCTTGACACTATGCAGTATGACCCAGCTGTGAAGTGAAGTCAGGGAGGTACTCATCCTCGTATTAGAAAATCACAAAACCATTCTCTTAGGTTAAGTGGATGAACCATAGTCTGCATTCTAAATTGATAACACTACTTCCTCAACCCAAACCTGCAAAACTCACAGGCCTATAGTCAATTAGCATCCGGTGTGGGGAAGTCAACGAATCAGGTTGCTCAGATCACGGGCTGAATCCCACAATCCCAGCCTGTGTTCCAAACAGCCGGTGGCTACATCTCCGGTCCCCCATTCCCCCTCCTTCTCCTCGGGTCTCCGGTCCCCTCCAACCCCCACTTAACTGATTTCTTTCCTCGTCAGCGGCTGCTCAACCGCTGCCATCGCTCTAGCCTCCTGTCCTCCATGGAAATGGAGGAGGGTCTCTGTATGGAGCCCTGCCTTCCAGATCCATGGTGGCCATCTTAAATTAGTATTTCGTTTCAATAAACGGGACGTTTTGTGGTCTCCCGTTGATTGAAACAAAATGCATTGCTCTTAGCACCCTGGGTTTATGGATTTAAAACCCTGGATGCTAATAGCAAGAACACCCGATGCGTTGGGCCAGATCGGGTGTTAAAGGAGCCTGGGCCCATAGTTAAGGCCGGATTGGGTGTTATTGCTTAATTACATGCACAAACTAAAAACCTACAACCCCAAATTTACACTGGGTAAAAAATAGAAGGAATCAAACTTGTACCTAAATGTCATTTTCTTTGTGACTTTTCTTTGGTACCAATACTTGTTTTTGATACTGGAGAAAATGAAATGTTTTTGGATTTGTTGATTGACCAAAGTTGTTTAGTATAAATGTGAACTGAAAAGAGCTGACTATACTGAGTGATAAGCGGTATTGTGGTAAAAAAATTGTTGTATAGAGGTGGGCTTTTATTATTTAGGATTATAATTGTTAGAAACATTATTAGTAGTTCTGTTGTAATGCTTGTATTGTATTTAGAGAGATTGTCACATGTAGGCCAGTTTAATTGGGTAAATAAGCTTAGTAACATGCACCTGATGTTTTGCTGTGTCTTCTCCTGCTAAAGTAAGCGGACCACTGTTGACTTTATTTTGTTTACAAATTGTAACCATATAACCAAACCTGTTCGTTGCCTAGAATTGTGAGGTGGACTATAAAAGAGTGGTTGTTAGATTGGTGGCGCTGCTTAGTAAAGATACCATATATAAATCAATATATCTTACACTACCTGCAAGGAGATTTAGAGTATGTTGACAAGTCTTCATGTGTGTCTTTCTGTGTGTGTGTATAATTTGTTTTACTAAAATCTCTAATTACCCTGTATTCTTGTTTACCCCATTTACCTCAAAACATGACTTTGATAGGTCACTTAATCATAGTGGTCATTAACCAAAGGGAAGTCTGCCTATTCAATAGTCCACTTAGACACAACACATGGGTCAGTTTCAAAGCTCCTGACACTATGGAACACTACTAACCTGAAGAAATTGTGTGTTTTATGAACAATTATTTGTTTTTGTTTGTTTACTTCTGCATACGTGCTTCTGATTTTATGTGAGTGAGCAAGCAAGTATTTTTGTAAATGTCTACCATTCTATTTATTTGTAAATGTTACATTTCTTTAAATTAGCAAAATGGTACCATCTCAGGCGTATTTAATGCCCTGGTTCATCGTTTTGTTGAAGGGAAACGTTGCCTTTAATTGATGTGTTTAAGCATCTCTAAAATCTGTTTCCCTTCCAGATGCTCTTCTCTGGCTTTCCAAGTTCTAAATCCAAAATGAATACATTCAGGAAAAATCTCCAAGAAAACAAAAGCCTGATGTGGGAAGAGAGCTGGGATCAGATTGTTCTGCCGCTGCTCAGAAATAGTGGAATCACGTGCTGAAGCTGATTTAATCATAGCGTGGAAAGGATAAAAACCTGCTTTGGGCCACCCATTTCTGTTTTTGCAGTGTCTCTCACAGAGATGAAGTAATCAAAAGACAAGACTTCTGATAGCAAGACCTTTGTTAATTTACTTAAAATAAAGTTTTATTTCGTTTTCTAGAAGAGGGTCTACATAATCTTTTATGCTTCACTAAGTTATTTCTTGAAAATAAGAGCAATGTGAGCATGTTAGATAATTAAAAAATCCCTAAACAAAGTCCACAATCGTTTTCTTTATGGGGCTCCTAGAAAACACGAATACAGTTTTACTGCATATAACATCGACATTCTTTCATGTACAAGAAGTTGTTTAATTTTAATTGACTTTTAATCCGAAGACTTTATCATAATAAAAATCAGTTTAATCACAACATATACATAGTGAACAGAAATGGTCGCCTCCACATTATCCAAAATGCAATAGTCAATGAGAGGCAATTTCTTTGTCTACCAAAAGGTAAAATGTTCTTTCCGTCCAAAATCAAGTGCATAATCACTTGATGAGGAAATGTAATTCACTCGCATGGTTCATCATAATGTAGGTTGCGAGGGAAAATGTTTCACTTGTGTTGTGTATAAAAAGATTTATAATCTTTTTGTTGCGCTGAAACGTTTTATATTTTTTTGTAGGAAGGGGATCATAAAATATGCGGAGGACTATAGGTATCTGGGGAGTAACTCATGAAGGCATTGCAAGGCAGTACTGAAGTACTAAAGTGCATAATTTATCAATTTTGTTTTATTTTAATTAATGTTTAGCACTGGTTTACACAGAGGGCCTCCAAGCGCCTTTGGTAGTTTCTTTTGGTTCTGTGTTTTGTGGTTCTTTTGGTTCTTGTGTTTTGCTGTATAGGTGTTTCTATATGTATAGCTTTATCATTTACATTGACAATCTGCTTCATTCTATTTAATGCAGTTCTCTGGTATTTGAGCTGCCTCTGTATGTCTACAAGTCTAAAGATAGCAGTTCCAGCAAATGGCAAAGAATTAACTGGGTTTGCCTGAATTGATATATTGTTGTTTCCTACTCTTTGGCACTGGTTATGGTAAATGGAAATACAAATCAACTTGTGAGTGTTACGAAATGCACAAGGATCAAAGAAATGGCAGATGTGACCTATGTCTTCCTACACAGCTTTATTATGATTTTGATAAGGACAACTCACATCAGGGAATGTCGCATTTGCTGGCTATATCTCGACCTCAAGGTATAGCCAGCAGATGTTAGATGCTAGATTGGGAGCCTCCTAATGTATCTAGTGCCAAAATACTAGTTATGCTGTCTGTGCATCATGGTCACTTGATGGTTTTGAAGAAGGAGCTTTATAATCTTTTTGTTGCGCTGAAACGTTTTATATTTTTTTGTAGGAAGGGGATCATAAAATATGCGGAGGACTATAGGTATCTGGGGAGTAACTCATGAAGGCATTGCAAGGCAGTACTGACCCTATGGGACTTGAGAAGGCCCTTGCATCCAGCATCAGTGTCAGTCCAGTTAAGAGACCTCCACTATCCCCGGTAGGACAAAATAACTCATAACGCAGGCTGGGTGGCTCACTCTGTTGAAGATGTCGTCCAACCTGTTATAGCCCCCTACACCACACATTCAGAGAAAAACATACAGAATGCCATACCCATCCATGAATTTGGCACTCCCAGCCCAGTCAGCATTGGGGACCAAAAGGGCCATGTGGATGGAGAGATTTGCCCTGTATTCCAAGACCACCCAAGACTTTGAAGCTGATGCATTGAAAGAATCCACCATCCTCTTTTACGCAGGCCCGACAGTACACAAAATATTTAAAACACTGACACCCCAATGACACACCAGACAATGAAGCTGAGAGAGCCCTAGTTGGGCCCCCAAGTGAATGCTGACTTTGAATGCTTTTCAATGAGACAAGCCCGGCAAACCACCCTCGAATCAATTGATGGCTGCCACGCCTAGCTTCGACATGCACCCTGCTAGACGAGTCGGATGAAGTCAGCGAACCACTTATCCAAGTTTGCCACTCCAACAAACTACATTGTCAAATCTTAAGAGAACCATGCCTTTCTCTCCAGTGCATCTTGGAGCTAGGTTGCTCAAATGAACTCACCGAAGAGCATGGAAGATGGAAGTGACCTTCCAGTCAATAGATGTCCAAGAGGGTCAAGCAGTCGCGGGAAGGCATCCAGAGAATCCAAGTGAGCTGGCCCAACCTTCAAACCAAAAGCTCATATAATTCCTGCACGCCCAAACAACCAGAAAAGCATACTACTGTGGAGGACCAATACCGCGAAGTGGCAGAATTGGGCACTTCAGGAAGGATTGAAGATCCGGCACGTTTGTTCCTCATTCCAGGCGACCACAACAACAGCAGCTGAGAGTACACAATATAGAAAAGAACACTAGTCAGGACCCTGATGATTCAGATGATGTGTTTATAATATTGACATTGGTGCGAAAACCAGGCAAAAGAAAACAACCAGGATGCAGAATCCCGATGGGAGGAAACCCCATGTAAGCACTGATTGACACAAGAGCATCGTTGAACATAATGAGTGGGTCACCGTTCACCCTCCTGAAGCCACGACGTACATTATGATACACCAACGTCAGGATCTTCGCATATGGCGTTGTCACTCCGATCTCAATGCAACGGGTAGCCCAACTGGAATTTCAACATGACGGTGTGTAGACAGAAGGACAATTTTGTCACTCCCGCTAACACAGCAACACTGTTGAGCGGCAACACCGTTTAATAGCTTGAATTGATCAAATGTGCCTTTGCAGTGCATGCCGAAGATGTTCAAGACCCCCTTCATGAGTTCCAATCTGTTTTTGACGGCATTGGATGCCTACACACTTATGAAGTTTGGTTGCACATCGACCAAACTGTAGCTCTCAAGCACTGGCTATTCCCTTCCACCTTTGATCCAAGGTCGATGGGTGAGCTACCTAAGCTAGAAGAAACTGGCATAATTGAAAAAGCACAAGGCGCTTCGCCTTGGGCATCTCCTATCTTAGTGGCCCGTAAATACAAAGATTCAGACTAAGTCTGCATATGCATGGACATGTGCCTCCAGAATAAGGATGTGAAATGTGAGACACACTAATCCTACTCTGGATGACTTGATGGCAGCATGCAAAGGTTGAAGTTCTTGTCTAAACTAGATTTAAGAGTGGGCTACCACCAGATCCTGCTTTGCGACAATTCGAGTTATAAAACAACATTCTCATCGCACATTGGACTGCATAGTTGCAAGCGCCTGAGCTTCAGCGTATCATCAGCAACTGAAGTATTTTTAGAACATAAGCGTCATTACGGGATCCCTGGTGTCATTTATGTAAGTTAATGACATCTGATCTTTGCCAAATCTTACGATGACCACATCAACCAACTTCACTCTGTCCTTAAGAGAATTCAGGAGCATTGCCTTACGTTCAATAGAGAGAAATGCCAGTTTATTTATGACTGTTTGGAGTATTTCATCTTTGTCTTCCACAAGGTGGGGCTGTCGGCTGACCCTCGCAAAGTAAAATACCTAAAATCTGCCCATACACCAAAGAATCAGTCTGAGATGCGCTGGTTCCTTGTAATGATAAACTACTGTGTCGATTCATCACGCATCTTGCTACAATATCAGAGCCTCTGTGTCTTCTCACAAGAAGACTTGTGAGAAGTCTGTAAAGATTGGGTTCTGCACAAGATGACGCTGACATCTTGGGATGTACTAGTTACTTCTTTAATTAAGTTCTTGTACATTATATCAAGTACATCAAGTCAGGTACACTTCAGCTTAGGGCAACATGCACCGGCATCCTCTCTCAGGGGTCTACATCTCCAACTGACTCTCACAGAACACATTCATACATCAACCTTCTCTCAGGCTGCATTCTCTGTCACTCACTCCAATATTCCAAGCATTCAACACAGGTTCCAGGGGAAGCATAATCACTACATATCTCCCCCTTTAATAATAACAAACAACATCTACCAGCAAAAGATACTCACAAACACACACCATCCAATGAGCATGCATCTCTTACCTCAAAACAGAAACACTCTACACAAACCTAAATCCCAAAGAGCGTCCTCACCCTGTGGGTCAATTACTTTTCCAAACAAATGCCTCTCCCCTTTTCTACACAGTAAAGAAGAGACACCAGCAACATCATCAAAGATACCCTTCTAAAATCCACAACAACTTCAGGCATAACAGCCCCTCTACACATTTACTCATCTCACAGCGCACAACATCGCATCCTTTACTCGGCTCCCTCACATCCACTCCATACGCACAACTCACTGGCTGTGCACACCACATATTACTTAAACCAGGCTACGTATTCCGAATACCCGGATAGCCAACACCACAACAGTCAGTGTCTCTATCCCGCATGTGCCCATGTTAAAAGAACACCTTCTACACCACATCTCTTCCTACAGGGAACTCTTCAATACGCTGCAACATACAACTCTACTCATCAACCACAGAACATAAGTCAACTATTATATTCACTCCACTCCCTCATAGCCACTCTATACACATAACACACTGGCTGCACACTTCCATGTCTAGAAACCAGGCTTTGTATTCCAAATACCCGGGCGGCCAACACCCAACAACATAATCACCCACGCTGCTAGTGTCGCCACCCCCAATTGTCACCTGTGTTCTCAGGACCACCTAACACTGAACCAACGCTCTAGCCACGAGGAAACTCCAAATATCACACTCGCAACACACTACGCACCCACAGCATCATAACTCACGCCTATACAATACTCTCCAATGTATAGCAATAAACAAAATTTCATTCTACTAACACGAGTTCTACCATTAAACTTCTAAATTTTACTAACATTGATAAAATCCCACCTGCAAATAAAATCATTAGTTTGGCAAAAATGTCACAAAACACATTGCTGAACTAAATCACTGTAAAACTAACCAATCCACACAGCCTATTGCATTTAAGAGTCCATCTGTGGGAAGAAAAAATCAACCTATCATTGCACTAAAGTTACTGCACATTGCCTATTACTTTTAAAAGTCCAGCTGTGGAAAAAAATAGTTAATGTTAAACTCACATATATCTACTTCACTAAGTGCATCCCTAATAGAGGCCACAACTTACAAATTGCAGCCAGCTTGTAAGTTGTGGCCTCAACCAATGTAAAATGTACTGCTACAGGCCTCACATGACAACTATTTCCAAACCACAAAATGTAACTAACATTAAAATGCCATATACATTGTATGCCTCGTTTGCATTGAAATAATCTGCATATCTCCCCCAGTAAACCATCTTCAGAATATCACTGCACCAACTGATAACCAATGTGCAGTGCAAAACGCTGGGAAACCTCGACTCCATTTCCCTCCAGTCTCTCGACAATGCAATTCCCCAAATACCTCTGCAGGCTTACTCTGCACAGCCTGCCACAACTCTTGTTCGTGTCGGCATCGTTTTCCATGGCTGACTGCGATGCAGCAGTCCACATAAACATCAGGATAGCTATGCAGCGCTTCCCCATGCCGCTCCCGAACTTCCCTTTACACCGCCACTGCTGCTCAACTATATTTATAAAACAGAGTTTTCCTACTATCTGTGAATGCTCCGGACTCGAGCCACTCTTTTAATTTACCCCGAAGCTTTTATCGATTTGCAGGCCGTCTCCAACTTCCACAAACACTGCGTCTCCTCATTCTCTTGACCGCTACACACGTGGGAAGGTCCTCCAATGCCACGGTGCAATGTCGAACCACGTCATACGGTTCTTTTCTTTCACATCCCGTATCTCCTTAGTTCTTATCCAACAGACTTCTCCATGTTGACGTCCTCGGCACAGGGGCAGGATCGCCACTACCCCTGACATTCCTTGTGACATCAATTCTCTGAATGAGCTGCTGAGGAGGGCAGAGCTCCCAGCTCCAACGAACTCCGTGCTACAAAGGTTCTCCAGCATGGGGTCTGGCATGGATTCACATGCTCATGAATATTCCCCGTCGTCAGGCTGGGAATCCTCGGTAAAGAAAAAACCAGTATCAGTTTCGTTTCTGATCTGTCTTTCGTAGTAATAACCAATCACTGGTCTCTGCGTCATACTGACCACAGCCAATGACTGCCCTCTACCTAAGCACCGCCTCTGGCAGCCATCTTCAGATTTTTACCGCACGTTCATGTGTTGGGATCCTCGTGCTATTGCTCTCGAGCGTTAGTGCTATTTTTTCGCGCTTTTCACAAAAAACTTCGATTCTTTCGGTCAAAAGAGCCTCAAGCTCCACCGATCGTACATCCGATCAACGGGGACCCGTGTCGGATTCATCTGTGCCCCTCAAGGGTGAAGATTTCGTCGAGCTACACTTCGGAGGACTCCAGAAGCTTCTCAGGCCCGGTCTCGGAGATGGCCCAGGAGAAGGGAAGCTCGACGCCCGGAAAGCTGTTCAGGGTCTGCCCTGGATGCCAGCTGCAGAACGTCTTCAAGGAGGACGAACACTCTTTCTGCCTTTACTGCCTTCATGAGGACAAGACGCACGTGGAGAAGGACTGTGCGTTTTGCGGCAACATGTCGGAACGGACCATGAAGGACCGCCATCAACGTCTCGCCAACTGGCTGGAGGGTAAGAGCCCGTCTGGCGAGAAGAAGAAGAAATCCGAGCGGTCTTCTAAGACCTTTGAGGGCGCCCCGGCGACGGGGGCCCAACATAAGGCCAAGCACCGCGAGTCCGCTGGCACCGGGAGCGCCGAACGGTCGGGCTCTACGGGCGCCAGGCAGGGCGCACCCTCCCCGGCGCCATCAACCACGAGCCAACGCTCTGGGTCGGGTAAGAGGAAGGCCGAGCACCCGGCGAAGCTCCTGGAGAGGCCCCGGTCGAGCTCTAAGGCAGAGGAGGAGCGTGGCAGTGCCCCCTCCCTCAAGGATAAGGCGGTGAGCGCACCTAAGGTGGTGAAGGCCTTGATCCATCCGACCAAGCCCTCTATCGAAACGGTCGCGGCGGCCCTGGCTCAGCCTGTGGTGGCTGCACCAGTGGTGGCGACCTCAGGGCCCAGAATCTCCCTGCCTCCTCGGAGGGAGTCTTCCTTTGTGCCCATCGATAGGACCCCCGTGAAACCCTCCGTGGGGAAGAAGAAGGGGGGGCAGGGCGTCGTCGTAGAGTCGGCCTCAACCTCAGAAGAGGAGCTGATCGAGGTCTTAAGCCACGGCCTAGGCGTGGAAGAAGGCCAGCCCGTCGGAATGGACCCCGACGCAGGTGACGACGACGACATCGTCGAGGATACCGACGGGGCCCCTGCTCGCCCGTCGGATTCCCCTCTGCCAGCGCCGCAAGACAACTCGGCGGCCATTTTGTTGGCCATACAGTCCTTATGCTCTGAGATAAGGACGAGGCTACCGTTACCGACGGAGGAACCTCTCCCGTCGGGGGATCCAGAACCGGGACCTTCTGGTGTTCCCCCTACCAAGAAAAGAAGGATCCATCCACCACCTCCTTTTCAACCGTCGCGCCCCTTCCAGCCCTCCTCCCCGTCCACCCGAGGGGATGATACGGGGACTGACACGGCAGCGACGGGTACGGACGACGAGGCATACGACGAGGATTTTCCGTCGTCGCCTCCCGCCAGGGCCTCTCCGCCCGACGAGATCGGATCTTTCCACTCCATGATCTCCAGGGCTTCCGAGCTTTTCCAACTCTGCCCTGAGGAGAAGAAAAAGGAAGGCTTCCTTTATCAGCGGCGCGAGGCCAAGAGGAAGACGGTCCTCGCAGTGCCTCTGTTGGACGACATTTGGGATGAGGGCCTTTCCCTCCTCAAGAACCCTTCCACGACGCCAGCTAGAAGAGACCGGTACGAGAAAAAGTACCGGGTCCCGGACACGGCCCCCCTATGCCTCCGGGCGCAGCCTACCCCGGACTCCGTCGTCTCCGCGGCAGCCAGGAAGAAAGCGGGGGGGGGGTGCGGCCTCCACATCGACTTCCCCGCCGGACGGCGAGGGAAAGAAATTGGATACTATGGGGCGTAGAGTCATCTCGTCGGCAGCGACGACGATTAAAGCGGCCAACGCCTTGGCTATCGTGGCCCGCTACGACAGGGAGCTCTGGTACAAGATAGCTCCCCTGCTGGATTTTCTGCCGGACGACAAGAGGGCGGAGGCCCTTGAGATCCTGCAGGAAGGTGAGGTGGCCTCGGACCACGCCATCACCGTGGCGACGGACATCGCCGACACTGGGTTCCGCCAGCTGGGCAACGGCGTTTGCCTTCGACGTCGTGGATGGCTAAAAGCTACGGACTTCCGGCAGGACGTCCAGACCAGAGTCCTGGACATGCCCTTCGACGGGAACAACCTGTTTGGGAAGACAGTGGACGATTCCCTTCAGGCCATCAAGGCGGATACTGAGACGGCCCGGGCCCTTGGAGTCCTGCAACGACGGACGCCCTTTCGGAGCGGCGGAGGCAAGGGCACCTCCAAAGGTTCCGGCGGCGGTTTCGCTTCCTACCGTCAAGCGGCCCGCTCGTCGTCGCAAGAGGCCTACAGAGGACGAGGCAAGTCTAGCGGACCCCGCCGTCGTCGCCAAGGAGGTCAAGGCGGCAAGGCCGCGTCCAAGCAGGATTGAACCGGCCGTGGGGTCGGGCCCCCACCGAAGCACCCCGGTGGGAGGCCGGCTGGCGGGCTTCGTCAGCGTGTGGGAGTCCATCTCCACCGACCGTTGGGTGCTGGACGCCCTGGCCCGGGGCCACGCGCTCGAGTTTCAAAGAAGGTGCCCGCGCGTCCCCCCCCGTGGCCAGGAAAGAACTTCACGTCCCTCAACTTCTCCTGGAGGTAAAGGCGATGCTCAGAAAGGGCGCCATCGAACTCGTCCCAAAGAGGCTTCGGGGCTCCGGAGTCTACTCGAGATACTTCCTCGTGAAGAAGAAGACGGGAGGATGGCGCCCCATCCTAGACCTGCAACGTCTGAACAAGTTCATCAAGGCGCAGAAGTTCCGGATGGTCACCCTCCAGCACGTCCTGGGTCAGCTGGAGGAAGGAGACTTCCTATCGTCGTTGGATTTGGAGGATGCCTACTTCCACATTCCCATCCTAAAGGGGCACCGCAAATTCCTCAGATTCATGGTCCAAGGGCGTCATTACCAGTTCAAAGCCCTTCCCTTCGGACTACGGTCGGCACCCAGGGTATTCACCAAGTGCCTTGCACCGGTGGCGGCGCAGCTGCGCCGCGAGGGGATTCACGTCTACCCCTACCTGGACGACTGGCTCATCCGCGCCAAGACGAGGGAGCTCGCCGTGGTCCACACGGCAAGGACCGTCCAACTCCTCACGGACCTGGGATTCTCCGTGAACTACGCCAAATCCCACCTGGTGCCCGCGCAAGTCGCACTGTTTCTGGGAGCGAGGCTCGACACAGTGTCCCTTCTGGCCTCCCCGTCGGAGGAGAGGACCAGGACCATCTTGGGCAAGGTGCAACGGATGTTGGTGGCCGACGCGGCCAAAGTGAGGTCCATCAAGTCCCTCCTCGGGATGATGTCTTCCTGCATCTACCTCATTCCCATGTGCAGGCTCCGGATGCGCCCGTTGCAAGAATTCCTGGATGCGCACTGGATCCAGACGACGGGCAGCTTCGAGGAAAGGATCAAGCTCGACGAGAGTTTCCGACGAGCGATACGGTGGTAGGGCACCCGCGCGCATCTGACGGCGGGCATGGACTTCCAGACCCCAGCCCACCAGGAGACTGTGACCACGGATGCCTCCCTGGAAGGGTGGGGAGCGCACACCGAAAATCTGCACGCAAGGGGACTCTGGCTCCCGACGGAGAAATCCCTGCATATCAACGTCCTGGAGCTCCGTGCAGTGTTTTGGGCCCTCAGGTCCTTCCTTCCGTCCCTCAAGGGCAAGGTGGTGAGGATCTTCACCGACAACACCACCACCATGTTTTACATCAGGAAACAGGGCGGAACCAGGTCCCCAGCGCTGTCCAAGGAGGCGCAGGACCTGTGGCATTGGGCCGTCGCCCAAGGGATTTTTCTGGTGCCGTTTCATCTGGCAGGGATAAAAAACACCATCGCCGACTCACTCAGCAGGGAGCTGCGCTCGTGCCACGAGTGGGAACTACGGCAGGATCTGGTGGATCGCCTCTTCCGACGGTGGGGCACACCCCAGATCGACCTGTTCGCGACAGCGACGAACACCAAGTGCCGGAGGTTCGCCAGCAGGTTTCCCCAGACGAGGAGCATGGGCGATGCTTTCTCGTTCCCCTGGGAGGGCCTGTTCCTCTACGCGTTCCCTCCCTTGCCTCTGCTAATCCGGCTCGTCAACCAGCTCAAGAGGTCACGGTGCAGGATGATCCTCGTCGCACCTGCGTGGCCGAGGCAGATATGGTTCCCGGACCTTCTGGACTTGTCAGCGTCCCCGCCGATCAAGCTGCCGGCGGACGCGGATCTACTCTCCAGGGAAGGAGGCGCCATCCTCCACCACGACCCGAAGTCGCTGAACTTGCAGGCCTGGCTCCTGCAGCGCTAGAGTTTGGAGGATACGACATACCGGCCGATTGCAGAGAGGTTCTTGCAAAGGCCAGGGCGTCCTCGACTCTTAAATGCTACGGACACAAATGGAAGAGGTTCTCTGTCTGGTGCCACGCACAGAAGATTAACCCTCTACGGATTACGGCTCCCCAAGTACTGCCGTACCTGCTGACGCTGGCCAAAGCTGGTCTGGCACACGCGTCCATCAAGATTCATCTTGCTGCGATCTCCCGATACACCAGAACCACGGGCCGGACGTCCTTGTGGTCTCATCGTCTGGTGAAAGAGTTCATGAAGGGACTGTTCAGATCGTTCCCGCCGGTGAAGGCTCCGGCCCCGGCGTGGGAGCTCAACGTGGTGCTGACCAAGCTCATGGGACCTCCGTTCGAGCCTCTGCACTCGGCCCCGTTGAAGTTTCTATCGTGGAAAACAGCTTTTCTTGTGGCCATCACCTCCGCACGACGAGTGGGAGAGATCCAGGCCCTTTCCTGCAAGGCCCCGTACTTGACTTTCCACGACACGAGGGTAGTGCTCAGGACGCACCCCTCCTTCATGCCCAAGGTACCGTCGGACTTCCATCTCAACGAACCCTTGGTGTTACCTGTGTTTTTCCCGTCGCCTTCGTCGCCGGCTGAGAGGACTTTGCACTCGCTGGATGTAGCTAGAGCGCTGAAGTTCTACGTGGACCGCACGAAGGGTTTTCGGAAGACGTCACAACTCTTTGTGAACTTTGGACCTGTCAATCAGGGGAAGGCTCTCTCGAAGGCTTCCATCTCCAGATGGCTCTCCGGCTGTATCATGTGCTGTCACCGGTTGGCAAACCGACCGCTGCCTGGCCGTCCGAGAGCCCATTCCACCAGAGCGATCGCAGCTACCACGGCGTTCCTATCTGGTGTGCCCCTGCTGGACATATGCAGGGCTGCTACGTGGAGGTCGACGCACACCTTCACGAAATTCTACTGCGTCGACCGGGATTCCAGGGAGGAGTCCAGGGTCGGCCAAGCAGTGCTGCGCAACCTGTTCGCCTGAGGTGAGCCTGGTGAGGAGGTAAGATGCTTAATGTTGAGTTGATGTGATGCTTAATGTTGAGCCTTTGCCACCTCCCGTGGTTGTGCATGTGTGTACTGCTATGTATTCTTTATTCATGAGCATGTGAATCCATGCCAGACCCCATGCTGGAGAAGGAACAAGTTACTTACCTGTAACTGTTGTTCTCCAGCATGGGTCTGGCATGGATTCACATGCGAACCCTCCCGCCTACCCCTCTGCGGCTCTTCACTTGGTCATACTGCCACTTCACGTGCTTCCAAATCTGAAGATGGCTGCCAGAGGCGGTGCTTAGGTAGAGGGCAGTCATTGGCTGTGGTCAGTATGACGCAGAGACCAGTGATTGGTTATTACTACGAAAGACAGATCAGAAACGAAACTGATACTGGTTTTTTCTTTACCGAGGATTCCCAGCCTGACGACGGGGAATATTCATGAGCATGTGAATCCATGCCAGACCCATGCTGGAGAACAACAGTTACAGGTAAGTAACTTGTTCCATCTCACGCCCGCCTTCTTCTTCTTCTTCTTAATTATCGGATGCATGGGCGGACCCATGCAGGCGCTTCCCCATCCTAAAGGATGATGTGCACCAGACCCACCAATCAATACTTAGCTTACATAAACTCACAACTCCTCCCACCGCCTCGTTTGCCTCACAAAATCCAACATCACACTATTCCTCCTCCTGCCTCTCTCCCCATCACCTCCCAGCAAAATCTTCCCACTCAGCTCAGCCACACCCAGCGCAGACAATCGAACCCTCATCAATTCTCTCTCCTCAACATGTCTCTCACACCTAAGCAGAAAATGTCCCACAGTCTCAGGCACCCCACACACCGCACAATGCCTCGACTCACGCTTCCCACTTGAAACAGACAATCATTCAGTCCTGCATGCCCTATCCTCAACCGATTCAGCATCACCTCCTCCCCCCTCCTCCATTCCAGACTCCCCGCATCCACCTTCACCGACACTTTCCCACGAACACCAAACATCCATCTGCCCTTCACCCCACTCACCCACCTCTCCTGCCACTCATCCATGACCCATCTCACCATCACCGCCTTCACCTCATCCACACTCAAAGGTAATCTCACATCAACCGTTCCCCTTCTCATACCCTCACCCGCCGCCAGATCCACTAACTCATTACCCAAAATGCCACTGTGACTGGGGACCCACGCCAATTCCAAATCCATTCCCGCGTGTACGCACCGATCAATCTTCCTCCTGATGTCCATAATCACGTCCTTCGTATCACCATCCCCCGCCACAATCGCCTGCAACCCACTCAATGAATCTGAAAATATCACCACCTTCTCTAACCCCAACTCGCACACCCTATCAATCGCCAATGCAATCGCCACCAACTCAGCCGTAAAAATTGACACGTCAATCGTCCCACTTTATGCTCCCCAGTGCTTTCCAGATAATACGCCATACCCACTCTCCCAGACACAGGATCCTTCGAACCATCCGTAAACACCTTGCATCCTTCCTTTCCTGCCACATACGCCTGACCCAAAGCTTTGATCTTGCCCCGCAATCCTCTCTTCTTCGACACCACATTCGCTAACTCCAAACACACCTTTGGAGACCCCATCATCCACCTCGGCCATCTCTCCAAATCTGTATCCGTCACAGTCATCAAATCGCCCACACCCCACTGCGCTCCCTTTTCCCACATGTGAAACCCAAAAGTGCCCCCCCTTCCTCCTCCACCGATCCCTATAATAATCAAACCTCCAATTATACTTCAAACATTCACGCACCGGATGAGCCACACCCTTCGCACTGCACTTCACCCACCATCTCATATTCAACGCATCCCTCCTCAACCCCAACGGCATCTCCCCCACAAGCACCTGAACGGCATTCGCTGGAGAGGACCTCATCACACCCGAACACACCCTCAATGCCCTTGCCTGAACCCTGTCCAACCGCATCTTCTGACTCGCCGTGAAACCCACTGACACCTGACATCCAAAATCCATCACACTCAAAATCAACCCCTTATACAACATTCGTAGACACTTCTGCTGAGCACCCCACTCTTTCCCAGTCACCACCCGCACAAATTCAACCTTTGTTTGCTCTTATCCACCATTCCATTCACCTGCAAATTCCAGTTTAACTTCCTATCCAAAATCACCCCCAAGTACCGAAACTCTTCCACGCTTTTCACCCTCTCACCTTTCAAAACCAAGTCCAACCCTTGCTGCACTCTTCTCCTTGAGAAAACCATACTCACGCTTTTATCCACAGACATCGAAAAGCCCCATTTCCCACACCACTCCTCCATACGCACTATCGCAGCTTGCAACCGATTCTGCACCAACAAAAAACTCCACCCTCTTACCCATACCACACCATCATCTGCAAAGAAATCCACCTGACACCCGAAACCCTCCAAGGCTCGAATCAACCCGTCCACCATCACATTAAACAGCATCGCACTAATCACACTCCCCTGCGGTGTCCCATTCTCCATCTTCCAAACCTCAGAAAACACCCCCCTCACTCTCACCTGAAAGGTCCTATCAGCCAAAAACGCCTTAATCCACCGAAACATCCTCCCCTTCACACCCATCTCCAACAGTCTCACCAGCAACCCATTCTTCCACACCATATCATACGCCTTCTCCAAATCCAAAAAGAACGCTCCCACCTTCTCCCCATCACACAACGCCCCCTCCACTCCAGTCACCAACCTCACTAACGGATCTGCCACTGACCGATTCTTCCTGAACCCACTCTGAAAATCGCTCAGACACCCATTCGACTCCAAATAGAACCCCAAGCGCTCAACTACCATCCGTTCCATAACCTTACACAAAACGACAGTCAGCGCAATCGGCCTATATGACTTACACTCCGTCGGGACCTTGCCACTCTTCAAAATCGCTACTACAATCGCTCTCTTCCACAACCTCAGTAAAACTCCACTCTTCCAGATCTCATTGAACAATGCTAACACCTCCAACTTACATTTCACCGACAACTTCTCCAAAAATACATACATGACCCCATCCACCCTTGGACTTGACCACTTCCCCTTCCGAATCGCCCCATCCAACTCCGCCATAGAAAACAGAGCCTCATACTGCTCTTCCCAAGGCACAACATTCGCCAACAACTCCCGCATCTCCTCCTCAACCACTCCCATACTTAGTCTCACTGCCTCCGGGAAGTTCTCTGAACTGTGCACTCCCGCAAAATGCTCCCCTAGCAAATTCGCCTTCTCCCCATCTTCATGACCACCTCCACCCCTTTCAACAACACAGACATGCCACCCTGCGGCTTCATCAACCCTGACATTCGCTTGAACTGCTTCCAAACCTCACCCACGTCAGAATTACTCCCCAGATACTCACAATAGCCCCTCCAATGTCCGTGCTTTCTTTCCCTAATCATCCTCTGCACCACCGCCTTCGCCTTCTTATATGCCAACAAATCTTCCAACATTCCCATTCTCACCGCCCTGGCCCTCGCCTTCTTATGCGCTGCCACAGCCCGTGAACATTCCACCGACCACCAAGGAACCTCAACCTTCCCCCCTTTCCCCTTCTCTACCTCTGGAACTGCCGCTACCGACGCTGCTCTCATTCCCTGCACCAAATGCTCATTCCATTCATCCACCCTCCCTATCCCGAGAAACAATCAATTCCTGACACAATCTTTTATACAACTCCCAATCAGCCTTCCTAAAATTCAACCGACTCCCAAGCATCTGGGATCTGACCCCTACCTCACCCCTCACAGTCACTAAAATGCCAGAGTGATCACTCCCCATATCCCCATCCTCACGCACCATCCAGTCACATTCACCCGCAATCGCAGCAGACACCCAGGTCAGATCCAAACACGACAACTTCCCAGTCCTCATATCCAATCGTGTGCCCGAACCGTCATTCAGCAAAAACAGATTCAATTCATCCGCCATACCCTCCAACAGTTCCCCATTTGCATCTGTCCGATCACTGCCTCACAACGTATTGGCACTGTTGAAATCACCACATAAAACACAAGATCCCATATGTCCCATTATCACTTCAGACAGCACATCCACCTCCACCACCTCACACGGATTATAATAATTCAACACTAAGACTTCTGATCCCCCTAACCGAATCCCCGCCCGATAACCTCCACTGCTCATCTACCACAATCTCCCTTGCAACCAACCCCTTCCGAACTGCCAGAGCTACACCCCCCCTCTCCCCTCCGTCCTATCCTTACGAAACAATCACAAACCTCAGATCACCCTTTAACCACGTTTCCTGAATACAAACCACATCAACATTCAATTCCCCACACAACACCGCTTTCAACTCCTGCCCATTCCTCAACAAGCTCCTCGCATTCCACTGCAAAATTCTCAGGCCGACACCCCACTCTGTTTCCGCACTTTAGTAACCTTCTTGAACACATCTTCTTCCGACACATCTACAACATTCAAAAACCTCCTCCCTGCTTCCACCACTCCTTTCGTAAGATTCGACACACTGACTGACAAATTCCCCTGAACCAGCTTCAGCACATTTATTGTAAAACACATAAACTCAGTTTTCGGGACAACCACCATTTCTACGCCTTTCACCTCTCTCACCACTCCCTTCCTTCCCGCAGCCTCATCCACCACCGGCTCTCTCCTACACATCTCACTCACTACTCGAACCGGTTTCACCTTTGCCACAGCCTCCGCATAAGATAAACCTTCCGCTGCTCTCACCTGCACCACCTCTCTCGCCACCCTTTGACTCTCACACCCCCTAAACGCAGTAGAGTGCCCCCCCCCACAATTCACACACTTCTCCGGAGTTTCCACCTTACATTCTTTAATATCATGATCTCCACCACACCTCCCACAGTGCCTCTCATTCCTGCATACTCTCGCCACATGTCCAAACTGCTGACACTTATAACATCTCAAAGGCAAGGGTATATAAGCTTTCACACGAAACCTCTGGTATCCCAACTCCACCACCTCCGGACACTCCGCTCTCGCAAACCTCACTGCCACAGTTGTAGACACCACATCCCCATGTGTATCTCTCCTCCCCAGCCTCCACGCCTCTACTACCCCCACCTCTGCCAGCTGCTCCTCCACCTCAGACATATTCAGTCAACTGTACCCCATACAACACCCCCTTACACGACACACCACTCTGATCAAACACTCGCACCATGCGCCTACCCAGACAATCCACCTCCAGTATCTTAGCCTTACTATCAGCACCCGTTCCCTCCACCAACAACCGACCCCCAGTCACCACTTGCACCCGAGTGACATTCCCCACAGCCTCTTTCATCCATCCAGCAATCACCATCGGATTCTCCCCTTGAAACGTTTTCCCACGGCTATCTGGCTTCAACACCACCTTCCACACACTGTCAAACTGAATCTGCTCCTCCCCAGTCATACCGCTCCCTGAGGCCCCCAGCCCCTCCAAATTACACTTTTCCTGGGTTCCTGACCCTGAGATACCCCGATCCGTCCCCCCCTCCATCATCCCTTTGTGGAGACCTGCTGCGATGATGCCCCTCACTTCCCCCCTGCCCCCCTCCACAGATGTAGACTTCACAGTCAGCGCCCTCCCCCTTTTCTCCCCTTCCTCCACCCCTCCCTTCTTTTCAGCCTTCCCACCCCCCTTTCCCAATCTTACCGCCTCCTTCGAGCACACTCTCCCCCTGCACCCTCTTAGAGAGGTCGCTCTGTTTCCTCAATCCCAGCACCCTCCACCCAGACACCGCTCCGCCCTGCCTGGGTCCGCCCACTTCCAGAGTGCCAAAGCGTTTATCTCCTCACACGCGGCTCCCACACGCCTTCCGACGTGCCTCTTTCCCGCCCTTTTACGCCCGCCTTCTCCAGTTCAGGTGAGCTCTCAGTGCCTCACAGTTCTTTTGGACCAAAGCTCGTACGTTGCTGAGTGCTACACACTTCTTGTGGACAAAAAGCCTAAAGTGCCAAAAACAGAAAAACATGCTCCAAATGTTGAAACACTTCCCAGCTTTAGACGCTACTCCGGTAGCACTGTCTGACAACTTTTCCATAACAGAGCCTCCTCTATTGTGCCAAACGCTCCCCGCACAGTCTCTCACTGGCACCAGTTTTGCAAATGTCCTCTCTAGCACTTAAGAACCTTCCTGGTCCCAGGTCAAAACAATAGCAGTGTACTCCAATATGCTGCAATGAGCCCCAAGCCCTCCAATCTTCTACTAATGGGCTCCAAGCCCTTCCAGGTACTTTGCCAACGGGCCCTAAGCCCCTCCAAAGTTCAGCTAATGGCTTTTAGCCCCTCCAAGTCACAGCACTGAGCTCCAAGCCCCTTCAAATCACTGCAAATGGCTCTAAAACCAGCAATGGGCTCCAAGCCCCTTCAATACTGCTATGAGCTCCAACCCCCTTCAGGTTGCAGCAATGGGCTCTTAGCCCCTCCACTGCACAGCAATGGGCTCCAAGCCCCTTCAGGTGCTGGTGCTATGGGCTCCAAGCCCCTTCATGGTGCTGTCATGGGCTCCACGCCCCTCCTATTCCAAGCCTTGGACTCCCAAGCCATTTCATTCTTCTGTTACTGGGCCCTTAGCCCCATCAAAGTTCATTTTGCCAAGCAACATACAGGCCCCCACTGTCCTTGCCTGCACACCTGCTGGCCCCAGGCCCTGGCATTGCCCTCTACTTCCTGCGCCTCTGCATACAGCGATGGGCCCCTCTGCACTTGATGGTAAACAGCGCTGCCCCTACCTGAGAGGATCTTCTTCTTTGGTTGGGGGGGCGGTGCATGTCACTTCCTTTGTGCTGTCCCCCCAGCACAGCAACCATCCTCGTCGCAATTGTAAGGATTGAGTTCTGCTAAAGATGACTCTGACATCTTGGGTTGTACTAGTTACTTCTTTAATTAAGTTCTTGTACATTATATCTAGTACATCGTCAGGTACACTTAAGCTTAGGGCAACATGCACCGGCATCCTCTCTCGGGGTTTACATCTCCAACTGACTCTCAAAGAACACATTCATACATCAACTTTCTCTCAGGCTGCATCCTCTGTCACTCAATCCAACATTCCAAGCATTCAACACAGGGTCCAAGGGAAGCTTAGTCACTACAAAGTTTTCTTAACCATAGGAGTGGCACTCACCACAGCAGGAGGGCTCTGATGCCACGGATAATGACTTTGCTGGTGACAAAACCATGTTTTACTTTGACTCCCTGAAACCAACAGAACTGATAGTCAACACCAGCCCCATGGTCCAGGCACAGATCTAACTCGGCGTACTGCGGACGAGGTTCTGCCCATCGTGTTTGCAAATAGAGACCTGACCTCTCCTGCCTGTAGGTACTCTGATTGAAAAAGAAGCAGTTGCTGTTCTGTGGGGCTGTCTCTACCTCTATTTGTGTGGCAGGCCTTTTAAAATGTTAACCAATCATAAGCCATTTATGCCAATCTTCAATTGGCACTCTCTTCTCTAGCCCCTCGATTGAGAAGTGGACTCTTCAACTTCACCATGGAGCATCATCCTGGAGGGGGAAACCTAGCTGACTTCCTGTCGCCCCACCCCTGAGCTGCCAAGCCCAGTGAATCAAGGGCGGCGGCGAGGGTGGAGCTTCAAGTTAATTTCATAGCAGAGGATCACGTCCCAAAAGCCCTGTACCTCCATGAAATTCGGATAGTTAGGAGTGTTTCAAATGATCAAATCGGCCATATCTTCGGGCTGGTGGAAGGACTTTGTTAAAATAAATTCTGACAGGACTGAGTCTGCTCAATGTTGTCTGTTGCTTAGGAAGAAGGCGCTGTCAGTGGCAGAGAAGGGGCGTCTTCTGAGAGGTTTGAGAATAGCTATCACAACACCTGCCAACACAGGCCACCAAGGCTTTTACAAGATTAATTTACACCTGAGGGAGAACGTCTGGTTTCCAGGTCTCGAACCTGCTGTGGAGTCTTGCGCTGCATCCCATCTCACTCACCAGGCGTATCCAAAGCCGCCACGCTCATACAGTCCATGACAAGTGGAGGAAAACCTTGCGAGTGTGTGTGTATTTCTGCTCCCTGCCTAATGAACAGCACATGCTGGGGGTTATAGATGAATACTCCCATTACTCTGAAGTAGAAATAGTTGCATTCACAGCAACGTCATTAGTAATTCCTAGGCTGGAAAAGATTTTTGCCACTCACAGCCTTCCGGAAATAATAAAGATAACTGCCTGCCATTCCAAGAGTCTGCGAACCAACCTTCCCTGATAAGTTGGACATGAAACACAGCTGGATCTCACACCCTGCTAGTCCCAAGCCAATTGGATGGCAGAGCACCTTCTGGGGATACTGAATACAAATTTGTGGATCACCTCTGAAGAGCAAGAAAACGGGGGAAAGAGCCATCTAGCATTTCTTGAGAGAGTACCACTTGACCCCCACGGCCCTTCCATGCTGCCATATGAGTAGCTCCAGCCACCTTCCTGCTTGTTATAGCACTGTCATGACCCTTGCCCCTGGCCCTCACTGGCAAGTCAGCCTTCCAGTTAGGGCCAGGTCAAAGGCCTTAAAACCTCATCCAAGCCTCTTGGAGTCAGTCCTGGCACCTTTGATGCCAGGCTCATAACCATCATGAAGACCAACATTAGAATGGGACTATTTACTTGGGACTATTTAATTTGGGGGGGCTCAACCAACATGGAGGCACAAATAGCTCAGTTACAAGGAACTATGCGGTCTAGTCTTTTGGGTGTGGCAGGCCTGGGACTACTTTACCTGGACTACTTTGGGTGTGGCAGCCCTGGGTCTATTTTACCTGGACTACTTTACCTGAGACTATTTAACCCACACCCAAACAGCAGAACATGCTTTGCGTTATTCTGCTGTGGGCAGCGTAACGCTCACCGTGTCCAGTTCTTTGATGCCAGCTTACCTGAAACCAAGGACCTGCAGAGAGAGAAACAACACTACGAAACTTACCTGGAACAGTATCCTGTCTTCAATCCATCGCCGACTTCAGTTCCACTCACCTGAAGGTACAAACTCCATCATCCGGCACTGCATGTATCCTGGAATACCATAACCTGGAAAGGGCAGAATGAAAGACAGCATTAGTAAACGTTTACTCACGTTTCCTTCCGAACGAAGAAAGCCACACAATTCTTACCTGGGTAGTCATCTCCTGGTCATTATTATTGCTGGAACATTCCGGTGCTCGGTGAGGAGCATCGCAACCTGCAAGGAGAGAAAAGACACAGGTTAGCAATATAAAAGGCAAAACAGCGCAGCGCATCGTTCATTAGTCACCGGACAGCATTACGCACACCGCGCTTTCGCCTACCGGCCCATGCTCATCTTCAAACTGCATGACAACTCCAAAATACCTACGGAGTCGCAGCAGGCCTGGATTCCCACAGGGGGGGCTTGCACCAGTGAAGTAACTTGGTCGCTGCTCGCCCCGACATCTACACGCCCCCGCCATGAGGAGCAGGACAGAGAATCCACCTTCTACAATATTAAGGTGAGGAGAGGGCCCAAGGGGGAGGAAGGAGTTGAGGCCAAGGGAGGTGGGAAAACATAAAGACAATGTGGTATTGAATCCAGCTCTCCTATATTGCAGACCCATCTTTAACCAGAGGCCTTACCAAGGGACCGGGAGAGGGTTTGAAAGTGCAAATCATCCAACCAGGGCTGGGTGGCGTCCCCGTGGATACCAGGTGAGTGTAACACGCACCCAGAAAAACCACCCCTATAATCACAGAGTGGAGACCTCTGGCGTATGATGTTCAGAGCTACAACGCCAAGAGAGCGAGGTGGAATGATGCTGCGAGTCGGAGAAGGGGTGCACACAGACCTTTTGTTGAGGTTGGCAATAAAGTTCTGGTAAAGAGCCCAATACCCCAGACCAAAATCTCTTTCAGTCTCCCTAGTAGTGACTTCCAGTGAAGGGAGTATAACGGCACACAGCGGATAATCCATTAATCTCACTTTATTTATATACAGGAGGAACAATGCTCTTTTGATCACAAAAGAACGTACAATAAATACGAAATCAGATTTGGCGGGAAACTCTGAGCTGCTTACAATGGGTGAGTTTGAGGGACATTCTGACCAGGTTGCGGAGGGGAGTAAAGTGGAAGTCACCAAGGACAATACATAAGTGGACATACATAGATTAGGGACAACCAACATCAGACATTTTTAAGTGCAGGTAGGCTCTATGGCCAGCTGTGCTCCGGATGTGACCATGATGGATGAAGTGCTAGAGAGGAGTCATAGGACGTGAGAGACAGAGGCAGGTTAGAGGCAAGGGAAAAATGTTAGCTAGCAGTCAGATAAGAGTTAGGTTAAGTGGGTAACTCGGAGGCGACAAGGTAGGCTTTTAGTTTGGTTTTGAACAAATTCATGTGGCCGCTTTCTCAGAGGTCCGGGGGAAGAGAATTCCATGCAAGTGGAGCAAGAAGAGAGTAAGAGCGGAAGCGAGAGGAAGCACAGGGAGGGCGAGGAGCCAAAAGGATAGTTGAGGAGGCAGAACACAGATTACGAGAAGGCTTGTAGAGTTGGATAGAACAGGATACAGTGGTGCCTTACCATGGTTAGATTTGTGAACCAGGAGAAGAAATTTAAATCTGGCCCAGTTTTGTATCATCAGACATCCAGCCTGGTGACAGTATGAGGAAGCCGGTGTGAAGGGAGGGAGAAAGTTGTAAGAGATGCCTGGCAGTGTTGAAAGGAGGAGGTGCCTGATTTTCCTTCTATTTAGGAGGCTGAGGCGAGCTGCTGTTCCAGTTTTGGAGATGAAAGTAGAGAAGGTGTGAGAAGGGTTATAGATGATGATGAGGGGGTTGTGGCCAGCTTGGATGTGTGGAAGACCAGCTTCCCTCGAGCTCCCTAGGAGATCCTTCATTGATGTGCTTACTGTGCACTGATTAGTTGTCTAAATGCTCCAGAAACAGTAGGAAACATTACTGAAAGATCTGATGGGTTGTCAGGTTGAAAGATGTTAGTCAGCAACTACTGGAAGGTGAGAGCAGAGATGACCGGCAGCGCTATGCGAACCCAAGATGGCGGACGGGAGTGCAGGATGTTAGGGAGAATTCTCTCTTCATGCTGAATTTCCTAACCTAGTGAGTCCCCCAGCAGCTTTGCTGGATTTCTGGAGTTTGTTTTTTTCTCCTGCCAAGAGTGAGACTCTTTTTCTCCCACTCTTGGACATGATTTATGGTGCTCCTTTGACTGTTTATGTGTTTTATGGGCTATGGGGTCCTTGACTCCATAGGGCCTCATGTGTTTTTACTATGTGTGTTACACAGCACCCTCCGTGCAGTGATACAGGGGTGTCATAGTGACATCCACCATAGACTCCATACCCTGGGACTGACTACTGTCTCCCAGGGCATGTAAAGTCACCATTGGCTTTACTAGTCCCAAATTATTAACAGAAACCGGTGCAAACCATCATATTGTGGACATACTGGTCGGGGCAATTCGATTGCCCCGGGGTCTGTTAGTTGAGGGGGCACGTCTCCATCCCCCCTGATCGAGTTTTGGCTGGTGGCAGTGGATACTACTTTTTATATTCGACCGCGAATATATCCCTATGGGATTTTCCCATTGTTCGAGGCTACCAACTTTAATTATTTAATTCTCATAGCCTCGTACATACCGCCGGTTTATTTATTTAATATTAATTCACCGGTTGGTATTTTTTGCCAGGACTCAATTCTAAAATGGCGTTTGTGTTCTCTTCTGTGACTCCAACCATAGTCGAGCCCTTTGTTCCACTTTTTGGCGGGCTTCTGCACAGAAGCCTCCAAAAGTGGTGCCACTATGTCTAGGTACCACAGGGGGTGTGGGAGGGGGTTTAGGCACCCTGGACTGAGTTACCTTGGTAACTCAAGTCGCACTCTTGTGTGATTGGCCCAAGTGGTGAGCCGGCCGGCTCACCACTTAGCATGTTTGATTGACAGCTAGGCTGAGTGAATGGGGGTGTGCTGCATAGAAGCAGGGCTTTGGGGACTGGAACTTCAGAAGTCGCCACAGGACCTGAGAATCCGACGAGGGAGAAGCTGAGCTGACCTACCACGACGACACCACTGGTGGAGCCCTGCGGAACCGACTCACCACTTCCAGACGACAGAGAAGATCTCCCGGCTGGAGAGGCTTCTTCCCCTGACTGGTGGGCACAACCAGTTTACCTTCTTTTCCTCGCACCAGAGCACACCAAACTGGATATGTCCCTGGGAGGGCGATCTCTGAGAACTTAAGGAGGCTACATGCAGTCATAAATAGGACGCAAGGGGGGTCTGAGGTCTGTGCGGTAGTGGAACTGGATGCAATTAAAGCATTTGATTACGTAGAGTGTGAGTGGCTACATGTAAAGAATGGTAGGGGGTGTCTGTACTTCCGCTCTCTATATGGTAGAGGAGAGGCACAGAGGACCCCAGCCAAGATTCTCTATAAGGTAGCAATGGACGAGCAATCAAGGCCTAGCTTCTCAGGAGGTGATGCGGGCTGGTTCTTAAGTACAGTGTAGTCCCCGAACCCCCCACAAAGGAATGTCCACACACTGTATTACTGAAAACACAGTCTTTATATAATTAATATTCAAAGGTATGTACACGATCAAAATAACGCACTTTGTACTCGGAAGTCAATGATAAATATATACAATTCTAAAGTGGTACCACTAATGTTATCGAATTTCATTAAAGTGCATCAACTGTACGGTTAAAATGTCACACAGATTAATAACGAGGAAACCAGCAATAGAGATAGGCAGGATCGTAAGATAGTTGAAACAATAGGCAGAATGCTAGCCCCGTTACCTAGACACAGTTCTGTGTGGAGATCCCCCCCCCCCCAACCTGGGCAACCTGTAAAATAAGGATATATCGCACAATCCCAGTCCATAGGCTCAATAGTCTCACTTCTTCCTATTAAGGTTTTACCCCCCCAATGTACCTGGTGGAGTAGAGTTCTCCGACGATGCGTCGACCGATCCTTCTTGAGTGCCTCCCTTTCAGGCGGGAGCCACGGATCGTCGAGAGGTGTCGGGGAACTTGGCGTTCGGTGTCGGGGAATCGACGGCCCTTCTTGAGTGCCCTCCCTTTAAGGCAGGAGTCACGGGTCATCGAACGTCCGACGGTGAACAGGGTGAACTACGGCAGGGAAGTGGCAGCTTCGTTCCTAGTGGTGCTCGTCGATGACAGTGCGTTGGCGTCCTACAAGGAAGAGGCGTGCGGGGCACCTCGGTGACGATAGTTCTGGACCGCAAAGAGATGATGAAGAACTGTGGTCCAGCAAGGGCGTCGAGTTGTCGGCGTCTCTGTCGTCCTTAGGTGGCGGGAAACCCACCGGTGGATGATCCTTGGCGCGTCGACGGTCAGGCCTTCTCCAGCGCGAGACAAGTGGGTGACGATGCAGACGAGAGCGTCCGATGATCAATTGAAGTTCTTAGGCAAACGGGAGCACGGCGTCTCCGGTCGGCGACGGCGGTCGTCGACAGTGGCGGACAACAGTCCGAGTGTTTCTCCTTGGAGTTCCGCAGCAGTCCCCGTATCGGGTCGGCAGCCTGTCGAAGGTCTGTCTACCAGGGAGCGTTGGCAAAGACCAGCTGTGCACGATGGTCCCTCGTAGCTCGGGAAGAGGGCGCCTTACCAGGTCCTCTCTGGGTCAGTCCTTGGAGGCACAGCAGCTTTCAGATTGTGAAGGAGAGCAACAGCAATTCTTCTCGTCCAGCAGGGCTTCAAGGTCAAGCGTCAGTTACTCCATTTACTCGTCGTAGTGGACTTCAGCTTCTGAACACGATTCCTAGCAGTGAGAGGTCCCCAGATATACTGTTGATCTCCCATTCATTCCACTAGGTCACACTCAAGCATCCAATCACGACTACGGGCATTCGTGCAGGCAGGCAGCCAATCAGGCACACAAGGTATTCAGGCCATTCACTTCTCTCCAGACACTGCATTGATACCGGTTTCAGGCAGGGTTGTCTCAGTCATTGTGTCAACCACCAGATACTAGACACCCACAACACAGAATGCATATTCGTCACACACTCTATTCACCCAGGTCCCACCCACAGGAGGTACCCACAACATACATCACCGGGAAGGCTCTAGCCAGTCTCGCTGGGCCTTCACAACAACGCCATATATGGCACTTCCACTCAACAGTCAGTCAGGGGGAAGGGACATAGTCAGGGCTTCCCAGGACTTTGGGAAAACAAGGTAATGGGGAATAGAAAGCAAGAGGCCACAGGGGCCATCTTGTTTTCTATCAGGAATCAACGGATCCCAATGGCAGGGCCGGGGTATCCCAGAATGGAGGATACTCTGCACACCTGTCAATTTCAGCATGGAGCTGCCACAAGCCCATACCCTGCTCTGCGGGCCACCCACAGGTGCCCAAAAACATACACTAGGGGCACAGGGTTGTACCCCCGCCCATGGGTGCCATAAGGGTATCCCACGGGTCCGTTCACCAAACCAAAAGAGAGAGAGCTGCACCGCCCGGAGTCCCACATGAACTCCTGTGCGGAAAACACGACAGAACACATGATAAAAAGCAGTAAAGGACAAGGATATGGAGGCCCTGTCCCTCCGATGCATTTCCAGCATCACACTTCCTTAGAAAAATTTGGAGTGGGAGCAGGGTTCATGGGGTGGATCTGAATGCTCTACTTTGCCCTGATTGCGAGAATACGGACAGGCTGATATGTGTCAGAGCAGTTCTACATACAAAGGGGTAAAAAACAGGGATGCATAGCTGTCCCCTATGCTTTGTTCTGCTGGCCCTGGAGCCCTTGGCAGTGTTCTTGAGGAAGGAGTTTAGAGACACAGGGATCCTGGTGGATGGGATACCTCATGTGGTTTCTCTATATGCTACTATATGTGCGCAGTCCGGAGGATAATTTAACGCAATATCTAGAAGTGCTGGACAACCTAGCAGCGCTGTCGGGGATCTTGATCAGTACAGCGAAATCCTGTATATTTCCATTCGCAAGATGGGTGGGAATAGAGGAATCGCATCTCCCAGAACTGGGGCTGCAGTGGAGGGTACAGACATTTACATATCTAGGCATCCACATATACCATGATATGATGATAGCCCACCAGGAGAACATGATGCAAGCTAATATATGGCTAGAGCGTTCAATGAGGTTCTGGGAGAAACTGCCCCTCTCGGTGATAGGAATAATTGCGCTATTGAAGACGGTTGCTCTCGCCCGTTTGTTGTACCACTTTCTGAACATTCCATACCTTATACTGAAGTCCTTCTTTCAGGAATTACATGCTGTAGCGAGGAGCTTCATAAGGGGAACTGGTAGGCGCACAGTGGCCCTAGTCACACTGTGCAGGGACTACACAGATGGAGGAGCACTACTCCCGCATTTTGAACTATATTATTTAGCAAGGCAGCTGCAGCACGTGGCTGGATGGCTATCGTATACAGAGACACAAGAACACATCCTGTTGTAGACGTGATTGCTCCCCATGTGCTAAAAGAGGTGCTGTGGTTGAAAAAGGGTAGGATCCGAGACCCACCTTACCTTGTACAGCTGAGGAAGGTGGTTTGGTCCAGAACCAAGGTGCTACTGAAATTGGGATAACCCTACTCTCCTCATGTGCCTCTGAAGGCGATCTACAGAGAAGAACAGCAGACCTGGCATTAATAAGGTCCAAATGGGAGGAAAATGAGCTGGTGACGATGGGGGATTTGCTTTCCCCTGAGGGACCTTTAGAGTTTCAAGAGATTGAAGAAGGGTTTGGGATGCAGAGGGGACAGTTCATGACATTTCAGATTGGTGAATAAAGGTCGTTGGACCTTGCAGGGCTTCCCGGATCTCTTAGAAGGAGATAACACATTGGGGCTGTTGTGTAATATTTCAGAGGGTGGACATGGGGTGTCCAGGTTATACCTGATAGCGGTGTTATCGGAAGATCTTACCAAAGTGAGACATTAATGAGAAGCAGACATAGGCAGGACACTTACAGGGGCAGAATGGTCCATAGCACTGTTATACCCAAAGAGGGTCTCAAGGAATGCAAGGTTTAAGTTGACCCAGTTCTATGTACTCCACAGGGCCTACATGACTCAGCCTAACATTTCGCTCGACGGCAGGGAGGTGCCCGAGGTTTGGAGAGGCGAGAGCAGACATGATACTAATGTTCTGGGGTTGCCCGATAGTTAAAGAGTTCTGGCAGAAGATGGAATTGAGGTTCAGAGACAGAGGTGTCACTAGATATAACTGGTCACCAGAGGCTTGTCTACTAGGGGTATTCCTGTGTCCAAAATGTGCTAAACCAGCAAACAAGATGATGGACCTGGCTTGGGTGTTGGCAAAGCGGAGGATTGCTATTGCATGGAAATCTCGCAAAGGCCCACGTATAGAAGGGTGGTGGAGTGACGTATGCCGCTGTTCTGTGGTAGAGGCGGCATTGTGGTATGACACCCTGCAGACAGTAACGAGGGAGAGTTCAGAGAATGTGACAGCCTGGAACTACCCTAGTACACTCACTGTTTAGCTCACCAGATGACAAGCCCCCTTGAACTCATGGTGAGAGGTAGCAAGATGGGGGAGTGGTAGGATATGGAAGAGATGAATGGATGGCAGGGGGAATAGGGGGCCGGGCGGGACCACAGGGAGGGTGAAGGAAGAGTGCCCCTGGAAGGAATTCTGTGGACTACAAGCCGTGAGTTACTGGTTCTGGAGTTAATTTAAGGGAAATTGGTTGTATTGCGGGGTGGTGGTTTAATGCCAATGTGCCGGCACTGAATATTGATAGCAGTAATGTGATGTGATAAAACAAATGCAAATAAAAAGATTAAAATACATTTTTAAAAGAATAGATGACACTGAGGTTTCTAGCTGAAGAGGAGTAGGGGAAAATGTCAGGTGGGAACTGAATAGGCAGAAAAAGAGATGAGAGCTTTTGGCAGAGAAGAAGAGCACCTCTATTTTGGTAAAGCCATCCAATATTTAATGGCAGAGAAGCAGTTGGAAATTTTGATAGAGAGATCATAGGAGAGTTCAGTAAAAGAGGAGATTTGGGTGTCATCCAGAAAAAGTTGGTATCTGAAACCAAAGGAGGATATTAGAGCCCCAAGAGCAGATGTGTAGAGTGTAAGGAGCTGGCCCACGGCAGAGCCTTGTGGAACACCAACAGTTAGAGGGAATTGAGAGGTGTTGTTGCTCCAGGGAAGAATTGGCGAGGTGAAAGGTTCAATCCATGCAACGCCTTGATCGCAAATCCCAAGAGAGTATTAAGCAGATCAGAGTGATTGACAGTGTCAAAGGCAGAAAACAGATCAAGGAGAATTAGGATAGGGGATAGGTTGGAGTGCTTGGCAGAGATAATGAAGTTGGATACATTCATAGGAGCAATTTCTGTAGATAGACAGGAGCTGTGATAAATGGAATTTATCCAAGAGCACAACACGAGTATAACACGGAAACTCCTCCCTACAACATGGAGGAGGCTCAGTCTGACCGCAGCAGTCCAGCGTTCCTGACGCCCAGTGACGTGCCAGGAGTCCCGCCCCCCGTCACACTCAACGCTTATCTGGATATACGGAACATCCCTCAATGCGTTGCAACTCTCCAGCCACGCTCCGTGAGTTCATCTCTACTCTTCCTGAATAACTTTTCAGAACACTTGGGGAATAGGCAGGGATTCTGAATTTCTAGCCCTCATCTATTGTGGATTCTTTTCAATTCTCTTCTTAGTCCAATCCCTGGAGAACTCCAGATCTGTCCCGGCTGTTTTCCCTTTCACTTGCTCCGCGTCATGGAGACGCCGTGTCTGACACTCAGTGCACAGTAATCGAGTAGGTGCCTCTGGGAGTTCTCTCTCTTAGTATTCAGGGACGTTGGGACATTTCGTTCTGATTCTCCTTTTTCTTTATGCTTCCAACCGTCAGAGCTACGTCCCGGCTAGGGGAATAGTGTCCTCTTCATTACCAGTCCCGGCTGACTTCTGGACCTATAATGTCTTACCTGCTTCTCCCTCTAAGGGTAATGAGTGTTTCTTACTGATTCTGATAGTTTCATTTCTGTGCCTTTCCTTTATTTTGTATCTTGAAGCTATCGGTTCCTTATTTCTTAGTTGCAGTCTGGTGCCATATTTCTTCTTGCATCCCTTTCCCTGACCACTTCCTCCGTCGTTTGGAGCATTTTGAGTAGCATTCAGGGTAAGCTACGAGTCCTAGTTTAAACCACCCCTATTTCTTTAACGTCGGGGAACAGTCCTCTTTAGTACATTCTATTACTCACTTTTCACCTTGTTCTTTGACTCTTACGTAGCACTTACCAACCAGTCCTTCTGGAGAACAGAGCACTTCGGATCAGAGGAAGAAGGAGTTTGACTGGAATCATCGAACTCTAGCTGCTCTTCCCTGCACAGGGTTTTTCCCCTTTCGGGGGGTTTTCCCTGGAGGTCTCACCGCGGGCCGAAGCCTTTGGTTCGGGCCAGCGGAGGGATTTTCAGGTATTTCCCATTCTCCTCTGGTTTCGAAGAGATCTGCGCAGGAGAAGAATACAGGTGGGTGAATCTGTATTGTGTTTGAACCTTGGCAAGACGAAGATATTACTAGTTATTACAGGAGCGCAAACCTGCTTGTAGGGGTCTCGAAGGTTGTCTACGCAATTGGTAAGACGGTTGAACACAACCCTTTCAAGAACTTTAGAGTAGTGCGGAAGGAGGCACACAGGCGAAAGTTAGCTGGTAGGTTCGGGTCAGCCCCTTGTTTTTTTAGGAGACGGATAACCTTGTCTGTTTTAAAAACAAGGGAAAGAAAGCAGATTTGAAGGGCAGGTTGAGTTCAGTGAGGTGAGAAGCCACTAAACGAGCAATAGGCTTAATTAGAGGGACTGATGGGCCACAAGAGGGGTTAGCCTTCATCTGTAGAGATAGTACTTTGTCAGTAATAGTGTGACTAAAATGGGAGATCGAGGCAAAGAATGATGGTAGAGTAGGCGGAGTGTAAAATGTAGGAGGAAGTGCGAGGATGGTCAGGAGAGAGTCTCTAACTTTGGACATTTTTGCATTGAGGTTTTCGTCTAGGTCATTAGCTGGGAGTCGAGTTGATAGTCATAGACTTAGGAGGAGTGAATTTAGGGTACCCTGTAGCCGGCAAAGATGGCTGGAGCGAGAGACAATGAGGGTTAGGTAGAATTCCCTTTACTCCTACGTCTCGTCCCTTTTCCTCCATACTTTTGGGACATTCTGTCCTGTGGGACGGGACCGGAGCACTTTTGTAAAAAAGAATCAAATTGAATATATGTCCTCCTTCTCTTTTTACGCGGGGTACCCTGCCTTCCTTAGCTCTGCCCCGCGCATCGCCCTTCAGTCCTTTTCTCCACGCGGTCGGGGCTGGACGCACTAGCATCACTGGGAAGACCTTTTTCTTCCCGTTGTCCTTCTCTCCTGCTCCGGTTCTGCGGTCGCGTAGTCCTCTGTCTATGCTGGATCGTTTGGGATTTGCCACTTGTTCCTCTTGCGAACGTCGCTTCGCTAGGGCGGATCCCCATTCTCTCTGCTTGGAGTGTTTTGGACTGGATCAGCGTTGGGACTCGCGTTTCTTCTGTGACTCTCTTTTGGTCCGGGCACTTCAGCATCGTCTTCATTGGTGGGAGGAGATCTTCCAGAAGGTTCCTCCATTGCATTTTCAACTCTTCATCGTCGGAAAGAAGAGACGCCCGGTAAGTTCCTTACTTTTCAGGGCACCCTGGCCGGGGGACTCCTTCCCAGGGTCCTCCAGGTCTGGGAGGGGCTTCAAAAGCTCTGCTACCAGGGGTTTTCTCTGAGGGATTCTGTGAGGGGCCTGCATTATACCGGATCACGATCCGAGGTTCACAGATCAGGTGCTAATAGCCGGCATAGTCGTGCTGAGGCGTTGGGTACCGGAGTTTGCTCCGAGTTCTCCTTGTCAGGAGCTTCCCACACAGACACCGGGGTGTACCCTGAGGCTTCTGTTGAGGCATTCTGTACCGAACCACCGTTCGAGGCACCTCTCGGGGGAGCTATTAAGACCGGACTCTGTTCTGAGGTTCCTCTTAACGAGGCTAAGGTGTGTACCAACAGAACTGAGAGGCCTGTTAATGTCTTGTCTGTGAGGTGGATTCCTCAACTTTCCTCACCTCGCGGAGTCACCAGTTCTGTTGAGGGGGCACAGGGAGAGGTCACCAACCGTAACTCCTCTGTTACCGGCATTGCCGAGGTTCCTCCTTTACAGGCTAATTCAAGGGACAGGATGTCCAGTAAACATCTAAGACCCCATAGTACCGGCTCTGCCAAGGATCCTTGTGTCAAAGCAACATTTTCAGTCAAGTCCCCTGACCAATCTGTGGAGTCAGCTGCCTCATCTACACATATGACGCAGTTCTCCTCAGATGTTCACAAAATGGCGGGCCTTCCCGCGTGGTCTACAGTGGACATTTTGGATTCTTCCCTCACATCCACGCTATCGATGGCGGGTGCTTGGAATCTTCTTTTCGGTGGACAACCTTTTCCACACGACAGTGTGAATCCGTTCCACCCTTCCTATGAATGGCGTGCTCGGATGCCACTACCACATTCGGTCTCGCTTCCTGGCAGCCTCTTCGTCAGAGGATGACTTTTTGGGGAAGCTTCAGAGACTTATGCACTCTGACCCCTTAAGGGGTAGCTTTGTCACCAGGGTTTCTCCTGAGGTGCACCAAGGGCCTAACGGGCGTCTTAGAGATTCCTCTGAGGATTCTGATGGACCTGCCAGTAGCGGACATTGTTCCGAGGTTCTCCATCATGGTGCTAAAGTTAAGCCCAGTTCGGCTGGCTGCTGGGATACCAGGGTTTACCCTGAGGTCTCCGTTTCTGGAGCTCTCCCTGCTGTAACCAGGTTGAATCCTGAGGTTCCTCTTGTGCAGGCTAAAGTCCATATCAACAGATCTGAGAGGCCTTCTCTGAGGCTCTTGTCAGTGAGGTATTGTCCTC
Source organism: Ambystoma mexicanum (assembly GCF_040938575.1). Taxonomy (NCBI): domain Eukaryota; kingdom Metazoa; phylum Chordata; class Amphibia; order Caudata; family Ambystomatidae; genus Ambystoma; species Ambystoma mexicanum. Next base: position 1,481,386,494 of record NC_090923.1, on the reverse strand, counting down.
AACAGTCCCACGCTCAGGGTCGTGGTGGTACCGGTTCTGTCGAGGGGGGGGGGTCACTGACTCCATTCCCTCTGGTACCGGCTTGTCCGAGGTTCCTCTGTTGGAGGCTAATTTTGAAACTGAAATGTCTGCGGTTCTCTGGAGCCCGCATATGAAATATCTGCGGTTCTCCGTGGGAGCAGAGCACTTCAGTTTCGGGTTCTCCTTTTGGTCTTGGCTCAGCGAGACGCACAGGAAACTCCTCTGAGGGGCCCTGCAGCAGTCCCCCAATACCGGATCTTCTTCCAAGGTTCCCCTTTTGGGCTAAGGCTGACCCCAGTTCTGCTGTGGCTTTTGATAACAGGGTTCGCCCTGAGGCTTCTCCATCTGGAGCCAGCTGTACCTGTACCGAGTCTTGGCTCGAGGCCCCTCTCGAGGTGGTCATAAAACCAGGGTTAAACCTGAGGTTCCCCTGCTTGGGGCTAAATCGGTCACCAACAGAAATGAGAGTCCCTCATCGAGGGTCCTAGCTGTAAGGTATATCCCTAAACCTTTCCGCATATGTGGCAGTGGTGATACCAGTTCTGTTGAAGGGGCGAAAGAAGGCGGCCACGTACCACAGACCTTCCAATACCAGCTCTGCCGAGGATCCTCCACTAGAGGCTAATTCTGGGGAAGCCCCTGATGTATCGAGTAAACACCCTTGATCTGCCAGAATGGGCTCTGCCAAGGTTCCTTGTTTCAAGGCTAGGATTGCACGCAAGGCCCCTGACTTCACTGGGGAGACTATTGCTTCACTTGCTACTGTGATGCAGTTAGCCCCTGGTGTGTGATAATGGCGGCCCAACCTCTGCGGGCCATGGTGGCCATTTTGAATACCTCCCTTAGAGCAAGGTTTTACAGGGTGTCACGGACTCTCTTCTCCTTATGGATTTTGTTATACAAATTTGGGCTAGGCCATCCAGTATATGGTTTGACTCCAGACTCCACGCATCCCGGGTCACCTCAATGTGACCACAGATTAATGCAGTCGTCAGTCGGCATCGATTACGAGTGAGATGAACAGCAATATTGTCTCCAACTTTTCCAGCAATGGGACACGCTAGAGGTGGTCCTCTTTGCAACTTGTGGGTTAACATGAAAGCTTATGCTTTGCCCACATTGCCTCCTACCTATTGGTCGCTCTATAAGCACATCGAACCGTTGTCAAAGCAGCTACATGGGCTTCCCCACCAGCTTTCGCTAAGCATTACTGCTTAGACCTGGGTTCCAGAGCCGATGCTCTGTTCGGCCAGGCTGTTCTTAAAACCTTTTTTAGTAAGGAGGTTCCATCCACCCTTATTTCCTCTGAGGAGTGCTTAGTAATCTCCCAAAAGTATGGAGGAAAGGGGACGGGACGTAGGAGTATAACAAAGTTACTCACCGAGTGACTACCTTACTCCTAGTCCATAGTCCCCTTTCTTCCATATGCCCGGCCGCCGTCCCCTCTAATAAGTATCCTCTATTATTGCTTATATGGTCTCAGACCTGGCGATAGAAAAGGACTGAAGGGCGATGCGTGGGGCGGAGCTAAGGAGGGCGGGGTTAAGGATGCGTGCGGTACCCCACGTAAAAAGAGAAGGACACATTTTCAATTTGATGCTTTTTTACAAAAGTGCTCTGGTCCCGTCCCACAGGACGGAATGTCCCAAAAGTATGAAGGAAAGGGGACTATGGACTAGGAGTAAGGTAGTCACTACGGTGGACATGAGAGAGTTCAGTGCAGAGAGGTAGAACTACTACATTTAAGCCACTCCCAAGTATCCCAGACGTGAGGGACACTGGACCTGCAGGAGGCAAGATCACAGATGAGCTCTCCCCATGCCCGACTTGTCAGCAATGAGGAAGAGACAAGGCCAGAGGAGGAAGTTCCCAGAGATGAAGAAGTGCCTGAATACCAAGACCTTGTATCAGTTCCAAAAGCACACAGGTATCCTTCAAGGAGAATGACCCGTCCTCCAGAGAGAGACAAAGGGCTATGTTACAAGTTTGGTGGTATCCCACTGATACTCCCAAATGTACTTACCGTTACTGGCACTCGGTCGGCCGAATTACCAGCAGTTTACGATTGCCAGTAAGGGTAGGTTAATGCCCATTCCATGGAGTCCCCTAGGACCAGTAATACCAGCTGTTGTTTGACGGTGGAGCACCTGACTTACCTCCAGCTCTGATCTGGAGGTAACTGAGGCTCCCCACTGGCAGACTTGTAATTTGCTGGTCCGGAAATGTTATTACTGGCACGTTAATCACAGACTAGACTTTGTCTGGCTGATATTTCTAGTATGGACTTTTGTCTATTATTGTGGGGGAGGAGGCATGTGAGAGTGTGATACTCTATTTACGCGATGTAAAGGCCCATCCCCGTCTTAATCGTGCGATGCAATAAAATAAGACACACCCCAAAGGGGAATGAGACTAAGAGAACAGGCTGCGAGAGTTAGTTGTCTTTTATGTAAAATTGGTATCCAGAGAACTCTGCTGCCCGAGAGCGCTCTGGCAAACATTACACTTACATGACTTTATCAAGGCGAAAGTCATCATTGATGACATCATGATATAAGGGATTACACAGTCACAGGATTGGATAAACATTAAGTAACATATGTAGCTTTAGGTGCTGCTCCCTCTGGATTGGCTGCTCGGTTAGCGGGAGGGTGAGCGTCACGAGGTCCGTTCGTCTGTGTCCAGGCGGAGTGAGGGTCAGGTCGCTGTGAAGCATGGTGGCCACTAACTAAACTAACATGAGATACTACCATTAGCCATGCACTAAATAATAGTCACTACTGCTCCTTTGAGCAAATCATCATAAACATATATATGATTACACCATCATTCATTAAGACTTATATGGGGTGGTTAGTTCTAGGGTGCAATATACTATGACAGAGGTCTGATTTTAGTTGGGGGCACACTGGGGTGGGCTTCATGGCAGGGTCGCGTGTCTGGCACATCAAGAGAATACCTTGCAAGGACACAGGGTTGTACTGGCAGTAATTTTCCAACAGTGGGGGTGAGAGGGCACAGGCAGGTTTGTGGAGATGGATGAGCTACAAGGCATGGTTCAGGCTGGTTCACACACGGGACAGTGATCTCAGAGGAAGGACGAGATGTTACATTTGTTTTGTTGCAATTACCTCAGGCTCAAACGTGAGAATGAAGCTGCAAACTTTCAGGCACAGTGAGGAGAGGTGGGGGCTATGAGTGCAGTCTGCAGAGGGAAGAGAAGCCTTTCGTATTATCACACAGCCCCACCTACGCCATCGTAAACATAAGTGCTGTTCGTTAGCGTAAGGGCAATGGAGGCGTCCCCCACTGTTGGTCGAGCAAGTGATGCACATTGTACTGAATGCATGAGGTGGGCCCAAAACGACCCCTCACTCCCACACATTCCCCCCTTTCGTTACATCTAAAGTAACGAACTACTTCTTATTATTACTCTCATTCCGATAATACTCTGCTTCAGCAATCGCTTCATCCCAAGCGGGTGTACCTTTTATTGGCATCCAATCCCAACATACACTTCTCAGGCTATGCCCCTTCCTAGCATACTCGTCAGGTGTGCATGTCATATATTCCTCCATCCCCATCAAGGTCCACCCACACTTCCCTGTACCATTGCAGCTCCCTTGGTTCTTTTATGGTTGTGTGATACAAATTATCCACTCTATCCCCATTTTGGCGGTAGACAGCTGTCATGCGGCATTTTGGTGGGTCTGGTCTCCAGTTTGCATCTGTGCATCTATCATGGTGGCTACCGTTGTCTGTCGGCCCATTGTTACCATCATCATTGTTGAATTAGGCACAGATTTTGCACAACATCGGATACCTAGTTGGCACACACAGAAAAATAGTAAAATAAACACGATTACTGGAACAAATATTTTCATCATGATGCCGAACCAGGATGGTATCCAATTGAACATGTCACACCAGTTGCTTGGCTCTATTCCTCCTTCTTTCAGCATTCTTTCTCCCAGGCTCTGTACTGCTGAAATGACGTGGGATATAGTCCCATTATCTGCGTCTTCAGAAGGTACGAATGTACAGCATGAGCTCCCAATTTTTCGGCAAACATCGCCGTCCATCGCTGTGAGGAGGTCTAGGATGTACCGGTTCTGCATTGTCATTAGACGCAAGGCGCCAAGTTCCACCTTGATCACTTTGAATCCCTCTTCAGTGTCGTTGGCCAGTTGGATCAGCTCCCAGGGGACGATCTGTAACCATTTGGCGTTTGTCCGCGCCTGCAGTCCTGGCCTTAGGAGGGAGGCAAAGAATGTCTCTGCAGAATTAAAGAGTTTGTACTTTGCTGGGATCTCAGCGAGAAGGTTGGATGATTCGCTGGAAATATAGTTTGATGACCTCCTTCTGCGAGAAGTCTGTCTTTTAGGTCATTTGCAGACAGAATGTCATATGAAAGCTCTGTGGTTGCTTGTTGGGGCGCTGCGGATGTGTCAGCCGATTGCCCTGCTGCTGATATGCCCGCTGATTCCCCTGCTGCCGTTGTGCCAGCCGACCCTTCCCCCCTTGGATATTGCTTTCTGGGATTACCATTAATGCTGAGTGCGGAGTAGCCAAGGCGCAAGTACCTCTCCACAATGCCGCTAGATGCAGGTAGGCTTGTTTGCCACAGACCCAGTACATGTCCATGAGTGCAGCTGTAGCTTTTTTCATGTCTGGAATAATAATTGTTTTGTTGCATTGCTTGTTGGCGCCCATCGGCACCTTTCCTTCTCCGTGAAAACAAAGTTCATGTGCGATTTCTTTTTGCATTTTGATAGGTTTTTCGAGAGAAGTAACCCATGTGAGTTTTGCAATGTGCTGGGACCAGACGGGAGCACACGTTTCTTTGACCCATTGAAAGTTTTCTTCAGTTAGTCCTCTGAGCGCTTCAGCTTTGTACTCAATAGTTTCGTCATGCCACTTATTTTCTGTAAATCTCATTCCTCTTATGATGAAAAATGGCTCCTTTATACAAATTACTCCTTGGCGCTTGTTCGTACAGGTTTTCTTGTTTTGCAGCATTTCTATTGTAACTGTGTGTGCCTGGAAGGTGCTCCGAATCCTACACAATACAAGGTGAATTAAACATTGGGCGTCTGACAAGGGCACTTCTTGGGGTACAAGTATTTTAGGCATGCCTGATGCGTGCGGTATGAGAGAGCAAACATAGCAGCTCTCGTTTGTTGCTTGTTTTGCTGTTGCACTCATGTCTGAGTACCATTTGTTAGACTTGTCTGGGTGGCGGGGGTCTTCTATTTCATCTAATCCCAGGCCATGGTAGATATCATATCTTTTCCCTCCCGCCCCCCTTTTCCGTCTCCTCCTCCTCCTCCTCCCTTCCCTGACATTTATTGTGCTCATTTTTCGATAGTGTATGGGAAAGATACCTGCCCATGCTGTGTCATTACGTTCGTTAGCAGCTTGCCATGCCTGTGGGTCTGGCGTTTCTGATTGTTTAGTAGCAGCAATATTAAAGTGCATTATAGTGCCTTTTGAGGTAGGTTCTGTGGTTGCTTGTACATCAGTATCTATCAGATCAGGTTCACTCTCCCAAAAGTAATCCCCATCATACTGATTGGTCTTGTTCATATTACTTGGCCTGATAGCAACAAGGGGGAAAAAGGGGGCTATTGTTGTGCGATTCGTATGCAACGTGGTGAGATTTGCAGTGGTTGAGGGATTGTGTTTCCACATAGTTTTTACCCCCGGCCAGATGAGTGCTGAGCCTTCACGTATTAGGTTTACCCCACTCCCTCCTTCTTTCATATTTTCAATAATGAAAGACACGGTTTAGTACCATGCCATAAAAAATAGTATTGTAGAAAACAGTATTGCACAGTATTTTATTCCACATTCTACATTATAATATTTGTTAACTCTATTATCTATCCTGTCGCTAACTAACACTGTGTCGTCATCGATGAGTGCACACCTTTCTGCCATTGTTTCACCTGAAGGGGCGATATAAAATTGTTAAGTGACAAGCGTACATTTAATTTTTATGTTAAAACGTCATTATTTTACCGTCATATCAATTTTGCCACTAATCTATTCCTATATTAATTATTCTATTGTGTTCACACCCCAATACTTTTCTGCTGCTTGTATCTTTAAATTTCATCACAATAAACTTCTCGCATTTCATAGTGTTTTCTTTAGAACTGGTAATATTTCTTCCATTTTACTGGTCAACCATAAGAGGAGAGAGAGCGAGAGAGAGAGAGAGCACAGAACTTCAACGTAATTTTTAGTTATTACTTTCACTTTTCAACATTTACAGTTTCTTTCCTGTATACTTTTCCTTTTACCCACTCGCAATTTCATTGCTGTTATTCTGATCACACTGAGGGATTGCACTATCATGTGCTCTTCTCACATCTGACAGATGCACCCAATATTTAAATCCCTTAACTTTCACTGCAGTGGGTGTGCAGTATATCACTTCGTATGGGCCATGGAACCTTGGAGAGTTCCATCTCTGCACAACACTCTGCACATACGCATTTTCTCCTGGCATCAGTGGACCTTTTGGTCCTGGCAATGCTGGCATTGCAGTGTCTGTTGCAGCGTTTTCTGTAAATGGGAGTGTAATTTGTTTAGCTATGCTACGCACTGCACGTGTTAAATGGGTGAGGTATTCCTTAAATTCATCCCCCAGCACTGTGGCAGCTCTGTGAGCGTCTGAAGCTTGTTTCACTGGGGAGAATGGCGTATGAATGCGCCTTCCCGTCACAATTTCGTGCGGGCTCATATGTGGTCCTTACTTGGCTGTGTTCTGAGGTGGAACAGTGCTAGGGGCAAGCAATACACCCAGTTTTTCTTGAGCGTGTTGCACAACTTTGACAACTTACTTTTGAGTAGGCCGTTGATTTTTTTCCAACACCCCATTAGCCATCGGGTGAAAAATCGAACACAGTTTGTGCTTGACCCCTAGTAACAATGTTACTTCCTTGAAGAGGTCATTCACAAAGTGTGTGCCATTGCCTGATCTTATTACGTCACAGATACCCAACCTTGAAAAAACCTCCCGCACTAAGAACTTGGCGGCACATTTCGTATCTGGGTGTGGGCAGGGTCCAGCTTCCACCCACCTCGAGAAAGGACATACTATCACAATGAGGTACCTTGCTCCCCCATGTCCGCGTAGTTAATGTGGAGCTCTCTAAATGGGCCCACAGGATGCGGTAGTGTTCCTCGCAGTGTCCGTAGTGTCATTCCCGAACTGTATGTTTGACATGTTGTACATTCCATCGTGAATTTTGACAAATGTTCCTGTAAATTAGGAACAAACCAATGTTCTTCTATTTCCGCTGCAATATGCTGTTTAGTTACATGTGTCGGAAAGTGTAGTTGTTCGAATGCTATTTCTAGTAACTCCATTGGCATTACCACCTTCCCTGTTAGCTCCTGTCCCCATATTAAATCTGTTGACGATTGTTTGCAACCTCTCTTGGCCCACAATTCTTGTTCCTCTACAAGTGCACGTCTTTGGAGCTCTATTACTTGGGAAATTGGTGTATGGCTGTATCCCTCCTCTGATGTATCTGTGTTTGGATAACGCATTCTGTTGCCTGCGGGATGTTGAAATATGCTGCGTCCTTCGCTGCTGCGTCGGCTGCTGCGTTTCCCAATGAGATCGCGTCTGTGCTGTTGGTGTGTGCTTGGCATTTCACCAATGCTACAACTGACGGTTCTGCTAATGCTTCTATCAGTTCATTTAATAATGCGGCATGTTGTACTGGCGAACCATCTGCCCTTCGAAACCCTCTTTGTCGCCATCGTGAGAGTCCGGAGTGTTCTGTTGTTGTAGCATATGCTGAGTCAGAGTATATTGTGACTGCACATCCTTTAGTAGTGCGCAGTGCTTCAATTAGCGCTGTCATTTCCGCTGCTTGGGCTGAGTAATAAGAGGGGAGGCGTTTCTGTACAGTGATCGCATATTCTTCCTCTTCCATTCTTACAACTGCTGCTCCGACGTGCTTTTCTCCTGTTTCACTGCCTATTGATGCTGACCCGTCCACAACGTATATTTCTCCTTCCTGTAGTACATTCTCACTTGCTTTGGGAATGTCATCCTCTTCTCCTTCATATGAAGCACAATCATGTGTCTGGATATCTTCTACCGTGCATGGTTCTGTGATGAATGTTGCTAGGTTCACAGTCGTGCACCTCACCACATGGACGTTTGGGCTCGAGATTATTATCTCATAGGCCATTGTCCTTTGTGTTGTCAGTGTTGATTTGGACCTTTCTAGAATCGCAAAGAGTGAGTGTTCTGCGTACAGGGTCACTGAGAATCCCATCACGATGGTGGCGCTTTTCTCTATTGCAAAAGCCACTGCAACAAGAGCTTGTTCGCACGCGAAATGGCCCTGCATTACTGAATCTAATGTACCGCTGTAATAGGCCAATGGCTTGTGACCTAGTGATATTTTTTGTGTCAACACTGCAGTCATTAAAATGCCATTGCAGTGTGAAAATAGATAATATTCTCAATCATGTTCTGGGTTTGCCAAAACTGGGGCGTGTGTAATGAGGTCTTTTAGTTTGAAATACTGTGTCATCATCTCATTAGACCACTTTAGTGGGACATTATTCTTTTGTGCTTCCTTCAGAGCCTGTAACAGTGGGTGTGTGTATGCCACATAGTCAAGTATCCACACACGGCAATAATTACAGATTCCAAGACATTTTTGCATATCTTTCACAGTTTTTGGTATGATCATATGGCGTATAGCTGCTGCTCTATCTGGTAAAATTCTTTTGAAATTTGCTGTCCTAAGTAGAGCACTTCTGCTAGGCAATATTGTAGTTTACCTCTCTCCACCTTGTAACCTTTTGTGGCCAGTAAATTTAACAATGTTATGGAATCGGATCTGCACTTTTCTTCACTTTCGCTGCAGATAAGTAAATCATCAACGTACTGTATTATTGTGCTCTCTACATCGATGTTACCAAGATCTTCATGCAAGATTCTATTAAAAATGCTTGGGCTCTCACAGTATCCCTGCAGTAATCTACAATGCTCATATCTGTTCCCCCCTAGCGTAAATGCTGTGAGGTACCGGGAACTTGGGTCAAGTGGTATTGAGAAGAAAGCATTCTTCAAATCGACCACTGTGAAACATGTAGCATCCTTAGGTATGCTACACAGTATTAATGCAGGGTTAGGAACTAATGGGAATTCTTTCTGTATGACGTCATTAAGTGGGCGTAGGTCCTGGATCATCCCCCAAGCCCCACCCTTTGCTTTTTTAATCGGGACAATCGCTGTGTTACATGGTGAATTGGATTGTACTATTATTCCTTGTTGTAGTAGTGTGTTTGTTTCTCGTATTCCTTCCTCTGCCTCTCTTGATAAGGGTTATTGTTTTACTCTAGGTGGTAGGGCGCCTGGTTTCAATTTTATTCTGATTGGCGTTATTTCTATCAATAGCCCTACATCATGGGGGCCTGTGGTCCATATTTCGGGCAGGACCTTTTTCATGTTTTCCTCAGATATAGTGGGTGGCGTATTAACACTAGCCATAAGAGTATTGTGTATTTTCCTGTGCTGAATCATGATATCACATGGTACACTTATTTCCATTATTATTTCCCCATCACTCCCACTGTCAGTAAACAATTCTTCATCAGTTAAGTCATGCAACATTATACTTGGGTCTATGCACAATACTGTTCTCCACTCGCATCCATGCGTGTCCAATCCTCTTACCGCAGTACGTTTGCTTGACACCTGTACCCCTTCTAGGTAAATCGACAAAATCGTTCCTGGTGCAATATCTGTGTTTACAATTGGGCAGAATACAAAATCCGATGGTACCTTCCATTCTTTTCTTGTTATCTCTGGTACTACCCATGCTAACACTCTGATACCATAAATGAACATATCCGTGTCAATAGGCTACTGCGACTTCGTTTGTCATTGTGTTAATCATCAACATTGCCCGCACGGGGCACACTCCTGGGGTGGAACAAACTATTCCCCTCTCAGTAAAGGAGATTGTCATGTTTAATTTACTTGGGTCTCTTCCCAAAAAATGTATTGGCAAGTCTTCATGGTACAGTAGAGGTGCTCGCACTGTTTCCCCCCCCCCACACTGTCATGTCCAGATCTTTTGTGTAAGGAACTTTTAAAATAGCCCCAGAGAACCCCTGCGTCTCTGAATTTCTTCCCGAGAGAGGAAACCGGCCTTCCATGAGGCACGATTTTTCCGCCCCCGAGTCCACCATAAAGGTGAACTGTTTGTTCCCTATCTCCGCCCCCACTAGTGGTTCCTCTTCTGCATGTAAGGTAGTGGATAGGACTGGACACGCAAGTGCTCTCTGTGGGCTGTCCTAATCTGCATATGTCTCTGTTCCTGGAACAGAGAATACGTTATCTCCCACCACTGCTACACCGCAAAAGGGTGCCGGTGAGCCAACAGCTGATGTTGCAAATATATTATTTGTGTTGGCCATAGTATTCTGTCTTGCCATTTGTTGTTGAATACCCCTCTGCTGGGGTTGTGGTTGGGGCTGTTGTCTCTGATGCATTTGGGGCTCATTATAATATTGCTCATTCTGCCCATTTCCTCCCATAGGTAGCCCATAAGGGCTGCCTGGGTGTGGGTGGCCATACTGTTGTTAGTTTCCCATGGGGGGGCTGTCCTTGGTAGTAACCCATAGGTCGCATTCTGCATTCTCTTGAATAATGCGCCCACCTCCCGCAGTTCCAGCACGACCCTTGCGGTCCTCCCCTCATTCCAGGCCCCCCAAATCCTCTATTTCCTGTGCCCCCGCATCCCCCTCTTGGCCCTCTGTACCCACCTCGTCCACTGGCTGGTCTCCCTTGCCACTGGGGCCCTCCGTACTGTTCCTCTCCGTCCCACTGTTCTTGTCCATTTGCTGCCCATGTTGCTGCCATTCCGGCTGGTGTGTTTCCCACCCCCTCTTCTCCTTCTCCTTGCCTGTCCGTTGATGTTGTTGCATTCAGTGCCGCGACCTTCACTAATTTATTTTGCATTAGCCTCGCCTCGTCTGCCAACCTTCGCTGTGCTATCTCCCTCTCTCTTTCTCTGATCCTCCTACAATGGTGCACAATTATGCTCTGGCCAGCCCCTGGCTTCTATCCCAGCTATTTTATCCAAGGCCTTCTGTACCTCCTTCGGGAGCCCTTTCTTTATTATAAAATAGAACAAGGCGGTAGATTGGTCCCATGCCGTACCCGTTTCACTTGTCCTCAGGTCTTGCACCCGGAGGATGAATTGCGTAGGCTCCTTGTCATCTCCCATAGTGCACTGCATCACTAAGTGTAAGTCTGGAGTGTCTGGAAACGTTCTCCGCAGCACATCCCATACTTGTGCTCTAACGTTATTAAATGATGATCCATCGTGGCGGTCACAGTTCATCGTCACTCCCGGGAACCCCGCCTTCACCCACACAGCGTCTGCTTGATCACCAACAGTGGACACCAGCAAGATTTTCATGTCTCCTCTAGAGAATATTAACCCAGCTGTATTTTTTTTAAATGCATGTATCCATTTCCCCACTCCACCCGAAAGTGGAGGGAGAAGTTTCAACAAGTTATTCTTGTCCATCTGTGCCCATGGTATATAGTGGGGCTTCCCTGCTCCCTTGTGTATCAGAGGCATTTGTAGTTTTGCTTTTCCTCCTCTCTTACTTACAGTTCCCTTCTTTGTTTTACTCACCAGCATATTCCCTACTCGTTGTCTTAACCTCCCTTTCCACCTTGGTGCAGCCCTTTCGTCCTCTTGGTCGAATGGAAATGGCAGCGGAGATCCCGCCGCTGCCACTCCCTCTTCATACTCATCTAAATCGCTCCATACTTCCTCTACCACCTCCTCTTGCTCCCTTCCTTCTTGCCCCTCTCCTTTCCGGCTGTCTGGGGTTGCCGGTCGTATTATTCTTACGGGTTTGCCATTTAAATGGAACAGGAATTCACCTGATTGCCACTCTAGTTCCTGTCCTTTTGGTATTGGTGCCGGGGGCGCCGGGGATGGTGTTGTTTCTCCTGCTACACTTGGCAGAGGCGTGAAGTCAACCGCTGACAATGGAGGTACTTCCCCTCCCCCTGGCAACATCTGGCCCCTGTCGCACAAGGCTCTCAATCGCGTTATCTCCAATTGTGCATGTGCAAGCTGCCTGTCTAACTCTCCTGTTAACCACGCTAAATTCACTGGTGGGGCACTGGTCGGGCCGTACAGCCCTCCCCTTTCATATGGGGGCGGGACGGTGGCTGATGCTGTTGCCTGGGTGGTTGGTGTGGTGCACGCTGGCACATACAGGGGCTCCCTATATCCTACTGCAGGCCTTGTCAGTAAGGGATATATTCTAGTGGGGTCATTCTCTGTTTTGGGTGTTGTACATTCTCCTCCTGCAGCCCCATCTCCTTTCTCTGATGCCTTCTCTCTCTCAATTACTGTGTCTTTCCTTACCTCGTCATTAGGTGCTACTTCTTCAAACATCCGCCACAAATCTAGCACTTCCCTTCTATTCTGCAATTGCTTTCCCCTGTATTTTGTGAGCAGGTGTGTGGACACTAGATCCAATACCCTCTTATCAAAGGACCCTCCCTCTGGCCATATGGGCAATTCACTGTCTCCTTTTATTTCCACCACCCATTGATCATGATATTTCTGGATTTTTTCACTGTATAAAGGGAGGTGCTGACAAATATGCGCTAATGGCGTTGTCTCCCCCATAATGATGTATTTGTTGCTCTTATTTGCATTCACTTTTGTTTCTGGTTATAAATACACACTATCAATTAGTCAATAATCACTTTTCTGTTAGACTTCTACCCAATCTTGCTTAACTCCTTACACCAATACATTTCAACACTCTGTTTACTTAAACCTTTTTGCTGGAACGAACCACAAGTTATTTCAACAGAACATATTAATTATTAACTAATATTCAAGGTATTTCTCAACATTAATCACAATTTTTCATTACCAATGTGTCTCATTACCCCTTATGTTTGTCTAATTACAGATACAGAAGTACCTACTCACAAAACAACATGTAACACTTCAATACATTGAACACATAGAACATGTAACATTAACTACCTTCGCTTTACTCCCCTTTTTATTTATTTCATTTTATTGCCCCTAACTCTTACTTTCTCATGCACTCCCCACCTCTGAGCACCCCCCTCAGGCTACCCCGCCAAGAGTTCTGCTCACCCGGAAAAAGAATATTCTAAATTACTACTCCGAGTCTACTAAATATATGAGACTCTTTTTCTTCACTTGTTTCCCTGCACTGGACGAGACAATGCTACGCGGCGCCACCTTCTACCCCCTTCGGGCTCGGATCCCTTATTCTTCTTTACCTCTTTTTTCTGCAAAACCTAATGGCCATATAAAGGATAGATAAGAAAAAGCCTCAGTGACATTCACACAGACCCTAAACCTTACCCTAACTTTTATTTTTACCCACTCCTTTATCCGTTCCCCTCTCCCAGACCCTCTTTTTTCCCTTCAAAGTCTTGCAAGCTGGTATTCACGTGTTCAGTCGGGTGGTCCGAGAGCCACCGTTCACGGTCTATCCACAATCTGGTCCGCACCCCAACCAAGCCGTGACCCGCCTCAGCGAGCAGTTTTTAGTTGGGTATTTGGAAAGTGGGAACCCTTGGACCCTCTCGTTTGTGCGCACGAACGGGTCAACCGCAGAGGCGATGGTTTTGCTGGGGGGGCGTCCCGGATCTCGCCACACAGCGCGGGGCCTCAGGGCACCTGTCCCAATCACGTTGCGGGGGGTCACCAAATGTAAAGGCCCATCCCTGTCTTAATCGTACGATGCAATAAAATAAGACACACCCCAGCGGGGAATGAGACTGAGAGAACAAGCTGTCTTTTATGTAAAATTGGCATCCAGAGAATTCTGGCAAACATTACACTTGCATGACTTTATCAAGGCGAAAGTCGTCATTGATGACATCATGATATAAGGGATTACACAGGCACAGGATTGGATAAACATTAAGTAATATATGTAGCTTTAGGTGCGGCTCCCTCCGGATTGGCTGCTCGGTTGGCGGGAGCGTCACGAGGTCTGTTCATCTGTGTCCAGGCGGGGTGAGGGTCAGTTCGCTGTGAAGCATGATGGCCACTAACTAAGCTAACATGAGATACTACCATTAGCCATGCACTAAATAATAGTCACTACTGCTCCTTTGAGCAAATCATCATAAACATATATATGATTACACCATCATTTATTAAGACTTATATGGGGTACCAGAATTAGGGGTCTTGGCAGGTGTGATAGCATCGATCGTGGGGTGGGTCTGAGCGCATCAAAGAAAATAGGGGGCACACTGGCATTTTGTTAGTTCTAGGTTGCAATATACTGTGACAGGTCTGATTTTAGTTGGGGGCACCCTGGGGTGGGCTTCATGGCAGGGTCGCGTGTCTGGCACATCAAGAGAATACCTTGCAAGGACACAGGGTTATAATGGGGGTAATGTTCCAACAGTGGGGGTGAGAGGGCACAGGCAGGTTTGTGGAGATGGATGAGCTACAAGGCATGGTTCAGGCCGGTTCACACACAGGACAGTGATCTCAGAGGAAGGACGAGATGTTACATTTGTTTTGTTGCAATTACCTCCAGCTCAAGCGTGAGAATGGTGCTGCAAACTTTCAGGCACAGTGAGGAGAGGTGGGGGCTATGAGTGCAGTGTGCGCGGTCCTGCAGAGGGGAGAGAAGCCTTTCATATTATCGCAGTGATGCCTAGTCCAAAATGGGGTCGAGGGTGCACAAAATGGATGCCAAGTGTCTCTGCAACAGCCCCACCTACGCCATCGTAAACATAAGGGTTGTTCGTTAGCGTAAGGGCAATGGAGGCGTCCCCAACTATTGGTCGAGCAAGTGATGCACATTGTACCGAATGCATGAGGGGGGCCCAAAATGACCCCTCATTCCATGCGTGGGGCGGAGCTAAGGAGGGCAGGGTTGTGGCCGCGTGCGGTACCCTGCGTAAAAAGAGAAGGTCACATTTTCAATTTGATGCTTTTTAACAAAGTGCTCTGGTCCCGTCCCACAGGACGGAATGTCCCAAAAGTATGGAGGAAAGGGGACTATGGACTAGGAGTAAGGTAGTCACTACAGTAACTTTATTTCACTCCATCAAGAGTGGACATGAGAGAGTTCAGTGCAGAGAGGTAGAACAACATATTCTTCTCAAACGGCAATAACCATGTTCTAATGGATCAAAACACACTCCTTACCACATGGATAAGACTGGTAGTATATATAAAAGAAGGTGTAAACACCGGACAATATATCCACAGGGATGACCAACACACGAATATCCGTATATTGCCAAATATACTTCTTAATACATATATTTATTTAATTATGACACTCTTAAAATGATCATGTTACATAAAATTCATAATCAAACATACCAAATATAAAACATATAAAAAGCCTGTACTTCACAAAACACATGAAAATCCCAAAAATTGGGTTGATTCTGCTGTTTTTTACATTTAGCTCCGTGTGGAGCTCCACACTGGAGTAATTTCTTTTTTGTCTAGGTATTATTAGTACTTTCTCAATAACCCAACTTGTACAAGTTTCTGTCCTGGAGGCACATATTAATGTGGGACATTCATCAGGGGTAAAATGATATGTGTTTGTTTCTCAAAGGTGATGGTATTTCCTTCCTATCACTTCCTTGTAGCCATCGAATTTCTAAAAATTGACACCTGTAGAATAAAAACAACGTGTATTACTAGATTGTACGGATGTTTTGTGTCTTGTTAAATAGACTACAAACAAAATCACCCTGATCCAAAAAGGGTGTTTGGTATATATCTTTATTAACATACCTTCTAAACTGTGGTAATAACTTCCACAACACTTCACCAAATCTTAAATTTTGGTAAAAGGCGACTTCCAAAAAAGTTACAGAAGGTCGCTCACACACTTCCTCTCGAGTTCTATAAAGAAACACATAGAGAGAATACATGATCTAATTTTAGAATAGGGTGAGAAATTTACATGGTCTTATATCTTTTAACACCTAAATCTTACTTACAGAACTTTCGTATAAGCCGGTGCTCGGGGTTAGAATATGCCTCCATCTTGATAGGTGGTAGATTGAAAAGGCGAGGAAAATGCTTCCTATGGAAAAAAAATTTTTTATCGGTCTTAAAATAAGTGGACTCAACTTTCTACACAATGCCACAACCACTTATTTCTGAAAACTTATTTACAAGTACCACTATATAAGGTTACTTCATTGGGGAGTAGAATTCTACCCAGATCCTCAAAACTCTAGGGTTGCAGCAAGTAATTTAGATACAGGTTTTCTAGCAAAGAGAGTACCTAAAAAGTTAATTGTATATCTATGCTGCAAGTAAGTATATACACTCCCTCTTACCTTAAGAGAGAGACCGGATGTGGCCACTAAACAGGTGCCAGGTACGTGTGTGCCAATTGCACAAGCAGCATAGCCGCTTTTTAAATCACTCACGTGACACAGTCGTATTTCACGGACCGTTATGATGTCACGCGTCAAGAAATCGTGTGATGACGTCATCACGTGTCGCGCGGCAATGGAACCCCGTCCGACATCGTACATCAAACAAAAAGCCAGAGGCTTTGGAGGGGGGCAGGGTGGAACTAACCCTCCACTACCCAAGCCTACTGGGATATGTAGTATGGGTGAGACAGGTCGTACGACAAACGGAAGAGTCTCACTAAAAGTGACCCGTGGGAGCAAAGAAAGGGGACACAGTATTATCACGGGACACTATGATCAAGTTTGTATCAAATAGCAAAATTGCCATAAATTTTCAAATAAGCAGCCTGAACATCTCTTCAACCCATTGTTTTGGCACCTAATAATGATGAAAAACATACATTATTTTACACAGTGGTAATGTTACTGCAATACTAAATCGAATCTTGTATCGTCAATGTGAGAATCAGGAAGCATAGATCATGAACCCATAGAAGTTAGAGGATTCCATTCCACCAATACATCTATATGTACAGTTGTAAATAAATACTAATAACAAGAATGACTGTGTAAAGAAAATATCCATTATGCATTATGCCATTCTATGTTTTCGTTTAGACCCCGAATGTGGCTCTTAGTTTGGAAAATTAATTTTTGTTCCAGACCAAACTTAGTGTTCATAATAACAATAGTCCACATCATTGTATTTCTGTACACTGCGTTCCACCCCTCCCCTCACCCCCGAGCCTACTTCCCTACCTGTTCTGTTTCTTCCTCATGCAATGGGGTTGTCATATCCATTGTCTCTGGTGGGTCCTGGTCGCTAGCCCAGCTATGTGTGGGCCCAAATATCTCAGCAATTAGTTGTTTCCAGGCCATAAAGGTTCCTGCCTCCCCCCCCCCCCAACATTACTCGCCTCTTGCCATACTGTTGTTTCCGCCTCTGTCCATTTTTGTAGGTCTTTCCACCATGTTTCTATCTAGTACCAGATCTTTCAATTTACTCACGTGCTTTAACTTATGCAGTCTAGGGAACCCCCCCAGTAAGCAAGCCAATACTGTATCTACCTCCATTTTGATCCCTTTGTCTTCCATCCTATGTGCTACTTCCCCCCCAAAAGCGTTCTATTATCGGGCATGACCAAAATATATGCACCATTCCAGCATTTTCCTTGTTACATTTGGGGCATGACTGTCGCTCTGCGTTTTTGAATTTTGCTATCCTTTGCGGCGTCATGTATGCCCTGTGGGTGATATATAATTGTATCTGTTCAGACTTTCCAGGATTTTGCGGCATGAAATGGCAAATTTTGCATCATGAAATGGCATATTTTGCGGCACAAACCTGTGCGGGACATTTTGTATTAAATGGAAGGTGTAAGATTGCCACATTGCTGGAAATAGGCAGAGTGCAAGGCTTGAAGAGAGCCAGGGTATCATTATTATGTATCTTTTGTATTAATATAATAGGAAGAGTCCCAGATGTCTCTGGCTTGGCAGAACAGTGTGCTTTAGCTACATTTCTGGTTTAATTTTCATGCCTATTTAATAGTATTAACTAAATTGATCATTATCAATTGTAATGCTGAAAATATTCCCCTTCTATGTTCTCCAATCCCCCAAACACCCACACACCTCTCTCACCAACACACATCTCACCAACTCTCCATCACAACTTACATTCCTTAACCTCTCACTCTGTCATAAAAATACTCACGTGCTATGTCACACTGTTAAGTCACAATTTTCACTGCCCAGCCCCTGCCAAACTCCAAATCATACTCCCAACTTGCACCTTACACTCTACAATTCCTCCCTCAATATACAGTCCTTCATTCTTTTGTGCTGCTTCTGCATCTTGCATCTTTTCTCCCATTCTATCGCATTCTTCCCTCAACCTTTTTCCCAATCTGCAGCTAACTGCCTCTTTCTGGCCAACCGCTTCCTCTCTGCTTTCTGGCTCACTGACCGCACGCTCCCTCTACTTTCTGTACCTCTGCTCGCTCTCAGATTTCTGGCCCACCGCATCACTGCTTCCTCTGCTTTCTTGTGCAGCTCTTCCTCCTCTGACCCACTGCTCTCCCTCTGCTTTCTTGCCTATCACTTCGCATCTCACCCATCACTCTCCCTCTCTCTCATAGTGTAACCATTTTTTTATTTTTTTTAAATGTAGATTTTGACCCAGTTCCTCAAATAATGGGGCATTTAAAAAAAGAACGGAGGATATGCTATTTTTAGACAACCCATTTTTGGAAATGAGCAGGTCACCTTATTGTCAAAGGTGATTGGCGCATTTCCACAGGCTTGAGCTGTAGCGCAAATTGTGTGCTGGCAGCTGCCTTGAATGGTGTTCTGGGTTGTTTGACCGAAGTGTAATTATTTGCGGCAGAAGTGACCGTAGTCAATTTTGCTGCGAATTGATCTGCACTTCAGCCAAACAACCCAAAATGTACCTTTCACCACCACCCGACCCTCTCCCCTACTTAACTGCTTGGTCACTGCCGCTTCCCCTGCAACCCTGCGGTGCCAGATCCGTTCTTCTAATGCGGGTCGGATCCGACTCCACAGGGTCCCTTTTTTGTTATTTTCTTTTTTTTCTGTCCCCGCCTCCAATTTTGAGGAAAAAGGGGAAAACACTTCTGCAACCACCCTAGACCAAAAATACTGAACATGGGGAACGGGTGACACCCTGGCAACACACATGTTCAGTATTTATAAAAATCGATCAAATAGTACTGGACGAAATTGGTCAAATTGTAACTTTCGATAGATTTTTGTCATCAAAATGGGCAGTACTTTGAATAGAATCGCTCTCCCAACAGTGTTCTGCAAGCTCCCAGCGCCTTTCACAGGGACAGGCACTCCAGGTGCCTGCCGCTGTAAAATGCGACCCAAAAAATGCATTTTTATCCTGTTTGAGGAACAGAAATGCAAGCGACTCATCAGCGGTTCATACCTTAAAAGAAATGCATGACAGGGTCAGAAAAGACCCTGTCATACAGTGGCATCCCCACATCCCGTGCGCGTAGGGTTGCCTACAATTTGTGCACATTTAAAAGTGCATCTTGCTTGGAAATGAGGGATGCGCTTTTAAAATGACAGAAATGACACTTTATTTGATCAAGGAGGTGAAAAAGGCCATCTGAATGGGTGCGCATATAAAATGTGCCCATTCATGTGTCCCTTGTGGATTGGGCTGCACTTTTTTGGGGCGCAAGTGATTTCATTACTTGTGTAAAAAAAAACAGTTGAGAACCTGCCACCCTGAGGATTCTTTTTTTCAAAACAGTAATTTTTGCAGATTACTTAAAAAAAAAAAAAAGTAAATTTAAACATTTTTTTTTAAAGATGCTGTTTTTGCACAAAACGACCATTTTTGCAGCATTTTGTGCAAAACGGCCGTATTCGCGGCATTTTGCGGGATCGCAAAATCGCTATATGCTGGAGTGTCTGTCTGTTGCAGTCTGGCATTTCTCGACAATTTTTTATGATATCCCTGGGCACGCTCCCATATCCCCTCACTCATTGGGACTCCCACTTCTTCTTCCCAGTCTTGTCTAAGTTGTACCAACTCTTTTCCCACTTTGGTCCTTATCAGCTCATATATTCTTACTATTTCGTGCCGCCCCTCTGCTATATCATATATTACATCTATGGCGATATCCAGTTCACTCGTTAATGTTTCTTCAGGCCATGTCTCTTTAATCCGCTGAACCACTCTATGATATGTAATATATTGTCCTACACGTACCCCCGTTTCTTCCACCAGCCCTTCAAAATCCCTTATATTCCCTTCTTGCCATATATCTCCTAAGGTCGCTACCACCACCGGCTCCAAATTCTTCCTAATCATCAATCTCAGTTGCTTTTCTTTTCCAGCCAGAGCCACCAATGGCACCTGCGGGGAGCACGGAAACGGGTCATCCACCATTTTGCAAGCTCTTCGCCATATTTCCCACCCAAGTGCCATCATTTTCGGGTGCCTTCCATATCCAATTTCGGTAACCACATCATCTCCCTAAGAAAAAATGGGGCGCAATCCTGTTGAAATAGTCTAGACTCTGTGGTCGGCTCCTCGGAGAGCCATTTGGCTACATACTGAAGTTGACTTAATATATAATAAATCTCAAAATCTGGTAGCTTTATGCCCCCTTTCTCGTATGGGTTTTGCAGCTTCCAAAGGGCCACTACATTCCTTGTCCCTTGCCAATGGAATTCCCTACATATACTGCTCAGCTTCACAAAGAATCGCTTAGGTATCAAGTGCGGTATATTCCCAATGTAGTGCAACAATCTTGGCAGGACCGCCATTTTAAGCATTGCCCCCCTTCCCATCATCGCCAAGGGTAGCTTCACCCAAAATCTTACACTGTTTTCTATATTTCATACCGCTTTCACTGTATTATGTCGGTGCTCTGCTTCTACCGTATGGTATATATCTATCCCAAAATATTGGAACGTGCTGACTTCCCATGGTATCTGGAGGACCGGTAACTGCTCCAACTTGAGCCTTTTATACCTCCCCAATGGAAATACACAAGACTTTTTGGGGTTCACTGCTATGCCCAAAAGCCCTGCAAATCGATCCAGCACTTCAAGGACATATTGGAGGTTTTCTTCTGGGTAACGCAAATATAACAACATGTCGTCGGCATACACAGAGATTAAATGCGGTTCCCCCTTAATGACGATGCCTATTGTGTCATACTGCTGCCTTAGGTATATTGCCAAAGGCTCCAGGGCCATGATGCACAGCATGGGGGATCACGGGCATCCCTGCATTGTGCCTCTACCAAGCTGCCACCCCTCTGATATAACTGCACCTGTCTTCACTCTGGCCAACGGTTCACTATATAATAATTTGGCCCATTTCAGATACCCCGGCCCTATTCCATAGTTTGTCAGAGCAGCAATCAGACATGGCCATTTGACTGAGTCAACGGCCTTTATTGCGTCCAGTGACACTATTGCCATTTCGCTTGTCTCTCCGTTGGCATATTCGATGACTCGGTGGAGTCGTCGAAGATTGTTGGATATATTCCTGTTAGTGACATAACCTGTTTGGTCGGGATGTATCAGTTTAGCAATAACTCTCCTCATTGTATTTGCCAGGACCGCCGTCAGTATTTTTCTATCCTGGTTCAGCATCGACAGGGGTCTGCGCTCACAACCAGGTTTATTAAGCTTGGGGAGCGGTATGATTATCGCTTCTCTCAGGGAAACTGCTAATCTTCCTACTTCATATGCTTCATTGAGCATTTCTAAAAGGGGTGGGAGTACCTTGTTTTTATACATCTGCCCCTAGGGCCTTACTAGTAGGTAGTTGCCGTACCACTTCTTCCAGTTCCTCTAGAGTGATTTGATTAGTGCATCTAGCTCCTCTCGCTCTTCAGCGCTGATCTGCGGCAATCCTATATCCTCTAGTATTTCACTTATTTCCTTGCTGTCACTTTCCTCTGCATCCCGATACAGGGTGCGATAATAGTTAGCGAATTCTTGATTCACTTCCTCCTGTGTGTTTGCTATATTCCCATCATCTCTCATTATTGTCCTAATTACTATTCTGGGGGTCCCGCTTTTATATAAACATGCCAGAACTCTACCTGGTTTATCTCCCCCTGCATGCTTATGTATTTTTTATAGTTCAAATTACACAGCCTTTCCCAATATCCCGTGCATTTCTGCTGCAGCCTAAGTACCACTTCTTTATCTTCTACGGTGCTACATCCCCTTTTCAGTACCTTTTCTAACTCTGTTTCCGCTTCCTCTAGTTCCGTCAAAATCCCTCCCTGTAGCCCTTTGGATTTGGCTATTGCTATCCCCCTCATCACTACTTTAAAGGCTTCCCAGAGAACACCCGCCGACTCCACACTACCTGTATTGGTCTCAAAATAACTTATTATTTCTTCTCTCATGTCCTCCCTGAAAATGCTGTCTTTCAGCGCCTCTGCTCGGAGGCGCCATATCGGTATTTTTGCTCTTGCGATCGATACTGCCATATCAATATCAGCGGAGAGTGGTCCGATTGGATCTGTGCTTTATATTCTATCTGTATTATTTCTGCCGATAGTTCATGCGTAACAAACGCATAATCCAATCAGGTGTGTACATTTTGAGGGGCTGAGTAATGTGAATATTGTCGATCTTGCGGATAGTGCGATCTCCACGCGTCTTCTAACCCAAAGTTTATTAACAGTGACTGCAGTATCCTGGCTGCTGAGGTCGGCCTATCTATCTTGGGGTCCGATCTATCTATTTTCGGGTTCAGTATGCAGTTGAAATCTCCTCCCCAAATCACTGCCCCTCTTATGCCCACGCTAAGTTTGCTATATAGGGTTCTGAAGTATGTCACTGTATCTTGATTCAGGGCGTATGTATATCTCCTTGTTTTCCACCAATCCCTTTACTATTACCATCCTTCCATCTGGTTCAACCGTGGAGTTCAGTAGCTGAAACGGTACATGCGGTGCCATCCAGGTGATTACCCCTCTCGCATAAGCCGAGTATGTTGCCCCCACAACAGTCCCCCTCCACTTCCTTCGGACTACCTCCAATTTTTTTCCTACGTTAGGTGAGTCTCTTGCAGCAAAGCTATGTCTATTTTCTGCCTACGTAAATACATCATGACCTTATTTCTTTTTAGGTAGCTGTTGAGCCCTCTCACATTCCAGGTAACTACTTTAAGGTCTCCCATCGCATTTTCGGGTCTCTCTCCCCCCTCCACAAGTGCCCGCCAGGTCTATCGGGTCTCAATTCTTCCCTTTTTTCATGTAGGCTTGTTCCCCAATAGAAACTTCCCCAAACTATTAACACTTCCCCAACACCTCACCCTCTCCCACCCCTTCCCAGCCCCATCACACTCCCCAACTTTCCCTCAACTTCCCTTCTTCTGCCCTCCTTCCCTTGCCCAAACTCACCCCGCTTCCCCAACTGTTGCCCAGCTCCATCCCTGGATCGCAGGCACCCCTGCATCTAGCCCTTTCTGGCAGCTGCCTTACTTGCGGCTCAGCAGGGAGATGTCGTCCTAATGGCGGTCCTCCTAATCTAACACTTGGGTGTAGGCTTTCTCCGTCCCTTTGCTCCTTATTCAAACATCAAACTCATCGCACCTTCCATTATTCTTACGTTTCACATTCTATATTCCAGTCCACCATGATCAAATGTCTCACAAAGCAGCAACCCACCACCCCACGCCTTATTTTCAATATGCATGGCTGTTAGGTCACTTATCGTTTCTCTCGGGACCCTGCTCCTCATCCCGCTCCGGACAGCCATGTGCATCCAACCACGTCGCTGCATCTTCCGGGGTATCATAAAAGTGTGCTTTATCTTTGTAAAGAATCTTGAGTTTTGCAGGGTACAACAGCATATATTTGAATACAGCCGTGCACAGTCTCCTCTTGATCGCTACATAGCTATAGCGTTGTCTCTGGACTCACATAGTGTAGTCAGGGTATGCGGTGATGGTCGCAGATGCTCCCTTTATCGTCCCCCCTTTCCTGAAGAACTGCAAGATCCCTATCCCTATAGTTCAGGATCTTCACTATAATTGCTCTCGGGGGGCTCCAGGTTTCGGTTTCCTCATCAAGGCCCTGTGTGCACGTTCGACCGCAAATCCTTCGGAGAGCTTAATGACACCTATTTCCTGCATGATCATGTTTTTGACATAGTCTGTGGGGTCTTGGCCTTCTTCCCCCTCTGGCAGACCAACCACGCGTATATTATTGCGTCTCGCTCTTCCTTCCGCCTCTTCTGCTCGATTCTCCAGGTTGGCTACCTGTTGCTTCAGTATGTGCACTGCCTTGGCGTTGTCCTTGCTAGTGTCTGTGTTGATTTTCACAGCACTCTCCAGGCCACTGGTCCTCTCTGCTAGTGTTCTTACATCTTGCCTTAGTAAGTTGACCTCCACTCCCACCGCATCTATTTTCGTTTCAAGTGCAGTCCTTAATTCTGCCATCGTCGCCCCCATGATGCTTTCAGCTCCGTTATGGCTGTTAAAATCATCTGACTTTCGCTTGACGTTGCCACTTCAGTGGATGGAATAGTCCCACTTTGCGTTTGGGCGGTGGGGGACTGCTGTACTTTAGCAAAAAAAATCCATTGTGGGCTGTTTGCCCTTAGCCTTGCCCCCTCTCGCCGGCATTTCTGTCTTACTTTTTACTCTGGGCCTGGTGTACAAGCTGTGTTCCAGTCTGTGTTTTTCCACAGTTTATCACTTGTCTTCAGGTCTCACGCGGTGTGTCCCACCACTATTTCCTCGTTTTCATCCAGGAGTCACCTCATCACTGTGCCAGTAGCTTGCTTGTCTGTGCCCATCACTAGCATAACAGGAGTAGCCCAAGATCCCAAATTTGTTGCTGCCGGCTTGCAGGTCTCTTCCCAGTTCTTGTTATCACCCTATATTCCAGTGTTGGCGTCCTCACCTTTTAGCACTGTGGCTGGGTCAAGCCACTGAGGTTCCTTTCAAGACAGTTTCACATCTGTACTCTGCTTTCAAGCTCTGTGGAGTGCATGTGGTGTAGTTTTTCAATAGTACGGTCTCCAGTACTTCTATTATATGTGTGTTCCAGGCGTATTACGCTGCTGTCTTGCCGACTTTAGGCCACTTTATTTGCTTCGGCGTCTTTGCCGCCTATTTCAGCCTTTATTCCGGACCCCTGGTGCCAGAGGGGCTCCGGGATGCGTGGCACAGTTTATGTTCGCGCCCGTGCCAAGGCTGGGCTCACTAGCCGCCGTGGTGTGTTCTTCTCCGTCGCCTCGGGCACTCCGGCACTTCCCTCGTGTACGTCTGCCTCAATTGCTTGCCTGCGGCTCATGTAATTAGGCGCTGTGAAGGGCTTTTTCGGGCATGCAGGGCCAGGCAGTCAAAATCCACGTTCAATTCAGGGGCATGCACCACCGCAACCAGCAGGGTTTTACAAGGCCATATTCAGTCCTTTGGTGTGCTCCCGTGTTTCCTTCTTAATTCGTCCGATCATCCACACGGCCTCTTCCCTCCCATCGCATGCATCCGTTCTGCCGTGCAATATTACTTCTATGTTTTTGTAACAGTATCCTTGACGGCTATGTTAGCCTACTTCACAGGCACTCAGCATTCGTTTGTCAGGGAGCCCCGGGCCTCGCAGCTCAGTGCGTGCTCTCGCTTGTACTGAAATTGGGTCCGCCGGCACCCGCAAGATCTTTCTTTATGTACGCCGCAGTCCAGGCGCTCCTGCGCTTCGCTTCTTTGATGTATGCACTGGTTGTCCCGCACACTCGGACAGTCGCGTCTCTCTACTGCTGCGGCACTTATTACAGCAGACGCAATGCTGGCTCCAGGAGATTCCTTTGTTCTTTCTTCGCCGCCATTTTGTCATCAGCTTTTCTTACCCCGCCGGAGGTTACAATGTTGTAACTTCTTTCCCTGGCATTCGATCTGTACAGCGGACGATACAGCACGCTCAGCTCCCATTCCTATATATTCTTATCCACTTTCCTTGTAAAATTGGCAGCTTGAAAGTGTGCGATTTTAACGGATCAATTGCCGGGTCTAGGAGTTACGATAAAGAGCAGCCTATTCCATGGCTGCCAAGCCACGCCCCAGATGGAGTATAAGTTGTAAGCATGAATTGTAAGTCGAGACCATGAGATGTGAAAGATCTATGCTTTTTTTTCTTTTTTCCCCAGGCACCTTCTACTCCAAGTGGGGATGAAGGGCGAGTGCATGTGCATCTAAGCAGATACAAGCATCAGAAATATATGATTACGGTGAGTAATGTATCCCTTCTGAGGCTTGTGGATCTGCTTAGAATCGCATGCTTTGCATAGATTAGCGAGCAGTACTAGTAGAAGGAGGTGGGTTATTAGAAGGTAGTGCTGCAAAGTGATGTTTCAGCATTGCGTGTCCCACCTGTGTATCACCGCTAGGATGTGTGTCCAGACAGTAATGTTGAGTGAAGGTGTGTACTGAACTCCAAATGGCAGCCTTGCAAATTTTGTCTAAACACATGTTCGCTATGAAGGCTAAAGTTGCCCCAGTGCCTCGAGTTGAGTGTGCTCTGGGCTTAAAGGGCAGTGGTCTCTTGGAAAGAGAGTAACAGAGTTGGATGCATTTGACAATCCATTTAGAAATTGCTGCTTTAGAGGTAAGGCCCCCTTCTCTTCCAGCGGCAATAGAAACAAAGAAACAATCTGTCCATCTGATCGACTTTGTCTTTTGAAGGTAGAAAATGACAGCTTTGTGTACATCCAGTGTATGTAGACTTCTTTCTGCTGCGTTTGTTGGGTTTTGGAAAAGCGCAGGAAGTTCTATACTTTGACATGGAATTTTGATATGAATTTGGGTGAGAAGTGGGGATGTGTGCGTATAACTACGAAGGGGTTTTGTACAGACAGAGCTTGTCATTGACTAACCCTTCTGATCGAAGTAACGGCTATTAGGAAGGCCATTTTGTATTTAAGGTGTTTAAAGGAATAGTCTGCTCAAAAATATTATTGTCCCGAGGGTTCGGGCATGTGTTTTTAAGCATATGTTGATCGATCGTACAAATA
The DNA here is from genome assembly GCF_040938575.1 of Ambystoma mexicanum. NCBI lineage: Eukaryota > Metazoa > Chordata > Amphibia > Caudata > Ambystomatidae > Ambystoma > Ambystoma mexicanum. Next base: position 1,481,359,469 of record NC_090923.1, on the reverse strand, counting down.
GTTCCTATGCACCTTACCATAGTTTTCCTCTTTTTTACACATGCGGAATCAGGCAGCAGGGCGTGGCCATTTTGTGCTAATCTTATCCGTTGCCGCATCGCCCTAAGGTGAACTGCCCTAGCAGCACTAAATCGTATCACCCACCCCTGAGGCTGACATCACTAGACGCGTACCGCCCATTTCACAACACCAATGCACGTCTCGTGTCAACATTCTCTGCGCTTCAGCTAATGACGTGTCTCCATGGAAATGGCATGACGCCTCTTTCCTCAATAAGTATAAACAGATCGCTTCTCATCCGACAACATCAGATTTGCTTTTTCAATCGTTTTACTTTCTTTTTTGAGTATTATGTGCCTCGTTTCTGCGCTCTGATCAGCTACCTTTGTTGCTCGTAGCCCGTGCAAACAGATACTAGTACCATTACTGTCAATTTTTATTTTGCCCCATAATGTCAACAATACAGCCCTACCAGTACGAGCTGGAGTATTCAGAGGGGAATTACTCGAAAGAGAAAGATGCGGAAACGATGGGGCTTCGGACGACCGTTGGGAGTACGATTCAAAAGATCAAGAGCCTGAGCCTAGTCGCATGGACAACGTTTTCACCTGGTGTACCTGCAATCAGTGCGCGCTAATGCCAACCGAGGAGAACTGCTGCTGCCGAGAAAACTCTGGATGCTTGTCATACATATCGGAAGGCGAGACACGGCCGCAATGCGTTACAGAGCTGCATGACTTCAGGGCAGCCTGCCTCACACGGTCTGTGTTGAGGATTATGATGGTGCTCATGCACGAACTTCGCACAACAGTTTGCCCTCTCAATCCAACCAACAAGTAAGTGTACTCCAGTTGTCACTTGGCCACTACCATTTCATGGTTGTCTCCTATATTGTCGTAACTTTGATTGCCAAACGAATGTAGTCTTGCAATTCTATACATCACTCGCAATTTGGGGGAATCATAGTGGTGGTCTTATGTTTATTTCATGTACAATCATGAAGCAATATTTCTTTGTGTCCCAAATGTAATGGAATGCATAGTCGTTCAATATTGTAAAGTGTCTAAGTAACATTTGTACTGACAACAAGGCCATTGGATACAAGATTGCATTTTCATCTAAGGTTTAATACACTTATCTTGTTAATTTAAAAACAGTTTGTATCTTTCTCTTCCACGGGTGGTACAGGCTGGTGGCCTATTGTTCGTTTACATGGTGGCTTCATGGGAGGCTTGGACACCGCGTTCGACAAGTAATACCTGCCTGTGTTGTTGGTGCCATTAGAGACACATTCCCCAGTGACAGCAGTCAGTACAGGGGACTTTCCCATACTGTGCTGCAACCCGAAGTTTATAATGTGTAGTACATTTGTGCTATCAAAATCAGCAACAAAATAAAATACAACTGAACTTTTAAGAATGGTTGTTTCAATTTTTCAGTGAATCAAGTGTGTCCGTTAGCCCCTGTGGCTGGCAGGGTGGGAACTGCAAAGGTGCCAAACACCATGTAAACTTCAAAGGTATCTTACGCTCAGGGGCCATTGTACACATGGCCTAGCCAGACCCCGTGTCTCCATGCAGGCTCCCCTGACGCAGGCTGCGCCCCTTCAATCCACATAAGTGTGTCTACATTCAGCTGTGTTACGGCCCTTTCTTGCATGCCTCATGCCCCTCCATCCACCCCTCCAGAATCAATGACTCTTAGCACCTGTGGCCGTGCCCTCCCAATGGGGCTAGCAGGGGTGGGGACAGCCAAGGTGCCAATCGCCATGTACACTTCAAAGGTATCTTACGCCCAGGGCGTAAGATACCTTTGGCCTAGCCAGACCCTGTGTCTCGATGCAGGCTCCCCTGAAGCAGGCAGCGCCCCTGCTATCCATATAAGACCATGCCATATACACGTCACTCATTCACATACACACCCACTTTTCTAATTCTTTATAAACCCCTTGATATTCATGCGAACATCTGTGAGCACTGCAAGTCAACTCGTGAACGTGCTACCTGAGAACTTCTGTGACCACTGTAGTCAGCTCTTCATCGTGCTACCTGTGAACATCTCCCTGTTCTCCTGCTACTAACTACCGTGCTTGCTGAATCTAACTGTTTGTTGGTCAAGGTAAGGGCAGGTCACTTAATCATATCTCGTTGATCTTTAAATTTCTATCTATTTCGACCAAACGTACCTAGTAGTGTAATGTTCATTCAGCTCATTGCCATTACCATTGACTTGAGTTAAATTTGTTATGTTATCCATATATAGCAATTGTCATCAGCGTCAATTGGGATCAAATTGCATCCATCGCGGATAGTGTCTATAAGCAAGTTTCCTTTGGATGCATGATAGTACATTCAAGGGACGAGTAACATGTTCCGATTTGCGTCAAATCAATGAATTGTGTATGAAAGTTATCTTATAATACAGCTGGCTACGCTACACAGGTTTTGCTTCAGTGACCAAAACATAGATTGCACAGAAAAATGTATGATATAATTCCATCTTTCTCACATTTTTATGCAAAGTAATTTTCTAATGATGTGGACCTTTTTTTTTAACAGAATTTCCAACAATGCCTGCATGTACGGTTTACGGTTGCCGTTCTAAGACCCATAACAAACCTAAAGGCACTATAATGCATGTATTCCCGAGGACTATAGATCTAATAAGAGAATGGGTCAGATATTGCGGATTTGCGCCAGAAGAGCTTGAAAGTAGAGCCCATGATGTCTTGGGGGACTTGAGGGGTGATCGATTCCGCATCTGCAGCCTGCACTTTGCCACGAATATCTACGACCAATCGCAGTACACAAAGAAGCATCTACTCAGAACATCTCGTAAATTGCTTCCAAATGCAATTCCGACTTTATTCATGCACACGCTGCCTCAGGTGAGTCACGGTTCCTGATTTAGCTGTAGGCCTTGGGGTACTGAACAGGTAACTACACGGACAGATTGGTGTTTTAGGTGTAAATGTTCCTTATAATACTATTTATATTTACAAGATTGTATTGCTTTACAACTAAACCCCATTTTGCTATACATCTGTCCTTGGTTTTAGGAGCATCATAGAAAACGATTTATGGGCACAGATAACTATGCTATAGTGCCCTTGGAAATAAGCATAATCTTTTCGTAATCGGTTGCTTTACATGTCAATTTTTTAGGTTAGAATTTCTAAATCAAATCTTATTTTCCCTTTATAACTCCATGACATGAATATGGAGGAGCAAGATTCTGCATCCATGTCTTTCCCGGAGTCAACAACGACTTTCAGCGCGTATCAGGTACTTTTTTTAGCTATTCAGTTCCAGAAATGCTTTATGCATTGAATTTGAGGTAATATGATAAAGTTTACATATCCTGTCGTTTGTTTACATAATGTTTCATTTGTGGGTTTTGCAGGCACTTCGACTACAATTACATGATCTTTTCAAGATGATCCAGAGCCTGAGGTATGCATACTGACAATTCACTTGAATGAAAGAAAGTATATCGTACATCTGATACTATTAGACAGTGACATTATAAACGAGCATCTTTTGGAAAATGCTTGAGTGCATTATAATCAATGGGTTTCGCACAGTGATCGAAATGTTTATTTGGACTAAATAACGTACACAGTGTACCAGGGTATCTATGTAAGACGTCTGTGCAAGGAAATAATTTGATTTCAAATACGATTGACTTTTTTTAAAAATCAATATTCTAATCTAGGCATGTACACAAGATCGGGAAATAGAAGAAGAGGCACGTGGATCCGAGGTGGTGGAACAACTTGCTGGTGCAGCCGTTGCAGTGAAGAACACGGTTTCAAGTGCGATTACAAGAAGTGTTTTGGGCAGGTGTCTTCCTAACATGCTTTATTTTAAATCTAAAGTGCTATATACTGTATGTTGGTTATACATTGAACATGTTTTCACAACCCATCTCTTAGACGCCCAGAGGTACACAAACTTTGATGACACAGACAGCCCCTGAAACCAGAGACGCTGCTTGCCAAACTGATTTCACCATGGAGCAACTATTATTTGAGGCGTAGCGTGTTCAACTATTCAATAAGCAGACTTGAGATGCTTATGCCCAATGGCCAGAAAATGATTTGAATGTTACCTGAGAAGCCATCAAAGTGTTGTTGGACCATTGCTACAATGCCAGAACTCCTCAAGATGAAGACGAAACTGTTGATGCTTATGAATTACTCGCAGACCACTTGACACAATCAACACCAGCAAAAAAGGGCCACTCAACAATCGACATTGATATTTTCTCCTATTCATGTTCAAATAACACAAGCTGAATTAAGAGAGACTGAAGCCTCAACACAATTGACAGAGAAACTTGCCAAAGATCTCGACTACAGTGCGTCCTGTTCGGCCGATATGTCCACCACAGTTGAGTCACAAACCACATTCTTGCAGGACGGTAGTCTAATACAGGAGCCCAAATACATTGTTTTCGACAGCTGCCTGATGGAGATAATACTGATGCTGAAATGTGTTCATCCAGTGAGGAGGAGGAGGGGGGAAGAGGATGCGGGAAGCCATTGTTGAATGTGACGTGTATCACAAGGCACTAACTTGAAAATACAAGCCACCTGTGAACTGCTCCATGCAAAATGTCCATGGTCCGCTCAACCGATGCTGGGGAAAGTGGCAGCTGGAAATCTACTGTGTGCAGCAGCTTTACTTTTCAGTGGCTCTACTTTTAATAAGTTGTCCAGTTTCTGTCAATTTGTGGGACTCCAGTTCCTTTCTAAAACGCAGTACTACAAATATCAATGTGCTATTAGTGAAGTATGGAAAATTGAACAAATGTCAATTGCAAGGACATTCTCTGACAAACGGTTCAGGCTAGCTGCCGGATTTTTGGCAAAGTACTGCACATACCACTTTCAGGACATGGAAACTAAAAAAATTGTGAATTCGGTGGTCGTTCAGGTGTCCGAATGTAAATCATCAGTGGCCATGGAGAAACATGGTTTCATCAAATCCCTGGAAAATCTCCAATCGAGAGGAATGCAAATTGACCTCATAGCCACAGAGAGACATGTTTCAATAGCCAAGACCATGAGAGAGCAGGTTTTAAATATTCACCATCAATTTGATGCATGGCACGTTACCAAATCAATCAATAAAAAAATCTCAGCTGCAGGAAAAAAAAAAGGTTCTGAAAATATTTTACAGTGGTCCCAGTCTTTCAGCAACCATCTTTGGTGGAGCTCCAAAACTTGTGGTGGGTCTGTGGAAATTCTACTAGAAAAATGGTGGTCACTAATACACCACTGTTCCAACATTCACTCTTGGACAGAAAACCAACATTTCCACCAATGTGCACATGGAGCTTTGTCGCCGGAGCAGGAACACAAGAAGAAGTGGTTGATTCCATCTTCACCTCCACACAAAGCTCTTGAGAAGATTGTGTTTGATAAAACTCTATCAAGAGATCTGAAGGGACTCTCAGATTTTGTCACACAGGAGATTTGGCGGTGTTCCACAATATGTGCCTAAAGTACAGGTCCAAGAGATTGCATTTCGGCATAGATGGGATGCAATATAGGACATTACTAGCGTATTAGTGCATAACGAGAACGTAGGGCGTGAACAATCGAGGACTGCAGGAAACTTTGGGATGCTTCCTTACACAATGGCCTTTACGAAAAGAAGCAAAAAATGGGTGGTCAAGCCAATATACAAGGAAATGGCATTCAATTTTGTGAAAGATCTTATTACGACTGTCTTGGACATACATACTCACGGAATCGTGCACGATTTTGTTCCAAGGACACATACATTGCCACAAAACATTGCAAACGTGCCCTGTTCACCTAAAGCAGAGCTTGTGGAACAGTTTTCTTCCCGGTACTAATGATTACAATCTATTTCTTTGTTCAACTATGTTTATATAGGCGTGGCCAGCAGCCGAGCGATGAGGACGTGAGCTTGCATCGCTCCCGGGCCGCCAGCCAGATCCTGAAACAATCCTGTTTTTCATGGAAGACTAAAAGTACCCAAAGTGCCTAATCGATGTGGGAACTTCCGCTGCGCATCCCTACCTGCTCCCGGTGAAAATCGGTGTCGGTAGACCCACTTAGCGAGATTTGTAAGAAAGTAAGCCTGCGCGCCGCAGGGCACACAAAATGGCCGCCGCAGATCGCGGATGAACGGAGGACGCCGTGCGCCACCACCAAACCCTGCCCGAGTGCCGGCAGCTAACGAGTGGAGTGTGAGGTACTGTGTCGAGCTATACGGCGGGCGAAGGACCCAAAATAAAACCGTACCGCCCCCAGCGCCGCTCCTGGACTGCAGGGAGCGGATCCCGCTGTGTGCCTCCCTGCCTCCCGCCTGTGAAACCCTCGGAGCCGTGAAAGTTCCCTCCAATGGCAGATCGAAGAGCGGAAGGGAAAACACCCTTGGAAGCGGCACCGGCGGCTGTCGTTCGCAGGCAGTCAGATCCGCACCACCGCAACGGCGTATGCGCCCTCACATTACTTCTGCCTGCTAGCGCCGTCAGGCCACCCGGAGCCGGGGGGCACCGCGGGCGCTCCGCTTAGCGTTGAGCACCTACTAGACTCCTGGGGCGGCCCCCCTCACCGTCGGACAGCTGCTACCTCAATCCTGCGGTAAGGAGAAGCGGGGACGGGAGAGCAGGCAACAAACTTACATGCTCCCCCCTCGCCGCCTGTGGGCACACTACAGAGACCCTTCCAGTGGCCCCATCTGAAACATAAATATAGCTGGGCAGCCGCCTACAACATACGTCGGACACCGACATCCAAGTAAACAAGACCCGTGCAGTACCCAAGCAGACACGGTGGCCTGCACTTTCCAGGCATAGCATCCTGACAGTGCGCCTTAACCATAGACATAGACCCTGATAGGAGAGGCTGCAGGGAATGAGGTGGCGCTACTGGCGCGCAAAACAACCATGATAAAATAACTTTCCACTGCGGCAATGACGCCAGGTCCCATACACTAGCGGCAGGACAAATGCAGCCCTCGCAATGTTGTGAAACGGATCTGTCATATTGAGGCGCACAGATATCTTTCATCCTTAACAAGAGTGAGCGCGGGCTGACTCCAACAGACCCCAAGTAACCTGCATCTTCACCCCCCCCTACTGCCCAAGAGGAGTTGTTGTTGTGGCCCCAATGGAAGCAGACTTGCTTGATTTACCACTACCTTCCCACCGAGCATAGCAGAAGCGACCAAATCTCAACGAAAGACTGGAACACTGGGCAAGGCGATCAGAACATAGTAGTGCACGGAGACACGGTTTTGCGGCGGATCTGCAGCAAATCCTAGCTGTGTGGTAACGCCGATACAGTTACCCCAAAGACGTGCTGGGAAGGTGTGGTGTGGAACGTTGCTTGGTCCCAAGGTGTCACCAAACCCGGCTTCTGGCGCTTTGCTACAGTGCATAGGGACGATACGGGTCACCCGCCTTCACGCAGGAAAGCAGAGAGGACCAGGAAACAAAACACTACCCATATTGTGCGGGTAAAGATCCGTGAGCACTCCAGAGGACATGACACAAGCCCCCTGAAAGCTAACACAAGCTATACATCAAACCTAACACGGAATCCGGCAGATTACACCTAGACCACGGAAAAAAGTTATACAGCGGAGCAGCCGCTCCCATAACGGTCACGCTCACACTACCCAGGATAGTAGTCGCCCCCACAACCCGCCTCGGATAAACAGGCGGAATCCGCAACAAACTGTCCACCGATTAACATTACAGACCATGCCAGCTGCTATGGGGAAGGATAAAACAAGAAAATTGACAAGTCAAAGCAAAATGGACCAATTCACCACGGCGAGCATCCAATTGGAACACAAGCAATCAGACACCATGTTAGAAACAGAGAATAACATATCCCTGAAGGACATCATGGCTGCAATAACAAACTCCAGAACCTCCATGGAACAAAAAATGGATAGCATCAGCACAGACGTTTCGCTCCTTCACCATGATTTACAGAAACTGTCCTCCCGCACAGGGGAAGCGGAACAGCGGATCTCTGGGACTGAGGATGGGCTGCGCACTATGGAACAAAGGATGGCTGGGGTTGTGGCACGTCTGAAAACACTGGAAGAGAGGGCAGAAGACAGTGAAGGTAGATCAAGACGAAATAACGTTTGCATCCTGGGCGTACCGGAAAAAACAGAAGGCCCTTCCATGGAACTGTTCCTTGAACAATGGATAACCGATATGTTTGAGCCCCAGACATTCTCGAAATACTTCTCAATTGACGCGCGCACCGTGTGCCCACTGGAAGACCGATACCTGGAGCACCTCCACGCACCATAGTTGCAAAACTGTTGAATTATAGAGATAGAGATGCGTTACACAAGACGGCACGGGCCAAAGGCACACTGACCTTCAATGGGTCCAGAGTGACATTCTTCCCTGACTACACAAGGGAGGTTCAGAAAGCCAGGCAGTCCTTCGATCAGCTCAAAAGACAACTCCAGACCCTACACGTGAAATACGGCTTGCTATTTCCGGCCCAGCTCAAGATTTATCACGGGAGGAAAACGGTACACTTCACTGACCCAAAAGAAGCGTGGAACTGGGCCGAGAAACACATTGAAAGCGACTGGAGACTAGCAAGCAACAGAAGCAGAAGCAGGAACCGGCGTGAACCACTAGACAGAAAGCGCCCAGCTCCACAACCTCCGATGCAGGAACCACCACAACAAGAGGAAATGGGCTGAAACAGTGACACTAACAAGAAGTACTACTCCGTCGCGGCCCAATTAATGGGCTATCATGCCACCTCGACATAAGTGCGGCATGCGGCCCGCAAGTACTCATTGTAATGGCCAACGCCACGCCCTCAATTTAAGACTTGAGACTCGAGACACCAGACTTGCTAAAGAACAGTAAGTCGAGAAGAAGGTGTAAACAGTTCACACTAAGTTAAACTGGCGATATAGTTGTTTGGCGCCAGTAGAGTTAGGGCGACAGATACTTCATGTTGGGGAGGAGTATGGGGAGGGGGGGGTGGGAATTTGTTTTATGCTAGTTATTTTTCAGGAAATCACACCAATTATGTTAAGAAGCACACCATCTCTAGCACACTCATTGTCACTCCACTTTTGCCAGCAGTCCACACAACACAAATGGATGTACATGTCCTAACAGGAAACCAGCCTGCCCTTGGCCATGGCAAATATTATTATAGTATGAAACTCCACAATACTCTCAGGGGCGCGACGCACACAGATGTCATCTATACACGTGTCAAATGGCGGGAGTCACTAACGTGAACAAAAACAGGACAATCCGAGTGATGACATGGAATGTAAATGGGCTCGGCAATTGTATTAAAAGACGTCTAGTATTGCAAACACTGAATAGACACTCCCCGGATGTGGCATTCCTTACGGAGACACATCTAGCCGGTACCAATTGCTCATTCTTTAGACGCACCAATTACAGACTAGCATTCCACGCCGGTTTTACCATGGGGTCACGAGGGGTACTGATCCTAGTACACAAAAGACTTCCCTTTGTGCCCGCACCCATTACGCAAGACACGGGAGGGAGGTTTGTGCTCACGACAGGTACACTCTGGGAACGTTCTGTGACTATGCTGGCGGTGTATGCACCTGCTAACCTACTAACCCCCCTAACCAATGACATTACGCCTCTAATTATGAATAATCTTGCAGACCTTACGTTGATTGGGGGAGACGTTAATGAGGTAATGAACGTGGACCTTGATAGAACGCATAGATGATAGATCCAGAAACCCGAACATACGCACAAAACTTGCCACATTCACTAAGCTGCACCCTGTCACAAGGGAATATTCATACCACTCTGGTGCGCACGCCTCGCTGTCTAGGCTGGACTATTTTCTGTTGCCACTAAATAACATACATGAAGCACGTGAGGCACAATTTCTCCCCAGGGGTATATCGGATCATTCCCCACTTATAATAAGACTTAACACCAGCAGGTCGATCCCCCCACCCAGCTGGCGATTGAACAGCTACTACCTAGGCTTCCCAGAGCTAGTTGAACACGTCCAAAAGACCACTGAAGAATATTTTGAGATGAACACTGACTCAGTGGATATCCCGGTAATGCTATGGGAGGCATTCAAGACGGTGCTCAGAGGGGAAATAATAGCCTGGACCACAGCCCATAAGAAAAAACAATTAGAAGCAATACGCGATGCCGAAGAGAAAGTGCAAAAAGCAGAGGCTGATCACCTAACCCATGACAAATCGGAAACGCATCGCGCACTACAACTAGCGCAGACACAACTTGAACACATAGCCCTAGACAATGCAAAGCAGGCACACACTGCGATGCAGGCAAAGATATATGAAACAGGGGACAAAGCCGGGAAGATGCTGGCATGGCTGGAACGTAGAGACCTGGGTCTCAGCCAAGTCAGGCAACTGACAACAGAGGAATCAGAACCATTAGTGACAGACTTGGATATAGCGGAAGGTTTTGCAAAATACTATGCTGAGTTATACAAAGCACCAACCTCACCACCCGTAATGGACATCCTGGAGGAGATTACCCTCCCCACTCTAAACACAGAACAGTCTACTCTACTAGAACAGGTAATCACAGAGGAAGGGCTAACGCAAGCCATGTCAGAACTCCAATCGGGCAAGACCCCAGGTCCGAACGGCTTCCCCATTGACATGGAAAAAAATAGGCGCAAATGTAATCTCCCCACACTTACTTCGTTTGCTACAACACTCACACTCACAGGGCTGTCTCCCTCCAGACTTAAGGAAAGCCACAATAATAGTCCTGCCCAAAGCAGATAAGCCACCCGATAAATGTAGCTCCTACAGGCCCATCTCTCTTATAAACTGCGAGGTCAAAATATTGGCAAAGGCGCTAGCCAACCGCCTGCAACAAGTCATACACACACTAATACATCCAGACCAGTGTGGATTCATGCCACAGAGATCCACTAGACAAAACATATATAGGCTAGACACAGCACTGGAGAAACTACCTGAGATACAGGACCCCCTGGCTTTCCTTGCCATAGACTTCGAGAAGGCGTTCGACTCTATCTACTGGGAGGCAATATGGGCTATTATGCAACGCATGGGCATAGGACCGTACTTCATGAGTTGGGTCAAACTGCTATACAACCGCCCCGAAGCAGTTACAATGGTAAACGGGCACATTTCCAATCCTTTTCAACTAGGCAAGGGCACGAGACAGGGTTGCCCTCTATCTTCCCTAATCTTTGCAATAGCAATTGAGCCATTAGCAATTCTATTAAGATCTACACAAACATGGAGTGGCTTCAGATGGTCAGACGACTGGGAGGATAGGGTATCCCTATATGCAGACGACTTGTTAGTATATCTGAAAGACCCACGCGAATCCTGCCCCATAGTGACGCGATTACTAATAAAATACGGCACGTTTAGCGGCCTTCACGTCAACTGGACTAAATCCATACTATTCGCACTGAAGCAAATAGATAGCGCGGTGCCAGACGAATGTCCATACTGTGTGGAAAAGGAGCAATTCAGATACCTAGGCATCCAAATTACGAATAACCTAACAGACTATGTGCCCAAGAACCTGTACCCAATAACGACAAGATTCAAGGAAGACGTCTGTCACTGGATGTCCCTACCACTAACACTACTAGGCAGAGCCGCACTCTTTACGATGATGGCGCTCCCCCGTTTCCTCTACATACTTCAAAACGCGCCACTACCTATAGCGCCCAGCAAATTCCATAAAATAGATCAGACGCTTACAAAACTGCTATGGAATGGAGGTCATCCTCGCTTAGCATTAGCCACACTACAAAGATCTGTATGGGAAGGTGGAATTGGACTGCCCCGATTGCAAACCTACTACTGGGCCAGTCAAATGGCAATAGTGAACGATAGACTCCATGAGAACACAACATTACCGCACAACAGAGAACAAGATCCCAACCAATATGAAAGATCCGTAATAAGATACCTCTACCGGAAAAAAGACCGATCTGCTGCCCCGTCCATGATGTCGCACATATCCCTAACATGGACAGACACCCACAAATACTTAGGCTGGGACAAAAAGTTGACCCCAGCTCAACCGCTGTGGAATAACAAACTACTCCCGGAAGTGAATAAACTACCAAAATGGCACTCTTGGACCCAATTGGGCATTACCAAAATTGGCGACGTAGTGAAAGGAAACAAAATAATACCATTTACAGACCTAATCACTCCCTTCGCACTGCCAATAAATGAGCAGTATCACAACACGCAACTCAAGTATGCGCTACAGACCCATCTCCCTGAAATGATTGACATGCCTGATTATACCCCTTTAGAACGTAACCTATTTCCGGACATGATTAAAAACAAAGTTACATCCATCATGTACGGTGCCATAACATCCTTTACCACCGGGGAGCTGTCAAGCCTGAAAGCCAAGTGGGACGGGGACGTGGGTGACATACTCCCGGAGGAATGGGTAACTACCCTGATGTTCCCCAGAGAAACAGCGATCTCCTCCAGGCTAAGATTAATCCAACTAAAAATATTGCATAGAATAAATTACCCGAGGGTAGCACTATTCAAATGGGGCAAGATCACCTCTTCAGCCTGTTTGAGATGCAAACGAGAAGAGGGCTCGTATTATCACATACTATGGGACTGTACCATAATCCAACAATACTGGCAGCAGTGCTGCGATGATCTCTCAAGGGTATTGGGCAAAACGATTCATAGAAATGCAAAACTGTTACTGTTGGGGATAGAAGATGAGGTCGAACTGTCACGCTACGAAAAACTGCTCCTATCCACAACCACTGCGTTAATCAAGAGAAATATAGCGCAACTCTGGGGCTCTGAAACAGCACCAAGCTATGAGCAGTGGACCACGGATGTGGACATTTGTATTGCAATGGAAAAGAGTCTACACAGCCAGGGGCTGTCCTGAGAAAGGCCCAAAAATTTGGCAAAAGTGGGAGGACGCACACTGAGAGGTAGCCTCTGTCAGGAATCGGGCTAACATCCAAGGACATGCACAGAGATCGAAAATCATATACTACTGGCGTAACAAATGTAATTAGTAGTGCTAAGAGACTTCATTGAAATGGGTACACGGTGTGAATTTGTTGATGGATGGGTAAGGGGTATAACCTTTACCTCGCTGCGCGAGATGTATGTTTTCTTTATGCGTAGAAAAACAATAAAAAATGTTGTATTAAAAAAAAAAACAATGTTTATATAAAGTGTCCAAATAAAGCGTCCAATTTGTCTTTTGAAATCTATCCTCTTTGTCAATTTCTTTTTCAACAAGTTCCTATTTGAGAATGCTATACAATATAATGCTATGCTTTCACACTTCCCAGTTTCATCGAGCTATTGTGGGACCTTCACTGATCATGGGCGGGTGTGATGCTGGAAATGCATCGGAGGGACAGGGCCTCCGTACCCTTGTCCTTTACTGCTTTTTATCGTGTGTTCTGTCGTGTTTTCCGCGCAGGTGTTCATGTGGGACTCCTGGCGGTGCAGCGCTCTTTCTTTTGGTTTGGTGAACGGACCCGTGGGATACCCTTATGGCACCCATGGGTGGGGGTACAACCCTGTGCCCCTAGTGTATGTTTTTGGGCACCTGTGGGTGGCCCACAGAGCAGGGTATGGGCTGGTGGCAGCTCCATGCTGAATTTGACAGGTGCGCGGAGTATCCTCCATTTTGGGATACCCCGGCCCTGCCATTGGGATCAGTTGATTCCCGATGGAACACAAGATGGCCCCGGTGGCCTCTTGCTTTCTATTACCCATTACCTTGTTTTCCCAAAGTCCTGGGAAGCCCTGACTCTGTCCCTTCCCCCTGACTGGCTGTTGGATGGAAGTGCCATATATGGTGTTGTTGTGAAGGCCCAGTCAGACTAGCTGGAGCCTTCCCGGTGATGTATGTTGTGGATACCTCCTGTGGGTGGGACCTGGGTGAATAGAGTGTGTGACGAATATGCATTCTGTGTTGTGGGTGTCTAGTATCTAGTGGCTGACACAATGACCGAGACAACCCTGCCCGAAACCGGTATGAATGCAGCTTGGAGTGTTGAATGGCTTGGTACTTGTCCCAATACACATAACTTGTTGTGAGTGTCTGGAGAGAAGTGAATGGCCTGAATACCTCGTGTGCCTGATTGGCTGCCTGCCTGCATGAATGCCCGTAGTCATGATTGGATGCTTGAGTGTGACCCAGCGGAATGAATGGGAGATCAACAGTATATCTGGGGACCTCTCACTGCTAGGAATCGTGTTCAGAAGCTGAAGTCCACTACGATGAGTAACTGGATTAACTGACGCTTGAGCTTGAAGCCCTGCTGGACGAGAAGAATTGCTGTTGCTCTTCTTCACAATCTGAAAGCTGCTGTGCCTCCAAGGACTGACCCAGAGAAGACCTGGTAAGGTGCCCTCTTCCCGAGCTACGAGGGACCATCGTGCACAGCTGATCTTTGCCAACGCTCCCTGGTAGACAGACCTTCGACAGGCTGCCGACCCGATACGGGGACTGCTGCAGAACTCCAAGGAGAAGCACTCGGTCTGTTGTCCGCCACTGTCGACGACTGCCGTCGCTGACCGGAGCCGCCGTGCTCCCGTTTGCGTAAGAACTTTCATTGATCATCGGACGCTCTCGTCTGCATCGCCATCCGCATGTCTCCCGCTGGAGAAGGCCCGACCGTCGACGCGCCGAGGAGTATCCACCCGTGGGTTTCCTGTCACCTACAGACCACAGAGACGCCGACGACTCGACACCCTTGCTGGGCCACAGTTCTTCATCATCTCTTTGCGGTCCAGAACTATTGTCACGGAGGTGCCCCGCACGCCTCCTCCTTGCAGGACGCCAACGCTCTGTCGTCGATGTAGGAATGAAGCTGCCACTTCCCTGCCATAGTTCACCCTGTTCACTGTCGGACGTTCGACGACCCGTGACTCCTGCCTTAAAGGGAGGGCCGTCGATTCCCCGACACCGAACGTCAAGTTCCCCGACACCTCTCGACGATCCGTTGCTCCCGCCTGAAAGGGAGGCACTCAAGAAGGATCGGTCGGCGCATCGTCGGAGAACTCTACTCCACCAGGTACATTGGGGGGGGGGGTAAAACCTTAACAGGAAGAAGTAAGACTATTGAACATTTGGACTGGGCTTGTGCTATATATCTTTATTTACAGGTTGCCCAGGTGGGGGGGATCTCCACACAGAAATGCGCCTAGAGGTAGGGGCCAGTGTTCTGCCTATTGTTTCAACCATCTTGCGTTCCTTCCTATCTCTATTGCTGGTTTACTCGTTATTGATCTGTGTGACATTTTAACCATACAGTTGATGCACTTTAATGAGATTTGATAACATTAGTGGTACCACTCTGGACGTGTATATATTTATCATTATTGACTTCCAAGTACAAAGTGCGTTATTGTGATCGTGTACATACCTTTGAATATTAATTATATAAAGACTGTGTTTTCAGTAATACAGTGTGTGGACATTCCTTTGTGGGGGTTCGGGGACTACACTGTACTTAAGAACCAGCCCGCATCACCTCCTGAGAAGCTAGGCCTTGATTGCTCGACCACGTACCAATAATAGAGAATCTTGGCTGGGGTCCTCTGTGCCTCTCCTCTACCATATAGAGAGCGGAAGTACAGACACCCTGTACCGGTCTTTACACTGGTGGCAGCGGTGGGATACTTATGGTTTTAAGACTCAGTGTATAACCGTGCCACTTACAAAATACCCGCACTTTATTAGATTTAAGGTTTGGGTGTGTACAAAATAACTGCATTACAAGTAATGGAGTCTATTGCGAATGGTAAATTGACTTGGATGAGCTTAGAGGCTCTCCAGAGTGCTTGTGAAGCCAGGGAATTAGACTTTGTGGATAAGTCTAGGGCTGAGCTGATAGCTGCCCTGGCGGACTACCAGACCGATGGTGAAACTCTTGATGAGGGGGGGAATGCAACCAATGAGGACTCTGCCCCTGGGGTTTCTACTGAATATGTTCCTGGGAATGCCGCCATTCCTGCTGCCTCTGTTCCGAACCCCAGCAATTCCTTGGAACTTGAGTTATTAAGGATGAAATCGGCCTTTGAATATGATGTTGACAAAAGAGATTGGGCTAAGTGTTTGCTAAGCAGAGTGCCTCAAACTGGATATGACTGTATTCTGAAGCTAAGTGTGGAAGAACGGAGTCAGTATGAGTGTATGAAATCTGCTTTGATTGCCAAGATTGGCAAGACACCTACCCAATACCTTAAAAGGTTCAGGGATTTTAAGAAAAGAGAGAATGTCTCTTGGGTCGACTGGGTGAGTGTTGCGCACATGAATATGATGGGGTGGATTGACGGTTACAAGGTGAAAACTTTTGTTGAATTGTCCCACCTGTTGTTTTTTGAACATTTTTCTGAAGCCTGTTCACCGGAGCTGCGTCAGTATGTTGCTGACCAGAACATTTTGGATCCCTTTAAGCTGGCTAGGTTGGCTGACAAGTGGGTCTCCCACTGGGTGTCCCCTAAGGACTCCAGTGGGAAGGACAAGGACAAAGAAAAGGGGGCCTCTCAGAAAGCTGAGGAGTCCCAAAAGCAGTCACAGTCGAATAAACCTAAACCCTCCTCTCCTAAGACCCAAAAATTTAGTGGGGATAAGTAATTTGTGGGTGGGAATAAGAGTAGTGGTCCACCTGCTGCAAAGCAGGCTCCCGGTGGTTCCAGTACCGTACCCCGCGCTCCCGGCCCTTGTTGGGACTGTGGGGCTCTGGATCACAAAAGGGGTGACTCCAAGTGTAAAGGTAAGGCACTCGGAGTACAGGCTGTCAGCCTGACCTACCCTTACCCCATGTCTGAGGTAGAGGCCACGGCCCTTCCCTCCTCTACCGGGATCACTTTTGGTGCTCCCGTTGAGATTTCCTTAGTGTCCCTTGGGGCCTGGGACCAGTACGCAGAAGTACTGGCGACTATCCCACAGAACACCCATAGATTTTTGAGAAGTGTCCTCCTGAATGGCCAGCCTTCTACTGGTTTGAGAGACACAGGGGCAAGCATGACAGTGGTGGACCGGACCCTGCTCAAGCCAGAGGACTATGTAGATGCTCCTCTGAGAACCACCAGGTTAGATGGTGGGCCTCCCAAATTATCGCCTGTAGTCCGAGTCACACTCGTAATTGAAGACAAGACAGCAAAGCTTCCTGTCCTGGTTCAGGACAATGCCCCTGCTAACATTCTGTTAGGTAACGATCTAGTAGAGTTGGGGTTGTTCACGGATGGTCTTCCCATGACTGCTGCTGCGGGTCACTAGCTTACAGGTGACACCGGATCTGGCTGTGAGTCAGGTACCAGAGCCGAAGGCACGGCCTAAGGCACGACGAAGGAAGAGCAAGAAGGCCACCTCTGTGGAGGGAGCCCCTTCTCTTCCTGCTGCTCCTACAGCACCCATTGGGATCCATGCTTCCGGACGGGTGGGGTCCAGTGGTAAACCCTGTCTCAACTCCTGTGGGAAAAGAGCCAGAAGACTCTCCTGTGGGAGAGGTTCTCTACCCGGAGGATCATCCCGATCTTCAATGCAAGGGGGACCCTCCCGGGCAGACTTCTGTATAGGACAGAAAGAGTGTCCCTCTCTCGAGGGTCTGAGGAAACAGGCCCTGTCCCAGACACAAGGCGAAGTGCCTAGGACTTTCCGGATTTATTGGGAGGGTGAGCTCCTTGTTAGTGAGCCCACTAAGCCTGAACCCGGTGCCCTCAAGAGGTTGGTGGTACCCCAGGTTTACAGGCCCTTCCTACTGCAGTTGGCGCATGAGGTGCCCTTGGCTGGTCATCTTGGTACCAAGAAGACTAAGCAGAGGCTCTCTGCCCATTTCTACTGGCCTCGGATGGGAGTAGAAGTGGAGTCCCACTGCAGGACCTGCCCAACTTGTCAGTTGTCTGGCAAGACTGGAGGCAGTGTCATTGCCCCACTGCAGCCATTGCCAGTGGTTGGCACACCGTTTGAGAGGGTGGGCATCGACATCGTCGGTCCCCTTGACCCTCCCACGTCAGGTGGACATCGGTTCATCCTGGTTTTGGTAGATCATGCCACCAGGTACCCTGAGGCTATACCCCTTTGGACTGATACGGCCAAGGTGGTTGCCCGGGCTCTCCTGGGCATTTTCACCCGAGTTGGATTGTCCAAGGAGGTCGTCTCTGACCGAGGATCCAACTTCATGTCTAGTTACATGAAAACCATGTGGAAAGAGTGCGGGGTAACCTACAAGTTCTCCACTTCTTACCACCCCCAGACCAATGGTCTGGTTGAGAGGTTTAATAAAACTCTCAAGGGCATGCTAGGTGCTTTGGAAGAGCCCCTAAGGAGGAAATGGGACCTCCTCCTGCCATGCCTGCTGTTTGCTTACAGAGAGGTACCTCAAGAGGGTGTTGGTTTCAGCCCCTTTGAGTTGCTCTTTGGACATCCCATGAGGGGGCCCCTCGCCTTGATCAGAGAAGGCTTGGAAGCCGCCCCTCCCGGTCCCGCCAAGCAAGTGGGGGACTATGTGTTAGGCCTCAGACGGAGGATGACACAGATGATGGGACAAGCAACGGCGAATCTCAAGGCCAGCCAGGAATTGAACAAATACTGGCATGACCTTAAAGCATCGCAAGTGGAGTGGACTCCGGGACAGGAGGTCCTCGTGATGGAGCCTACCAAGCCTCGGGCATTGGCAGATAAATGGACTGGACCCTTCCGGATAGTCTCCAAGATGGGCGAGGTCAATTATCTGGTTGACATGGGAATCCCAGAGGTAGCCCCTCAGGTATTCCATGTTAATAGGCTCAAGCCATTCCACAGGCGAGCAGAAGTCTCATGTCTCTTGCTGGCTTCAGAGCAAGAAGAGGATGAGAGTGAGCCCCTTCCTGATTTGCTGCATAGCAACCCTCAGGATGGCTCAGTGGAGGGAGTACAGCTCGCTCCAGATTTGACAACCGAGCAGCAGAGGGCCTGCAGGACTTTGCTCGAGCAGTATGCCTCTCTGTTTTCGCTGACGCCAGGCCTTACACCGTGGTGTAAGCACGAGATTGACACTGGTGACAGCGTGCCGGTCAAGAGCAGGAGCTACCGAATGTCAGATACGGTTAAGAACCACATCCAGGCTGAGGTCGCCAAGATGTTGGATCTGGGTGTTATTGAACCCTCAACCAGTCCCTGGTCCAGTCCCGTGGTCCTTGTCCCCAAGGCAAGTTCCCAGGCCGGTACCAAGGATTGGAGGTTCTGTGTGGACTACCGAGGAGTCAATACCGTCACCAAAACTGACGCGCACCCATTGCCCAGGGCTGATGAGCTCGTGGACACCATAGGTGCTGCCAAATTTGTGAGCACGTTTGACCTCACCTCAGGCTATTGGCAAATAGCTCTGACGGACCATGCCAAGGAAAAGACGGCGTTCTCTACACCAGAGGGACTCTACCAGTTTAGGGTCATGCCTTTTGGGTTGAAGAATGCCCCTGCCACCTTCCAGGGATTGGTCAATCATGCTCTCAGTGGGCTGGAAGCCTTTTGTGTGGCTTATTTAGACGACATTGCCATCTACAGTTCCACTTGGGAAGAGCACTTGACACATCTGGGTAGAGTGTTGCAGGCCTTAAAAAGGGCTAACCTCACTATCAAGGCCACCAAGTGCCAGATAGCTCAGGGGAAAGTCACGTATCTTGGTGGAGGTAGGAGGGGGTCAAATCCAACCTCTCCCCAGTAAGGTACAGGATGTACCACTACTCAAACCCAGGTGAGAGCCTTTTTGGCCCTCACCGGGTACTATCACAATTTCATGGCGGACTATGGAACCATAGCTGCACCCCTGACAGCTCCGACTTCACCCAAACAGCCTAGGAAGGTTAATTGGACTGAAGACTGTCAGAGGGCCTTTGATGGCTTGAAAGAAAGTCTGTGTCGGGCACCCGTGTTGTGTGCGCCTGACTACAGCCGACCCTTTATCGTCCAGACGGATGCCTGCGACACCGGAATTGGAGCTGTCTTGTCCCAGTTAGATGACAAAAGGAGAGGACATCCTATCATATTCATCAGTAGACAACTCAAGGGTAGAGAACTTAGGTGGGCTACTGTTGAAAAGGAGTGTTTTAGTATAGTTTGGAGCCTTAGGCGTTTTAGGCTCTACCTTACGGGGTCTACCTTCAAGGTCCAAACAGATCATAAGCCCCTAAAGTGGCTTATGCAGATGAAGGGTGAGAACCTGAAATTGCTCAGGTGGTCCATTAGCCTGCAAGGGCTAGACTTCACCATAGAGCACAGACCAGGGAAGAGTCACGATAATGCAGATGGCCTTTCCAGAAGGTATGTTGACCGTCTGGATGAGGGTGTCTATCCCATGGGAGATTAGGCACCCTCCACCTCAGTCTGGGGGGGGGGGGGTGACGGTGATGCTGGAAATGCATCGGAGGGACAGGGCCTCCGTACCCTTGTCCTTTACTGCTTTTTATTGTGTGTTCTGTCGTGTTTTCCGCGCAGGAGTTCATGTGGGACTCCTGGCGGTGCAGCTCTCGTTCTTTTGGTTTGGTGAATGGACCCGTGGGATACCCTTATCGCACCCATGGGTGGGGGTACAACCCTGGCCCCCAGTGTATGTTTTTGGGCACCTGTGGGTGGCCCACAGAGCAGAGTATGGGCTGGTGGCAGCTCCATGCTGAATTTGACAGGTGCGCGGAGTATCCTCCATTTTGGGATACCCCGGCCCTGCCATTGGGATCAGTTGATTCCTGATGGAACACAAGATGGCCCCGGTGGCCTCTTGCTTTCTATTACCCATTACCTTGTTTTCCCAAAGTCCTGGGAAGCCCTGACTCTGTCCCTTCCCCCTGACTGGCTGTTGGATGGAAGTGCCATATATGGTGTTGTTGTGAAGGCCCAGTCAGACTAGCTGGAGCCTTCCCGGTGATGTATGTTGTGGGTACCTCCTGTGGGTGGGACCTGGGTGAATAAAGTGTGTGACGAATATGCATTCTGTGTTGTGGGTGTCTAGTATCTAGTGGCTGACACAATGACCGAGACAACCCTGCCCAAAACCCGTATGAATGCAGCTTGGAGTGTTGAATGGCTCGGTACTTGTTCCAATACACATAACTTGTTGTGAGTGTCTGGAGAGAAGTGAATGGCCTGAATACCTTGTGTGCCTGATTGGCTGCCTGCCTGCATGAATGCCCGTAGTCGTGATTGGATGCTTGAGTGTGACCCAGCAGAATGAATGGGAGATCAACAGTATATCTGGGGACCTCTCACTGCTAGGAATCGTGTTCAGAAGCTGAAGTCCACTACGACGAGTAACTGGAGTAACTGACGCTTGACCTTGAAGCCCTGCTGGACGAGAAGAATTGCTGTTGCTCTTCTTCACAATCTGAAAGCTGCTGTGCCTCCAAGGACTGACCCAGAGAGGACCTGGTAAGGCGCCCTCTGCCTGAGCTACGAGAGACCATCGTGCGCAGCTGATCTTTGCCAACGCTCCCTGGTAGACAGACCTTCGACAGGCTGCTGACCCGATACGGGGACTGCTGCGGAACTCCAAGGAGAAGCACTCGGACTGTTGTCCGCCACTGTCGACGACCGCCGTCGCCGACCGGAGCCGCCGTGCTCCCGTTTGCCTAAGAACTTTCATTGATCATTGGACGCTCTCGTCTGCATCGCCATCCGCTTGTCTCCCGCTGGAGACGGCCCGACCGTTGACGTGTCGAGGAGTATCCACCGGTGGGTTTCCCGCCACCTACAGACCACAGAGACGCCAATGACTCGACGCCCTTGCTGGGCCACAGTTCTTCATCATCTCTTTGCGGTCCAGAACTATTGTCACCGAGGTGCCCCGCACGCCTCCTCCTTGCAAGACGCCAACGCTCTGTCATCGACGAGCACCGCTAGGAACAAAGCTGCCACTTCCCTGCCATAGTTCACCCTGTTCACCGTTGGACGTTCGACGACTCGTGACTCCTGCCTTAAAGGGAGGGCACTCAAGAAGCGCCGTCGATTCACTGACACCGAACGCCAAGTTCCCCGACACCTCTCGACGATCCGTGGCTCCAGCCTGAAAGGGAGGCACTCAAGAAGGATCGGTCGGCGCATCGTCGGAGAACTCTACTCCACCAGGTACATTGGGGGGTGAGAGGGGCTATGGGGGGTGAGAGGGGGTAAAACCTTAACAGGAAGAAAGACTATTGAACATTTGGACTGGGCTTGTGCTATATATCTTTATTTACAGGTTGCCCAGGTGGGGGGATCTCCACACAGAACTGCGCCTAGAGGTAGGGCCAGTGTTCTGCCTATTGTTTCAACCATCTTGCGTTCCTGTCTATCTCTATTGCTGGTTTACTCGTTATTGATCTGTGTGACATTTTAACCATACAGTTGATGCACTTTAATGAGATTTGATAACATTAGTGGTACCACTCTAGACGTGTATATATTTATCATTATTGACTTCCAATTACAAAGTGCGTTATTGTGATCGTGTACATACCTTTGAATATTAATTATATAAAGACTGTGTTTTCAGTAATACAGTGTGTGGACATTCCTTTGTGGGGGTTCTGGGACTACACTGTACTTAAGAACCAGCCCGCATCACCTCCTGAGAAGCTAGGCCTTGATTGCTCGTCCACGTACCAATAATAGAGAATCTTTGCTGGGGTCCTCTGTGCCTCTCCTCTACCATATAGAGAGCAGAAGTACAGACACCCCCTACCGGTCTTTACAGCGGGTCAGAAGGATAACAGCATGAAAGCAACTTTGGGGTTCTGCAGTTGCCTTACCAAACACTTGTCCAAATAGCTGAATAGCTATGCATCCCACAAAAGGAATCAGACCTAGGCTAGATAAGATAATTGACACGCAAGAACTACTGACTGTAAGAAAAACAGCGCATCAACGGGGGTTGTTGATGAGAAATAGCTACACTCTGATGTATGTTTTCATGGGGCCATGTGTGGGTGATCGTTGCTATTGTAAGGAAGGAGTGGGTCGGTTGAGCCCCCAGTCCCCCCACATTCCATGCAAAAGTGACACCTTGCTCTTGCACTCATGGAGGGTGCCTCCTTTGCCGTTCTGTAGCCATGGCGAAGAAGGCCCTGATATAAGCAGAGGTGGTGCTATTGCTAGACACACTTGGACTCCATTTTGTGTACCCTCGACTCCAACTTTGGACTAGGCCGCATTGCGAAGTTTCCCCTCCCCCTCAGCAGCGACGCGCACAGCGAGCATTGACAGCCCCCACCTTTTTTCCTCCTTTTTCCTCCTACACCTGTGCCTCCCAAGTCTCTTTCTCACGGATGCGCTGAGACAAGAGGTTGCGAACAAAAAATGCATTCATTTCATTCTTCCTCTGAGATCACTGTCCTGTGTCTGATAGGGCCAAATCATGACTTGTTCATACATCTCAACAAATGTGCTCCAGCACCACTCACTCCCGCTGCTGAAAAATTACTGCTTTTTCAACCTTGTGCCCCTCCAAAGCTATTCTTCTGATGTACCTGAAGTGTGACCCTTCCTTGCTGACCACCCCAGAGTGCCTCCTAATAAAACAAGACCCCAGTCACAGTATATTCTGTCCTTAACTAACGTGTCACTCCACCCCCTTTCTCGCTCTGATGTGCCAGACCTGTCAGCTATCAATCCCAACCCCGCAGGTTACCTCAGGGGCAAGACCCCGCACCCTTCACCTCGCTAGTGACCCAAAGCGGGATAGTACAAACACACATGTTCAATTTTTAGGCCTCTAATATATAATTAAAAGGTATAGTGATGATCTTTATTTAATGCATGTCTAGGATAAGTGTGTAGATCAGTGTGGGGAGTGAGCGACTTCACTATAGGATGTCTTATCACAGGGGCCGATCTTTGATTTGCAGCCCTCGCAGTCTTACGATTTCAAACGTGGTGGGGGTAGGTGTCAGCGTTACCAGAATATATGACCAACACAGAATAGGTATATGGGGGTGTGGTTGAGGTGGTGCGGGGTTAGGGTCTGGAAACAAGATGCGTTCAAGGAGAACTGGGGTCATGGGTTCAGGGGACAGTGGCCTGGCAGGAGGGGGTTGCAGCAGGGCTTGCTCAGACATTCTCGTACGAGCACATTTTGTCACGGCTCGAGACTCGCTCCTTGTGAAAAATGTTTACGTGATTTGCTGTGTGTTCAGGAGACGGGCTGAGGTGACGGGTGGTGTGGGCTGGCTGTGGGAGTCGCTGAGAGTGCAAAGTTTTCCAGAGGAACATTACAAATAAGGCTTTTTTTTTTAACTGTAACTGTTTTCATTAAAAAAAGTAAATTACTAGAAATTTCGTGCGACATTGGTGGATGGCAGCAAACAATTCATTTTTTTTTCAAAAATATTTCTAATGCCACTATGGTCTGAAGGGCTATTCGCTCGCATTCGCAGTGAAGGTCAGCGGCTTTCATTTTTGCTTGCGAGCTGAGCAAACCCACGCATTGTACACAGTATAAGGTTCAATTGTTTTCGACCTTCAAAGGGAGGATTCCGAAAGGAATGAATGAAGGGAGGGGTGTCATACTGTCAAATATGATAAGGTTCACCATTCCAAAACTGGACAAAGGAACATGTAATTTCATTTTATGAAATTCGTTGATCCGAACGGAGTCTCTGCGTTACGCCGAGAGAATGGAAATTGACGAATATTATGTACGTTTTACTGTAGACGATTTTATAGACCAACGAGTCAACGTATCATTAGCCGACCGTTATTGCTGGCTTACATTGTACTGGGTTGTTCTTTGTGGCATATTGCAACGACACGCAAATACAACCTGTGTGTATACTTGTCTTTGTCCCGGGCACATGGGCAGTCCAGCATCGAAATGCATGTAGTCCACAACTGGGTTCTCCGATGTTCCACAGATGCCAAATTCTATGCTAATATTTAGTTAAAATGCTGTCTGTGTTCTTCGAATTGTAGCGTCAGCTTCCGCATCACAATTCGAGTTGAACATACTCCATAGCGTTAACCTCAGAAGCAAATTGAAGACTACTTTCCACGTTATTTTTCTCTGTGTTCCCATTGTTTCACGTCTGTGTTCATCATTAGTTTTCACACGGTGCAAAATGAATGGGTAAAATGATAAATTGTGATAAAGATCAGCTACTGAGAAACATTTCTGTTATGTTTTTCAAACAGCTACATCCTGCCTTTCTGCGATTGTCATCGATTCCAGATACCAACTGACGGGTTTAACAGGCAGCTGCAGATACACTTAAATGGCTGGATCACTGCGACGCTTTTTTGGGATGATCGCCACGGGCTGATATGCCCTTACGCGGTACCAGCCATAAGGAGCAACCTAACATCGTTTACGGTGGCCTAGCGCCAAGCTGATGCCCAAGCCTTGCGATTCACGGTGCGTCCAATGCGCTTCTTATACCCAAAAGGAACACTGCGTGACTCATGATAAACATTTGTGGATCGAGAACAAAGAAAAAAATTACCCATTTGCTTGAATATGGCAATCGCTGATGTTCTCAGAGCGTTTATTGTGAAATAAAAGTACTTTACAAATTGTAGAGTTTTGCTACTTCCTTTAAAACACGTAAGTGATGACTGGGCGCATTTGGCTACGCTGCCCAGTAACGTCATGGGGATAGGCAGAGAACATCACTAGATTTGGTGATGTCATCCTCGGGGGCGGGGGATACGATTTAGTGCCACCAGGGAAGTTTACCTTAGGGCGATGCAGCAACGGATAAGATTGGCACAAAATGGCCGTGCCCTGCTGCCTGATTTCGCATGTGTAAAAAAAAGGAAAACTACGGTAAGGTGCATACGAAATGTTTGTACCATCGATCAACATATGCTTAAAAACACATGCCCGAACCCTCGGGACAATAATATTTTTGAGCACACTATTCCTTTAAGGCTGGCTTTGTGCATAGGATCGAAGGGGGCACCCATGAGCCTTGTGAGAACGACATTGAGGTCCCAGCCGGGAGTAGGATTACAGATAGTAGGGTTCACTGTTTTTTTACGCCCTCCCTGAAAGCTTAAACTACGGGCACCTTCCACCACAAAACTTTGTTCTGAGACGCGGTGTAAGCGGAAAGAATCGCTAGGTGTACTTTGACTAAGCCCGAATCAAGTAGGTAGAGCAGGTAGGTAACTATGTTAGTGGGTGAACAGTCGGTTGGATTGAGCGACTGTGTCCTGCACCATAACACAAAGGATTTCCATTTGTTAAAATAGCAGTGCCTGTTAGGCTTTTGTGCCTTCTTGACTATTTCCATGCACCTTTGGTCTAGGTTAAGGTGACCTCAAGAGCCAAGGTGCTACGTTCAGCTTCTCGGGGCATGGGTGTAGTGTTGTTCCCTGATCCTGGGTCAGCATGTTGTCCGTGCAGGGTAGTTTCATGGAAGGACACAGGGAAGTTATTTGTAAGTGTGAGAACTAGGTCTGGCAGGCCCATGTTGGAGCTATTAGAATCAGTGTTACTTGTTCCCGGCGTAGCTTGTGGGCAATTTTCTTGAGCAGAGGTGTTGGGGGAACATGTACAAATTTCCCACACCAGTTTATCAGAAGTGCGTTCCCCTTGGATCCTTTCTGGGGAAACCTGAATGTGTAATCTTGGCATTGCACGTTTTCCAGGGTTGCGAAAAAGACGTTGTTTAGCACGTCTGTGTTTAGCTGCCATTCGTGCTCTGTGGGTAGCATTGTACTCCTGCTTAGTGCATCTGCCAGAGAATGTAGTTCCCCTGGAACATGTTGTGACACCAGAAACATGTTGTAATGCAGTGCCCACCGCCAGATGTTCTGGGCTAGTTTAGACAGCCCTGGGGGAATCAGCACCCCCCTGTTTATTTACATAAAACACGGCTGTGATACTGTCCGTAAGGACTAGGACTGTCTTGTGCTTGAAGTGCTTTGAGAATTGCTAGTAATTAGAGAAGGTTGATGTGCTTCCTGGTTAGTGCGTGTCCATAGGCCGGGAGCAGGGTGATGCAGCAAGTGAGCGCCCCACCCAGTCATCAATGTGTCTGTTGTGAGAGTGGCCTCGATCACTGGTGTGTGGAATGGCTGTCCCATAAGTAGATTGTCTCTGTTCCACCACAGTAGCAACTGAACCAGAGTTTGCGAAACCACCACTAGATTGTCCCACAACCCGCTTGCTTGCGATAATTGTTTCGCTAGCCACTCTTGCATTGGACACATGCGCAGCCGGTGAGGCACTGTGTAAATGCAGGAAGCCATCATCCCAGCAGGCACATTGCCTTTCGTACTGTCACTTGAAGACCGGCTAAATACTGAGATGTTTGAAACAGCATGTTTTGGACCCTTTCTTCTGAGGGGTAGCCTAGTCCCATGTCCGTTTTGATTAGTGCCCCCAGAAATTGCTTTACTTGGCTGGGCACTAGACTACACTTGACTTCTTTTAGTTTATGGAGAAGCCCAATTTGAACAGCAGATTGATAGTTTGCTAAATCTGCTGCGTGTTTTGAAGGCACCTCTGGGGAGAGTGCCCAGTATTTAGCCAGTCTTCTATGTAAGGGTACAATGGAATGGACTGCCTGCTTAAGTGGGCGGCCACCACTGCTAGGACCTTTGTGAATACCCTGGGGGCTGATGCAATGCCGAAAGGTAGCACCTTGAATTGGTAATGCCCAATTTGAATCAGAGGTATTTGTTTGTGCGCTGGCAACATTGAAATATCAAAGTAGGCATTTTTCATGTCCATTGTTGCCACTTAATTCTCCATCTTCAAAAATGGCCTTCCTGCAGCGTTGTCATCCTGAATTTTTGAGGTTTGACATACGTGTTTGCAGGGAGCAGACCCAGCACTGGGCGCATTGTTAGATCTTTCTTTAGAACAAGGAAGTACATTGAATAAATACCTTGATTTTGTTCTATGAAGGGCACCAGCTTGATGGCTCCTTTCTGTAATACCATTTGGTGGATGTGGAGGTCTTCGGAGGACATTAGTCCTACACGCGGTGGATGGTGGTGAGGTGTTTCGAGGCACTCCACCGAGTATCCTTTGGCCACAGCATCGAGGACCCAGCGGTCTGAGGTTATTCCCTGCCATTGCTGGGTGAAGAGCGTTATGCAACCCCAAACTGGGGACGCATGGGAGGGATCGTGGATCGGCACTTCTTTCGGAGGCACGGCCGGCTACGCCCCTAGAGACTGCCGCTCTGCCTCGTCCTTTCCCGCGCCATAACCCACACTGTTGGTACTGGTAGGATGACTGACCATGCAGGCTGTAAAAGGAGGCACCAGACGTGCTTGCTCTGACATTGTGTGCTAAACGCTCCTCTAGGAACGAAGAGCTTGTTGGAGATCTGACTATGGGTCTTGATTGTTTCATGCTCCTTTTTTGCTGTCTCCAGCTGGTCGTCGACAGCTTTGCCAAAGAGGAGACCCTGCTCGATGGGCATATTGAGTAAGGCTGCTTGTGTCTCTGATTTAAATCCTTAGTCTCTCAGTCAGGAATGTCTCTTTAAGAGAGTACCCTCTGCAATTACCCTTACGGAGGTGTCTGCGGAATACAATACATTTTTAGGAAGTTTGCCTTCGGTGGTGATCTTGAGAAGGTGGGAGCGAGCTGCCTCCGCTACTGAGTCTAGATGCTGCGAGACCTCATCCCACTGGGTGCTGCTGTAGCTGGCAAGCAAGGTGGTGGTGTTTGCTATCCTGGTGAGATACGTAGCAGAGGTTGCAATACGCTTTTCCAGGTCTCCTGCACTCCTTGTTGGGGGGTGCCTGAGATGCTGAGAGTGGAACACCAGCTCTTTCTGGTAGTGGTCATCACCAGAGAATCAGGTTTGACGTCACCCCTTATGTAAAGGGGATCCGAAGGAGAGGGCCTAAAAGATTTCTCCACCCGTGGGTTAACCACCCTAGTAAGAGAGAGAGTAGATAGGGATGGAGTTACCCTCTTTTTTATGGACTCAAGTAGAGGAATTGCCTGGCTAACAGGCAAATATTTTCTACGAAGTCGGTCCGAGGGGGACTGGATTCCCAGTGTTGATGCCAAAATGGTAAGCAGCCTTTTTCAGCAGGTCATTGTAGAGAGGTTGCTCTGCAATAGAAGACGAGTGACCGCCCTCAACTACAGAGGGGTTGACAGGGTCCACAAAGATGTCTGGGTTGTCCTGGTCTTGAAAGTAGTCGTCTTCATCAACCTGGTCGGAGTCATCGTGGACATCCTCCCACATATCCTGGTCAGCATGTGTGGACTGCATAATCTCCTGAAGAGATCTTTGTGAAAGCTCCCCAGGCGGCAGGGATTGGGCCGGTTGAGAAGGTGATGTTGACACTGGGGGAGCTATAGGAGGCTGCTTAGCAGCCCTTGAGTGAGTAGCTTACTCATGAAGTCCAAAAAGAATGACATTTTGCCCATATTGTCCTCAAACTGGGATTGAGTCCAGGGGGCAGAAGACAAGATAGATCTTGGATGCTCTGGGGTGACCTTAGGGGCCATAGGAGATGCTTGCACCAGTAAATCCGCTCCAGGGGTCCTCATGCTCCCGGGGCGGAAATCAAAGATGAGGACTTCTCATAAAATCCAGAGGCCCGAGGGGTCCTGATCAGAATGCTCTTTTTGATGTTTTTCTGTGCAAAAATTTGATTTTTGCTTTTTCAGCGGCTGTTTTGGCATGTCCACCTCAGCCATCGGGCAGTGTTTGTGCATGCTCTTTGCCGGAGTGTCTGCGTGATCGCTTTGTGGTAAGCGCGAAGGCGGAACCACAGCGGGCGCGGTCGGCATTAAGTCAGTGGGCCTGGTCTTGTCTACGCAATAGAGGACCGCTCTCCTCACATCTAGTGTGTGGAGTTTTACCTCAGCTGAGCTGTTGGGTTCCTGGAAGAAAGCCGGTAGCTCAATTGACTGGTTTACATGAAATTTGGAGATGAATTTAGGTAAGAACCTAGGGCGAGTACGTAAAACCAGCTTGTCTTTGTGTATAACAAAGAAAGGATCCTGCACTGACAATGCTTGGATTTCACTGACCCTTCTTATGGAAGTGATAGCCACTAAGAAGGCAGTTTTAGAAGTTGGGTGTTTGAGACTAGATTTGTGCATAGGCTCAAAAGGGGGTCCCATGAGCTTAGCGAGTACCACATTGAGGTCCCACCCTGGTGGCGGGTTAGAAATTGGAGGGTGGAGTCTCTTTACTCCTTTCATAAATGTTTTGATGACCGGTACTTTCCAGCATGAGACCTTATTATGAGAGGTTGTGTAGGCTGACAAAGCCAGCAGGTGGACTTTTAGGGAGTTAAATACTAACCCTGCATCTAGCAAATGGAGCATATAAGTTAGAATGTGGGATGCAGTACATTCTATAGGGTTGATTTGTTTAGTCTGGCACAAAATTACGAATCTTCGCCATTTTTCAAAGTAACAGTGCCTAGTGTTTGGTTTTCTTGATTCTTTCAAGATATCCATGCATTTCTGCGGCAGGTTGAGATGTCCGAACTCTATGACCTCAGGAGCCATGCTGCCAAGTTCATTGAGTGCGGCTGCGGGTGCCCTGTTAGTCCCTCGTGCTGGGTGAGTAGGTTGTACTGGCACAGAGTTTGATGGGATCGCACATCGCCAGTTTCCGCAGATGTGGATACCATGGTTGTCTTGCCCACATAGGAGCAACTAGGAAAAGCGTCATCGGTTCCTTGTGTATATTGTTCACCACCTTCCTCAGGAGAGGGGTTGGTGGAAAAGCGTAGGCAAATATCCCTGACAAGTTCATCCATAGTGCGTTCCCCTTGGAGCCTGGCTGGGGGAACCTGGATGCAAAGTTTAGGCATTGACTGTTTTTGCTTGTGGCGAATAGGTCGATTGTGGGGACACCCCACTGAGACAAGAGGTGTTCTGCAATGTCTATGTGTAGTCGCCATTCATGTTCCTCTGGAAGGGGATGTCTGCTTAGAGAGTCTGCTAGTGAGTTGAGTTCCCCCGGAAAATGTTGGACTGACAGGTAAATCTTCTGTTTGAGTGCCCATTTCCAAATTTGTTGGTAAAGCTTGGATAGATTTTGAGAACGAGTGCCCCTGTTTGTTTATGTAAAATATCACAGTTGTGCTGTCTGTAAGGACCTGCACTGACTGGTTTGATAAGAAGGGTTTGAATGCCTGAAGCGCTCTGAATACTGTTAATAGTTCCAGCAGAATTATGTGGTTCTGAGCAACCTTGTGAGACCAGTGACCCCAAGCTGTGTGGTGAAGGTAGTGAGCTCCCGACCCTGTTAAGGAGGCGTCTGTTGTGACGACGGCCTGAACCTCTGGGTCGTAGAAGGGTTTCCCTTTCATTAGATTCTCTCTCGTCCACCATCGAAGATTCTGTACTAGTGTTGGCGAAACGACCACTAGATCGTTTCACTGACCACTTGCCTGAGACCAGTTTTGCCAACCACTCCTGCATGGGTTGCATGCGCAGGCGCGCGTGGGGAACCAGGTAAATGCAAGACGCCATCATGCCTAGCAAACGCATTGCTTTATGCACCCTTATTTGGCGACCGGCTTGATATTGAGGAATTTGCAGCAACACATTTTGAATTCTTTCCTCTGACGGAAAGGCCAACCCCTCTTGAGTATTTAGGACCGCTCCTAGGAACTGTTTAGAGGTGCTTGGCACCAGGCTTGACTTTCTCGTTGATGGAAAAGCCAACTGAAAGGGGAGGTTGATGGCTCTTTGGATGTTTTGTCTGCAAATTAGGGGTGACTCCCTTGTAATGAGCCAGTCGTCCCTGCGCAGGTGCGCTCCCACCACTGCCAGTACCTTGGTGAATAACTTTGGAGCTGAGGCTATTCCGAAGGGCAGCACCTTGAATTGGTAGTGCTGGTTCCCCATCTTGAAACGCAAGAATCTTCTGTGCGCTGGGAACATTGAAATATGAAAATAGGCATCTTTCATATCCAGTGTTGCCATGTAATCCCCCCTTTTTAGTAGGGGGATTACCTTTTGTAGCATAGTCATGCATAATTTTTGTGGCTTGACATACTTTTACCTGGTTGGCCGGGACGACCTCTATGGGGTCCTTTAACAGCAGAGTGGTAATCTCGAGGAGGATCCGCTGGTGTTCCTGAGAGTGTATTTTTTTGCCATGGAGGATGGTTGTGGGGGCGCTTGATTAATTTGATGCAGTAGCTGCCGGATAGCACCCATCTGTCCGAGGTGATTCCTTCCCATGCGTGGGTGAAGTTGGTAATGCCCCCCCTGACTGGGGATGCATGGGAGGGGACCTGAAGCGCAACGTCACTGTTTGGAAGGTGGCGTACCACCTGTAGCGAGGCTGCCTCTTCCCCGCCCATGACCCCTGCGCTGCCCTCTCAGGTAGCCCTGGGAAGACTGTGATTGGTTGTTTCCCCACGATGAGCTGTGATTCTGGCTATAGCTAGACCCTCTTTGGGAATTCTGGCCCCGAAAGCGGTGAAAATTACTGCTTTCCCTCTGTCCAGAGGGTTTGTTAGTGAGTTGACCAAGGGATTTAAAGTGTCATACTCATCTTTTGCTGTTTTTAGGTGTTGCCCGAGTTTCAGGATTAAATCCTGATTGTTTCCGTTATGCACGCCTTTTAATGATCATACTCTCCGCGATTATTCTACCGGCATTATCAGCCGCTTCGAAGTTAGTCTTAAGGAGGCAGCCAGACACTGTCCTCCCCTCAGGTGCCACTTGTGCTAACTGGGTTTTTAAAGGTTCTGGTGTAGAGGAGAGTAAAGCAGAAAATTCCTCCCACTTGTGGCAATTATAGCTCGCCAAGAGTGTGGCACTGTTGGCTATCCTAGCCTGATAAGCCGCAGAGGAGGCGAATTTTCTATCTAGGCCATACATCCTTCTTGCTTTCTTTATCCGGGGAGCCTCTGAGGAAGCAAGTGGGGTGCCCGCTCTTTTTCTAGTGGTAGTGACAACTAGGGAATCTGGTTTTAGTTGTCCCCTAATTTATAAAGGGTCAGAGGGAGCAGCACGAAATAACTTCTCGACACGTGGATTTACTGCACGTGTGAGGTTAGGGGTTTGTAGAGATGGCTGAATCCTGTGCTGAATAGATTTTAGTAGCGGGATGGACTGAGTTACCGCCCTCTTGTCGCCCAGGATTTGCTCTGCGAAATCCTTGTCCTCCTGAACTTCCTGAGTATCGATTTGGAAGTCTTCAGCCGCCTTGGCCAACACCTCGTTAAGAAGGGGTTGGCTATCGACTGGAGAATCATTTACAGGAGGGTCATTAGGAATTGGGGAGTCTAAGGTGTAAGCGTCAGCCTCATCTTCAGCCTCCCCGTTCCTCATCATCCCTGTAATAACGGTCTGCATCCTGGTCCTCATCGAATTGAGGTTCAGGGTTTTCATGGTAGAAAGCGGGGTCATAAGGCTCCGCAACAAAGGGATCTATGACTAAGCCCTGGAAGGGGGTCTCAGTGCGAGACCTCTTAGGAGGGGGTTGAGGAGACACAGGTGTGGATTTGGAACCAGGTGGGGCTGTGGTGGGGGGGTGCTCATATAACTTTGAAAATAATTTGGATCCTTTTCATAAAAGTTGGCCATAAAGGTCATCCTTTTCATTACTCTGTCTATATCTGCAGAGCTTCATTCTTTGGAGCTTGGTATGATAACAGTTTGAGGGGCTAGGCCCATATCCACATCTGTGGGAGGTGTAACCTTGGTTTTAGGGGCAGGCTGAGGTTCTTTAGATCTTTTTACAGCCTTGTCTTCCCCATGCTTTTCTTTAGGAGTGTGGGGATTTTAAGAGGATTTTATATGGTGTTTACCCCCTCCCCCATGGCCAGAAGTGGTCTTTCCAGAATTTTTGGGGCCTTCCGCCTGGTCCGACGCAGCATGTCGACTTTCGTAGCCAGGATCCAACGCAGAGCATCGAATTTTGGATGTGGGATTAGACACAGAGCGTCTAGTCTCGGAAGTGGGTTGGGACACGGCATTGTCATCAGACGACCGGGTCTCGACGGTAGTTTGATGGGCGGCACCTTTTCCGTCCGAGGACGGCTGGGCCCTGTCGTAAGGGGGCCGTGAGCGGGAACGCCCAGAGGACAGGGATTCGGTGGACCACCCTCTAGGTGTCGACCGTTGCCGATCACTCAACACACGTGTCGAGTCTCAGCCGGGGCTAATGTGTTTGGTGGTTGTAAGTGTTTTGCTTTTGTCGCCGGGTGTGGTGCCCACAACATGGCTGCCGGCCTGTCCTACGGGGTCGGAGGCTTGCGCCTGGGTAGCTTAAGCTGCCCTGTCGCCCTCGTCGTGCGATTCGGCAGCGTTGCTGCCATCGCTGAAAGCACCCTCTGTGTCCATGGCTTTAAGCTGCTTGGCGTAGTGGGCCCAGCGCTTCGTGGAGCGGGCCTTTAGGGTTTTAGGCTTGAAGATCCTACAAGCCCGACAAGATGCCTCAATATGGTCTCGAGGGAGACACAGATTACAAGTTAA
Organism: Ambystoma mexicanum; assembly: GCF_040938575.1. Classification (NCBI taxonomy): domain Eukaryota; kingdom Metazoa; phylum Chordata; class Amphibia; order Caudata; family Ambystomatidae; genus Ambystoma; species Ambystoma mexicanum. The sequence goes on along the minus strand of NC_090923.1, from coordinate 1,481,325,076 downwards.
ATGTTTATCTACCCAAGGGAACTTTCTGTTACATTTGGAGCAGAATTTAAATGGAATACTCTCCATATGGTCAAATTATGGCAGCGGGGCGAATAATAAGTAGGAAAAGGGGAATATAATCTATAATTGACCTCACCCAACCCCCACTCCCCCTACTGACTGGGCCCAGGCCTGGCATGGCATTCCAATGCCAAGGGTCCGTTGCGGCAGTCTTCGACGGAAGTCTCTCCGATCCTCACCGGCATCGTTCTCCGGCGTTCGGTGGACAAAGGATAGGAAGAAATCTAATGTAATTGAAAGTAGATAAAGGCTTTACGCCGAAAGGGACTCTGCACAAATGAGTCCGACTAGTATGGCGGAAAAAAAAAAAAAACACGATCTGAGGGACCTACACGCGCGAGGGATCATGGGTACAGTGGACGTCACACTAGGAATAGTATTACTGGCATGCCCTGTCGACGTCCCTTTTCGAGTTTTGAAAACAACAACTGTAATACTCTGCAACTTCCACTAGATGTCGGCCTATGCATGTTAATCTAAGCAGATTCCACAAGCCTCAGAAATATATATATATATATATATATATATATATATATATATATAATGATACATTACTCACCGTAATCATATTTCTGATGCTTGTATCAGCTTAGATGCACATGCTGTGCATAGGCCGACATCTAGTGGAAGCTGCAGAGTATTACAGTTGTTGTCGAAAAGGGACGTCGACAGGGCGTGCCAGTAATACTATCCCTAGTGTGACATCCACTGTACCCGTGGTCCTTCACACGTCGAGGTCCCTCAGATTGTTTTGTTTCTGACATGAGGTAGCATGAGTACAGGTGTATCCAAGCAGATATGTATCAAACAAGCTCCTAATCATCCATGCACCTTCTCTCCCAGGGGAGGAAGGGTGGGTGCATGTGAATCTAAGCAGATACAAGCATCAGAAATACAATTACGGTGAGTAATGTATCCCTTCAGAGGCCTGTGGAATCTGCTTAGATCACATGATGTGCATAGATTAGCGAGCAGTGTTGGGAGAAGTTGGTGGGTTGTGAGAAGGTTCATGGGCAATCAGATGTTTTAGAACCGCTTGCCCCACCTGTGTATCTTTCTTGGAATGGGTGTAAATGCAGTAGTTCTGAGTGAAAGTGTGCACAGAGCTCTATGTAGCTGCTTTGCAAATGCTGTCTAAGGGGACATTTGCAATAAATGCCAGAGTAGCTCCTGTGCTCCTTGTGGAGTGAGCTTTTGGCGTGAAAGGCAGTGTCTTGTCTGACAGAGAATAGCACAGTTGTATGCATATGACTATCCATCTGGAGATGGCATTCTTGGAAATGCGGTCCCCTTCTCTTTCTGGGTCTATGGAGACCAACAGTTGGTCTGTTTTTCTTAGAGGTCTGGTCTTGTTTACATAGTAAAGGACCGTTCTTCATACATCTAGTGTGTGGAGTTTTATCTCAGCTGAGCTCCTTGGGTTCTGGAAGAAAGCGGGAGCACAATGGACTAGTTCACATGAAATTTTGAAATGAACTTAGGAGAGAACCTAGGATGAGTACGTAAAACCAGTTTGTCCTTGTGTATGACAAAGAACGGATCCTGCAATGACAATGCTTGCAATTCACTAACTCTTCTTATGGAAGCAATAGCCACTAAAGAAGGCAGTTTTGTAAGTCAGGTGTTTTAGACTTGACTTGTGCATAGGCTCGAAAGGGGGTCCCATGAGCTTAGCGAGTACTACATTGAGATCCCATCCTGGCGGTGGGTTTGAAGTTGGAGGGTGGAGTCTCTTTACTCCCTCAATTAATGCTTTAATGACCGGCACCTTCCACCACAATACTTTATTGTGGGAATTGGTGTAAGCCGACAAGGCCGCCAGGTGGACCTTTATAGAGTTGAATACTAACCCAGAGTCTAGCAAGTGGAGCATATAGTTTAGAATGTCGGATGGGGTTACATTCTATGGGGTTAATTTGTTTAGACTGGCACTAAATTACAAATCTCCTCCACTTGTTGAAATAAGTGTCTATTGTTTGGCTTTCGTGCTTCCTTGAGGATATCCATACACCTCTGTGGTAGGTTCAGGTGTCCGAACTCGGACTTCAGGAGCCACACTGCCAAGTTCATTGAGTGAGTTTGCGGGTGCACGGTTAATCCCCCGTGCTCAGTGAGTAAGTTGGTCTGGCACGGGATCTTGATGAGATCGCACATCGCCAGCTTGTGCAGATGTGGATGCCATGGCTGTCTTGCCCATATAGGAGCAACTAGGATGAGCGTCACTGGTTCCTTGTGGATCTTGTTCACCACCTTGTTCATGAGGGGAGTGGGATGCGGGGAGTGTAAGCAAATCTCCCCGATCAGTTCATCCATAGGGCGTTCCCCTTGGAGCCTGGCTGGGGGAACCTGAACGCGAAGTCTGGGCATTGTTTGTTTTCGCCTGTAGCAAACAAGTCTAGCATGGTGAAACCCCACTGAGAGAAGAGGTTGCTTATGACACTTGTTTGTAGTTGCCACTCGTGTTCCTCTGGTAGGGGATCTCTGCTCAGTGTGTCGGATAGAGCGTTGAGTTCCCCTGGAACATGTTGTGAGGATAGAAATATCTTCCGTTTGAGTGCCCATTTCCAAATTTGTTGTGCTAGTTTGGACAGATTTGGAGAGTGTGTGCTCCCTCCCGTTTGTTGATGTAAAACATTGCTGTAGTGCTGTCGGTGAGGACTTGCACGGACTGGTTTGCTAGGTGTATCTCGAACGCCTGAAGGGCCTTGAACACTGCCAGTAGCTCAATCAGATTGGTGTGGTTCTGCGCCATGGCATGGGTCCACAGACCCTGTGCTGTGTGATAAAGATGAGCTCCTCACCCGGCGAGAGACGCGTCTGTCGTAACTATCGCCTTTACCTCTGGATCGTGGAAGGGTTTCTCTAGTCCACCAGTGGAGGCTTTGTTTACCAGTCTTGGCGAAACGACCACTAGATGGTCCCACTGACTGCTTGCCTGAGACCATTGTTTTGCCAACTACTCCTGCATGGGTCGCATGCGCAGGTGTGTGTGGGGGACCAGGTAAATGCAAGATGCCATCATGCCTAGCAAACGCATAGCTTTGCGTATGCTTATCTGGCGGCCGGCCTGATAATGAGGTATTTGCAGAAACATATGTTGGACTCTTTCCTCTGAAGGGAAGACCAATCCCTCTTTTGAGTCTAACATAGCTCCTATGAACTGTTTGGTTGTGCTTGGCACTAGGCTTGATTTTGTTCTAGTTTATTGAGAAGCCCAATTGAAAGAGAAGGTTGATGGGTCTTTGAATGTTTTGCCTGCAAATTTGGGGGGTCTCCCCTGTAATCAGCCAGTCGTCCAGATAAGGGTACACTGGGATTGCCTTCCTGCGCAGCTACCACTGCCAGTACCTTTTTGTGAATACCCGTGGTGCGGATGCTATTCCGAATGGTAGCACCTTGAATTGGTAGTGCTGGTTTTCTATCTTGAAACACAAGAACCTTATGTGCACTGGGAACATTGAAATATGAAAATAGGCATCTTTCATATCCAATGTTGCCATGTAGTCTCACCGCTTTAGCAGGGGGATTGCTTCTTGTAGCGTAGTCATGCAGAACTTTTGTGGCTTGAAATAGGTGTTTGCAGGGTGTAGGTCTAATACTGGGTGCATTGTTAGATCTTTTTTGGCACAAGGAAGTAGACTGAATAAATAACCTTGTTTACCTGGTTCGCCGGGATGACTTCTATGGCGTCCTTTAGGAGCAGCATTGTGATTTCCTTGAGAAAGATGCGTTGTTCTTCCTTCGAGTGAGTCTTTTGACGCAGGGGTTAGTTTTTGGGTCATTGGATCAGTGCCACACAATAACCGCCCACCACGGTGGAAAGCACTCATTTGTCTGACGTGATTCCCGCCCATGCTTGGGTGAAGTTTGAAATACACCCTCCTACTGGAGAGGCATGGGAGGGCACCTGAGCAGGTAGTCACTGTTTTGGAGGTGTGGCTCCACCTCTAGAAGTGGAGGCCTGCCCCCCGGCCGCACGGTCTGCGCTGTCCCCTCTGGTAATCCTGTGAGGCCTGGCCTTGATTATCCCAGGACGATCCTTGGTTCTGATTATAGTTTGAAACTCTTTGTGAATTTTGTCTGCGAAAGTGACGAAAATTACTATTGTTACCTCTTTGCCCAATGGGTTTATTTGTAAGCTGACCCAAGGACTTTAAGGTGTCATATTCCTCTTTAGCTGATTTTAGGGCGTCCTCAATGGCCTTCCCGAAGCAGAAGTTGAGCTCAATAGGCATATTAAGCAGCATACCCAGAGTCTCCTGCTTGAAGCCAAATTGGTGAAGCCACGCATGTCTCTTAATGATGGTTGCTTCTGCAATAAGTCTGCCTGCATTGTCAGCAGCGTCTAGATTACTTTTCAGAATGCAGCTAGAAACTGCTCTGCCTTCTGCAGCTACCAAGGCCAATTAAGTCTTAAGGGGTTCAGGAGCTGAGGACAGTAATGCAGACTCCTCATCCCATTCATGGCAGTCATAACTCACCAGAAGGATGGTATTATTAGCGATTCAAGTCTGAAAGGCCACCGAAAAGGCTACTTTCCGGCCCACAGTATAAAACTTCTTACTTTCCTTGTCTGGTGGTGTCTTAGAAGAGGCTAAGGGTGTCCCTGCTCTCTTCCTTGTAACTACAAGGGAATCTGGTTTGAGCTGTCCTCTGATATAGAGAGGATCTGAGTGAGCAGGTCGGAAGAGCTTCTCTATATGTGGATTAACCACCCGCATCTGGTTAGGTGTATCCAAGGGACGGCTGGATAGACTGGAGGTTGGCAATGAACTGCGTGACCACCTTCTTATCCCGTAGAATGTCCTCAACAAAATCCTTATCTTGAGTTTCCTGCATTTTAATCTGAAAATGTTCAGCTGCCTTGATGAGCATGTAATTTTGTAGCTGCTGGTTGTCTATAGGCGAATTCACTACTGGGGGTTCTATAGTGATGGGAGAGGCCATATTATACATATCCTCCTCCTCATTGTCATAACCATGTTCTGTGCAGATATCTACCGTGTCAGAGTCTGTGTCATAGTGATCAATGAAGGCAGGGTCCACCCGGGATGGGATCTCAGGACAAGCCTTCTTAGGGGTGGCTGAGGAGTCAGGGCATCTGCAGTGGCTTGAGAACCGGAGGCAGTTGTAGTGGGGGGGGGGGGTGTTTTGGAAAGAATCTAGGCTCTTTTCAAAAAAATTTGCCATAAAGATCATCCTTCTCATTACTATATCGATGTCCTCACATGTCCATTGGGCCAAGCTGGGGATTGACATAGGGCCTAGTGTAAAAGGCTGAGGATCAACTAGGTGAGTGTTGACCCTTATTCTTCAGGGCATCTGACAGGGAATGCTCTTCTTGAGGAAGTGAATATCTTCCCTTGTGAGGAAGGGGATTCCTCCTCCCTGCGCGTAGAATGGGACCTTTCCTTATGAGGTGTATTAGAAGAGGGCTTCTTGGACTCCTTCCCCTTCAGTAGGCTTTTCAGGACGTGTTTCTCTACCAGATGGGCTAATTCCAACTGTATGGAGTCTCTAGCTGTTTTCGATGGGGCATGTTGAACATTGACTGTGGTGTGACCTGCCGTCTCGTCTGTCGACGTGCGACGGCTGGCAACAGATTTAGACACGTCTGTGCTGTCTTTCGACATTCGGGGCCTGTCATGGGGTGATCGGGACCTCGAGTGCACAGAGGATAGTGATTCTACGGACCTCTTCCTAGATGTCGTGCGTGGGCTTTTGGTCAATGAGCCTGTCGAGTCCCAGCTCTTGGATGTGTGCTGAGTGGAAGGGGCTGCGTGAGCGCTGATGCTGCCGGTGGTCGTCCCTGTAACAAGGTTGCCGGCCTGTCTGTTGGGGTCGGGGGCTTGCGCTTGGGAAACCGAAGTATCCCGTCACCTTTGGGAAAACGCAGAGTTGCTGCAGTCGCTGTAGGTCCCCTCCACGTCCATGGTGGCCTCGGCCTGCATGGCGTGGTGGGCCCAGCGCTTGGTTAAACAGTCGTTTAACATCTTAGGTTTAAAGCGCTTACAGGCTCGACAGTTCCTTTTGATGTGATCTCAGGGGAGACAAAGGTTGCACACCAGGTGCTTGTCGACCCAAGGAAAGGGGTTCTATCCATAATGAAATTAAAAGGCAGCTTGGCGAGAATAATGTGTGGAAAGGGGTAAATACATTCTCAAATGTCCTCCCTACTGTGTGGGCCAAAGCGGCCCTCCCAAGGCCGGACAGATCTGTCGATGGGAGTCGACTGTCTTTTTCTTCACCGCCGTTGGATGTATCGATAGTCGGTGATCGAAGATATAAAGGATAGGAAGAGTAACTAACTCCAATTTGTATAAATCAATGGTGTCATGCCGAAAGGAGAACTCTGCAAAATATCGTCCTTCTCCGATGGCAGAAAACAAATATCTGGGGACCTCGACGCGTGAAGGATCGTGGGTACAGTGGATGCCACACTAGGATAGTATTACTGGCACACCCTGTCGACAACCCTTTTCGAATTTCAAAAACAACTGTAATACTCTGCCGCTTCCACTAGATGTCGGCCTATGCACAGCATGTGATCTAAGCAGATTCCTCAAGCCTCAAAAATATATAGTATATATAAGCAGTGAATGTAGAGAGAATTTTGAGGACTCCCAGCACGTACGTGCTGTAACAAATCAGAAGATAGCGGGCAGGAGTGGAGCTAAGGGAGCTGTTACAATTGCCTGGGGGTAGCATGACCCAAAGGTGGCTATTACTAGAGCACAAAAGTGACTGAAGTGTTCAGTTTACATTTAAACTGCTCTATGTTATTGAGGCTTCCCAGCCTGACAACAGGGAATATTTACAGCATGTGAACCTATGAGAAGAGATAGCAGACATACGAATGGAGATCCAATCCATTTGTGAAAGGGTATAAACAAATTAATCCACCCTTTAGGAACTAAGGAATTAGGGGTATCAGGTAATATTTTCGCCAGCAAACATATCGCCGAACATATGGTCGCCGGGAACGGCCATAGGCGATATTTTTGGTGGCAAAAATATTAGGTGCAGCGGTTGCGGGGTTGTCCCCCGCACATAAAAAAATGATGCGGGGGTGTCCCCCGTAGGGTCCATGTGTTATATTCGCCGCAAAAATATGGCGATATTTTTGCATCGCAATATTTTTGCGGCGAAAATATCACATGGAACCGAATTAGGACTTAGAATCAAACAAAAAGTGGAAGCGCTCAAGCAACATTTGCAGGATTTGGCCCTCAACTGTGAGGATCTTGAACAATTCATGCTGCAATAATCTTGCATGAAGAATTAGAGGGGTGGCAGAGTCAGGCATGATGTTTTGAATACAGGGTCTTTTTGGACAGATTCTAGATATTCTAAATCCACAAAAGATATCTCTAAAGAGTCCACCAGCTAGGTTGCCCTAGATAGGAAGCAGATGCTAGGCCAAGGAATATAGTAGCAAAGGTCTTCTTGTTCCCATTATAGGAACACATTTTAAGAGTGGCAAGACACCAAGCTCCACTATGTTTCAATAGATCAGAGGTTCAGATCTATCAAGATTCTGCACAATCCATAGTGAACAAACTATGTGTGTTGCAGGAAATTACAATGCATTTAAAATAGATGGCAATTTCCCTGTGGCTTGCAATTTAAATAGAGAACCAAATGAAAATGATCCTCACCCCGGAAGTATACATACCCGAAGATGAAAGAAGGAGCAAATGAATGAAGACCCAGTTAGCAACCACCCAAGAGCAAAGAGCTTAGGACTTATTAGTACAAAAATGCACCTAAAGGATGGGATTTTATGGGAAAGAAAACTTAAAACTCTACATAGGGTTCTACGCAGATGGATAAACATTTGCAATTGGAACTTACACATTTTATACAATATGTGTATCTTTGAAACTAATTCAACAATTACAGGCACATCTTTTTCTTTATTTCATGGGGTGCAGTCTTTCAGAACTCATGTATATCCCAAGATGGCTGGAAAATGTGGATTGAGACGGATTTATCATTTTACAATCTTTTTCAGTTTACAGGTTATTTTGATATTTTTGGAGTGTGGTAGTCCAACTGGCTCGGGGGTAGGTGGCGGTCTTGACTGGGTGGTCTGGGACATTCACTTGGATGTGCACTGGTCTTACGACGGGGGCAGAGGAGGTTAGACCTCTCGTATTGCCCCCGATACCAGAGGTACTTGTTTTGCAATGCATTTCAAGCAAGTATGCATGCTAGTTTGTAAAGTTTGATAATTAATTATTGACCTATTCATTATTATTTTGCTAAAGGATCACAACATGCCATTGTGTGGTGCTATATTGAGGTTGTGGCTGCTGCTTTCCAACTGTTTTCCCTACATGTATTGTACTTGGGGCCTACAGAATACTAGTAGGGCAGTCATGCCGGAGCGGGCCGTAATGTTGGGGCAGGCTTAAATGCTGTCAATATACTTTGGTTTGGTAGGTAATAAGATAGTGGGGATAGCTTTGGCTCTACACAAATCAATCCAGTTCAAATTAACTGATGTGGCCAGAAATCTGCTGGGAGATTTGTGATGGCAAACAGTACGTCAGAAGGCCTGAAGTACATGCCAACATGATTTCGTATCCAAATTATTTAATACCATATCAGTTTTTCCAGAAAGTGAAATTGTACTAACAGGAGACTTCAATATGGTGTGGTCAGAAAAAAAGTATAGGATCACCAACAATAATATCCATTCCAAGGCAATGTCAAAAGACCTTAAACATAGGTTTAAACAAATGGGTTTTACAGATACATATTGGGCACTTCATCCAGATGAAGCAGAACTCAGTTACTATCCTCATGTCCATCATTTGTACTGCCATATTGATATAATTTTACTGAGCCTGCGATTGAGTATTTTAGCAGGCACTGCATCAGTTGGCTCCATCTTAATTTCAGATCACTCTCAGCTGATCCTTGTGCTGGATCTTAGGCAACAAGAACATCCGCTGCCAAACTGGCATTTTGAAACACCTCTGAAGGATACCATTCTGAGTGGAACTGTTTAATCTTATTTGTCATTGAAAAGACATATTTTTAAAACAAATATGACTTCTCGTGGATCTTTACTGGGAACCCAATCAAGTGAAGCCAAGCTTGTGGAGGGTAAATTAATGGACACATAGAAACAATAGGGGCAATCACACAATTTCCAACCAACAAGACAAACAATATGAGAGTTAAAAGATATAAGGGAGAAACTAAACCTATTCTACACTAGGAAGGCAGATATCACACTATGTTAGCTAAGGCAATTATATCATGAGCTCTCCAAGGAGGGGCGACACAAGCTATTAGCCTCGAGATTTTGTAAATCTAGAGTCTCACAATCTATGGGTAAGATACAGGAAATCAGTGGCTACATTCACTCTACTAATTAGCAAAAACAGGACGTTAAAAATAAAAAGTATTCAAATTCATTGTTTCCTGACTAGGTTTCCACTATAAAAACCCAAATACTAAAGTCATATGCATAATGTGGACATATTTGCATCCTTTGGATAAGCAAAGGCTTGAATTATGTGCATATTTTAGGAGCAAGCCTATTTATATTTGGTTTAATGTATGAAAATGTTTGGTACTAAGTGAATACTATGAATTTCTTAAGCAAATAATTCTTAAGCAAATAATATAGGTATTGAGGTGAATCATTGTCGTGTGCATTTTGAGTGTTATGTGCATATTCTTGACAGGATCACACAGCTAATGAGTACCTTCTCTTAAAAATACCGTGGGCATCCAGTCTGACATTATCACATGCATATCGGGAGCAAAATAATACTCTTTTGAGACCAAAGTGAAAAAAATACCTAAATAAATATAACTAATACAAGCAATGTTATTAAAAAATGCAACACATGTAGAAAACATTCAGCTATAGAATTCTGCATTCACTCCTCTGTTCAACTCTTAATTTTCATCTCACTGATGTGGACCTTTTGAAGCCCGTCTTCGTGTACTCTTTCTTGGAACATTAGATTTTGTATTCTTTATTTCTTGGAAGACATTGCATACATATTTACGTGTGTACTTTGATAATCTCTACATTTGATTGTTCGTCATAAAAAAAAAAAGATCTTTTATGATCAGGAACCACCTCCCATTCAAGTCCAACCTTTTCTAAAAAAAAAAAAAAGTTAAGAAAAGACATATTAGCATGTTACATTGTTTTACATAATCGCGCTTTGAAACACTTTGTATTGGCGCGTTATAAATGCCATATCATACAACAGCACTACATTATTTGTAGAGACAGGACCCCATAGCCTAAATTACACAAGCCTCACAGAAATCTCTGAATGGACATCACTTGACAGAACACACGTCATTCATTTTTGACTGACTTAAGATACATGGTTTGCGGAGCATTGTCGAAATGTCAATTACAGCAAACATCCTGTGTGATAAGTCAGTTTATTCTGAGCCAAAGACTATGGGTCTTGCTTTAAAGAACAAAAGCAGAGCTGAAGCAGAATGTAGTGAACAAAAGAACAGATATGCCCACATAAGGGGTGTCTACAGATTAATGTAAACACAGTTTTGTTTATATTCAGAGATCCAGACCAGGCAACTACTTTAACTAAAGTGAACAGAAAGTACCCGTAGTGACTACTTTACCCGTAGTCCATAAACCCCCTTTCCACCCTACTTCTGGGGTGTTGTTGCAGGCACTGGAGCACTGTGCAAAGCAGCATTTTAGATATTAAAAGAAAGGGTGCTGGGCATGCATGCACAGGCACCCACCCCTTTGTACCACCCTCACCGCCAGTCGTTCCACTATCAGAGTGGGCCATTATTATATGGTGATGCCTGGGGGGGGGGGGGGGCATATGGAGCAAAGGAGCACATTACATTAGTCACTTCATGCAGAACTTGGCCTTACTCCTATATCACATTCTTTTTCTTTCTTCCCTGCAGGAGATTGAAAAGCACCAACATTCGGAGAGATGGCGACAGCTAACAGATAAACACAATACAAGAACAGACTCGCCAAACATGTTAAAAATGGCAGACTGTCAGAACAATCAGTTCTAGAGGGGGTATCTAGTAAGTAATACTTAAAGAAGGAGGGGGCAGTGACCTGGGTAGGCACCTTGTAAATGTCCTTTAGAAGAGCAGGTCTCTGGAAAGCCACTGAGGAGGCTTTTTCTCTGACCAAATGCGTGAAACCCTTCAGCAAAGTCATTTTTCTGAGGGCATTGCATTCCAAAATGCAGTTCACCAGCTAGTAGGTGATCACTACCTTCTGTCTTGTTGTAGGGGTAATTGGAGAGTGAAAATCATGTGTCGCTAAGAGCACTGCTGGATTCTAGGTTGTGCAGAAAAACTTCCACCTATAATATTAGAGAGGAAAAATTGATTTACACTTTGAAAGGAAGTTAAGAGAGGTTCTGAGAACCACGTCATTAGTGCAAAAAGGCTTATCACTGTAAAGCGTGTGTAGTTCATTAACCCTAAGCGCCAAGGTTTACCCCACCAATAAATACTGTCTTGATGGAGAAAAAAACTGTAGAAGTGATGGGCTCAAGCAGTTTGTGAGTTGAAGTGGAAAAGACTATATTGGGGAACATTCTGAGGCAATCAGCCTTCATATTGAGAGTATCAGTAAAGTGTGCAGCCCCTGATGGAATCATATCTCGGAGGATGGGAAGTGTTTCAAGAGGAACCAGGGAGGCCACCTCCTCCATGATGCTGAACCCCAGAGACGGTATAAGGAGGAACCCTCGGGGCTTCTTCCCCATTCTCAATCTCTACAGCCTGAACACCCACCTTCGCTCAAACCACATTTCTAAAAAGTATTAAGACAGTGGCAGCTTTGGAAAAAAGAGCGAGATACACAACTCCAGTCCACCGGTAAGACTGCAATCTCTATCTTACCAGGAAAGCTCAGGCCCAGGAAGGGCAACAACAATCATAAAAACCTGCAGTTAGCTATCTGAGGAAGAGCATTAACGGCCACTAGCCAGAGAGGATCAAGGCAGTATAATGCTGCCTCCACCTGATTCAAATATGGTGGTCCTCATTTTACTCCTATATCCTGTCTCTTTCCTCCATACTGTATGGGCATCCCTCGCTAGGGACGGGAAACAGAACCCGTTTCACCAGAAAACATGGTGTTCCCCTTTAAATTTAGATGCACGCAGGGATACGGCCCTAAGAGCATGAGCTCCCCCGACTCCACCCACCAGTGCCACTCCTCAGTCCTCTTTTCTGCATCGACAGGAACCGACTGCTTTCACCAGTGCTCCTGGGTTAGGCTTCCGGCCTTGTAATTCCACACGCTCTGCCCTGGAAGATTTTCTTCTTTCTTCCCTTTTCTCATAGCAATTGTCAGAGATAATACACTGGTGCCACGTTCCTCCCTGGTGCATGTTGACGACGGCGGGTTTCAGCAGGTGTCTGGCCTGTTGGGGTTCCTCCCCCACGTCGGATCCCCATGCGCTCTGCCTCCGGTGCCTTGGCCCCGACCAATGGCTGAGACGGCTGTGCCGCGTGTGACGCATTGACCCTGCAAGCTCTGAAGAATCGCTTAGCCAGGTGGAGGGAGCTGTTCGAAAGATCACCTCCAGAGGACGTCAAGACATACTTGAGGAGGAAGACTAGGCCCAAGGGGTGTGCCCTGTTCTCCTCCGCACCGCGCAAGGGTGGCTCCTTCCCAGGGAAGCACCCAAGTGGGAGGGACCTTCCAGGTCCTAAGACCAGCAAAGAGACCGAGGCTCCTAGAGCTACAGGCAAACAGGCTGAGGGGTCGCAAGATCCTCCCGGTCCCACTGATGAGGGGCAGCAAGGCTCAAACTGGGGACCTCCCCGAGGGGCTTTACTCTAGCACCGGGCTAGCACCCAAGGGTGTGTCTTTACGCAGCAGTTGCCCTATCAGCGTCATGGCCGAGGGTGCTCCACCTACCAGGTCTCAACCTGAGGTGCAGGGAAGGTCCGAGCCTTTGCTTTTAAGCGTGCAGGTGGAGACTGGGCCCAGCTCATCAAGCACCACGGAGCAGTCACATTGCACAGGGCATGACAAAATAGCCACCAGGCCAGAAAAGATGGCGGCTCACCCGGAGCCGCCTCCTTCTGGAGAGTAGGCATGGGAACACATGTCTAGATCGGACTGGACAACGCCAGTTACCTGGTCCACGTCGTCACAGGGCCGGTACGCAGCCCCCAGCTTGGTGCAACAAGGACCAGCAAGATCTCAGCAGCAGCAGGGCCTGGCATCTACACCCCCATGCCCTTCACCTGCATGCGAGGATATGTTCTTCAAAAAGTTCCTTACCCTCGTGAAATCACCGCAGATGGGCACCATCCTAATGAGGGTCATCAAGGACATGCTCCCTGATGCCACCTCAGGCTAGGACCATGGTACAGACCCTGGTCCCAGTTCAGCCCTTGGTTCCCGCGCTCACACCAGTCACGGTGGCTCTGCCTCCAGTGCAGCCCCCGGCACTGCCAGCTGCCTGCACCCATCACTCCTCATACTGCTTCTGACCTGCAGGACACAGTGGGTGACATGGACGAGGAGCAGGATACTCCCTCATCAGCTAAGGCTTTCCACGAGAGGCTGGCGGGTGTGGCAGAAAACTTGGGGATTCCACAGCCACAAATTGAACAACCTGAGGCAGGGATTCTGGCTGAGGTGCTGACCATCTGTCCTGCCACAAGAACTGGCATCCCTCTACAAAAGGATGTAAAATCCCTGGCCAAGAAGGGATGGATGAGGCCGCACTCCACGCAGCCTACCAATAAACGCCTTGATGGCAAGTATAAGCAGGCGGAGGGGGATTCACTCATACTGTCGGTGCACCCCCAACCGCATTCCTCTGTTATAGCTGTGGCCTCCGTTTATTCTAAACAGCACTTTTCTTCATCCGCCCCCACATCAGCACTCCTATGCAAAGAGGAAAAGCTGTTTGAGTCCTACGGCAAAAAGATATACTCTAATGCCACGCTCTAGCTGTGCCAGGCCAATGCTGAAGCTATGTTGGAAGCAGTGAATCAAAAGCTTTGGCGGTAGATTGCGGACTTCCTCCCAGAGCTTCCTGTGCATAGTTGGGCATGATTCAGGGCTGGGATGGCAGAAAATAGTGACCAAGGATATCATGGGGTCCATCGTGGCTCACATTGATACCAAGGGTAGAGCTATGTATGTCGCCACCGACATGAGGAGGACAGCTTGGCTTAAAGCCACAAAGTTTAACCCTGATGTGCAGGAGCGCATTCTAGACCTGCTGTTTGGGGGAAGGGGGTTTGTTTCACTCTACCACGGACGAGGAACTGGGCAAAAAGAAAAAATAGCTTGCAAACGGCTAAATCCTCGTCAATCCTGACAAAATCTATGCCCAAGGAATATAGCCAAAGTCACCCACGCTTTGACAGAGCTGGTGCATTCGGTGGCTTCAGAGGCTTTAAGAAGCGTGACACTAGACAGCCCAATCGGTTTCCTATCCAGCACAGGCGCAAGCAGCACAAATCTTCTCAAGGGTTTTTTCCAGTCCCCCTCCCAGGCACCAGCCTCAGAGGGTAAAAAACGGAAACATTGCCATCCCCCTTCACTTCCATCCCTGGAGGGCAAGGTTTGTGGACCCATGGAGCCTCTGCCTCATTTCCACGGGCTTCCTTCTGCCGATCCCTCCATTTCCTCTTTCCTACCCTCCACTCCCATAGATTGGGACGGCAACTCTATTGGCGGAAATCCTCTCACTCATTGCGAGTCAGGAAGTGGAGGATGTTCCAGCTTCGCAGAGAGGCATGGTCTTCTATTCCCGGATATTCGCCATTCAGAAAAATAACCAGGCTGGCCTGAGAGTTCTTCTAGACCTTTCTTCCTTGAACCTTTCCCTAACCCCTCAAAAGTTCAAGATGGTTACCCCCAGCACTCATTGCGGAGACACTGTGAGGGGGAGAATGGATGTGCTCCCTGGATCTGAAGGATGCTTACCTACACGTCCCGATTTGGGAGCCCCATCATTCCTTCTTGAGGTTCAGGATCATGAAATTTCATTTTCAATACAAGGTCCTTCCGTTTGGCCTCAATTTGGCTCTAAGGGTCTTTACAAGGTTAATGAACTTGGTAGCAGCTGTGCTCAGGGCGCAGGGCTATCATCTTTATCCATACCTCGACGACTGGCTAGTCCGAGCAGTCACCAGAAGCTGTACAGCGCACAGCTTCAGCACTTACGCACATGCTATTCGATCTGGGCTTCTCTATCAATCTCAAGGTCGCATTTACTCCCCACTCAGTCCTTAACATTCCTGGGGCAAATTTGGGATTCGAGGGTGGAGAGGATCTTCCCCTCGTCAGACAAGATCACAGCGATCAGGAAGGCCACCAGGCATTTTCTCAGCAGACCAGTGACCTCAGCAGGGTGGTACCAGCATTTGATTGGGATTATGGTGGCCAGGAGGCTGTGCCACACACAAGACTCGAGATGAGGAGGCTGCAGCAACATTTCTCAGCCTCTTGGAATCAAGAGACAGGCTCCCAGGCTGCTCTAATCAGCAAACCACAGCACATGCACCCCGGACCTGGAATGGTGGAGTGGTGCAGAGACCACCATATTGGCTGGGCAGACCGTTCAGGCAGCCTTCTCTGGAGATCATCATTTCCACTGGCCCATCCCTAGAGGGATGGGGGGGCTACACTGGACAACCACAGTCTCCATGGAGTATGGTCACGACAGGAACAGCTGGAACACATCAACTGGCTCAAGGTGATGGTCATCTGGCTGGCCCTAAAAGCGTTCCTCACCATTGTCAACAGCAAGTCAGTCTGCATTCAGACAGACAGCTCCACTTGCATGTATTACATCAACAAGCAGGGGGGTACCAGGTCCCCTCCGCTCTGCCGGCTGTTCATTGACATTTGGGAGTGGGCACTGTTGAACAACATCCACTTATCAGCAGTCCACCTGCCGGGGTTATCCAACTTGGAGGCGGACAGGCTCAGCAGGCTGGGGATAGACAACTATGAGTGGCAGTTGAACAAAAGTCCTGATGGGGATCTTCGACAGGTGGGGTCACCCTCAGGTAGATTTATTCGCCACCATGAACAACAGGAGGTGCCCTCAGTTTGCTTCCTGGCAGGGGATCTCTGGGGGACGCGTTGCAGATCCCGTGGCATGGCATTAAGGCATACGTGTTCCCCCCCCACTCCTCTGATTCATAAGGTCATCTGGAGGGTCAGGGATTCACAGAGCCTTCAGCTCATCCTGATAGTGCCATCGTGACCGGCAATATCTTGGTTCTCGGAGCTCCTCCAGCTGTCGGGCCAACCTCGGTACAGGCCATTTACGCTCCCAGCAGGGGACACAGTGGTACACACTGCTACGCAGAAGTTAGCCCAGGCAGCTTGGTTCCTGAACAAGTCACTCTGAAGAATCTAGACTAGTCACAGGAAAACCTGGCTATCATAGAAGGGGCAAGAAGCGATTCCACCACAAGTCCGTACAAAAGCATGTGGACCAGGTTCTGCCACTGGGCCAAGACACACAGCACTGATCCGCTGACATGCTCACTGGACATTTTGTTATATTTTTCTGCGCATCTGGCTCACTCAGGTGTGCAGGTAGACACCTGCTGTATGTGTCTGGCGGCCATAGGGGCTTACAAGAATTCCGGAGACAACTTCTCTTCCAATCCGGTGGTTAAATGGCATTTAGCGGGTCTGACCAGATTATAGCCTCCTGTCAAATATCCACATCCAGTCTGAGACCTTAACGTGGTGTTGGGCGCCTTGGCACACAAGCCCTTCGAACCCATGGCATCAGCAGACATCAGACTAGTTACTATTAAGACTGCCCTGCTGTTTGGCCTTACTGCAACACGCCGGATCAGCGGAATTCAGGCTCTGGTGGCTTCAGAGCCCTATACCACATTTCACTGGGACAGGGTGGTGCTTAGAACGCATCCTGCCTTTCTCCCTAAGGTTCTTTCGTCCTTTCAACTTAACGAGGAGATAGTACTCCCAACATATCTTTGCAGACACAAAGGATGAGGCTCAGGAGGTATTGCACTGTCTGGATGTCAGGTGTGCGTTAAGATTCTATCTGGACAGGACAAGGAGTTTCCGAAAATCGAATGCCTTGTTCATCACTTTTGGCGGCTCAAAACCAGGCTGTCAGGCCTCCAAGGCTTCCATAGTAAGGTGGATGGTTATGGCTATCAAGGAGGCATATGAGGGACAACACAGACCTTTGCCAGCAAACATGCATGCTCACGCAATCCGAGCCAAGGCCACAGCTGTGGTTTTCCAAAGACATGTTCCATGGCGAATGATCAGCAAGGCGGCCACTTGGGCCTCCCCATTGGCCTTTTGCAAACACTACTGCTTGGATGCCAGCACCAGATCGGACCCAGCATTTGGCCAGGCAGTATTGAATAACTTGTTTTCGTAGATGGGCAACTATCCTCAGTGCCGCATTCAATTGTAATCCCCCATACATTATGGAGGAAAGGGGACGGGACTTAAGTTTCTCACCACTGTGACTAACGTACTCCTAGTCCATAGTACCCTTTCCTTCATACGTCCCACCATCCTCCCCGTAACAATCAGTGTCATTAGGCAATAATATTGTCGATGCGTCAAAGGGGACTGAGGAGTGGCGCCGGTGGACGGAGTCAGGGGAGCGCCACGCCCCTGTGCGCATCTAAATTTAAAGGGGAAGACCATTTTTTCTGGTGAAAAAGGTTCTGTTTCCCGTCCTAAGCGAGGGACACCCATACAGTACGGAGGAAAGAGGGCTATGGACTAAGTCACTAGGGTGAGTAACTTGTAATTTATAGATGTCAACCTTAGAGCCGTGGGCTGATCATTAGTGACCACATGTGGGGTTGGTGTGGGACTTAAGACACAAATCCAATCAAGAGATACAGCAAATTAACCTGCACATGTGTCCCCACTGAAAACCTACATTTCATCAATCCCTAAAACTATAAGAAATGCCATGGCCCATGCCAAAATGTGAGAGATTGGCTAAGAGGAGATATGCTGTAAACGAGTGGGGAGAGTGAACAGGTCAGTGGAGGAAGGAGGCAAGAGAAGGGAAAAGATAGTGCTGTAGGAGGGAATGAGCACGAAAGAGGAAATAAGACTTGGCAAGAAGAGATTGGCATTTGAGGGATAGAACCATGGCTTTTGACTTGAGGGCATGTATGTGCCTGTGCTGTTCCAATGAAGCCAACAGGCTGTGAATATACAGGGACCCCAGAGTGGCACAATAGGTAATCTGATGGATATGGAGGGCCCGACTAGAAAATAGGGACCATATCAATGAAGTTGTTCACTGCAGGATTTTCTCCTTGACTTGCTTCAACATTGAAGTCAACATGGATTGAGGTTTCACCTCCTGGCTCTAGTTGGCCGCCAGGTGAAGTTGTATTTTATGCATTTGGAGCCTTGCAAAAGGAACTACCTACCCACGAGGGCACCAGTCCCATCATCCTTTGAAATATAAATGCTGAGACAGAGGGAGCCTGTAACATAAGCCGACCCAAGGCTTGTATCCTCTCCAATTGTGGAAATATCTTGCCCTCTTATGTTGACCGACATGAATCTATGTTTACAGAGTGAGTAGGGGACATGGTTGATTTCTTGCTCTTTACAGACAATTCCAAGGGAACACTAGATCAAATGTTTGGTCATGGGATTGAAACGCTCTTTTGCTGGGTTCTTGTCTCAGACTTGCCAATCATCAAGGTAGAGGTTCATGCTGTCCTACTGGAGAAAAGCCTTGACAACCACCATGGCCTGGCTGAACACCAGCAATGCAGGGGTCAGTCACAACGGAAGAACTAGTAACAAAGAGGCGTGCTTGCAAATCTCAAAAACTTCAGGTGCAAATGTCATTAATCTTTGCTGACGTGACCAGCAGGAACCTAGCTTTCAGAATTAAGTTAGTGGGGTCGGAGAGATCCTAGACGATTTGCAGCTCTACTTTGTCCTCTTTTGGCATATGAAACACCTGAAATAGGAGTCCTCATGTGATTTTGACAGAGGATCCACCGACCTCCCTCATAAAGAGCAACTTGTCAATCTCTTGCTAAATTTGATGAAAGTTGTTGTAGGAAGGTGAGATGGGGAGAGGAAGGCACTGTGACGAGACAACAGGCGTGATGGAAAAAGGGAGCTTGTGCCTCCAACTGCAGTAGAGTGCTGCAACACATTGTTATGCTGGTCTGTGCAGGCCCCTTAGAGGGAGAAGAGGTCCTTCATTGTCCATGCTTGTCTTGAGACTGGGTGGAGGATGACACATTTCTCCTGTCACTGTGGTCCTGCGATTATGGTTAGATGCTTCACAGCCATTGGAAAGCAATCACTCCTTTCGCCTTTTTCACCTTTTGGTGCATGCAATAAAGACAAAAGCTTTGCCAGCTACTTGATGGATACAGCAGAGAACAAATGAGCTGGTCAATTTTCTTTTTTCATTAGGCAGCTTATTAGTCAAGAAGTGAAAAAAATGGGTACAGTCCAACAGAAGAGCTCTGACCTTGTGCTGCTTGGTATGTTTTCAGCCTCAAAGCATGGCTCAAGAACAGCTGTGTGCACATGCCCAGCCTCTGAGTCTAGCACAAAGAGCCAATTGTTTATATCCGAAATCCCTACCAAGAAGAGGTATTTTCTCTCTTCGAGAAGGGCAATAGCAATGTCACTCCACAGATGAAGGTTGCAGGAGGCCACAACTCTATTCTGTCCACTCCCTGCCCACCCATTCAAATGGAAACTCCCTTGACCATATTCTAATCTCCACGGAACGCTCTGCCTCTAATATCTTCACAGCGCCTTCTCCCTCCAATCACTATCGTCTTGGCCTCAATCACCACTCCTGCTTCTTCCTCACTCTCTTCCTCTACTACAACATTTACTAAGTGCAGGTTTCCCTCCTCCAAACTCCGACTTCCTTCACCACTCTCTCTACTCCTAAAATGAACTCACCTTTCTATCTACTGAAGAAGCCTTCACTAACTTTAACACTGTTCTTTATCCTCCCTTTTCCTCGCACTACACTCTTACTACATTCACTCCTCAATTCTCCCCTCCACTACCCTGGATTACACCTTTCATCCGCACACTGAAAACAACAATGTAAAAAAAAAAAGCTTTGAACTTGGCAAAGGTCAAGACCCTCCTCTGATCTCCAACTCTATCTCACTGCTCTTCAAAACTATTCCTCTACACTTGACTGCCAGACATGCCTTCTATCTCTTGCTCATTTTGTCTCAGTCCTCCCAATCTATGTGCTAATTCTCTTGCATCCTAAATCCATCTTCTCTACTCTTTCTGCAAATGTTCTTGCTCTCGACATTGCTTCTAACATTTCTACCATACACAATACCCTTGCTAATGATCTTCTATCCTCCTCATGCTCAGTTTTCTCCACCACTCCTACCCTCCTCTCCCGCTACTATGTCTTCGATGGCCCCCGCTGACCCTGATGAGATTATTGCCCTACTCTTCAAGGCTAACCCTTCCTGTGCCCCCATGGTCCCTGCACATTGTGAAGTACATAGCTACCAGTGTTGCTCAATATCTTACCCCCCTCTTCAACTCCTCTCTTGACAAAGCCACTTTTCCCTCACCCTATAAGACAGCTTGTGTGATCCCTCTCCTTTAGAAACCTAGAACCTAGGTCTAGATCCTAACTGTCCTGCCAATTTCCACCCAGTCTCTCTTCTACCACACTATTCCAAAACCGTAGAGCAAGTAGTCTTCAATCAACTCACTGAGTTGCTTGATACTCACAACCTCAGGGACCCTCTTCAATCCGGCTTCCGACCTCTGCATTCTATGAGACGACTCTCCTCAATGTCTGCAACTTCCTCTCAGCATGCAAACCTTCCATCTATTCTAATTCTTCTCGAAATATCTGCTGCCGTCGATACTGTCGACCATTCTCACCTTCTTTCTACATGATCTCTCCTTGACATCAGAGATAGGGCCCTCAACTTGGTTTACTTCATACCTTGCCCCAAGACACTTTTAGGTGTACTGAAACAGCCTTCCCTCACCACTCACCCCCTTATTGTTGGAGTTCCGCAAGAGTGTGTCCTTGGTTCACTTCTCTTCACACTCTATACCTTAGCTCTTGGCAACCTGATCTCATATTATGGCTTCTCCTATCAACTCTTCACCGATTACACTCAGATCTTCTCCATTCACGCTTTATCTGACAAACTTTTGTCAAAAATGTCAAACTGTCTCTCCGCCATCATATATTGGATGGCGCCTCACTCGCTCATGCTCAATACCACAAAGACTGAAGTTCTCTAGTTCCAAGCCAAACATGCTATCTCTTTCCCCCTTCCTCTTCTTCTATCCTGACTAGCTTCCTTACTCTGCTTCCGCTCGTAACCTTGGTGTCACCTTCAACCTATCACACAACTTCTCACTCATCTCCAAATCTGCCTCTGTAGCCAGATTCAACCTTCTCAATATTAGAACAATCTATCATCATCTTCCTTGCAATACTGCTAAACAGCCAATCTCCTACTTAGTCCTCTTTAGATCGGACTACTGTGCCAGATTCCTCTATGGCCTTCCCAACTATGCTTTTTCACCTCTTGTGATGCTGGAAATGCTTTCTGGAAGGACAGGGCCTCCCAAGTCCTTTTCCTACCCCATCTCTGTGTGCGATTTCTTTGTTTTCTGCCACTCAGTCTGGACCTCTGGCAGTGCAGCTCTTCCTTTTGTGAACTACACCCATGGGATACCCTAGTGTATGTTTTTGGGCACCTGTGTGTTGCCCCCCAGAGCAGGGTATGGACTACAGTACATGCTGACTTGGCAGTGGCTCTGAGTTGTCATGATCTCTGCTTCCAAAAGGTCAGGGTTTTCCCAACTCCCTTGGAAGCAGATCCATAACCCAGGTTCTGAGTGCCAACCAGTCCCAATTGGGACCTTTTGGACCCAGTCCTGGCGCCAGTGGCACCAGGCTCATAAATATGCCCAGTCCCAGCGCTGGAAGCGCCGGGCTCATAATGCTTGGGTGGACTTACCTGCAGCAGACCATGCTGCTTACTTGCCTGCCAGTTGAGCCTCTGATCCTCTTCTGTTTGGAACTACTTTTCCTGTTGGGTGGGGCAGGAGCCACTCCCTAGATTCAGAACACTGGAACTCTTCTGGAAAGCAGGAACTCTTTTCTTACCTAGGCGTGGCTGTGGAAGGAGACACCTAAGCACTACAGGAGGCTATTTAAACCACACCCGATGGATGAATCTTGCTTTGCGTTATTCTGCATCCTCAGCAGCAGAACGCTCATCGTGTCTTCTGCATCTGATCCTGGGCCTAAGGAAAAAGGCTTACCATCCTGAATCCAGTCTTCAGCAACACCTATAAAGACAAGAAAGAACAGGTTAGCATTAAAGTCTTCAGTGACAGCTCTTCACTTACCTGGTCCATCGGCTGTCACCAACGCCTCGCGCTGCATTCCGGCATCTGAAAGACAAAGGCTTACCTACTCTTCGTGCGCTCCGGAGGTCTTCACACTGCATTCCGGCATCTGAAAGACAAAAGTTTACCAACTCTTCGCACGCTCCGGAGGCCTTCGGCGCTGCATCCCGCATCTGAAAGATAAAACAAGGTGCGTTTAAAGACATTGGGGAACTTTAATACTCACGTGCCATTACTCCTTTCCACATCTAACCCAGTGGGCATTCCGGCACCCTGCAGCCGCTCCGAACTTGTACCTGCAAAATAAAAAAGACAGTTAGAGCGCATTGTGAAGCAGGCAACAAGCGCTTACTTACGTGCTTCCAGGCGCTTCTATTCATCACACGGGCTCCATCTTCAACTCACTTCAGCCCGTCATCCGCCATCGCCGGAACCCTGCAAAACAAGAGACATCATTACTAAAGACTTTAAAGACATTAGAATTACTAGAAATTTACCGTTGGTGCAGTAAACGACGGACAGCAGTCCTCTGAAGTCAAGAGGCCTGCTCCCCTTATCCAGTGAAGAAACTGGTTACAGCACCCTGCCTCAAGGCAGATGGAGAGCACGGCGTTCACTTACCTAAGGTGAGAGCGTTAACCTTTGGGGTTCTACAGGAGAAGAGAAAGGGAAGAAGAGAGAGACATTCAATAACCCAGTTCATTAATCCCATATTTTCTATCTGCAGACATCTTACCCTTCGAGCCAGACATACAGTGCACAGAGGTCCAGCCCAAAGAGCCAGCCGTGTGTTACACATCACCTTTGAAGATACGGTATACGCCCAGTCAAGACCGGCGCCTCTACGGGAATCAGGTGAGCGTTACAGAACTCAAAGCCTACCACAAAACTCCCGTCCAGGCGCTATGGAAACCTCGGATACCGACCAGCTAGCCCAGTTACTTGGGGAACTACGGGCAGAAGTGCATGCAGCCCGTCAGGAAACGAACGCTCTAAGAAGGGAACTGATTATTTCCAAGGAGCGAACAGATGATCTCGCTAGACAATTGCTACAGTCACAAGCCGGACAGACCCCGTTACCCGCATCTGGGGGAAATCTTCCTTCTACATCCTCTATGAATCCAGTGCAGATCAACCTACCTGGGAATGTACCTCTGGCTCCGCCCGAACGATTTTCTGGTGACCCAAAGAGGTTTGCAGTATTTATCAATCAGTGCCGGTTGCATTTCTTATGCCGGCCAGCAGCCTTTCCAACTGATCAAGCTAAAGTAGCTTTCGTGCTTTCGTACCTTAGTGGCAATGCAGCAGACTGGTCGATCCCTCTAGTAAATCAAGATGATACGGTCCTCCATGATTTTCAAGCTTTTCAGCTCAGTATGGAAAAACTGTTCGCAAGACATTCACAGGGGCAGGCCTTGGACAATGAGCTTCTTTCGTTGCGACAAGGTAATCAAGACCTTTTGGCTTATATTGCGTCTTTCAACAGACTGATAGTGGAAACTCAATGGCCTGAGGACAAAAGGATTACGCTGTTTTATAGAGGTCTACGTGGAGAGCTCAAAGATGTGTTAGCCCAAGTAGTGAATCCCCCACAAGATTGTTCGGACTATATAGACTTAGTCGTTCAAATAGATCACAGACTGCAGAATAGGAAGGCCGATCGTTCCAAGTTTGATGCTCGAGTATTTTCCAAACCGCCAACTCCTTCCAAAGGAGTAGACTCCGGGGAACCCATGCAAATAGGGGGTCTGAAAGGTCCTCTAACACAAAAGGAGCGGGAAAGGAGAAAACAGTTGCAATTATGCCTCTATTGCGGAAACTCAGGGCACTTTCTTCGAGACTGTCCGGTGAAGCCTGCCAAGAAGGCAGTAGGAGCTGCAGTTACCAAAGTTACAAACTCTGAGCAGGGAAACGACCTCGCCCGACAAGAATAGAGGTCCTCTTGCCGAGCGTGAAAACCAGTTCCGTGACCTCGCATTTCGTGATACCTATGGTCCTCATTAGCCCTGATAATCCGGATCGATTACATGCAATTGAAGCTTACGTCGACAGCGGTGCCATCGGCAATTATGTGGATCATGAAATGGTTTTGAGGATGAATCTAACTCTTTGTCCCAAGGCTGTAAAGGACGTCATTACTACGGTGGATGGTACGGAGATAGCCTCCGGGCCAGTAAGGCATACAACTCAAGAAGTGACGCTAGTAAGTCAAGATGGACACCATGAGAAGATCGTGTTCGATGTGATCAAGGCCCCTCAGTTTCAGATTATTCTAGGAATACCTTGGTTAGAGAAACACAATCCTCTGATCGATTGGCGAGCAAGAACGGTCCAGTTTCCAGAATGTGTCTCTACTTGTCACCCTCCACCTGGTGTTGCACTGGCAGCAATTTCTTCAGAGACTCCCCAGTTACCTCCCGAATACCTAGAATACCAAGATGTTTTCCGGAAGGATCAGGCTAACTCTCTACCTCCTCATAGGTCTTATGACTGCCAGATAGACCTGATACCTGGATCTACTCGTCCTTGTAGTAGAATTTATGCCCTAACCGAGCCTGAGAACCTTCACCTTCGACAATACCTGGATCAATACCTGGCAAATGGGTTTATTCGTCCTTCCAAGTCCCCTGCTTCTTCAGCTTTGTTCTTCGTTCCAAAAAAGGAAGGAGACCTTAGAACTTGTATAGATTATCGCTCCCTGAACCAGATCACCGTTAAGAATAGATATCCGTTACCTTTGATCCCTGAACTCCTGGACCAAGTCAGAAAAGCATGCATATATACAAAGCTGGATCTTAGAGGAGCTTACCACTTGGTACGAGTAAAAGAGGGCGATGAATGGAAGACGGCCTTCCGCACCAAGTATGGGCTATTTGAATATCAGGTCATGCCCTTCGGACTTTGCAATGCCCCGGCCGCCTTTCAATATTTTATGAACGATGTCCTCAGAGAGCTCATAGATGTGTGTGTTGTTGTTTACATTGACGACATCCTCGTTTATTCTTCATCGGAATCTGAACATCGGAAACACGTGAAAATGGTCCTCGAAAGATTGCGTCAACACAAACTTTTCGCTAAGTTGGAAAAATGTGTTTTCAACGTGACTGAAGTTGAATTCTTGGGATTCATATTATCACCTGGCGGAGTGCGTATGGATTCAAAGAAGGTCGATGCAGTTCTCAAATGGCCATCACCATCCTCCGTAAAAGGTGTGCAAAGCATGTTAGGCTTCGCTAACTTTTACCGCAGGTTTATCCCCGAATTCTCTCGAATAGTCCAGCCCATCACTGCCTTGTTAAAGAAAAACAAACGTTTTGAATGGTCTACCGAGGCGGAACAAGCTTTCCAGGATTTGAAGACTAAATTTATCTCTGCACCAATCTTAAAACACCCTCGCCCCGAACTCCCGTACATCGTGGAAACTGATGCTTCAAGCCTTGCCATGGGGGCAGTTCTAACACAAAAGGACCCGGTAACCAATCAGTTGCATCCCGTGGCATTTTGGTCCCGCAAATTCTCGCCTCCTGAAATCAATTACACGATTACTGACAAGGAACTTCTGGCTATCAATCTGCCTTTAAGGCTTGGCAGCATTATCTGCTGGGGGCCCGACACACCGTTACTGTGATTACGGATCACCGAAACCTGCAATATTTGAAAACCGCAAAAGCCCAATCCTCTAGACAACTCCGTTGGGCATTATTCTTTGCCGAGTTTGACTTCATAATTACCTATCGACCTGGTACAAAAAACGGTAAAGCCGATGCCCTTTCTGGGATGGGAGTGGAAGAACACTTGATTAACCCTAAACCTGTACCAATCATTCCCGAATAAAGAATTCTGGGTGTAATCGCCACAGAATCCATAGAGGAAGTTAAGGATAAAGCCAGACAACTTGTAACTCCAGCAGACATACAGAATTGGCATCTGCAGGGAAAGGACTTTGCAGTAAAGGACAACTTATTGTATTTCCAAGAACGATTATACCTACCCAGCACAGATTTACAGAAAAAAGTAATCTCTTGTTATCACGATTCTTTAATGGAAGGACATCCCGGTATGGCCAAGACCTCAGAAAAGATCAAGCGCTACTTCTGGTGGCCATCTTGGAAAAAAGATATCAGAGACTTTATAATGTCCTGTGGAGTATGCGCCCAAAACAAGAGTCAGAAGGAAAGACCAGCAGGCCTCTTACGCCCTATTGACATCCCACCTCGCCCTTGGCATACGTTTTCTATGGACTTCATCACCGATCTACCTCCATGCTCCGGATACAATACGATTCTAGTAATCGTGGATTTATTCTCCGAGATGGCGCATTTCATTCCGCTCAAAGGCTTGCCAACAGCAGCAACTCTGGCCCGAGAATTTCTCGAAAACATCGTCTGACTGCACGGTTTTCCTTCGGTTCTAATTTCGGATCGAGGTAGTCAATTTATTTCTCATTTTTGGCGAAGTTGCTGTCGGTCGGCTCAAATTGATGTGAGACTATCGACCAGTCACCACCCTCAGACCGACAGACAAACCGAGAGGACCAATCAAACTCTGGAACAGTATTTATGCTGCATGCTGCAACAAACTGAAAAAACTTGGAAAGACATCCTCTGGATAGCCGAATATGCCTACAATAACTCTGTCCATTCGGGAACTGGGAAAACCCCGTTTTTTCTTTTGTACGGCAGTCACCCTCGAACCTCGGAGTTGGATCCCCTCCAAGATCTTGAAACACCAGCAGTAGACTACCTGCATTCTACAATCACCCAAGCCTTTAAGGAAGCTGTTTCTCACCTTCAAAGGGCTAAAGAACAATACAAGAAAGGAGCAGATCAACATCGGAAGGAAGCCCCTCAATATCAAGTAGGGGATCAAGTCTGGTTATCCACCAAATATCTACCTCTAAAAGGGCCACGCACATTCAACCCAAGATACCTTGGTCCCTATTCCATCACTACCATAGTAAACCCAGTAGCGGTCAAGTTGGACTTGCCCCCGCACATGAAGATACATCCGGTCTTCCACGTCTCTCTATTAAAACCCGTGCAACCTCAAACCCGACTAACCAAATCTCCAAAACCTATCCTAGTTGATGGAGAACTCGAGTTTGAAGTCAAAAGCATTCTGGACTCCAAGATCTCCAAATCTAAACTATTTTACCTAATTGACTGGAAAGGCTACGGCCCCCAAGAGAGATCCTGGGAACCTGCTGAATATGTCCACGCTCCTCGCCTAATCAAAAGATTTCACCGAACATTTCCTGACAAGCCAAAACCCCCGGAGAAGCCCGGTTTGGGAGGGGCCTTGAGGGGGGGGTACTGTCATGATCTCTGCTTCCAAAAGGTCAGGGTTTTCCCAACTCCCTTGGAAGCAGATCCATAACCCAGGTTCCGAGTGCCAACCAGTCCCAATTGGGACCTTTTGGACCCAGTCCTGGCGCCAGTGGCACCAGGCTCATAAATATGCCCAGTCCCAGCGCTGGAAGCGCCGGGCTCATAATGCTTGGGTGGACTTACCTGCAGCAGACCATGCTGCTTACTTGCCTGCCAGTTGAGCCTCTGATCCTCTTCTGTTTGGAACTACTTTTCCTGTTGGGTGGGGCAGGAGCCACTCCCTAGATTTAGAACACTGGAACTCTTCTGGAAAGCAGGAACTCTTTTCTTACCTAGGCGTGGCTGTGGAAGGAGACACCTAAGCACTACAGGAGGCTATTTAAACCACACCCGATGGATGAATCTTGCTTTGAGTGATTCGGCATCCTCAGCAGCAGAACGCTCATCGTGTCTTCTGCATCTGATCCTGGGCCTAAGGAAAAAGGCTTACCATCCTGAATCCAGTCTTCAGCAACACCTATAAAGACAAGAAAGAACAGATTAGCATTACGGTCTTCAGTGACAGCTCTTCACTTACCTGGTCCATCGGCTGTCACCAACGCCTCGCGCTGCATTCCGGCATCTGAAAGACAAAGGCTTACCAACTCTTCGCACGCTCCGGAGGCCTTCGGCGCTGCATCCCGCATCTGAAAGACAAAACAAGGTGGGTTTAAAGACATTGGGGAACTTTAATACTCACGTGCCATTACTCCTTTCCACATCTAACCCAGTGGGCATTCCGGCACCCTGCAGCCGCTCCGAACTTATACCTGCAAAATAAAAAGACAGTTAGAGCGCATCGTGAAGCAGGCAACAAGCGCTTACTTACGTGCTTCCAGGCGCTTCTATTCATCACACGGGCTCCATCTTCAACTCACTTCAGCCCTGTCATCCGCCATCGCCGGAACCCTGCAAAACAAGAGACATCATTACTAAAGACTTTAAAGACATTAGAATTACTCGAAATTTACCGTTCGTGCAGTAAACGACGGACAGCAGTCCTCTGAAGTCAAGAGGCCTGCTCCCCTTATCCAGTGAAGAAACTGGTTACAGCACCCTGCCTCGAGGCAGATGGAGAGCACGGCGTTCACTTACCTAAGATGAGAGCGTTAACCTTTGGGGTTCTACAGGAGAAGAGAAAGGGAAGAAGAGAGAGATTCAATAACCCAGTTCATTAATCCCATATTTTCTATCTGCAGACATCTTACCCTTCGAGCCAGACATACAGTGCACAGAGGTCCAGCCCAAAGAGCCAGCCGTGTGTTACACATCACCTTTGAAGATACGGTATACGCCCAGTCAAGACCGGCGCCTCTACGGGAATCAGGTGAGCGTTACATGAGTGTCCTCCATTTTGGGACACTGAGGCCCTGCCATAGGAATCAATGGATACCTGGACACAGGCAAGATGGCCACTGTAGCCACTTGGTTTCTATTGCCTTAATAACTTGTATTCCAAAGTCCTGGGAAGCCCTGGCTCTATCCCCTTCCCCCTGGCTGACTGTTGGGTGGAAATACCATATATAGCTCTGGGGCTGCCTCCTGTCAGACTGACTGGCGCCTTCCCAGGGACTGTGTGTTGTGGTTACACCCTTGGGGTGGGGCCTTTGTGAATGGAATTGGGAGCCAACTCACATTCTGTGTTATGGGTGTCTGGTTTCTGTGTGTGTGACACAATATCTGAGGCAGCCCTGAAAAAATGGTATGAATGCGGTGTAGTGTTCTGAAAGGCTGGGTGCTTACTCCAATCCACATTCTGTGTTATGGGTGTCTGGTTGAATGCCTGTGAGCCCAATTGGTTGATTGCTTGCATGAATGCCCTTCTCTGTGATTGGCCTGGCTCAGCCTGAGTGCATGGGAACAGATATGTGTAACTAGAGTCACTGCACTCACCAATTTGTTCAGATGCTGGAGTTGAAACTGAAGCTGGTCCCTGGAGTCCAGTTAGGGGAAGAAGACTACAGCAGCTGCTCTTTATCAAAATCCAAAGATGCTCTGCTCCTCCAAGGTCTAATCTAAGAGAGGACCTGGCTAGGTGGCCTCTCCCCGAGCTACCATCGTGCAACCTGCTGCTCTTCATCCGAAGTACCCTGGAAGCCAGTCTTGTGTGCCTTTGTGAATCCAGAAGAGGAGTGCTTGGACGTCTTGAGTCAAACAGGTCTGTTGGTGTCACCCAGGTTCCAGAGGAACATTTGGGGCTGCTGGAAGTCGTTTGTAGTGCTGCTTGACACCTGGAGCTGCGAAAGTCCCAAACTGCTAAAGAATACTTCAAGGGACATCCTTGCCATCATCTCCGACTACTTATTCCTGACGTAGAAGGTCCAGGGTTGTGGAGTGCACAGACAGGTCCGGCAGTGGGTTTCCCGCCACCAGAATCCAATGAAGACGTCCCGCGGGTCAAGTCTCGGTGAGGGTCCATAGTCCACTCCATTGGTCGAGTCCAGGTTGCCAGAAGCCATTCAAAGGTCTGTTTTGCAGCACCGAAGAAACGAAAGTCGGAAAACCGCGAAATACTGAAAACCAACACCAAAAGTGACCTCTGCACCCGTAAGAGTAAGGTCCCCAGGGGTCTTACTCTCATCTGCTTAGCCTTTGAGGAGCCCACAGTAAGTTTCATCATCTGAGGACTACTACAGTCAGAAATCCTCGACCATAAATCCTCGACCATCAGAGAGCACTGCGAAGAGCAAAACTGCTGCACTTCAGAGAGACTGGTTCCATTTGTCTTCTTGGACCCGACATCCCAGTGGCTCCTTCTTCCAAGGGGATCCATCCTTGAGAGGAATCGTTGAGTGAAACCGAAAAACTCTGCCACCTCGCCTGCCCAGGCACCCAAGGGACTGTGACGAGGAAGAGCACCTTCCAGGCTGAGGAGTTGTCCAGGGGTCCCAGATTCCTCTTGGACCCTGTTCTCCTGTGACATCTCAGATACTTTGGGGTCATAGAAACTTTCAAAAAGAAGTAGTGTTCTTGAAAATGTTTGGACTGGGCTATAAAAGACGAGATAATTTACTCCCTAAGTTTTCCATTACAAGTTGCCCAGGGGGAGAGGGGGGTAGGGGGGAGGGGGGGATCTTCACACAGAATTGTTTATCTAGTCTAAAGAAAGCATTCTGCCACTGTTCACAACTAACCTACCTTTCCTCCCTAATCTATGCTGTTACACCTTACTTATGAATTTGCATGCCTATTTGAAACTGTCTGCAGTTGGTGCATTTATTACTGAATGTATGTATTGTCTGGTACCACATAGCGTGTATATTTGCCATTATTGATTCAGAACTGCCCAAGTACAAAGTGTTAATATTTATATGTATATATTTTGCTGAACCTTATTTTATATAAAGTGTCTGAGGTAGCACAGACTTATTGTGTGTACATTCCTTTGTGGGGACTGTAAGGAACTCATGGTGGCAACAGTAAAGACAGACACAAGTGATCACAGTTCAAGGATATTTATTAAACTGTAAACGCAGGGTGGAAAAACGCGTAACCTAAACCTAAATCTTAGATGGCAGCAAGCTTCGACCATCAAATGAAAAACAGGCCAGCCCTTGTGGCATCTTGTCAAAGTAAAAGGCCTATACTACAAAAAACCTATTGCCAAATCCTTACAATAATTATAGAAAAAGTGTGGGATAGGATTTTCAATAAAGAAAGAAGTGTTCACAAATAATAAATCAGGATGTGATTGCCTTGAGGTTTCCCGTACTCAGGTTTTCAGCACGGGACAAGGTGGGACTTTGGAGCACAGCAGACGCTCAAGCTTTCCCAGCACGAGCAAACTGTTCCGTACCAGCTATCAGGTTCTTCGATGGTTAAGTCTCTTGCCTTCGAGGGCCTGATGTTTTCAACAAACACAAAGTGCTCTTTCACATATGCTTTGGGTGATGGTTTCCCTCCTGGGTCCCCCTCTTCTGGGCACAGATCCCCCCTCAAAGTCGTATTCAACACATCAACTAGACAGTTCCTTTCTCAATGAACTTTGGGTGATTACTTTCCACCCCTGAATCTTCCTATTTCGGATTCAGATCCCTTTCAAACACCAGCCTCCCTCCTTTGGGTTCACAATGGTTTTCCTTGCATTCACGAATCACAATGTCTTTTTAAACAATTCAAATGCCAGCCTCCCTCCTTCGGGTTCACTGTGGCTGTTCTTACTTTCACAAATCCTAATGTCTTTTCAAACAATTCACTGTGGACATCCCTCGGTCGGGTTACTCCTGTCAACACATTGTTCATAAGGACTTCAGACTTCGGCCCTTTTTTATCAGCATCCCTCCGCCGGGTTCACTCCTGCCAACTTTATTGTTCATGCGCTAATTACACCAAGCGGGATTCATTTCCTTTTCTTTCGCAATCATTTGTCGGTCAAAGACTTTTGACGGTATAGAGGATTTTACAAGACCACTGTGACCTATTTTTGCCTCTTCCCAAGGCCTTCTTGTTATGGTAGTCTCTACCATCAGCTAATCGCCTAGAGTTTCCTGGTGAGCACCCACATGGTGCTGGACTCCTCTGTTGCTGGCTGTCCCCCTCTTTCATCAATAGTTTCTTTAAACCTTTCAAAGTTCAAATTAGCCATTGGCTACTTTTTGTTACACACAGTTCGGTTTCTTATCGACTCTCCCCTCGACCCACCGGCTGTGAGGAACTGCTTGGCTGTCTTTCTCCTTCGAGTCAAGGTTGGTACCACGGAGACCAGTGTCTCTCCCCGGCTTGGTTATCAGCGGAGGAGGGTCTTGTGTAAGGTCTGCTGCAACACACGCTGGATACTGTTTGCGGTCTTATGATTCCTTCTGTAGAGGATTTGCGGGCCTTAGTTGGAAAGGGCAAGGTCGCTTCTCTCCTTGTTGCCCCCTCGGTATGTGCCATCTATCCCTCCTCTTGAACTGCTCTGCTGAGTTAGCTTTCACGTCGTGCGGTCTGCCTTGCTCGTCCTGTGCTCTCAGGCTCCAGCTTTTATCCCTGTCAGGGAAAGGGAAGGGCCATCAGGTGTGAGTGGTTTTGGTCAATTGCCTGACCCTTTAATTGGGGCATGTCAAGTTAACGGCTCGAATATTAGTCCGTTGTCTGTCACTTGCGAAGGTATTCGGGTCGGAAAAGGGTCAGGGGTTGGTGTTTCTAAATGTGGTAGGATGGGAAAAGATGTTGTAGGGAATTATAACCCTTGTACTGAGAGGGTTCGTAAACTTAAAAAGATGAGTTTGGTAGGGTTTGTGAAATACAATGGATTTACTGTGATTATAGTCGTAAAAGGAAGGGGGGATTGTGGGAACAATAGTGTTTTGTGAAGGTAGACTGGGTGTTCGGGAAAGAATAATCATAAGAATGGATCTGAGTGTTTGGTAGGCAACATGAAAACAGGGATTCTGACAGAGGTTGTTTCCTATGGCACTGGAGTTTGGGTTCTTAAAGGGTTTTCGATAGACGGATGGTTTGTTGGTTTTGGCTAAGGAAGATTCATTGGGAGGATGGGGGGTAGATCTGGAGCAGCCTACAAAAGCTTCATGGACTTCACCCGCCTCACCTTCTCACCCGGTGTAATACTGCATCTCCTCAACTTCCCGGTCTGCAAACTTTTGAAGCTTTCTCGCTTTACCTCTACCACCTCTTCCTGTCACCTGAATGGCGGACTATCTATGAAACCAAAGACTAAGTATAAACCTCTTGGTGATTGGTTATTTATAACGTGCTTAATACCCAGAGGTTTCTAAGCACGGACCCGGGGATCGAACCCGTGTTGCACCACGTAACCTTGCTTCCAAGGCAAGCACATTGCCCTTGAGCTATCCTCCCGAGACGAGGGAGGATAGCTCAGGCTTCATCATCTTCAAAACTATCAACAGACTCGTCACTACCCTACCTATATGCTCACCTTACTCCCTACTCTCCTCCTTGCTCGTTAAGATCATCCTCAGCTCACTTCCTTGCCACCACTTGGGTCCCATGGGCTCCCTCTCATTTCCGGTATCTCTCTCGCCTCACTGCCCTACTGTGGAATGCTCTTCCTCTCTCCCTCCATACTACTTCAACTCTACCACTATTTAAATCCAACCTCAAAGCGTTCCTCCTTTCTGAAAATCCTGTTTCCTAGCACTCTACGTTACTGCATCACAACATTTTCCTCTCGCCCCTTCCCTTCATGGACATCCCTACAGTACTTTTCCATCACCCCTCCATCCTCAATTCAGCACTTTCTCCACTGTCCCATTCATATCTGAACAGCTTGTTGCCAATGCAGCTTCTTCCCACCCAGCCAGAGTATACCAATCTGAAATAGAGAGGAAAATGTATCTGGACAGGATTTACTTGGTAACAGCCCTGCCTTCACAAGCACTAGAGTAACCAACAAAGACTGGGTCATTGTTCCTTATGTCCCTCGTCCGAGACACAAAGCAGCTAAGAGCCCTCTTGGGGGCCAGATGGTGAAATCTCTACTCCACCTTAGAAAGATAGGGTGAAGGGTTAAACATCGGAAGCTGAATCTTCTGTGGGAGATGGAAATCCGACATTACCATGGGAAGGAAAGTGAACCTCGCTCCCAGTCACTCTAATTAGAAAAGACAAGCTACAGAGGTTTCACCCACCAGTCTAGTACAAGTTATGTACGCAAGGTATATAACCTTAAGATTGAACACCCTCAATGAACAAAAATGAAGAGATTTAAACAGAGCTGACATCAGAAAAGTTAGCACAAGATTTAAAGGCCACGGTAGAATAATAATTGGCATAGAGCAAATTGGTTACCTAATAACTGCAAAAACAAAATGTCTATTAGTGTCAATGGCAACATACAAAACATACGCTAGGGTTGTTTTAAAGACCAAATCAGTGGCCGGGTACCCCTTCACAGTGCCTGTCTGCAGATCCAGCCGCGCCAAACTGAGCAGAATATCCAGAACAGCAGAATTCCAGACCTCTGTCCCTGCACCAAGATAAGAGCTTATGTTGCCTGATACTTGTTGGCACGCCTCCTAGCATAAAGCAGCACATCGAGGCCCTATACCGACAAGTCCCCCTCCTAACACTTCAGCCTCTCAAGCATAATGGTGGTGGCCCACAGGGGCTTGGGTGGAGGACCTGCCCCCTGGCAGGCGGAGCAGGTCCGCTGTTGCCCAAAGCCGTTAAGTAGGACAGATGGAGAACATTTCCAGGAACAAAGCGCTCCAGAGACATGGGAAATTGCTTGGTGCAAAACAACTGCCACTTCCTGCTGACACTGAAATTTTAAAAAGGTACACCTGTGGGAGAAGATCTCATCTAGAACTTCCTAGTAGAGTGTCCACTCATGGTATGCCAAGGTTCTCCTGCCCAAGATTTCCACAACCACATTTTCTGTCCTGGCAGGTTGGTAGCCAACATAGACACGTCAC
Organism: Ambystoma mexicanum; assembly: GCF_040938575.1. Taxonomy (NCBI): domain Eukaryota; kingdom Metazoa; phylum Chordata; class Amphibia; order Caudata; family Ambystomatidae; genus Ambystoma; species Ambystoma mexicanum. Next base: position 1,481,289,884 of record NC_090923.1, on the reverse strand, counting down.
TCTCTGGAGTTTAGAACAACAGACATATTTCTTCCCTGCACAGAAGCAGAGACACTACAACGATGGGTTCGAAATTGAGGGGAGTGGAAAGCTACTTGGTGGTGTGACAAAACCTTGTTAGTTACCGGCGCTGTCAGGGAGTTTGTGCTCCAGTACTGTCAGTAGATATTCACACTTCAGTCCTGAGCTATGGTTGTGAGTTGGTATTTATTGGTTCAGATGCAACATAACACTTAAGGCACACTGTCAGAGATGAGAGAAGGTGAAGAGGAGGCCGAGGGTAGCCTGAAAATGAGCTGGGTATCATCTGCATAGCACTGAAAGTTGGGGCAGAGAGCGGCGATGCAGTGGGCAAGAAGTGCCAGATACCGGTTGAACAGCCAGGGAGAGAGGGTAGATCCCTGGGGGACACCACAGGTAGAGAAAAAGATGTCAGAGAGGAAGGACCCCAGTTGGACCTGGGAGGGTCGATTGGAGAGGAAAGAGGTGAGCCACACCAGAGCCTGACCAGTAATACCAAGGTTATCACGGAGACGGTTGACCAGGATGGTATGGTTGACAGTATCAAAGGCAGAAGAGAGATCAAGCAAAATGAGAACACATGGGGTGTTAAAGTCAAGGTTCGAGAGCAGGTCCTCACGGATGTTCAGGAGAGCAGTTTCCGTGCTTCTGGCAGCTCTGAAGCCAGACTGATGGTCATGAAGACTACCAACAGATTCAGCATGGAGATTGAGCTGGGAGATGGACAGTTTCTCCAGGAGCTTGCCCAGGAAGGGAGTGATAGAGATTGGGCGATAGTTAGCCGGGCAGGAGGGGTCGGAAGAGGGTTTCTTAAGAAGGGGTGCTACACCTCCTCAGAGGAATCCTTCCTTTCCTCTCCGTCCCCCAGAAGCTCACTGTCTCTAGAGCCCTGGTTCTCTCGAAGCTGGACTACTTCTCCGCAGACATCTCTGATGTCTCCAAAAAGTCTAACTTCTTACTGCACCTCCTTAAAGGTACTCTTCATTTCCTCTCCTTCCCTCAGAAGCTCCTTGTCTCCTACGCTCTGATTCTCTCTAGGTTGGACTACTGTAACAGCCTCTTTCTAAATCTACCTGCCTCCACTCTCCGCCCTCTGCAACACATCCAGAACAGGACTGCGAGACTTGTCCTTGGCCTCAAGCCCAGGGACCGTATCTCTCCAGGACTGAAATCACTACACTGGCTCCCAGTGGCTGCAAGGATTACGTTCAAAACCCTCTGCATTGTCCACAAGGCCTTCTGGGGCCTTGGGCCAAAATACCTTCAACTCTCTATTCCTAAATATCGCTCTTCGCTAATCCGCCTCCAACTCCCTCAGGGTCAGCTGCTTCTCCAAGCAACAAGTTGGGGGTAGATCTCTCTCTGCAGCAGGGGCCTCCCTCTGGAACAGCCTTCCTGCCTCCCTGAAACTTGAGGAGAACCATCTCCGGTTCCGGAAGCACCTCAAAACCTTCCTCTTTGCCTCCGCTTTCACTCCTCCTCTCCCCTGCTAATATTACTGAAACTGCACTGAATCTGCAACTGGGCCACTCACCGATCTCGGTCCTTGGCCCAGCCACTCTCCCCTGCACTGCCTCTCTGGCAACCCCTGCACTGCGGGACTGTATCTGTATCCCTACAGCCCCTCCTCCCAGCACTTGTCTGCACTTACCTTGCACTTGCCAACAGCTGGCCCTTATTATTTATCCTGTATTCTACTAACCCTGTACTGCACTTTCCCCTCTCCCTTTCCCCCTTGCACTTTTCCCTACCCCTCTACCCTTGCACTTGCGCTATCTGAATGACACCTGGCCTAGTAGGATCATTGTCTGTCTCCCCTCTGTTCCCCCCCGCCTCGTCGCGCCTTGAAACACTTGTGTATAGGCGCGTTACAAATACCATATCATGGTGAAACAAAAAACACAGCCGACACGCGTTTCAACCAAAGTCTTTCTCAAGGCAAACGAGTTGTCGTGGGGCTCGGGTTCGAGCGAGTGGTGGAATGACCCTGGATAGGGTGCTGGCTTATAGCTTAATGGCTCATCTGTGGATGAGATCCGCGAGGTCCGAATGGATCCAGTCTGGAAGCGTTGCTTCCTGTATGAGTTAAAAGGACACAGCCAAAACCATGTGCTAAACTGCAGGCGTAACACTGACCACCTACAATTTGTTGTGCAGGGGATCAGCTTGTCCCGACACAAAACTCTGTACCTCTTGCAATCGGAGTTGAAAGCTATTTTGCTGCTGCTTATAGCCAGGAAGAGCCTGGTTAGCTTGACACCAAAAGCTACCAGGAGCTACCGTTAGCTCCCCAAGCCAGCTAATGCCGAACAAACATAACAATGTGATAACTCTGTTTGGGGAAAATCTATAAATAAGCATTAGGACTCATCTATATGACATATAAACCATAACGAGTCATAAATAATGTACAAAATAGAATAAGTTACTTACCTGTAACTCCTGCTCTCCAGCATTATCATCTTTAATAAATTCACATGCTGAGAATTCCACATCGCCAGGCTGGGAATCCTAGGTAACAGAGCAGTTTAAACTTAAAGTGAAACTTTCAGTCACTTGTGTGCTATAGTATAGTAACTTTTGGGTCATACTGCCCATAGCCAATGGGAACATCTCCCTTAGCTCCTCCCCTGTCGGCCATTTTCAGATTTTGGCAAGTGCACATGAGAGGTGGTATGAGCCAAAAGAAGAGCAAAAGGGGTAGATTGGAGGGTTGCATGTGAATCTATGAAATATACCAATGCTGGAGAACAGGAGTTACAGGTAAGTAACTTATTCCTTCTCCAGCATTGGATCTTTCATAGATTCACATGCTGTGAATAGATTACAATTTATTCTTTATTTATTGGACATTTGTATGGTGCATATACACAAGTGTTTCCAGGTGCCACAGGGTAAAAAAGGGAGGGGAGAACAAAAAACAAGAATAAATGGTTCTGCTAGGCCTTGTGGCATTCTTACTGTGCAAGTGCAGTGAACATTCAGTGCAGGTGGAGGGGGCAGATGTTATTGCCACTGAAAATGCAGTCTTCCAAGAAAGATGTTTGATGAACGCCTTGTGCAGAGGATAAAAGGGTGGCTTCATTAGCCGTGACAGGACAACATTCAATTCCCATGCAAGCGCTGGCTGGGCATTTGACAGGTGGGAAAGATCTGAACAATCCATGCAAAAACTTCCACCAGTCGGTGTGATCAAATGGAAGGGACACCTGGAGACCGGTTGTATCTGGAAATCACGCCAAGTGCACTTCGATTGAAGAATGTGCCAGACCTGCTTGAGCCAGAGATAATAGAGATGGTAAAATGTCTTGCGGCCTGATGGTTTGAGGGCGCAAATGATGACTCCTGCACCAGGCCTGAAAGTGCTTCCACTTACTCTTGTAACACGCCCAAGTGACAGAGCTCGAGGCTGCGCCACAACCTCCTGGCAATCTTGTGGCAGCGACAAGGATCGGAACACAAAGAATACAGGAGCCAGGCCGTCACATTGAGTGAGGATGGATTGTGGTGAAGCACTGCACCCTGGTTCTTGGACAGCAGACCCTGGTGCAGAACCTGAGTGGAGCAGCCGATGAGAGGGAAAGGAGGTCTGAGTACCAGAACTGTCTCGGCCACGCAGGGGCCACTACTATCAGTTTGCACCAATATAGACAGAACACGTTGATGACCCACGCCACCAACGGGATTGAAGGGAATGCAGACAGGAACTTCCCTTCCCATGGAAATACAAAGGTATCCCCCAAGCTCGTTTCCCATCCCATGGAAATGCAAAGGCGTACCCCTACCTTGCCATGTAGGGAAACCTGTTGGCGAAGCACTTGCACTGTTTGTTGTAGTAGTTTGCAAAAATGTCTATCTGCTTTGTGCACCAAGTCTGGAACAACAGGTGACATTGATCGTCGTGTAGCTCCTACTCGTGGCAAGAGTGCAACTCCCTGCTGAGAGAGCCCACTAAGGTATTGTGGACACCCGGCAGGTGGTGTTGTAAACCCCAGTACCAGAGGGTCTGAGCTTCTTTTGACAGTTGTGGGAACCTTGCCCCCCGCTTGAAGATGTAGTACATCAACGTGGTGTTGTCAGTAAAGATCCATACCACCTTTCCAGCCAGGAAAGGGAGGAAAGACTTGCAGGCCAAATAAATTGCCCTCAGTTCGAGTAGATTGAGGTGTAGCAGCTTCTCGTCCGGAGACCCCTTGAATGTAGGTCTTGACAGTGGGCTCCCCAGTCTTCCAGCCAAGACTCCGTCATGACAGTGGCTTGATGGGCAGGTAGTCGGAAGGAAGCACCTTTTACCAGGTGGGCTTTGACCGATCACCAGCTAAGATTGTGTCTGAACTCCTGTGTCAGAGTGATGCAATCGTCCCAGTACCCGGTCACCTGTACCCAACGAGCATCCAGGTATTCCTGCAGAAGCTGTATGCTCAGCCTGCAGTGAGTGATCAGAGGAATGTAGAACAATATCATTCCTAACAGCTACTTGTAACTGCGGACAGATGGTCTTGCGGTGCATGACACTGTGTCGAGCTTCACTCTCAGGTAGATTGCCCGTCTTGCTGGTCTCAAGCACGACTTCGGAAAATTTATCGAAAATCTGAGTAGTTGCAGACATTGGATGGTGGATGCTGTGTTTGCTGCTATGACCAACCAGTCATCTAAGTATGGGTAGAGGTGGATGCCCCTCCAAAGCAGGTGCCCCACTACTGAAGCGAGGCATTTGGTAAATACCTGAGGGGCATAGCGAAGGGTGAATGATAATGTCTTGAAATGGTAGTGGTCGGTGTGAGTGGCGAATAGGGATGTTGTAGATCCGCCAGTAAGTATCCCTGCTGTAGTTTAGACAGGACTTGCTGTAACGTCACCATACGAAAAGTTTGTACTTTGAGGAATGTGTTGAGCACCCTTATATCTAATATGGGCCTCCAACGCTCTGATTTGTTGTGTAATGCCTTTCTCCTTACCAGGAAATAGTGTGAGCAGATGTCATGACTCGCTGATGGAGTGTGTGGAGACACTGGCAGGATAGCTAACGGTCTAGTTTATTTTCCGACATGGCCGCCGCGTGTTTATCTAGCATGCGATCCTACGCTCGGAGCGTTGCAACCCTTGTTGAGTGCCCGGGTAAGACACTGCCGAGTGTTTCTTGCTTGCTTTCCTTTCTGCTTTTTTTGTATTCCTGCTGCCTTTCACCTTGCTTCCTTCAACGCTTCCCGTTGCTGGAACGCTGCCTTTATCACCTGTTTCAGACCACTTGCTGAATTCTCCTTCCCTTTCGCTTTCCTTTGTTTGCGGCCCTCTGATCACGGTCCTTCATTGCTGCTTCCTTTTCTTGCTCCTGCCTACTTTCAAGTACTCATTGCTGTCGGATTCCATATTCCATGCTACTTCATCTCCTTACTGGATTCTTACTGGAACTTATTGTTCCAGTAGTCCTATATTTGGACCTCTTAGCTACGCACTGCTGCAGACCATCCAAATCTATCAGTATTTAAGGAGCTTTTTGAGAGACACAAAGTTCTCTTTGCTTCTTTTGAAAATGTATTGAATGTGAGACAAGGATCGTCAGACTTCCAGACCTATGTCTCACACTTTCAGAAGATGGCCACCGAGGCTGGTGGCCGGAGACTGCTCAACAGACCATATTCCGTAGAGGTTTGCATGAGGAAATAAAGGACAAGTTGTCCTGGATTGCCAGACCAGCCTCCTTCCAGGAATTAGTTTCCCTCTCATTACAAATCGAATTCCGCCTGGCAGAGAGAACAACCGAAATGAGGAAGACAAGAGGTTTTCAAGCTACTGCCCCACCCATTCCTTTTCTGGCTCAGAAGCCAGTGAAAGACGAACCAATGCAGATAGGAACAGCTGGGGGTCCTCTGACACCAGATGAACGAAAGAAACGAAGGGACCAGGGACTCTGCATGTACTGTGGGTCAAATAAAGATCTGCTAAGAAACTGTCCAGAGGAACCCCCTCGACGTCAGGGAAACAGACCACCAAGACCTTAACCAGGGCTAAGGACGGGGAAGGGTTCACAAGTCCCTGCAACCACACCCAAAGAAAGGAAGACAACTGACTTATGTTCTTTTGTGTATTGCTATCTATAGATAACCGTCCACCAATAGGCCATGTTAGACTGCGGTGCAGCTGGTAATTTTATGGATGTTACCTAGGCCATGGAAAGGAATATCCCAAGTCTGGACAAGAAGGATCCTATTCCTGTCGAAGGGGTTGACGGCTCGCCGCTGACCTCGGGACCCATCGTCCAGGATACTTGTACCATTGACATTTCCATGTTCAATCACAAGGAAGATATCTCCTTTAACCTGATAAATGCGGCACACTTTCCGGTAATCCAGTTCGAGTCACAACATTGCTTCCGTTTTTGTCTTTCCAAGAAGACTGAAGACACAGAAGATGGTGTGTCTGTTCCCCTAGCATCATCAGTGGTACTTTCCATTCCAGTCCACTATCAGGGTTTCCAAGACGTCTTTGAGGATGTACCCCAAGAGAATTACCTCCTCATCGCAAAGAGGATTTCACCATTGCTTTACTACTGGATACTTTACGTTTGGCAGAATGTTTCTGTCATCCTTACCTGAAAGGAGGGCTCAGAGAGACTACCGGGATTGCAATCTGCAAACGGCCTTATCCATGAATAGAAATCTGCTGCAGGTGCCTCTCTTTTCTTCATCCCCCAAAAAGGTTCTAAGGAGTTGAGGCCCAACATAGATTACTGCAGACTCAACAACCTCACGATTCATTATAGATACCCTATGCCCCTGATTAAGGATGTACTGAAGGCGGTTCAGTGTGCTAAGGTATTTACCAAACTCTACATTTGTGGAGCCTATAATAATCAACGCATCAGACAAGGTGACAAGTGGAAGATGGCATTCTGGACCCCTTTAGGACATCAGGTCATGCCGTTCGGTCTAGTGAATGCTCCGGCTGTCTTCCAGAGATTCATGGATAAGATATTTGTGCATCTCATGTTCTCTTCTGTGGTGGTATATCTGGATGACATTCTGGTGTATTCCTCTTCCCTTACAGAGCATAGACGACATGTTACCGAGGTCTTGCTTCGTCTTTGTCAACATCGGTTGCTTGCCAAGCCAGAAAAATGTGTTTTGTGTCACCCAAGGTCTCCTATTTGGAATTCATCCTCTCTGACGGATTACAAATGGATCCTAGGAAGACTCAGTCCATCATTCAATGGCTGGTACCAAGGTCTGTTAAGGAGGTCCAGTGGTTTCTGAGTCTTGCAAACATTTATAGGAATTTTATCCATCAATTTTCAGATATCGTTCTACCTGTCACAGCACTACTCAAAAAAGGGGTTCGATTTGAATGGAATTCTAAAGCTAATACAGCATTCCAGAGACTCAAGGCAGCTTTTTGTTCAGCTCCCATTCTTCAGCAGCCTGATCAAACGACTCCTTTTGTGGTCGAGAAGAACAAGTTACTTTCTTACCAGGTATCGACTTTTGATGGGATGTTCCTCTGACGTATTCCACATCTCTGACAGTAATGTCTACAGCTGTGCTGCTTCAGAAAACTTTTCGCCATCGGTGTCCTGCATCGATGACATCGATATGCTGTCCCTCGGTCGAGAGCCAACATCACCGGATGTTATTTGTAGGACGCACGACGCTGTAGCCTCAGTTGTAGTTTTTTCCCCAGAACGTGTGGCACCAATCTTCTGCCAGTATGAATACAAAAAGCCTTGCGGAAACGTAAACTGCAATCGCATAAAAATTCTGTAGAGGGGCAGGTTGGGAGGGTACGATGTGGAACATGTCGGAGGAACATCTGATCGAAAGAACGTTACCAGGTAAGAAAGTAATTTGTTCTTCGAGGGGATTGTGTCCTCCGACGTATTCCACATCTCTGACAGACTCACAAAGCAGTACCAACGTATGGAGGTGGGAAAAGAATTTAGAATTTTAGAATGCCCAATCAAATTGCTGAATAGAGGACCCCCTTACCAAAGGCCAAATCCTGCCCATGGATGGAATCCAGGGAATAGTTTCTCACAAAAGTATGGACAGAGGCCCATGTGGCTGCTTCACAGATATTACGATTGGGAACACCCCTCTGCAGAGCAGTGGAGGCAGCCACACCCCTGGTAGAATGAGCCTGTTAGCCTACCGGAGGGTCCTTACCTGCCAAACGGTAACATTCAGAGATCGTCAAAATGATCTATCTGGATAGAAACAGCTTGACCTAAACGCCTTCCAGCATATCCAACAAAGAGCTGATCGTCCACTCTGACCCGGGACATCCGTGAGAGATAGAAACTCAAAGCTCTCCTAGGATCCAACCTATGGAGCCTATCCTCTTCCTTACCAGGATGCGGAGGAGGATAAAACGCTGGACGAATTACCTTCTGGCTCAAATGAAATTCCGACACAACCTTCGGAAGAAAAGAAGGACGAACCCTAAAGACGACCCTGTCCTTATGGAACACCGTGAAAAGTGGCTTGTCGGAAAGTGCCTGCAACTCACTCACTCTGCGAGTGGAAGTAACCGCAACTAAAAATACAGTCTTAAAGGACAAGAATGTAAGGGATCAAACGTAGCTCCCATTAGGAACTTTAGAACTAAATTAAAATCCCATCCCGGCACCTGGAAAGGTGACGGTGGAAACACATTAGTTAGCCCTTTTAGAAACTGAGAAATCAAAGGAATCTTAAAATAAGAACACTCCTCAGACGAGCTCTTAAATATGGACAGCGCCGCCAAGTAACCTTTAAAGGTACCCACTAGCAGGGGACTTGACCTAGGGATGGAGAACTCGATCCCCTTCTGTGAGAGCAGATCGTCTCGATAGGGAAGACGGCGTGGAGGGCAGATGGACATGTCTAGAAGGTCCGGGTACCACACTCTGCTGGCCCATGCCGGAGTAATGAGGATCATTTCGGGAACCGAACCTCCGCAACACTTGCGGAATGACATGGACGGGAGGAAACGCGTACAGCAGTGGGAAGGACCACTCCAATACGAACGCGCCCCCTAAGGCTCCTCTTGGAGGAAATTCCCATGAGCAGAATCTTTCGCACTTCCGGTTGACATGGGTGGCAAAGAGATCCACTTGTGGGGTCCCCACAAAGGGCGAAGATCTCCAAAAGAACTTCCTGAGCCAGCTCCCACTCGCGAGAGACCGTGCTCTGCCTGCTCAGAGCGTCCGCCGCTGCGTTTTCATCTCCGGCCAGATGAACTGCCGAGATCGAAATTTCCTGCTGGATGGCCCAGAACCAGAGCTGCATCGCGCCTCTGCACAGTGGGAGTGACCCTGCCCCTCCCCCCCATTTTCGTTGAGGTAGTGCATTGTCACTGAATTGTCCATCATAATCAGGACATTTTTCCCCTGCGCAGACTGCAGAAAAGCCTTCAGGGCTAGCCTGACAGCCCACAGCTCTAACAGATTGATATGGAGTCTGGACTCCGACGGAGACCAACGACCGCTGACTGTCAACTCGTTTGCATGAGCTCCCCATCCCGTGAGGGATGCGTCCGTCACGATCGCCACCTCCGGCCAGTTTAGCCAAAATGGTGCACCCCTAATCCGACTGCCTTCGACGGCCCACCACAGAAGATCCTGGGCGACTGAGGGTGGCACCTGAACGGGATCCGACATCCTGCCGGAGGACTGCGACCACTGCATTTTGAGAGCCCACTGCAGAGATCTCATCCGCAGCCTGGCCTCTGGCACCAGTAGAATGCAGGATGCCATGAGGCCGAGCAACCTCAAGAACTCGAACGCCGGGAGACTCTGGGCACGTTGAAACTTGTCCACCATATGCAGAATGTGATGAGCCCTCATCTGGGGAGGCGAACACTGCCCCAGGGATGTGTCGAGCACTGCTCCGATGTACAGGAGCCGCTGGGTAGGTGTCAAATGAGACTTTTTTAAGTTGAGGGAGAAGCCCAGTCTGTGAAGGGAGTGGCAGGTGACGGACAGATGATCCCGGGCTTGCTCGGGAGAGCGTGCCCTGATCAACCAATCGTCCAGGTAGGGGTAGACGTGAATCCCCCCTTTCCTGAGATACGCTGCCACCACCACCATTAGCTTGGTGAAGACCCTGGGGGCGGAGGTCAATCCGAACGGCAGGACCCGAAACTGAAAATGCGAGTCGCCAACCGCGAACCTTAGGTACTTCCTGTGCTTGGGATGAATCGGCACATGAAAGTAAGCATCCTTGAGGTCGAGAGACACCAACCAATCCTGAAGTTGAAGGGCCTGGAGGACTTGAGAAAGAGTAACAATCTTCAACTTGTCCTTCCTGAGGAGCTTGTTCAAACCACGCAAGTCCATGATGCGTCTCAATCCCCAGTCTTTTTTCGGGATCAAAAAATATGGGGAATACCAACCCTTGTTCTTCTCCGCTACAGGCACCAGTTCTAGGGCGCCTTTCTCCAGCAGGGATAGGATTTCCTGCGCAAGGAGCGGATCCGGACGCTTCAAAGAGAGTTTCCCCGGTAGATTGTCGTGAGGCCTCTGCCAAAAAGGAAGACTCCAGAACCCACACATCTGAAGTAATGGCACCCCATTCTACAATATGCTGCGCCAGCCTTCCCCCAACCGGCGAACCATGGGCCATGGCCTCATGTCTGAGCGGAAGCGGTTGCGGCAGTGCCTGAGGGCAAGGAGGCAACTGCCCAAGCAGCTTTGGCACCTCGAGTACCTTGTTTTCCACCTCTGGTACTCCTACGTTGGCCCCTTTGACTGGCAGCTCCTCTCGATCTACCAGAGGAAGAGTAGTATCGAAAGGAACCTCCTCTCCATTAGGTTGACGTACTGCAGCGCTCAAGAACTTTGCTGCAGCTTTGAAGGTCTGCAACCTCTCAAGGCTCTCGTCAGCCTTGCTGCCAAAAAGATGGACACCATCAAAGGGCATGTTGAGAAGCCGGGACTGTACATCAGGAGCAAACCCCGACTTCCTCAACCATGCATACCTGCGCATCACCGTGCTCGTGGCCATGGCCATGGACCGGCTGACACAGTCTGCCACGTCCAGACCCAACTGAACACATGGCATTCTTGCCATCTTGAACGAGGGATAGAAAACCATCCTATTCCTCCCCTTCGGGTATATGTTCAGCCAAAGATACACAATTCCACAGAGTGTGAGTGAATCTTGCCAAGGCACAAACGGAGTTGGCTGCCTTTAAAGCCATACCCCCAGATGAAAATACTTCCTCCGCCCAACCATCAAAGCGCTTGTCGTCCCTATCCAGAGGGATGGTAGGGTATGCAGCCGGCTTCGCTGGGTCCTTAGCCACCTGCACCACCAAACTCTCTGGAGTGGGGTGTGTAGACAAGTAGCAGGGGTTGCTACTGGCTGGACGGTACTTTTTCGGTAGAAACTATCACTGCCAGGAGACTCCCCGGAGCAGTCCAAGCCGCCGCCACCCTACTCTGTAAGGCCATATGAAATGGCAGTAGCGGGTCAGTGGCTGGACCTTGGTCCAATATATCTGTCAGGTCATCCTGCAGAAAATCCACAGGTGGAGCCGACCACCCCAAGTACTCAGTCACCCTCGACATGAGGCGCCTGTACGATGACTCAGCATGTGTACCAGGCCCAAGCCTGCCAAACTCAACCTCCGGAGAGGTGTCCAGACCACTGGGGTCATGTAAGGACTGACGCAGGTCTTCCATCGGGCTGTGACCAGACAACAAGTCATCAGGAACCTCAGGAGGTACGACCTCCTCCTCATCTGACCCTTCTTCCACCTCTGAAATGTAATCCAAAGGCTGGAATAAATCCACTCTTGATGAGGGTAGAGAAAACGGCTCATATACAGGCCTCACTGACTTGCTGAGGGCCTTTCTCAGAGTTTCCACAGACCTCCGGGGCACCTCCGGTAAATCCTCCTCAAAAGGCGCGAGGGCACGGATAGAATTGGCGTCGACATCGACCAAGGCGCCGACGACTTCGACATTGGCTTCGACGCCGGAGACCCAAGCGTGTCCCTTGACGGCCTTGGCGTCAACGACTTCCTCAGAGCCTCGAGAGTGCCTCGACGGACATGGCGCCGACGGCGTCAATGCCTTCGTAGAAGGCCTCATAGGCTCCAACGGGCTCGAGGGCGTCGAGGACCGGGACCTGGCTCGGGCATCAACCTTGTCCGATCGGGACCTCGACGGCTCCCGATGCTCGCGCCGACCGCCCGAGCCAGAAGGCGTGCGAGCGGTGGCTCTAGCCCATTACTTGCCGGCTTCTCTCGAAGGCGCGGACGGAACGGTGCCCTGCGATTCGAAAATCGCCATCATCTCCTTGCGGAATGCGTCCCATTCTGTCGGTGATGAATACTTGGTGGGACAAGCTACCCGCCGTCTGGCGGAGTCCTCTGACGAGGAAGTCGACCGGTGACGGCGCTAATTCCACTGCCCCCTTGGCCAGCAATGCCCGTACCTCTTGCAGAAGGAGATGGCATAACCTTTCCGGTTTTCTTACGGGTGGAATGTCTGGGGAAATGCTCAGGAACTCCAGCAAGTGGCCCTGCTGGAGAAGGGAGAGCACCCATTAGTCAGATGTGATGGTCCTACATGCCCTGATGAATTGCGATAGCCTTCCTCCCACTGGGCTGCTGAAGTGGGAAGGTTCGTCCGTGGCTCGATCATGGTTGCTTGCCAAACTGGCCCCTGGACTGGGAGGAACCACAGCAGCGCTGTGTGCTTCTATAGGACTTTGACTTGCTTTTATATTGATCGCCTGATGAATATGCTGGCGTCTTGTAAGAGGACGAGGATTGGTAAGAAGTACGGTTGGCCCGTCAAGTCCTGCTGAAATGTCCCTTTACTGAGCAAAAGCATTGATGCCTCTGCTGAGGCAAATCTGTTCTTCATCTGTACTTTTCCTTGGTGACTCCTACCAGATGCAGAGCTCATGCAGCAGAAGCTCCTTACTTACCCTCGATTGACCTCTGTAACGAAGAGTGATTCAAAACTTCTCTGAAAATACAGAGAAACCTTTCCTCACAAGAAGACCAACTGGTCACATCCATAGCACCCATTTCTCAAAGCAACAAGAGTACGCTTTAATTATGCTTGTGCTGAATATACCTGAAAACTAGATTGGGCCTCATGTCCAACTTTATTTGAAAAAACAGACCCACCCAAAAATGTCATTTGGATGTGCCTTTTGTATCCAAAGGGACTGCTAGAGGCATCAATGCAATAGGTATCTTGAATATGTGTCACCCAGTTAACCTCCGAAATGTGGTCAAGCTCCTACGATGTCTCATCTGATAGGTATCTATGATACCAGTGCCAGCATATCTTGTTATCCTGAGCTCTTAAGGCACTAAATATCACAAGCAATGCGCATTCCAGTTCTTATACTTTGCGCGTGCATTGAGCATCAATCGATATTTGTCTTCAGCAGTATTTAACTACGTTCTTTATCAGCTGAATAGAGGTTCGAAGAAATGTTTTCCTTCTCAGCGATAGCAATATCATAAATATTTGGATATGTTGGATGTTACGCCATGTATGAGGTTTGTCTATAAATACTGAGTGTATATTGTTATGTAGTGCAGCTTGTATGGTAAAAAGATCACTATTAGGCAGCTCAGAGGAAAGTAGAGAATTACTCAAGACTTTGATTAAACTTACCAATAAGCGCCTCAGACTAGATTACCCCATTTCCTTGGGAATTTACTGTAACATTCGGCTTACACCCCCCAATTACTCTGTTATTAATATCCATAGTTCATTTCAGGTTCAGATGTTGATATTGTTCAGCCTCCACTCTTTGGCCTGGTCACCCCTTTACCCTTCTTATCCCTTACTTGCGTAGAGCACAGTAGTGCCAGACGTATGGTACGGTCTACCGTGCCCCTACCTTAATCCACATCAAGTACTTTGCCAGTACCGCTGTTATGGACTACTGGGCCTGCACGACATGTTGCTCTAACATGCACTGTCTACACACTTTTAACCTGATGCCTTGCCACACACTGGAGCTTTGCTGCACGCTATACGTTACTGCAAATCCTACTGTTCAGGTAGTCATACGGGCTCTATCCTGCTATAATGTGAAGCACTAAATACTTATTGCTCTGTGCTAACATCCATTGCTCTGTTCTAGGGGTCACCGCAATACGCTACTCACACTTCTGTCCTGACTCGTTGATAAAATATGGTATTACTGTGATATACCTATAGATCAGTTTTTGTCACGATAGTTGCACCTTGCTGCTTTGCTTGCTTAATCCCACTTTCATGCATTTTAACATTTTTTTTTGTGTTCCCACACAGTACCCCACTTGCTATGTCTGAACTACTATGATGCTCTTTTTATCATGTTTTCTTACTGTTGTCACATACTTAGTCTGCTAGCACCCTGTACGGCACTGACCGGTACTAATGTTTAGAGCGACCCATCTGTATGAGGCCACCCTCTGTGTTGTTCCTATAACTGTGGCAACCAGCAGCCATCACAGCAATCAAGGCACAACACCTAATTCTAACTACAATTGCTAGCGGGCTGGCCTATCTGAGCCTGTTACTCCTAGTGTTCATCTCATCCAGTTCAGTCCTCACACCCATGAAATCCTCTACTGACCTCAATGTGCCTGCCATTAGCTTATCTATGTCAGCTAATCTACCACCATCTACCCTCATACCTCCTTCATACTTTTTACTATCTTGTCTTGATAACGTACATGCGCAGCTCCAAAAGATAACACTATTAGGCTCCTACACAAAATCGATAGCTCTGTACTTGCCCAAAGCTTCGCCTGTGTTATGTGTCAACAGCATAATACCCACATACTATTAGGTACCACCGACGCCACTGACCCTTTAGGTTCCACTAACGGCCCATTTCATCTAGCTTGAACACTGTTTTTCCCACCCAGCCTTGCACCACATCCCACAGAAATTACAGACTCAGTTCGAGATTTACATTACAATTCTCTACCCCTAACACACAGAATACCACTACACCAACTACTACAGCCAAGTCCTCGGCCTCACTTACCTCTGAACCTAGTCTCAAATTACCCAACGGTAAACAAAACATTAGCTTAACACCTATAAAAGCAGACCTTATTAATGCCAGATCACTTCAGGCACATGCCTTAGATATTGCAGATCTCATTACCTCACATGAACTCGACTTCATCGCCATCACGGAGACCTGGCTGCATACAGCATCTGGCCCCTCACCATTCCAGACAACTATTCAATTATCTGCAAAGATAAAGATGCCAACATTTCCAAAGGAGGAAGCATTGCATTTATTTACAAGACGTCATTGGGACTGAGAAAGATCACCAATCCTCTATTGCCCTCAGCAGAACTTTTATCTGTCAAAATACCCACATCACCCACTTCGACTATCACCATCCATCTTGTCTCTCGTCCGCCAGGTCCCACCAGCACCTTTGACAACGATATCTCACACCTGCTTCCGCCAACACTGAGAATAAGTCCTGAGTCACCATCCTCAGTGATTTCAACCTAGGCTTACATGACCCCAATGACCATAAAGCAGCGGACCTCAAGAATACCATGATTGAACTAGGTTTCTCTCAGCGTATTACTGAACCCACCCACAATAAGGGTAGAATCCTTGACTGGATAGCGGAGCTGAACTGCAATATCGACATCCTTTCCAACACCCCTTGCGCTTGGACTGACCATCACCTCATTCTATTCAATATTAAAGAAACTACCTCACCTACCCTCCACATACAAGCACCAGCTATGATGACCAGGAACAAACGCAAATTAACATTAGACAAACTCATCCCTTTGCTACAGCCAATTACCAACCATAGCACGACCACCTCAGACCCTAGTTCTAGTCGATATAATCACACCATTCTCAAGGCAAACCCACACTAGCACCTACGAAATTACGTCAATCCAACCACGTACCCACCTAAACACTTGGTACACTCCACACCTCAAGTCTCTCAGGAAAATTAAAAGATCAGCAGAGTCTTCATGGAAAAACACCCCGTCCTGATCTAATAAGGCTAACTTTGCCGCAGCCTCTTTCAACTACAAAATAGCCATAATAAAAGCCAAAAAAGACAACTATAATGGCCGTATCTTCAAAGCCGAGTCCAACACTAAAGAACTCTTCAACATCCTGAAAGAGTTAGAATCTCCTGTCCCACCCCCCGACACATGCATTAAAGACACCCAATGGTGTACTATGCAGAATGCACTCCAGGACAAAATTACCATGCTCCAAGACAAGATAGAAATGAAGAAATCGCTCATTTCTAATGTTGACCGCATCCTGAATTCACATGCCACTATCAAGAACTCTAAACCTCAATTCAATTTTTCACTGCTTTACATTAAAGAAGTCGAAACCATTATACCGAAACTTAAACCGTCCAATTGTAAGGGAGACGCTTGCCATGCTCTTCTTGTCAAGGAAGCTGTAAAGGAACTAGCTCCCTTTATCACTTTAGTTATTAACGCCTCTTTCAAATCCAGCGCAGTAGCCAACAACATAAATGATGCCTGGGTACTCCTGTTCCTAAAAAAAAGACCTCCCTAGACCCCAAAAACCCAGTCAATTATAGACCTTTCACGACAGTTCCTTTTCTGTTAAAAAATACTTGACCGTGCTGCATATCTGCAAATACAACATTACCTAGAATTCAATAATTTACTAGGACTGAGGGAATCAGGATTTAGACCCAGACACAGAACCAAAACTGCCCTTAACGACCTCAAAACTCAAATTCAATCTCTGAAAGACAAAGGCAAGTTGGCTCGGCTGCTTTTACTTGACTTATTAGGGGCCTTCGACTTGGTGAATCATAACATTTTATGTAAACACCTTTCAACAGCTGCTCACTGTTCAGACCAAGCCATCACTTGGATTGAATCCTTCCTTAATAACAGATCTATGAGGGTCTTTGCACCTTCTGCCTCTGCTTCACCTACTCCCGTCACCTGCGGGGTGCCCCAAGCTCTTGTGTGTCTGCTACTCTTCACAATGTATTTACCAAACCACTTTTTGATGAGCTTGACTATCTGGGTGTCACTTACACCAATTACGCTGACACCCTCATCCCTATCACTGGTGATAGTGGGACACTCAACAACATTTACCTCATCATACAAGCCTGGATTGCGAAGCATGGGCTCAGTCTTAATGATGACAAGACAGAGCTGCTCCTCCTGGGATCTCCTGCCAAGTTGAACAAATTGAATGCACTATTCTCTTCCTTCAACATTGACGGCAACATAATTAAAGTAGCCAATGTGGTGAAAACATTAGGAATCTACTTAGACTCAGCACTAACACTAACTAGACAAACTAACGCCATGGCTTCCTCTTCCGCCTATACTTGTAAGCTTATCACAGCCTCCCGACCGTACCTATCCCCAGCCAACTGTATTACATTAGCTAGAGCATCAGTCATTTCTAAGCTTGATTATTGTAATGCAATGTATATTGGCACCTCTCAACAAAACCTTAATAAAATGCAAGTCCTGCAGAATAATGCCATTCGACCAGCTCTAAATATCCCAAGGAATCTACACATCTCTGAAACCAGACACTCGCTAAAATGGCTCAACATCATCAAAGAATAACTTACAAAACATTGTCCCTCACTCACAAGTGCCTTTCTAACCAAGCCGCTACCTACTTGTCTGACTCCTTTACCCACCACACACCCCATCAGATCGACCATGAGGCAGTGTGTTAATATTCCTCGCTTCAGGCAACAACGAGCAGGTGGGGCCAGCTTCCCTGTCCTTGCGGCCAAAACATGGAATGCCCTCCCATTGTCCTTAAGAGACTAACCATCCTTCCACCTATTCCGTAAAAAGACCAAAGCATGGCTCCATGAGCAAGAATCCAGACCTAGCATTTAACCATTTACCGATAGTCACTTCCCTGCATATACGCTACACATGGCAAACTTGATGTAAATTTGTATGTATAGACTTTTAATCCTTGCACCACAGGTTGGTCTCATTATGTACATCCGGAAATCGTGTACATGTTTGTTTTATTATTGTATATCTGCAAACCTTGTAAAAATTTTGTAAAATTTTGGTTTTATTGATGTTCATCCTCTATAAACTTGCTTAACATGTAAGATTAATGCCCAGTTGCCTCAGGGCTTGGAGCGCTCTATAAATAAACTAAACTAAACTCTGTAAACCGTTATACTCCCTGTAACTAGATTTGTTCACTGTAACAGCGTCACGATGCCCCAGGGCTACTGTGCACTATATGAATGTTCATAAATACATTATAAAACAAGGAGGAGGGCAGAGAGGAGTTAGTTTGTCTTTCCCATCTGAGCAACACATTCCTGGTGGCTCTTCTTTCCATTCGTATGCTGCGCAATGAGTGCAAATGATTTCCATGCTTACAATTACAACATATGGATGCAGATGGTAATTGTGATTTACATCGTAAGAAAATGCTGCTCTTTTAAATCCCTCTGCATATCATTTGCCCTGATGGTTGTGGGCTCTTGTCCTCATATTAGCAAGTCTTGCTTTGATTTTCTCTGATGTGCCCTGGAGGATGTTGCTCCTGTCCTCTTGTCAGCAAATCTTGCTTCAGTTTCCTCTTCTCCTCTGGTCGGTAAATCATGCTGCTGTTTGTTGTTGTTTTATTTTTATTTATTTATTTATTTGTATAGCGCCGACTGCCCGCAGGCATCGGGGCGCTCACATATAGACATAGACAGGGCTCAGAGGGAGCCTAAGAAGGTGAGACAGGACAAATACATAAGATACTGGATACCTAGTACTAGTAGGTCTGGGCAGAGGGTTACTTGAAAAGCTCAGTTTTGAGTTTTTTGCGGAACGCCAATAGATTTGGCTCCAAACTAAGGTACTTCGGCAGTTTGTTCCGAGCTGCCGCTCGGTTGGGGAAAGCTCTGCCCATGCCGAGTTCCTTCTTATGTTTCTAGGGAGTCATAAACCCACTTGCTTCTGATCTTAATGTCCTAGGAGGATGGTAGAAGGTAACTTTGGACTTCAGATAAGCAGGTGCCTTGCCGTATAAGCACTTGTGAGTAAGGCACATGGACTTACATTGAATGCGCTCCTCTATTCTTAGCCAGTGGAGATCAGAAGCTCTTGATATTAATTTTTTCTTTGCATCAGATGGACCTTTTCCAAGTGATGTTCGTTTTCTGAGAGGCATGTTTCAGTCACTTAATGGGCTCCAGCACATTTGCTAAAATATGCATGAAAGATTGATTGATTGTGCCCTCTTCTTGTGAAGTAAACTTATGTAAACTTTAACCTTGCCAATTCCGAGATTTGACTGTTTTCAGAATTTTTCCTCATTTTAGTACCTACTGAGTGGCGTGAATTTTTTTTTGTTCCCTTTAAAATGCTTTAATAAGCACTTTAGAACTGTATACAGTAGTAATACATTTCAAATGGATAACCAACACATCGAACATTTTGCTTCAGACACTTTAGTTGCCACCTTCTAGTACCTACTGTAGTGAATCGGGGTGAGCATCAGTAAATGAGGGTGTCTACGGAGTGAATTATTTGCCTCCAAACAGACTACAATCTCGCCCTTGACAAATGATGAATCTATGCAAAATTTGGCAGACGTGGGTTCAACAGTGTGGATTTGTATATCCGGACAAAGAGACACATACATACATTCAGCTTTATATATAAAGATAGCAGTAACATTAGGATTAATATATTGCAATTCAAATCTGTACAGGAACTCATTCCATCTATGAAACCTATGCATATTGTGATCGAATGCTATTCACAATGCCCAAATTCGCAGATTTGTGGCTGTTGTTGCATAATAATTCAACATTGTAGCCGTCAATACTTTTATGTGCCAAGTAAATTGATGCACAAGAGGCCTTACCAAAATAAGTATTCAAATCTCTCAAAAGCAAAATGGGAAACATAGGATTATAAACTAGCATTCGATTATAACACATTCAATCATTCTAGCTTGAGTTCCCCCAGGGGTCATAAACATTTATGATTAGCATTACTGGTCGGATGAGGCTCCCTGAAGGGGACAGTGCCGCGCACAAAACAAAAGAAGAACAGATTTAATTTCAGAGAGGAAAAAATTCATCCTGCACCTATGCAGAGTGCCCCATACCCCACCGAGGGTCTACCCTTCTTAGATTTAACTGCATGCCTGCATACAACAATGTAACCATCCACCATAAAATCGAGTACTAGCCACGTCTGCTGGAGAACAAATATGTCATTATCACAGATCTGCTACAAACCCCTTTGGTTAGCCAAGAAACAATGGTAGCCTAGGGTATTCCATGATCTAAAGAGGTATTTATAGGAAACCCTAGTCTGGCAATGCTGCTGCTCCAGATATCAACCTAGTAGATTTGACTGAACTGTATAGTAGTAGCAAAGGGTTACGAACTTGAGTGTAAAAATGAAGTTTATATAGTGAACCCTGTGGTTGGGGCAGATAGGGAACTTTACACTCACATGAGCTCTTTTAAAAACTCAATGATGAGTGATGGACAAGAAAGTGTGCCAAAAGCTAGAATGGAAATGTATGCTTCTATGAAGGATGATTGGTTATGAGTAGGCTGCTTCACCAGCACTCCCTCCTGCAGGCACAATTTCATGCCTAATTTTGTCTCTCTGAAGACAATTATCCAGAGGCCTTCCCAACATTATTAATCCCGGGATTAGAGCAGCTACATTTATTCTTCTTGACCGACTTTTCCAGGGCGTATTCAACGTCGACTATAATGCATACTGCACATTAGCCCACGGCCCAGAGTTCTTCCTACTTGTTACCTTGCCTATTTTCTTATCGTTATGCTTGTCTGTATGCCTTAATTTGGCATTCTTCTTTTTATTTATTTTCCGACGCGCCCTGTGAGGCAGGATTCATGTGGTGCCTCAGTCATGAGCAAAGAGCTTTTTCCTGCTGATAAGGCCTAGCGTTCAGGTGTTCTAAATTGCTCGTTAATTGCCTCAGGCCCAACAGACTATCGTGGAGCGTGATTCCAGGTCCTCTCTTTTTTCCACAGTGCCATTTTGTAGAATAAGGTCTACTATTTTGGCTATGACACTGCTTTCTGCTCTTTTGCCATGGCTGAGCAAATCATAAATATGGCTTTCATGGTCTTAGCCATTAGATTCTCAGTATCGGACTGCTTATTTAATCAGAGCTAGACTTGATGACAGAGGCCCAATGTACATCATCCAATTTATTAGTAATACGTACTAAGTTAGTACCAATAACGTTTCCATGATATCCCATTATTAGGATCGGTGAGCTGGGCAAGGGGTAGCCTAATTAATTGCTTTCCATATTGTAGCATAGGTTAAGCAACACATTATTATCAATGGGCGGCAAAGAGGTGTTTTCACATTGTGGCAAAGAGAGAAGCACCCCTACACTGAGTAAGACAATGCATTACTTACCGTAAAAGCATTTCTGATGGTTGTATCTGCTTAGATTCACATGCTGTGCATAGGTCCGACATCCAGTGGGCACTGCAGAGTATTGCATTTTGTTTTTCGTAGTCGAAAAGGGGACGTCGACAAGGCGTGTCTGTAACACTATCCCTATAGTGACGTGCGTTGTACCCATGTCTATGCTCCTTCCATCCGAGCGGGGAGGAAGGGTGGGCGCATGTGAATCTAAGCAGATACAACCATCAGAAATGCTTTTACGGTAAGTAATGCATTGTCTTCTGATATTTGTTAATCTGCTTAGAATCACATGCTGTGCATAGACTAGCGCGCAGTACCCGGAGTTGGAGGTGGGTTGTGAGAAGGAACAGTAGAGAAAAGATGTCTTAATACTGCTTGTCCCACCTGGGAATCAGATCTAGAGTGGGCATCTAGACAGTAGTGTTTTGTAAAGGTGTGTACAGAACTCCAGGTTGCCGCTTTGCAGATGGACTCAAGGGGAACATTTGCAATGAATGCTATGATGCCCCAGTGCCTCGAGTAGTGTGTGCTCTTGGCTTGAAGGGTAGTTCTCTCTTAGCAAGAGTGTAACAGAGAGTGATGCATTGTACAATCCATCTAGATATAGTGGATTTTGAAACTGCATCTCCTTCTCTTCCTGCTGCCACCGAGATAAAGAGTCTTTCTCAGTGGACTAGTTCTTTCCATGTAAAACATGATAGCTCTGCGCACATCAAGTGTATGCAGGCTTTTTTCTCCTAGATTTGAAGGATTTTGAAAGAACGTTGGTAGTTCTATAGACTGGTTGACATGGAATTTGGAGATGAATTTCGGTGCGAACCTTGGGTGTGTGCGTAGAACCACTTTATCCTTGTGAACTGTTACAAAGGGGTCTAAAACCGAAAGGGCCTGTAGTTCACTTACTCTCCTAATGGAGGTAATAGCTATTAGGAAAGCAGTCTTAAGAGTGAGATCTTTAAGAGTTGCCTTGTGCATGGGTTCAAAGGGTGACCCCATGAGCCTGGTGAGTACCACATTTAGATCCCAGCCGGGAGCTGGGTTTGCTATTGGAGGGTGTATTCTCTTTACCCCTTCCATGAAGGCTTTGATTACTGGGATCTTCCACCACGATACTTTGAGTTGTGAAGTGGTGTAAGCAGAAAGCGATGCCAGGTGTACTTTAATAGAATTGAATACTAGACCAGAGTCCAGTAAATGGGTCAGGTACAGAATAATTTGTGTGGGAGAGCAGTCAACAGGGTTGATACTCTTCCCTCTACACCAGATGACAAATCTTTTCCATTTGCTAGAATAGCAGTGACGAGTGTTAGGCTTTCTGGCCTCTCTGAGGATGTCCATGCACCTCTGTGGAAGTTGTAAATGTCCAAATTCTATGACCTCAGGAGCCAGGCTGCTAAGTTCATGGTCTGAGGGCATGGGTGCGGTGTCCTGCCCCTGTCTTGTGACAGCATGTTGTACGGGCAGGGCAGTTTCACTGGAGGAGATAGAGACATCTCCAACAAGTGAGCGAACCATGGCTGTCAGGCCCACATAGGGGCCACCAGTATCATGGTAACTTGTTCCTGGTGCATCTTGTGCACTATCTTGTTGAGAAGGGGAGTCGGGGGGAAAAGCTTAAACAAATTTCCCTGACCATGGAATCGATAGACCGTTCCCCTTGGACTGGTTCTGGGGGTACCTGGAGGCGTAATCTTGGCATTGAGAGTTTTCCAGAGTTGCGAACAGGTCTATTTCTGGCAAACCCCACTGTGTGAAGACGTCGAAGACGATGTCTTCTTGTAACCGCCATTCGTACTCTACGGGCAGGGGGAAGTCTCTGCTGAGTTCGCAGATTGAGTTCCCCTGGTACATGTTGTGATAGTAGGAACATGTTGTGTTTGAGAGCCCACTTCCAGATGTTCTGGGACAGCTTGGACAGTCCTGGAGATTGAGTGCCCCCTTGCTTGTTGAGGTAGTACATGGCTGTGGTGCTGTCTGTGAGGACCATCACTGTCTTTCCTTGTAGGTGTTCCTGAAAGGCTTTCAGTGCTTTGAACACCGCTAGTAGTTCCAGCAGGTTTATATGCTTGGATGCTAAGCTCGGAGTCCACGCTCCGTGAGCAGTGTGATGGGATAGGTGAGCCCTCCATCCTGTAAGGGATGCGTCTGTGGTTAGAGTGGCTTCCATTGCGGGTGTGGCAAAAGTTTTCCCTAATAACAGGTTTTCTTTTGTCCACCACCGTAGCGAGAGAACCAAGGCCTGCGAGACCACCACTAGATCGTCACATTGTCCGCTGGCCTGACACCACTGGCTGTTGAGCCACTCTTGCATTGGGCGCATGCGCAGGCGCGGGTGAGGTACCAAATAAATAAATGACGCCATCATTCCTAGCAAGTGCATTGCTTTGTGTACCGTCACCTCTCGACCTGCCACATAATGGGGGATCTGAAACAGCATGTTTTGGACCCTCTCGTTGGAGGGGAAGACGAGGCCGTCCTTTGTTCGAATTAGAGCCCCTAGGAATTGTTTGATTTGGCTGGGGTCTAAGCTGGACTTCTTTTCGTTGATGGAGAAGCCCAGTTGGAACAAAAGGTCTACAGTCTTTTGGGTATTGGAGAAGCATGTTTCGTAAGAATCCCCTGTTATGAGCCAGTCGTCGAGGTAAGGGTATACCGGGATGGATAACCTGCGCAGGTGGGCCGCTGCCACTGCCATTACTTTCGTGAATACCCTTGGTGCAGATGCTATCCCGAAGGGTAGTACTCTGAACTGGTAGTGTTTGTTCTCTATCTTGAACCTGAGGTATTTTCTGTGCGCTGGCAACATTAAAATATGAAAGTATGCATCTTTCATGTCCAGTGTTGTCATGTAATCCCCCTGTGATAACAGTGGGATTACTTCCTGCAAGGTCACCATACGAAACTTTTGGGGTTTGACAAACTTGTTCGCTGGGCGCAGATCTAATACAGGGCGCATGGTTAAGTTCTTTTTGGGTACAAGGAAGTACACTGAATAAATACCTTCTGTTACCTGAGATAGGGGGACAGCCTCTATAGCTTCTTCTTTCAGTAGCTCTTCTACTTCTTGTAGAAGAATGGTGAGGTGTTCCGGTGTCATGCGTCGGTTCCGTGGGGGTCTGTACTTCGGGGAACCGTTGAATTCGATGCAGTATCCGTGGGCTATGGTGGATAATACCCAGCGGTCTGACGATATTCCCTCCCATGCTGAAAGGAACGATGTTAGCCGCCCCCCGACCGGTGATGCATGGGAGGGGACCCGAATCTTCGGGTCATTTGTTGGTATTGGGCGTGGAACCTTTGGGGCTGGAGCCGCGACCTCTTCCCCTGCCACGGCGTTGGCCTCTTTGACTGAACTGGGTGTTGTTACCCTGGTTAGAGGGCCAGTTGGTAGCAGAGTAAAATTGCTGTTGGTTTTGCTACTGGCGTTGGCCACGAAAGGAGCGTCTATTGCCATAGCCGCGTCTGTTAGGGGGCCTAGAAATTTGGTCAAGAGTTTTGATGGTATCAAACTCTTTCTTCGCATGTTCTAGGGCCTCATCAACTGCTTTCCCAAACAGATGTGTTTCTTCTATGGGCTTATTTATCAGGGAAGCCTGGGTTTCCGGCTTAAATCCCGAATTGCGCAGCCAGACATGGCGTTTGAGAAGTGTTCCCTGAACCAGGGAACGGCCAGCCGTCTCTGCGGCATCTAAGGAGTTCTTTACGATGCCCTGGTTTACAAGAGTTCCCTCTGAGATTGTAGCTAACAGGCGTGAACGCAGGGGTTCTGGTGCGTCCTCTGCTTCGCTGCGCAGCTTGCTCCACTGTGCATCTGCCTAGCTAGCTAGTAGGGAATTGTTATTTGCAATCCTAGTTGAAAAGGCGGCAGACGTCGTGATTCTCTTCCCAAGTGCGTAGAGCTTTTTGCCCTCTTTGTCAGGTGGTGCCTCACTAGTGGATAGTGGTACCCCTGCTCTTTTCCTTGTATTAGTAACTACGAGGGAGTCCGGAATAGAATGGCCTCTGATGTACAACGGGTCAGAGGGCGAAGGGCTGAAGAGCTTTTCTATCCGAGGGTTGACCCCTCTGACTAAGGCAGGATTGGAAAGGGAAGGAGTTATTCTTCTCTTTATAGAAGCCAGGAGTGGAATAGACTGACTAACAGGGGCTTTTTCTTTAATAACTTTCTCTACAAAGTCTATGTCAGGAAGAGTCTCCCCTGTGTCTATTGCAAAATGCGCTGCTGCCTTGCGCAACAGTGCATTAAGTGAAGGTTGGCCATCTATGGGAGAGGTGTTTCCAATAGGTGAATCCTTGGGAGGAGAAGGGTGAAAGACATCAGGGTGTTAGTGCACTGATGGGGATTGCAAAGGCTGCGAGGTAGCTGTATCTTCTTCGAAAGCTCCTGCACTAGTGTAAGGATCTTCTTCAAACACCTCTTCCTCATGTTCTTCCTCTCCACCCAAACACTCATCTTCCTGGAGGTATTGCTCCTCTTCCGTGAGGTCATGTACGTCTGTAGAAGAGGGAAACAGCCTAGGAATTTTGACCCTAGGGTCATCCTGGGGCCATTCTCTTAGTCTTTTGGGTGTGGGTGGGTTTTGGTTTCCCAAAAACCTTTCCATTTTCTCCATACAAGAATGGAGTCTTTCAAGGGTCTCATGGGGGACCCCTGAATAATCTAGAGGGGGGAAATCAGTGTTTTCACCTTCAAAACGCTTAGAACGCTCCCACAACGTCGAAGAAAGGTTTCCGTCGCCATCTGAAAAGCCCTCCGGTAGTTCCGAAGTGCCCTTAGATGAAAGGGGCAGTTCCTGGCTACTCTTATGCTTTTTCGGCGTTTCTATAGCTTTTTGTGCGGTATTCGACGTTTGTTTCGTCGTCCGCTTACGTGTGTCTTCGGAAACAATTCTCGCCAGGCTCTCGACAACGAGTTTGTCAGTAGAGGAGGACTCTGGTGTCGACGTTGCCTGCGTTACGCGTTGTTCCTCGACGGCCGCTCTATGGAGCGTTACGTCGGATGATTTTGGGGTAGCGCCCGTGTTTGATGAAAGCCCAATCGCTGGTCGCGACTGCGTTTGCGGGTGGGGCTTGAGACCCTTACGGTCTGAGGTAGACGCCGGAGTGCCCTGCGTCCCCTTCGGCGTTGATGGATCCTTCGTCCTCGACGAAGAAGAGCCGTGGGTTGTGTGCTTAGGCCTATGGGGTCTGTGTGCGTCCCTGTCGCTGGGGTGTTCATCCCCATGAGCAGGGCGTGAGCCGAGCCCGTCGGGGCCGGGGACGGACGTCGAGGAGCGCGAGCGCTCCTTCTGGGGGTTAATGACTTCCGTAACGGACGTCGAGTTATCACCCTCCTCGTCACTTTCTGTAACAGCGGCGGCGGGTGAGGAAACTGACTTCGACATAGCGTAGTCCGCCCACCTCTTAACTTTGCGTTCTTTAAGAGTTCTTGGTTTCAAGAGCTTACAGGCCGCACAGCTGTCCTCCTTATGATCGAGGGGCAAGCAATGATTACAGAGCTTGTGTTTGTCCTTCCAAGTGTATTTGCCCCTACAGCGTGGGCAAAACTTAAAAGGTGTCCTCTCCATAGCTGAGGCAATAATAACTGGTGATAACAACCCCAAGGGAAAGATAGGGGAGAAAGAAAGACATTCTCAAAGAGAAGATAAAAGTTCGAACCCCCACTCTCCCTACTGTATGTTGGCCGGCGGGGCCAGGCCACGTGTTCGGCAGCGCCGAAGGATCTCCTCCGTCTCTTCCCCTCTGTCGAAAACTTGCTCGGCGGAGAAACAGCTTCACAGCTAACGTCGAGGGGAGGGATCTTTAACAATATAATAAGTATAATTAAGGACCGAGGTCCGATAGTAAGTATTTGCAATGTCTCTCTCGGAGCTCCGCGTAAGGCGACCAGAAGCTGGGCGGAAAAAAACAATCTGAGGGACCTCGACGCGTGAGGGATTATGGGTACAATGCACGTCACTATAGGGATAGTGTTACAGACACGCCTTGTCGACGTCCCCTTTTCGACTACGAAAAACAAAATGCAATACTCCGCAGTGACCACTGGATGTCGGACCTATGCACAGCATGTGATTCTAAGCAGATTAACAAACATCAGAAAGTTTTTTTTCTGCGTACACATAGGAAAAAAAGCCATTGATTTTTCCTTTATCTGTAGGGTTAGTTAGTGCCTGCAGATTGCTGCAGACTTTCAGTTGGTACAGTTTCCATTACAGTGGAGCTTTTATTTTGGATTCTATTTTGTGTGAAGTACCCGTCCTGCTTCATAATTGATACGCCTTCTATTTTGAAGGCATGGCGAGGTGCTATCCCTACAGCCTGCGTCCAACCGCCTCAGTTAAACCTATGCAGTCAGGGTTTTAAAAATAACAGACTGCGCGACCTGCAAACATGGAACGCTGCAATTCGCAATGAACAACTTAACAATTATTAGGTAGAACGCACACAGCTCAAAGGGTCCTTTACACTAGGTGCCTGCAGTCACTGTGTGCAGCACTTTACTTAAACAGAATCGAAAAAGGAAAAGAAGCAAAAACTTCAGTATAACTTCTATATGCTGGGGCTCAGGCCGGCTATAAATACATATCTGAGCACTTCTAGAGCAAACTAGGCACCCATGTGCTCATAAAAGCTAATTAACTTTGCGCATTTAGTATGATTGTGTAAGGCAGCCATATCTCGCATTTAGCATATTTGTGTACAGTACTATGCAGTCATCTAGCACTTACATCCCCTGTGAAACGAAGCACCACCCCATCTACATAGATGGAAACCAAGAAGTAGACAGTTGTTTGTACAGCTAACCCCTTTCTACTCTCGCGCACATATAACACAAATACTATTAGACATCACCTCTGCCATAAGAATGAAGCTACTTCTAATTACACAAATTTGAACTGTAGCTTCCCACAAAACTATCTCCTTAAACACAACCCCCTTCCCCTTCAGTCCATAGTACAACTCTACTGCGCCCATAAACACTCCATTTAGAAATGGGTGACTAGCAGGATCTTGGCCACCCTCGCGTAACTTTAATGGCTGAAATGCACACATGCATAATAGCACCTCCTAAATTCTCCCAGATTTTTGGACTCCGATGGCGATCAACCAAAAGCACGTTGGGACCATAATTATGGTGAAAGGCACTATAACAAATGACAAAATGATGAATGAATAAACTCCTATGAACTGATATCGCAAATGCTATGCAACGCAATAGTAGCATACTCGCAAGATACTGCCGACCCCTGACCCCTTCATGGGAGACCTCTGGGAACAATCTTCCACAAGAGGCAGTCTCAACTGGCAGATGGTACAGCGTGGAAACAACCACGTTCCACCACCTTAGTTGCTGTCCGTTTCACAGTCTGCTGTCTGCCTCCCGCGCTGTAGAATAATCCAAAGGAATATTACTGTGTTTGTAGACCAATATATGCTATCATCCTTTGGTGGTGCAGTGACATGTGTGTTTCATAAGTGTACACAATCGTTTGATTTGCTCAAAGTTTTCTATAGGGAAAATGTGCTTTACATGCAGGTGATGAATCTGAAAATGGTACTAAACAAAGTTCCCAGTTGGTTGTGTTTACCCAATGCTTTGGGTCTTATCAAGAAATTACCTAAAGCTAGTGGGTGGATGCTTATAGTTGCAGGAGCATCCCACTTATTTAGTATATTTGGGAAAGGCCAATGTCAAATTTACTGGACTACTTGCAGAATGTTTTGCTGTTTGAGACAAAAAATCTCCAGTGGTTAAAATATATAAAAAGAATGAGGCTCTTCCACAGCAAAAAAATAAAAGAGCTATAGTCCCAAAAACACTACAATTTTCTTACCTTTGTGTAATTCAGGAATGGCTCTGTTTCTCCATCTATGAGACAGCTACAATCAGATGGTGGTTACAGGCCACTGACTGACAACTAGCATGTTCCTTTCTTAGGGAATGATGTTCTTGTACCCACAAGCTTCGAAGGACCTGCACTAGTTGCCTGTACTTGGGGCCAAATGTGTCTGCATCATGCAGCTTTTCAAAAACCCACGTGCTCGCCTTTATTATACTTTCTTCAGTAAGAATGCCTTTCTTTACCTTCAAAGAGTCTCATAATAGTCCGCTGACAAGCAGTTGACCGGGCCTGGTGAAGGAACTGGAAGACTTGTATAAGTCAGGCCTGTACATTGGTGTGCCATACAGCATTTCATAAGGTTTTTTTTACCGCCATATTGTGATGGGTGTGGCAAATGATTTATATTTCTCTCTATTCAAGGCAAGTGATCTACACCCAGATGAAAGGATGGCTTTGGTCAGGGCATCTTTAATAATCCCATTTGCTCTCTCAACAATCCCTTTAGACTGTATTTGAAACAGGTTTGAGATTGACATGCTTCTTCTAAACAGGAGAGGGCTTCTTTTTAAGGCTTTGCTCGAAAAAGCCATACAGTTGTCAACTTGGTGTTTTTGATGCTGTAATAGGTACTGGAGATCACAACTCCTTTATTACTTCTTTAAAATCAGCTTTCATCTGGGGAATGATCCAGGTGAGTGTTGTACAATGAGCATTTGTGAACTGCTTTTTAGAGACCTATGTGAGCTATATAGATAGTTTCAAACGCTATTGTTACCCTACGAACAGCAGAGTCTTTTGGCTTACTTGCATGGACTACTTGTGGCCTGCAACTCGGATTTGGCCATCAGTATATGTCCTTCAAAGCTGTGATGCTGCTAATATTCAAAATGAGCAATTCCTGCATGTGCACAAAATATTCATTTTATGAATTGGATACGATTTCCACTCTTTTGGAATTATGACTATTACTCTATTGTCGTTATGTCCATTTGTATATATGCTAGGGAATCCTTTCGATTAGGACAGCTTCCTACTATGTTGGCTTTTATACCCTCATCAATGTGTGTAGCAGGACATGTCAAAACTGCCAGCACAGATCTTGTACATTGCTGATAAGTGGATAAGTCTGATAGCTTATTGCCAGCCCGGAGCACAGAATCGGTTCTGCTGCTTTGCGATGTGTAACCCAAACAAGGTGATTTACCTGATGTTCCAGACCTTCATTTTGTACCCATCATTGCACATCAAATTTCATCCAGACTTCTTATTCTGAATTCGAAACAATAAATGCGGGCTTGTGTGGAACAATGTGTCTCCTAAATGCTTTGTTTTTGTGTCCTGGCTTTCAATGACAATATTATAGTTGAATTCGCATTTTGCAGAAATGTATGCAGTCGAGTATCTAGAGTGCTTCTTAATTGCTGCAATTGATTAACCATCAGTGTAATATGCCTCTGCAATCAATCACAATGATAGGTCTGGTACCGCTACTTATGCTTCTGATTGTAAGGTCCATTCAAGATCACATATTTGCTTCAAATGTGGTTTGTAATGGTACTTGCACATCAGGAGTGGCCAGAGTAGCATTTCATTTAAACCAACTATTGGGTAGTGAATTAGCGCTCAAAATGCTTGGGACTGTTGATGCTTCCCACTTCACCAGAGGAGTATTCAGGTTTATAGTTTTTTTGGCTGCTTCCTGTACTATAAACGGCACTGTTAAGATCTGTTCCGAAGTGGAATTTATTTCTGGTATTAGGTAAACATGTGAACCAGAATTACAAACTGTGTATATAAATGCATTCTGACCAGGAAGCAAAACTAATTACTTTAATTCAGACTGACAGCTCGCCAAGCTTGTTAGGAAGTTCAAAGCAGACTTACACAGAATATGCAACACTAGAGGTCACAGCACACTAGCCAGTCCTGTAATTCGAGGGTCTGGAGGATTTGAGCGAAGGTGACCATCTTCAGCAGGTGTAAATTCAGGAGCTTCAAATCCATGATGGGGCGTGGTCCCTGCCCATTGTCAGTAACAGAAAATAAAGAGAGAACCAGCTTCTTCACACCTCCATAGAATGCACCAGCTCTATGGAGCTCTTTGCAAGAAGTTGCCAAATTTCCCCAAATAGTGTGAAATTCTGGAGAAAGGTGAAGAGGACAGTCCGAAGTGTGTTGCTTGAAGGCAAGTAAAAACCCCGATGAGACAATCTGTAAGGCCTAGGTATTGTGAGAAACCTTAGGATATCCTCACTCCTACTCCCCCTGGATCCTCTTCTCGGATAGCCAGAGAAAGGCCATCGCATTTGGATGCTGACCCTGGGGGTGGAGACTCGAGGGAGGATCACTTGGGTGTAGGGTCCTTGGCTATGGGATGCCCACAGGCGAGACATGGTATTCCACTTTCCCTATTGATGACCAACCTACCCATTCCCCGGCCTTTACGGGCTATTGTAGAACCTCTCCCCTCATTTCTCCACATTGTACCTTTAATAGTGCTGAGACGAGGAAGAGGCGACTAAGAGTAATGCGCACTAAGACCTCTTTTCACCACTATAGTACTGGGACGAGGAGGATGCCTACAGAGTACTTGCAAGGTCAGGCTTGTCCCTTTAATGAGAGTCAGGCAGACCCAATGGGGAATACACAACTGCAACCCGTCAAGTGGTTGTAGGTGTATAAAGGGAGACCATTGAAAGAAAGAAGAGAGTAACAGGGGGGCCTGTGTAGGAGAAGCCAGGGAACCCTTTCCCTAATAAGGCAGCCGTGGTGGGACCTGAGGCAGAGCAAGGATGCCGGCAGACGTCCCCTAGGACCTGTGAAGCCCGAGACGAATTGGGCTTCACAGGTTCACACTCTTGGAGAAGCCCTGAGAGTGTGAACCTATTAAGCCAAGAGGCCAACAAAGAGAAGCCAAGTGAAGGTGAATCTGTACACGGGGGCAAATGCTGAAGAACCTGTGTGAGCTGAAGAGCCTAAGATTCCTCATTGCGCGACCTGTGATAAGTGGACCGTGTGGTCTGACAAGTACACCTAGACCCGTGAGCCCTGCATTGTGAAAGCCAAAGACATTGTGGAATTAACCAAGAAGGAGCACTTTAAGTGAACAGGTGGCGCAAACCAAATGGAGGGTCAGGTTGACCTAGAAATTAAGTTAAACTTTGAAAGACTGAAATAAACATTGGTTGCTACGTTGAAGTCTTGGGGACGGGCGCCCTGAGACTTGTTGAACTGCAGAACGCTGTCTTGAGGACGGAGGATCAAGACCCCTTTATTTTGAACTGTGTTGCTTGGAACTTGGGGAATGGAAACCAGAGGATTTTGGGGAACTATTTGAACTTGAGCAAGGTAATCTTGAAACATTTGTGCTCACTTCCCTCCCAGCTAGCACTGGACCTTGAAGAATTTCCATCATGGGATGCCCGGAGCCCCGTCATCACCATGAGGCTTTGTTCTCTTTCATCAGGGACTGCAGACATCATTTTACTGTAGGTAGGCTCCACCTGGAGCTCGCTGCCTGAGGGACATTATTCTCCCGTTTAAAAATGCAGCGTGCACTGCCTCACTATCGCCTGCATTTATGACCATCTTTTCTGTGTGATTGGACTTTCATCACCTCATATTGGCCAACCCGAAGCCGGCAGGCTAACGCCGCCCCTTTCCAAAGCCCATTATCTAAGGCACTTTCTGCTTCCTGTCCGCTGTCTGGCCAGGTCTGTGGGTCCCCTCCATCTCCCCCCAACATCGCTCACGAGGCTGAGGAGAACTCAACACGCTCTGGTCTTGTGAAACCAATGGAGCAACTAACATTGCCCTGCAGGTCTGTTTCCTCAATCAACTCGACGACCCTCTCCCTTCACACATTGGACTATCTCACCTCTCACCCTCTCATCTGGACTCCCATTAAATTAGATTTTGCGTGGTTACCGCATGTGTTTTCACCTGTTCAGCCAAAGTCGCATTTAGTTGTGCCCAATTGCTGTTTGTTTTGCACCTTGTCCAGCCAGGATCTATTTTGTTGTGCTTGGTTGCCGCATGTGTTTTCACCTTGTCCAGCCAAAGGCTCATTTGGATATACCCAGTTGCTGTTTGTGTTTCACCCGATCCAGCCAAAATCGAATTTAGTTGTGCCCAGTTGCCGATATGTTTTCACCTGTCCAACCAAAAAAAAAAAAAAGATCAAAATTTGTTGTGCAATCTGCAGCCTCTACTCCCTGGCCCCTGCCTCTCCCCGCCTTCCCACCCTCTATGCTTGCACTCTGCTCTTATCCTCCTTTCCTCCTTGTATTGTATGTATTGTCCCCCCTTCTGCTACCAACACTGCCCAACCCATCTCCCCTCACAGCCCACTTGGTACACTTTCCTGCCAGGTACTGTGATTGAGTCGTAGGCTTTGCCTTCTCTGTATTTTCCAGTTGCGTCTTCTTGCTGAATTATTCCTGCTTTGCTCAGCTAACCAGCTATATTGTCCTGCCAGGTGCAGTGCATATGAAGATTGCTTTGGCTCTTTCTTCATGTGGGTGCAAATCCCAGGCTTGCCTTTCTTTAATATATGATATTTTTGCTTTGCAACTACTACTCCTTTGCTGGTCACAGTCAACCTGGTCTACTAGCCTGACAGATACTGTGAGTATGAAGGTTGCTTTGCCTCTCCCTTCATGTGGGTAAAGTGTTCTTGTTTTGCTTCTGCTACTATCACTACTACTTCTCCTTTGGTCACAGTCAACCTGGTGTACTCTCCTGCCAGGTACTGAGACTATGAAGATTGATGTGGAGGCAGTGATTCAATAAATGGGTGCAGGTCCCGGACTCGCTTTTGTACTATAAACAAACAGACCTCTGCCTTCTCCTAGCATTCCCACCAACTCTCCTGGTCTACCTGATCTTTCTGGAGGGCTTACCAGTGCTTCTTAGCCATTCGCAGGTGCTTTGGCCTTCCACAGCAACTCTGCACTGACTCCGGCCTCTGCGCTGCGTGTCTCTGCTTCACCACACGATCCAGGCTTCCTGACTGGAAGGGAGCTCAGGCTTCTGCATCTCGCGGAAGTCTGTCTGTGACAGAGCTTCAAGGAGCGCCATTACCAGCAGGTAAGCGTGCCGTGCTCAGCGTCCCTTCTCGTCTACAACTCTCAGTATTCGAATCAGCTACTTCCTCCGGAGAGAGCCTCTGTCAGACCTCTCAGATCTCCCTTTTGGAAGTCGTCGTTCTATGGCATTTACTCACTTTGGTCACTTTGGTTCTGTGGCACCTGCCATGTGAATCCATGCCTCTTCCTTGTCCCAGTAGCGTGGTCTTCATTCCTCACTAGGTTGTGTTGCGCTTCCTTATCCCATTAGTGAGGTCCTCACTCCTCACTATGGTGGTGTTGCTCTTCCACGTCCCAGTATTCTTGGTGAAGTGGCATGGTCTACTCTGCACACACACATGGAAGTGTATGGGATTATGTCTTGTGCAGGGTGAGGGAGGTTGGGGTATAGGAGAATAATACCCTGTATCTCCCAAGGTGTCGCCCCATGTCCCATAGGGGGTTCCCCTCCCTTGAGATCCCCCGCTGAGTCCCACCCCCTGGGCGATTATCGGAAAGCAGCCTCACCTTCCTGGCCTCATGAGAAGGGGGTCTGCCAGGAGAGAAGAGATAACGTCCAGGTGTCATGTATTTGAGCTGAGCTGGAAGAAATGAGTGATGGGGGATTTTGTTGCGTTAAATCTGATCACCTTAACCCTCGCTTAATTAATACATATATAATACATTACCGTAATATTATTTCTGATGCTTGTATCTGCTTAGATTCACATGCTGTGCATAGGCCCTTATCTAGTGGAATCTGTCAAGATGGTCAAAGGAACCAGCTGTCAAATTAGTGCGTCGAAACACAAACGACAGAAGAGGTTTGGATGAGTTTCAACTCGCAAAGTAGCTCAAGCTACGGACTCAGTGAAGGAACAACTTGCCATGATGATGAAAAAGAACGAATCTGAGGGACCTCGACGCTTGAGGGATCATGGGTACGTCACACTAGGCATAGTATTACAGTCACGCCCTGTCGATGTCAGTTTTCAAACTTTGAAAACTTCATGTGAGATACTTTGCAACTTCCACTAGATGCCAGTCTATGCAAAGCATGTGATTCTAAGTAGATCCACAAGCTATATATATATACACACACACACATTACTCACCGTAATCGTATTTCTGATGCTTGTATCTGCTTAGATTCACATGCTGTGCATAGGCCAACATCTAATGGAAGCTGCAGTATTACAGTTGTGTTCGAAACTCGAAAAAGGACGTCGACAGGGCGTGCCAGTAATACTATCCCTAGTGCGACGTCCACTGTACCCATGATCCCTCACATGTCGAGGTCCCTCAGATTGTTATTTTTCTGACATTAGGTAGCATGAGGTGTAGCGCGAGTACAGTTGTATCCAAGCAGATATGTATCAGACAAGCTCATAAGCCTTCATGCGCCTTCTCTCCTAGGGGAGGAAGGGTGGGCGCATGTGAATCTAAGCAGATACAAGCATCAGAAGTACGATTACAGTGAGAAATGTATCCCTTCTGAGGTTTGTGGAATCTGCTTAGATCACATGCAGTGCATAGATTAGTGAGCAGTGTTAGAAGAAGGAGGTGGGATGTGAGAAGGTTCATGAGCGAATAGATGTCTAAGAACCGCTTGTCCCACTTGTGTATCTGTCTTGTATTGAGTGTCAATGCAGTAGTGCTGAGTGAAAGTATGGAACAAGTTACTTACCTGTAACTGTTGTTCTCCAGCATGGGTCTGGCATGGATTCACATGCTCATGAATATTCCCCGTCGTCAGGCTGGGAATCCTCGGTAAAGAAAAAACCAGTATCAGTTTCGTTTCTGATCTGTCTTTCGTAGTAGTAACCAATCACTGGTCTCTGCGTCATACTGACCACAGCCAATGACTGCCCTCTACCTAAGCACCGCCTCTGGCAGCCATCTTCAGATTTGGAAGCACGTGAAGTGGCAGTATGACCAAGTGAAGAGCCGCAGAGGGGTAGGCGGGCGGGTTCGCATGTGAATCCATGCCAGACCCATGCTGGAGAACAACAGTTACAGGTAAGTAACTTGTTCCTTCTCCAGCATGGGGTCTGGCATGGATTCACATGCTCATGAATAAAGAATACATAGCAGTACACACATGCACAACCACGGGAGGTGGCAAAGGCTCAACATTAAGCATTACATCAAACTCAACATTAAGCATCTTACCTCCTCACCAGGCTCACCTCAGGCGAACAGGTTGCGCAGCACTGCTTGGCCGACCCTGGACTCCTCCTTGGAATCCCGATCGACGCAGTAGAATTTCGTGAAGGTGTGCGTCGACCTCCACGTAGCAGCCCTGCATATGTCCAGCAGGGGCACACCAGAAAGGAACGCTGTGGTAGCTGCAATCGCTCTGGTGGAATGGGCTCTCGGACGGCCAGGCAGCGGTTGGTTTGCCAACCGATGACAGTACATGATACAGCCGGAGAGCCATCTGGAAATGGAAGCCTTCGAGAGAGCCTTCCCCTGATTGACAGGTCCAAAATTCACAAAGAGTTGTGACGTCTTCCGAAAACACTTCGTGCGGTCCACGTAGAACTTCAGCGCTCTAGCCACATCCAGCGAGTGCAAAGTCCTCTCAGCCGGCGACGAAGGCGACGGGAAGAACACAGGCAACACCAAGGGTTCGTTGAGATGGAAGTCCGACGGTACCTTGGGCATGAAGGAGGGGTGCGTCCTGAGCACTACCCTCGTGTCGTGAAAAGTCAAGTACGGGGCCTTGCAGGAAAGGGCCTGGATCTCTCCCACCCGTCGTGCGGAGGTGATGGCCACAAGAAACGCTGTTTTCCACGACAGAAACTTCAACGGGGCCGAGTGCAGAGGCTCGAACGGAGGTCCCATGAGCTTGGTCAGCACCACGTTGAGCTCCCACGCCGGGGCCGGCGCCTTCACCGGCGGGAACGATCTGAACAGTCCCTTCATGAACTCTTTCACCAGACGATGAGACCACAAGGACGTCCGGCCCGTGGTTCTGGTGTATCGGGAGATCGCAGCAAGATGAATCTTGATGGACGCGTGTGCCAGTCCAGCTTTGGCCAGCGTCAGCAGGTACGGCAGTACTTGGGGAGCCGTAATCCGTAGAGGGTCAATCTTCTGTGCGAGGCACCAGACAGAGAACCTCTTCCATTTGTGTCCGTAGCATTTAAGAGTCGAGGACGCCCTGGCCTTCGCAAGAACCTCTCTGCAGTCGGCCGGTATGTCGTATCCTCCAAACTCTAGCGCTGCAGGAGCCAGGCCTGCAAGTTCAGCGATTTCGGGTCGTGGTGGAGGATGGCGCCTCCTTCCCTGGAGAGTAGATCTGCGTCCACCGGCAGCTTGATTGGCGGGGACGCTGACAAGTCCAGAAGGTCCGGGAACCATATCTGCCGCAGGTGCGACGAGGATCATCCTGCACCGTGACCTCTTGAGCTGGTTGACGAGCCGGATTAGCAGTGGCAAAGGAGGGAACGAGTAGAGGAACAGGCCCTCCCAGGGGAACGAGAAGGCATCGCCCATGCTCCTCGCCTGGGGAAACCTGCTGGCGAACCTCAGGCACTTGGAGTTCGTCGCCGTCGCGAACAGGTCGACCTGGGGTGTGCCCCACCGTCGGAAGAGGCGATCCACTAGATCCTGCCGTAGCTCCCACTCGTGGCACGAGCGCAGCTCCCTGCTGAGTGAGTCGGCGATGGTGTTTTTTATCCCTGCCAGATGAAACGGCACCAGAAATATCCTTTGGGCGACGGCCCAATGCCACAGGTCCTGCGCCTCCTTGGACAGTGCTGGGGACCTGGTTCCGCCCTGTTTCCTGATGTAAAACATGGTGGTGGTGTTGTCGGTGAAGATCCTCACCACCTTGCCCTTGAGGGACGGAAGGAAGGACCTGAGGGCCCAAAACACTGCACGGAGCTCCAGGACGTTGATATGTAGGGATTTCTCCGTCAGGAGCCAAAGGCCTCTTGCGTGCAGATTTTCGGTGTGCGCTCCCCACCCTTCCAGGGAGGCATCCGTGGTCACTGTCTCCTGGTGGGCTGGGGTCTGGAAGTCCATGCCCGCCGTCAGATGCGCGCGGGTGCCCCACCACCGGATCGCTCGTCGGAAACTCTCGTCGAGTGTGATCCTTTCCTCGAAACTGCCCGTCGTTTGGATCCAGCGCGTGTCCAGGAACTCCTGCAACGGGCGCATCCGAAGCCTGCACATGGGAATGAGGTAGATGCAGGAAGACATCATTCCGAGGAGGGACTTGATGGACCTCACCTTGGCCGCGTCGGCCACCAACATCCGCTGCACCTTGCCCAGGATGGTCCTGGTCCTCTCCTCCGACGGGGAGGCCAGAAGGGACACTGTGTTGAGCCTCGCTCCCAGAAACAGAGCGTCTTGCGCGGGTACCAGGTGGGATTTGGCGTAGTTCACGGAGAATCCCAGGTCCGTGAGAAGTTGGACGGTCCTTGCCGTGTGAACCACGGCGAGCTCCCTCGTCTTGGCTCGGATGAGCCAGTCGTCCAGGTAGGGGTAGACGTGGATCCCCTCGCGGCGCAGCTGCGCCGCCACCGGTGCGAGGCACTTGGTGAACACCCTGGGTGCCGACCGTAGACCGAAGGGGAGGGCTTTGAACTGGTAATGACGCCCTTGGACCACAAACCTGAGGAATTTTCGGTGCCCCTTTAGGATGGGAATATGGAAGTAAGCATCCTCCAAATCCAACGACGACAGGAAGTCTCCTTCCTCCAGCTGACCCAGGACGTGCTGGAGGGTGACCATCCGGAACTTTTGCGCCTTGATGAACTTGTTCAGACGTCCCAGGTCCAGGATGGGGCGCCATCCCCCCGTCTTCTTCTTCACGAGGAAGTATCTGGAGTACACTCCGGAGCCCCGAAGCCTCTTTGGGACGAGTTCGATGGCGCCCTTCCTGAGCATCGCCTTTACCTCCAGGAGAAGTTGAGGGACGTGAAGTTCTTTCCTGGCCACGGGGGGGGACGCGCGGACACCTTCTTTGAAACTCGAGCGCGTGGCCCCGGGCCAAGGCGTCCAGCACCCAACGGTCGGTGGAGATGGACTCCCACACGCTGACGAAGCTCGCCAGCCGGCCTCCCACCGGGGTGCTTCGGTGGGGGCCCGACCCCACGGCCGGTTCAATCCTGCTTCGACGAGGCTTTGCCGCCTTGACCTCCTTGGCGACGACGGCGGGGTCCGCTAGACTTGCCTCGTCCTCTGTAGGCCTCCTGAGCCGATGAGCGGGCCGCTTGACGGTAGGTGGAGAAACCGCCGCCGGAACTTTTGGAGGCGCCCTTGCCTCCGCTGCTCCGAAAGGGCGTCCGTCGTTGTTGCAGAACTCCAAGGGCCCGGGCCGTCTCAGTTTCCGCTTTAATGGCCTGAAGGGAATCGTCCACTGTTTTCCCAAACAGGTTGTTCCCATCGAAGGGCATGTCCAGGACTCTGGTCTGAACGTCTTGACGGAAATCCGTAGCCTTGAGCCATCCACGCCGCCTAAGGCAAACGCCGTTGCCCAACTGCCGGAACCCAGTGTCGGCGATGTCCGTCGCAACGGTAATGGCGTGGTCCGAAGCCACCTCACCTTCCTGCAGGATCTCCAGGGCCTCTGCCCTCTTGTCGTCCGGCAAGAAGTCCAGCAGGGGAGCCAGTTTGTACCAGAGCTCCCTGTCGTAGCGGGCCACGATAGCCAAGGCGTTGGCCGCTTTAATCGTCGTCGCCGCAGACGAGATGACTCTGCGTCCCATAGCGTCCAATTTCTTTCCCTCGCCTACCGGTGGGGAAGTCGATGTGGAGGCCGCACCCCCCGCGCTTTCTTCCTGGCCGCCGCGGAGACGACGGAGTCCGGGGTAGGCTGCGCCCGGAGGCACAGGGGGGCCGTGTCCGGGACCCGGTACTTCTTCTCGTACCGGTCTCTTCTAGCTGGCGTCGTGGAAGGGTTCTTGAGGAGGGAGAGGCCCTCATCCCAAATGTCGTCCAATAGAGGCACTGCGAGGACCGTCTTCCTCTTGGCCTCGCGCCGCTGATAAAGGAAACCTTCCTTCTTCTTCTCCTCAGGGCAGAGTTGGAAAAGCTCGGATGCCCTGGTGATCATGGAGTGGAACGATCCAATCTCGTCGGGCGGAGAAGCCCTGGTGGGAGGCGACGACGGTACATCCTCGTATACCTCGTCGTCCGTACCCGTCGCTGCCTTGTGAGTCCCCGTATCATCTCCTCGGGTGGACGGGGAGGAGGGCTGGAAGGGGCGCGACGGCTGAAAAGGAGGCGGAGGGTGGATCCTTCTTTTCTTGGTAGGGGGAACACCAGAAGGTCCCGGTTCCGGGTCCCCCGACGGGAGAGGTTCCGTCGGCAACGGTAGTCTCGTCCTTATCTCTGAGCATAAGGACTGTATAGCCAACAAAATGGCCGCCGAGTTGTTTCGCGGCGCTGGCAGAGGGGAATCCGAAGGGCGATCAGGGGCCCCGTCGGTCCCCTCGACGATGTCGTCGTCACCTGCGTCGGGATCCATCCCGACGGGCCGGTCGTCTTCCACGCTGAGGCCGTGGCTTAAGACCTCGACCAGCTCCTCCTCCGAGGTTGAGGCCGAATCTACGACGACGCCCTGCCCCCCCTTTTTCTTCCCCACGGGGGATTTCACGGGGGTCCTATCGATGGGCACAAAAGAGGACTCCCTCCGAGGTGGCAGGGAGACTCTGAGCCCCGAGGTCGCCACCACTGGTGTAGCCTCCACAGGCTGAGCCAGGGCCGCCACGACAGTTTCGATAGAGGGCTTGGCCGGATGGATTAAGGCCTTCACCACCTTAGGTGCGCTCACCGCCTTATCCTTGAGGGGGGGGACACTGCCTCGCTCCCCCTCCGCCTTCGAGCTCGACCGGGGCCTCTCCAGGAGCTTCGCCGGGTGCTCGGCCTTCCTCTTACCCGACCCAGAGCGTTGGCTCGTGGTTGATGGTGCCGGGGAGGGTGCGCCCTGCCTGGCGCCCGTAGAGCCCGACCGTTCGGCGCTCCCGGTGCCAGCGGACTCGCGGTGCTTGGCCTTATGTTGGACCCCCGTCGCCGGGGCGTCCTCAAAGGTCTTAGAAGACCGCTCAGATTTCTTCCTCTTCTTCTCTCCGGACGGGCTCTTCCCTCCCAGCCAGTTGGCGAGACGTTGATGGCGGTCCTTCATGGTCCGCTCCGACATGTTGCCGCAAAACGCACAGTCCTTCTCCACGTGCGTTTTGTCCTCATGTAGGCAGTAAAGACAAAAAGAGTGTTCGTCCTCCTTGAAGACGTTCTGCAGCTGGCATCCAGGGCAGACCCTGAACAGCTTTCCGTGCGTCGAGCTTCCCTTCTCCTGGGCCATGACCGGGCCTGAGAAACTTCTGGAGTCCTCCAAAAGCGTAGCTCGACGAAATCTTCACCCTTGAGGGGCGCAGACGAATCCGACACGGGTCCCCGTTGATCGGATGGAGAATCGGTGGAGCTTGAGGCTCTTTTGACCGAAAAAACTAAGTTTTTGAGAAAGAACGTGAAAAAATAGCACTAACGCTCGAGAGCAATAGCACGAGGATCCCAACACATGAACGTGCGGTAAAAATCTGAAGATGGCTGCCAGAGGCGGTGCTTAGGTAGAGGGCAGTCATTGGCTGTGGTCAGTATGACGCAGAGACCAGTGATTGGTTACTACTACGAAAGACAGATCAGAAACGAAACTGATACTGGTTTTTTCTTTACCGAGGATTCCCAGCCTGACGACGGGGAATATTCATGAGCATGTGAATCCATGCCAGACCCCATGCTGGAGAAGTATTGAGCTCCATGTAGCTACTTTGCAAATACTGTCTAAAGGGACATTTGCAATGAAAGCCAGGGTGGCTCCTGTGCCTCTTGTGGAATGAGCTCTGGGCGTAAAAG
The DNA here is from genome assembly GCF_040938575.1 of Ambystoma mexicanum. NCBI lineage: Eukaryota > Metazoa > Chordata > Amphibia > Caudata > Ambystomatidae > Ambystoma > Ambystoma mexicanum. The sequence continues at coordinate 1,481,247,678 of NC_090923.1, read as the reverse complement.
GCAGTGTCTTATTTGATAGGGAATAGCACAGTTGTATACAATGGACTATCCACCTAGAGATGCCATTTTTTGAAATGCGGTCACCTTCTCTGCCTGGCGCTATCAAGACAAACAATTGATCTGTTTTTCTAAGCAGTCTGGTCTTGTCTATATAGTAGAGGACCACCCTCCTCACATCTAGTGTGTGGAGTTTTACGTCTGATGAGCTGTTGGGTTCCTGGGAGAAAGCCGGTAGCTCAATTGACTGGTTTACATGAAATTTGGAGATTAATTTAGGGGAGAGCCTAGGGCAAGACAGCTTGTCTTTGTGTACAACAAAGAAAGGATCCTGAACTGACAATGCTTGCATTTCACGAACTCCTCTTATGAAAGTGATAGCCACTAAGAAGGCAGTCTTGTAAGTCAGGTGTTTTAGACTAGACTTGTGCATTGGCTCGAAAGAGGGTCCCATGAGCTTAGCGAGTACTGCGTGGAGATCCCATCCTGGCGGCGGGTTTGAAATAGGAGGGTGGAGTCTCTTTACTCCTTCCATGAATGCTTTGATGACAGGTACTTTCCACCATGAGACCTTATTATGGGAAGTGGTGTAGGCTGATAAAGCCGCCAGGTGGACTTTTAGGGAGTTGAATACTAACCCTGCATCTAGCAAATGGAGCATATAAATTAGAATGTGGGTAGGAGTACATTCTATGGGGTTAATTTGTTTAGACTGGCACCAAATTACGAATCTTCTCTATTTGTCAAAGTAACAGTGACTAGTGTTTGGTTTTCTTGATTCTTTTAAGATATCCATGCATCTGTGGCAGGTTAAGATGTCCGATCTCTATGACCTCAGAAGCCATGCTGCCAAGTTCATTGAGTGAGGCTGCGGGTGCACTGTTAGTCCCTCGTGCTGAGTGAGTAGATTGTACAAGCACGGGAGTTTGATGGGATTGCACATCGCCAGTTTGCGCAGATGTGGATACCATGGTTGTCTTGCCCACATAGGAGCAACTAGGATAAGCGTCATCGGTTCTTTGCGGATCTTATTCATTACTTTCCTCATGAGAGGTGTTGGGGGCAAAAGCGTAGGCAAATTTCCCTGACCAGTTCATCCATAGGGCGTTCCCCTTGGAGCCTGGCTGGGGAACCTGGACGCGAAGTCTGGGCATTGACTGTTTTCGCTTGTAGCAAACAAGTCTATTGTGGAGAAACCCCATTGATAGAAGGTGTGTTCTATGACCTTTTCGTGGAGACGCCACTCGTGTTCCTCTGGTAGGGGATCTCTGCTCAATTAGACTGCTAGAGAGTTGAGTACCCTTGGAACATGTTTTGACGATAGGACCATCTTCCGTTTGAGTGCCCATTTCCAAAATTGCTGCACAAGTCTGGACAGATTTGGAGAACGTGTGCCCCCTTGTTTGTTGATATAAAACATCGCTGTAGCGCTGTCTGTCAGGATTTGCACAGATTGGTTCGTTAAAGGGGATGCGAATGTCCAAAGGGATTTGAATACGGCCAGAAGCTCTAGTAGATTGATGTGGTTCTGACCTGCCGTGCAAGACCACAGACCCTGAGCTGTGTGGTGAAGGTAGTGAGCCCCCCACCCCGATAGAGAGACATCCGTCGTGACAATCACCTGAATCTCTGGTTTCCCCTTCAGCAGATTCTCCCTTGTCCACCAGCGAAGATTTTGTACAAGTGTTGGCGAAACGACCTCTAGATTGTCCCACTGACCGCTTGCTTGAGACCAGTGTTTCGCCAACCACTCCTGCACGGGGCGCATGCGCAGGCGCGCGTGAAGAACCAGGTAAATGCAAGATGCCATCATGCCTAGCAAACGCATAGCTTTGCGCACCCTTATCTGGCGGACGGCCTGATAATGCGCTATTTGCAGTAACACATTTTGGACACTTTCCTCTGATGGAAAGACCAACCCCTCTGGTGTGTTCAAGACAGCTCCTAGGAATTGTTTGGAAGTGCTTGGCAATAGGCTTGATTTTTTCTTGTTGATGGAGAAGCCCAATTGAAAGAGAAGGTTGATTGTTCTTTGAATGTTTTGTCTGCAAATTAGGGGGGACTCCCCTGTAATGAGCCAGTCGTTCAGGTAAGGGTACACTGGGATTGCCTCCCTGCGTAGGTGCGCTGCCACCACCGCCAGTACCTTTGTGAATATCCTTGGAGCAGAGGATATTCCGAAGGGCAGCACTTTGAATTGGTAGTGCTGGTTCGCTATCTTGAAACGCAACAATCTTCTGTGCGCTGGGAACATTGAAATATGAAAATAGGCATCTTTCATATCCAGTGTTGCCATGTAATCCCCATTCTTTTAGTAGAGGGTTTACCTCTTGTAGCGTAGTCATGTGGAATTTTTGTGGCTTGTCATACTTGTTTGCAGGGCGCAAATCTAATACTGGGTGCATTGTTAGATCTTTCTTTGGCACAAGGAAGTAAGTTGAATAAATACCCCTGTTTACCTGGTTGGCCGGGATGACTTTGATTGCGTCCTTTATTAGAAGCGTAGCTTTCTCCTTGAGGAGGATAAACTGGTGTTCTTTTGAGTGGATCTTTTGTCGTGCGCGGTGGTCGTGGGAGGAGCTCTATACAGTACCCGCCTGCTACTGTGGACAGCACCCATCTGTCTGAGGTCATTCCCCATGGGAGGGTACCTGAAGCGGAATGTCACTTCTTCTGAGGTGGGGTGCCACCTCGAAAGGGGTTGCCCCTCCCACGACCACAACCTCTGCGCTAGGATAGCCCTGGGAGAACTGATCTTGATTATTTCCCCAGGAGGAGCCTTGGTTTTGACTGTAAGTGGATCCCTGTTGAGAACCTTTGCCGCGAAAACGGTGAAAATTGCCATTTCCCCTTTGGCCGGGTGGCTTGTTGGTGAGTTGGCCCAATGATTTGATCTTTGGCTGTCTTAAGGGCGCCCTAGACAGCCTTGCCGAAGAGCACACTGGGTTCAATAGGCATGTTAATTAGGGTGGCCTGCGTTACTGGTCTGAAACCTGATTGCCGCAGCCACGCATGACGTTTAATAACAGTAACCTGAGCAATGATTCGTCTGTCATTGTCCGCCGCGTCAAGGTTGGTCTTAAGTAAGCAGCTTGACACTGCCCTCCCTTCAGCGGCCACCTGTGCTAGCTGGGACTTCAGAGGCTCTGGGGCAGACGATAGTAGAGCTGACATTTCCTCCCATTTGTGGTAGTTGTAACTGGCCAAAAGCGTTGCATTGTTCGCAATTCTTGTCTGCTAAGCCGCAGAGGAAGCGACCTTTCTACCCATGGTGCAAATCTTTTTGCTTTGCTTGTCGGGTGGGGCCTCAGAGGAAGCAAGAGGGGTCTACGCACTTTTCCTAGTTGTAGTTACAACTAATGAGTCTAGCTACAGCTGCCCTCTAATATAAAGTGGGTCTGAAGGTGCGGGTTAAAAGAGCTTTTCCACACGTGGGTTTACAGCCTGTCTGAGGTTAGGGGCTTTTAATGAAGGTTGTATCCTGCGCTGTATAGACTTGAGTAGAAGAATAAACTGTGCCATTGTTTTCTTGTCCCCAAGGATTTGTTCTACAAAGTCCTTATTCTCCTGTACCTCCTGAGTGTCAATTTGAAAGTGCTCTGCCGCCCTGGCTAGCACCTCATTAAGAAGGGGTTGGTTGGCAATAGGAGAGTCAACGATAGGAGGGTCCTGATCAATAGGTGAGTGTTACGCTCACCTGATTCCCACGGGGGCGTCGATCTGGACTGGCCCGCTGTTGCTTCCACCAGAGTAACACGTAGAGCCGAGATGACGGACTGGACAGACCGACTTAGCTTCGTTAGTTGGGTTCGTACGAATATCTTTCTGCAATGGAGAAAGGGAATTAACCTCCCGTAATCTGAGCGTTAACCCGCCTTCCCACTCCCCTTCTCTGCCCACAGAACACTCCTGAAGTCCTCTCTTAATCTCACCTGAAGATTTGGAAAGATGAGCTCTCCATCCTGCGTCGAGCGCAGGGGCGCGTAGACGACCAGTTACTTCACTGGCGTGGAGGAATTGGTGAGTTCCAGTATTGACTCTAAAGTCCAATTGTTCGTAAGAGTTCAAAAGTCTGATCTTCACTCTGCCAGATTCCTTGCAGGTTGCAGATTTAAACCACCAGAAGAGTTCCAAGTGGCAATTGGTAAGATCCTGGTAAGTGTATTGTGGTTCTCCCCTTTGGGGCCGGGGTACAGCGATGATGCAGAATTGACTTCGCCGACCCGAGATGAGGTGAGTACCCCCCTGTGGTAATCAGGTAAGTCTTTGGGGGTGGGTTGTATTGTCCTTGTTTTTCCCCTTAGGGGCTGGGGTGCGGCGGTGATGCAGAATTAACTGCGCCGACCCGAGATGAGGTGAGTACCCCCCTGTGGTAATCAGGTAAGTCTTTGGGGGTGGTTTGTATTGCCCTTGCTCACCTACTTGTTCTTGTCTCCCCCAGGTGTTGAAGAATGGCCTGGAGATGCTGGGTTCGCGATGGAGTAAAGGAATGCAGCCCCCGGATGGTGAGTTCAGCGCGGCGCTGCGAGGTGCGTGGCAATGCACCTGTGAAGGCTTCTCTCTTCCAGATCGACGATGTGCTGGATCAAGGATTCAGGTAAGGGGTTTGTTCTGACCTCTTCTCCTTCTCCGTTTCTTGTTCCAGGTGTTCCAGGGCTGAAGCGGGCGTGGCTGAAGACTGGAGCTGCTGAAGACACAGTGAGCCTTACGCTGCAGCAAGCAGAATAACGCGAAGCACGTGTGGCTGTCCGGGTGTGGCTTAAATAGCCTTGGAAGAAGTCCCAGGTAAGTATTCTTCCACAGCCCCACCCGACAGGAAAGGAGTCCCTGAGGTAAAATAGTCCCTCTAAGCCTCATTTGGCTTGTGGCTTCGTGCAGCAAGGTCTGCATCAGGTAGGTATGCAGCATGGTCTGCATCAGGTAAGTTTTCTGCAATGAGCCTGGCGCCCATGGCGCCAGGACTGACTTTATTCTTATGAGCCTGGCGCCATAGGCGCCAGGACTGTAGCCAAACAGCCCCTAACTGGGGTTTTTGGGCATGCTTCAAGTGGCATGATGCCTGCTTCCGGGGTTGCTGGGCCTGGTCTGGCTTTCCGGGGGCAAGCATCGTGACAGCGAGTCTATTGGATACATATTGCCTCTCACTGTCACGTCTGTCTATTCTAGAGTCCTGCTCTAGTACCTTTACCTCTCTCCTCTCCCACCGACTCCATGGTGCTCTCTGTCTCCCCTATCTTCTCTAACTGCTTCTCTATTGACTATCCTGCCCTCCTCACGAAATCTGGTAGGAAGAAGCTTAAAAAGGACATCCTGGTCTCCAACCCAGGCCTCCCTATCGTTGACACCTACACAAGTGCCTCCTCAAAGGAAACTCTCACCGACATCCTCTTTGTCGTTCCTTCGCCAGACCTATGGACCCTTCATATGGTCTCTGTGCTCTCTCCTTTCACCTCCTCTCCCATTAATGGTGGCACCCGTTGGGACGCCCTCCTGGACTCCTTCCATTCCTCCAAGGTCATCATTAATGTTTACTCAAATGCGGATGATACCCAGCTCGTTTTCAGGCTGCCCTCTGCCTCCTCCTCTTCTTCCCTCATCTCTGACTGTCTGCCATCCAGGAGTGGTGTGCCGCCAATGACCTCTGCCTTAATGCCAGTAAGACTGAGATTCTACTCATCGGCACACCTCCCCCCCCTTCCCTGCATCTCTCTGGCCGGCCTCTCTAGGCCCTCTTCCTACTCCCACTTGCAAGGCCAAAAACCTTGGGGTCATCTTCGACTCCACACTCTCCTCTCCGCACATCTGTGACATCTCTAAGAAGTCACACTACCAGCTGCACCTCCTCAAAGGTATTCTTCCTTTCCTCTCTTTCCCCCAGAAGCTCACTGTCTCCAGAGCCCTGGTTCTCAATAGGCTGGACTATTGTAACAGCCTCCATCTAAATCTGCCTGCCTCTACTCACTGCCCTCTGCAACTTATCCAGAACAGAACTGCGAGACTTATCCTTGGCATCAAGCCCAGGGATCGTATCTCTCCAGGACTGAAATCTCTGCACTGGCTCCCAGTGGCTGCGAGGATTACGTTCAAAACCCTCCGTATTGTCCACAAGGCCTTCTGGGGCCTGGGGCTGCAATACCTTCAACTTTTTCTTCCTAAATATCTTCCATCTCGAGCGCTTCGCTCATCCGCCTCTAACTCCCTCAGGGTCAGTTGCTTCTCCAAGCAACGAGTTGGTGGTAGATCTCTCTCCTCGGCAGGGGCCTCCCTCTGGAACAGCCTTCCTGCCTCCCTGTAACTTGAGGAGAACCATCTCCGGTTCCGGAAGCACCTCAAGACCTTCCTCTTTGCTTCTGCTTTCTCTTCCACGCTCCCTTGCAGAGTTCTTGACAGTAACTGCACTGGTCACCCTTTCCATCCCGGGCCCTGGCCCCGCCAGATGCCCATCTGCACTGCCTCCCTGGTAACCCCTGCACTTGGGGACTGTTTTTCTGTATCCCTGCAGTCCTCCTACCAGCACCTATCTCTGCACTTACCTTGCACTTGCCCCCTGCTGGCCGTTTTTATTATTTATTCTACGATCTAATGTACTGCACTTTTCCCCTCTTCTTTACCCCTCGCACTTTCCCTTTCCGCCTTCCCATGCACTTGCGCGTTCTGAATGATACCTGGCCTAGTGAGATCGTTGTCTGTTTTCCCTTGTTCCCCCCTCCCTTGCCTCGTCGCGCCTTGAAACACTTGTGTATAGGCAGGTTATAAATGCCATATCATATCATTGGCCTCTGGGTCAGCCTCTTGGTCTTCATCGTCCCCATAATAAGGGTCTGCTGCCTCCTCATTGTACTGAGGGTCAGCTGCCTCTACAATTGAGAGTTGTTGGTGTTTGGAGTCTAGGTCATAGAGCTCTAGGACTGTGCTATGCACTGGAATTTCTGTACGAGAACTTTCAGTAGGGGGTTGAGAAGGTTGAGCAGAGACTTGTGACCCAGAGGGAGCTGAAGTGGGGGGAGTGGAGTGGAAACCCTGGAAGTACACAGGGTCCTTTTCGTAGAAATTGGCCATAAAGGACATTCTTTTCTTGACCCTATGTCTTGTGGAGACCATTCTGCTGAACTTGGGATTGCCAAGGGTTGGGAAGGAAGTCCTAACTCTTCATCTGTGGGAGGAAGCACCCCAGATTTTTTTAGGCCTAGCCTCTACAGGTTTATCCTTATGAGAAATGGGCCTAGATTCTTTAGGTTTTTCTTTATGAGGAGTTTTTTCCCTATAAGGGGTCTTAGAGGACTTCTTTTTATGCTTTTTCCAATCCTTGGCGCCCAGAAAAGTGTCTGACTTCCTTGGGCCTACTACCTGATCTGACGCAGAGCGTAGACTTTCGGAAGTGGGTAGGGCCGAGGCCTTGTCTGCGGACGATCAGCCCTCGGAGGGAGTTTTACACGCGACACCCTCGCCGTCTTTCGGTGGTTGGGTCCTGTCATGTGGCGATCTCGAACGAGAATGCCCAGAGGCCAGGGACTCAACTGACCTTTTTCCTGGGTGCCGTGCATTGTCGACTGCTCGACCCATGTGTCGAGTCTCGACTTGGGGTTATCTGTTTAGTGGTGGATGGTTTTGATGCGCTGCCACCGCAGGGTGTAGTCCCCACAGCAGGGCCGCCGGCCTGTCCTCCGAGGTCGGGGGCCTGCGCTTGGGTAGCCGAAGCTACCCTCTCGCCCTCGCCGTCCGAAACGGCGGAGTTACTGCCATCACTGAAAGCACCTTCTACATCCATGGCCTCGAGCTGCCTGGTGTAGTGTGCCCATTGTTTTGTCGAACGGTCCTTTAAAGTCTTGGGCTTGAAGAGCCTACACGCCCGACAAAACCCCTCGACGTGGCCTCTTGGGAGATACAAGTTACAGACTAAAAGATTATCGACCCAGGGAAAGATTCCATTGAATATGGGGCAACATTTAAATGGGGTCTTGTCCATAATTAGAAACTATGGCAGCTGGGCGAAAATAGTGTAAGGAAAGGGGCATATACATCCTAAAATGACCTCCCCCCTCTCTCCCTACTGTCTGGGCCGAGGCCCGGGGTGGCCTTCCAAGGCTGAACGGTCCGTCGCGTTAGTCTTTCGACAGGCAGTCTCTTTGTCTTCACCAGCGTGATGTTTCGATGCTCGGTGAAGTAAAGGATAGAAAGAATGAACTATCAGTAATTGAAATAAGTAAATGGGTTTACTCCGAAAGAGGAACTCTGCATTACGCGTCCGTCTAGAATGGTGGAAAAAACAATCTGAGGGACCTCGACGCGTGAGGGATCATAGGTACAGTGGACGTCACACTAGGGATACTATTACTGGCACGCCCTGTCAACGTCCCTTTTCGAGTTTCGAAAACAACACGGAACAAGTTACTTACCTGTAACTGTTGTTCTCCAGCATGGGTCTGGCATGGATTCACATGCTCATGAATATTCCCCGTCAGGCTGGGAATCCTCGCTAAAGAAAAAATCAGTTTCAGTTTAGTTTCTGAACTGTCTTTCTACCAGTAACCAATCACTGGTCTCTGGGTCATACTGCCCCAGCCAATGACTGCCCTCTACCTAAGCCCCTCCTCTGGCAGCCATCTTCAGATTTGGTAGCACGTAAAGTGGCAGTAGGACCAAGAGAAGAGCCGCAGAGGGGTAGGCGGGAGGTTTCGCATGTGAATCCATGCCAGACCCATGCTGGAGAACATCAGTTACAGGTAAGTAACTTGTTCCTTTCTCCAGCATGGGGTCTGGCATGGATTCACATGCTCATGAATATAAGAATACATAGCAGTATACACATGCACAACCACAGTAGGTGGCAAGGCTCAACCTTAAGCATTACAACAACTCAACATTAAAAATCTCTTACCTCCTCACCAGGCTCACCTTCAAGCGAACAGGTCGCGCAGCACTGCCTGGCTGACTCTGGACTCCTCCCTGGAAACCCAGTCGATGCAGTAAAATCTCGTGAAGGTGTGCATCGAGCTCCACGTAGCAGCCCTGCAAATGTCGATCAGGGGCACACCAGACGGGAACGCCTTGGTAGCAGCGATCGCTCTGGTTGAATGGGCTCTCGGACGGCCGGTCAAAGGTCGGTTTGCCAACCGGTGACAGTGCATGATGCAGCCGGAGAGCCATCTGGAAATGGAAGCCTTCGCGAGGCCCTTCCCTTGGTTCACAGGTCCAAATTTCAAAAACAGCTGTGATGCCTTCCGAAAACTCTTTGTGCGGTCCACATCCAGCGAGTGCAAAGTCCTCTCCCTCTCACCCGGCGACGAAGGTGACGGGAAGAAAACAGGTAATACCAAGGGCTCGTTGAGATGGAAGTCCGAAAGCACCTTGGGCATGAAGCAGGGGTGCGTCCTCAGCACCACCCTCGTCTCGTGGAAAGTCAGGTATGGAGGTTTGCAGGAGAGGGCCTGGATCTCTCCCACTCGACGTGCGGAGGTGATGGCCACAAGAAACGCTGTCTTCCACGACAGGAACTTCAACGGTGCCGAATGCAGAGGCTGAAATGGTGGCCCCATGAGCCTGGTCAGCACCACGTTGAGCTCCCACACCGGGGACGGAGCCTTCACAGGCGGGAACGATCGGAACAGTCCTTTCATGAACTCCTTCACCAGGCGATGGGACCATAGGGATGACCGCCCTGGAGTTCTGGTGTAGCGGGAGATAGCCGCCAGATGGATCTTGATGGAGGCATGAGCCAGCCCCGCCTTGGCCAGCGATAGCAAGTACGGCAGCGCCTGAGGGGCTGTAATCCGCAGAGGGTTAATCTTCTGTGCACGGCACCAGACAGAGAATCTCTTCCAATTGTGTCCATAGCACTGGAGGGTCGAGGATGCCCTGGCCTTTGCAAGCACCTCCTTGCAGACCGCCGGGATATCGTACCCTCCGAATTCTAGCGCTGCAAGAGCCAGGCCTGCAAGTTCATCGATGCCAGATCGTGGTGGAGGATGGCGCCTCCTTCTCTGACAAGAAGATCCGCGTCCGTCGGCAGTTTGACTGGTGGGGACGCCGACATGTCCAGAAGGTCCGGGAACCAGATCTGCCTCGGCCACGCCGGTGCGACGAGGAACATCCTGCACCGGGACCCTTTGAGTTGGTTGATGAGTTGCAACGGCAACGGTGGAACGCATACAGGAACAGGCCGTCCCAGGGGAATGAGAAGGCATCGCCCATGCTCCCCGGCTAGGGAAACATGCTGGCGAACCTCTGGCACTTGGTGTTCCTTGCCGTCGCGAATAGGTCGATCTGGGGATTGCCCCATCATCGGAAAAGGAGATCCACTTGATCCTGCCGCAGTTCCCACTCGTGGCACGAGCGCAGCTCCCTGCTGAGTGCATCAGAGATGGTGTTTTTTTATTCCTGCCAGGTGGAAGGGTACCAGAAACATCCCTTGGGTGACGGCCCAATGCCACAGATCCTGGGCTTCCTTGGATAGGGCTGGGGATCTGGTGCCTCAGTGCTTCCGGATGTATAACATCGTGGGGGTGTTTTCGGTGAAGATCCTCACCACTTTGCCCTTGAGGGACGGAAGGAACGACCTGAGGGCCCAGGACACGGCTCGGAGCTCCAGGACATTGATGTTTAGTGACCTCTCCTCCAGGAGCCAAAGGCCTCTTGCGTGGAGATCTCCGGAGTGAGCCCCCCATCCCTCCAGGGAGGCGTCCGTCATCACCGTTTCCTGATAGGCCGGGGTCTGGAAGTCCATACCCACCGCTAGATGCGCTCGGGTGCCCCACCACCGGATCGCTTGGCGGAAGGTCTCGTTGAGTGGGATCCTGTCTTTGAAGTTGCCCGTCGCCTGCATCCAACGGGCGTCGAGGAACTCCTGCAGTGGTCCCATCCGCAGTCTGCACAGGCGCATGAGGTAGATGCAGGAGGACATCATGCCGAGAAGGGACTTGACTGACCTCACCGTGGCCACATCCATGGGCGACAGCCGTTGCACCTTGCCTAGAATGGCCTTCGTCCTTTCCTCTGATGGTGAGGCCAATCGCGCCACTGTGTCGAGCTTGGCTCCCTGGAACAGGGCGACTTGTGACGGTACCAGGTGGGATTTTGCGAAGTTGATGGAGAATCCCAGCTCCGTGAGCAGTTGGATGGTCTTCTCCGTGTGGTCGACGGGGAGTTCTCTTGACTATGCCCGGATGAGCCAGTCTTCCAGGTATGGGTAGACGTGGATCCTCTGCAGGCGCAGCCGCACCGCCACTGGTGCTAGGCACTTGGTGAACACCCTGGGCGCCGACTTCAGTCCGAAGGGAAGGGCCTTGAACTGATGGTGCCGCCCTTGGACCACTAACCGCAGGAACTTTCAATGTCCTTTCAGGATGGGGATGTGAAGGTAGGCATCCTCCAAGTCCAGCGACGATAGGAAGTCGCCTTCCTCCAGCTGTCCCAGCACGTGCTTCAGGGTGACCATCCGGAACTTCTGGGACCTGATGTACTTGTTTAGACGAAGGTCCAGGATGGGTCGCCAACCGCCGGTCTTTTTCCTTATGAGGAAGTAACGCGAGTATACTCCGGAGCCCCGGAGCCTCTTTGGGATGAGTTTGATGGCTCCCTTTTGTTTAGCATCGGTCGTACTTCCAGTAGCAGTTGCGGGACGTGGTTTTCCTTCCTGGCCACAGGTGGAATACAGGGACACTTCCTTAGAAATTGCAGTGTGTGCCCGTGGCCCAGGGCATCCAGCACCCAACGGTCAGTGGAGATGGACTCCCACACTCTGACGAAGTTCGCCAGCCGGCCTCCCACCGGTGTGCTTAGGTGGGGGCCCAACGCTATGGCCGGTTCAATCCAGATGACGACAAGGCCCCCCCCCCTGTCTTGCTGTGTCCTCCGTAGGCCTCCTGCGACGAGGAACTGGCCGCCTGGCGGTACGAGGAGCCCCCGCCGAATCCTTTGAAGGCACCTTGCTTGCCTCTGGCATTCCCAAAGGGCGGCCATCACTGTTGAAGAACACCCAAGGCCCGAGCCGTCTCTGTGTCCACCTTGATGGCCTGCAGTGACTCGTCCACTGCCTTGCCGAACAGGTTGTTCCTGTGGAAGGGCATGTCCAGAACCCTGGTCTGAACGTCCTGGCGGAAATCTGTTGCCTTGAGCCAGCCGTGCCGACGAAGGCAAACGCTGTTGCGCATCTGGCGAAAACCGGTGTCAGCGATGTCCGTGGCCACCGTGATGGCATAGTCCGACGCCACCTCGCCCTCCTGTAGGATCTCTAGGGCCACAGCACTCGTCGTCCGGGAGGAAGTCTAGCAGGGGAGCAATCTTAAATCAGAGCTCCCTGTCGTAGCATGCCACAATCGCGAGGGCTTTGGCCACCTTAATCGTCGTTGCCACCGACGAGATGACACGTCGCCCCATAGAGTCCAGTTTCTTTCCCTCGCCAGCCGGCGGGGAAGTAGAGGTTGAAGCCGTCGCCCCCGCTGCTTTCTTCTTGGCCGCCGCCGAGACGACCGAATCCGGGGATGGCTGCGCCCTAAGGCACATGGGGGCGGAATCCGGGACCCGGTATTTCTTCTCGTACCGGTCCCTCTTAGCAGGAGCTGTGGACAGGTTCTTCAGGAGCGTGAGCCCCTCGTCCCAGATGTCGTCCAGCAGTGGAATTGAGGACTGTCTTACTCTTGGCTTCACAGCGTTGGTAGAGGAAACCTTCCTCCTTCTGTTCTTCGCGGCAGAGCTGGAAGAGCTCAGATGCCCTGGCGATCATGGCGTGGAAGGAGCAAATTTCATCGGGAGGGGGAAGGCCGAGCGGGTGGTGATGGAAGGTCCATTCCGTCACCACCGTCGTCATCCTTCTCCATTCCCGTATCATCCCTCGGAACGTGCAGGCTGGAAAGGAGGGGGGGGGATGTATTCCCCTCTGCTTGTTCGGTGGACTCTCTGACGGTCCAAGCTCCGCTGGATCGTCCGTTGGGGGTAAGGGCAACCTTGTCCTTAGCTCCGTGCACAAGGCCTGAATCGCCATCAAGATAGCCCCTGAGTTGTCTTGTGGCGTCGGTACCGGTTGCTACGGGAGAGACGGTTGGGGAGTAGGATCAGTCCTCTCCACGGCGCGCGGTTCCCCGTCAGCACCGCCGTCGCTTTCTTCGTCTGCCTCGTCGGGATCTCTCCCGTAGGACTGCACCTCCTCGAACTTCTTGTCCAGGATCTTTGCGATGCCAGCCAGTTCATCTTCGGAGGTGGAATCTGTTTCCGTAATGGCCCCCGCCCCCCCCCCCCTCTTTCTGCCCGGGGTTTCACGGGGGTCTGATCGATGGGCTGAAAAGAGGATTCCCTCCACGGTGGCAGAGAAACTCTAGGCCCCTGAGGTTGCCTCCACTGGGGTAGCCTCCGTAGGCTTCGCCAGGGCCGCCACGACACCCTCGATAGAGGCCTTAACCGGATGAATCATGGCCTTTGCGACCTTGGACGCGCTTGAGGCCTTCATCTTGGGGGGAGGTTCGCCGCCTCGCTCCCCCTCGGTTTTCTCTGTCGGGATCGACCAGGACTTCTCCCGAAGCTTACCCGGGTTCTCCGACTTTCTTTTCCCCGAGCCAGAGAGTTGGCTCGTGGTCGATGGCGTCGGTGATAATGCGCCCTGCCTGACAACCGAGGAGCCTGACCGATCGGCGCACCCGGTGCCCGTGGACTCGCGGTGCTTTGCCTTTTTTTGGGCCCCTGTCGCCGGGGCACCCTCAAAGGTCTTAGAAGGCCGCTCGGACTACTTCTTCTTCTCACCAGTTGCTGGGCTCTTCCCTTCCAGCCAGTTGGTGAGACGGGTACGACGATCCCTCATCGTCCCCTCGGACATGTTCTTGCAAAACGCACAGTCCTTCTCCATGTGCGTTTTGTCTTCGTGAAGGCAGTAGAGGCATCGGGAATGCTCATCCTCGAAGACATTTTGTAGTCCACATCCAGAGCTGCTCCGGAAGAGCTTGGGTCCGGGCGTCGTGTTTCCTTTTTCCTGGGCCATGTCCACGAGGTGTAGGCCTCAAAGATCTTCCGGAATCCTCTGAGAAGTGAAACCCGAAGAAAACCTTGCCCTTGAGGGGCATAAAAAAATTCCAAAATGGGCCCCCGTTAATCAGAAGTAGAAACGGTGGAGCTAGAGGCTCGATTGACCGAAAAAATGAGGTTAAACTCTTTTAAAAATCGCAAAACACAGTAAAAGCTCGAGAGCAATAGCACGAAGACTCCCAACACTTGAATGTGCGGTAAACATCTGAAGATGGCTGCCAGAGGAGGGGCTTAGGTAGAGGGCAGTCATTGGCTGGGGCAGTATGACCCAGAGACCAGTGATTGGTTACTGGTAGAAAGACAGTTCAGAAACGAAACTGAAACTGATTTTTTTCTTTACCGAGGATTCCCAGCCTAACGACGGGGAATATTCATGAGCATGTGAATCCATGCCAGACCCCATGCTGGAGAACTGTAATACTCTGCAACTTCCACTAGATGCCGGCCTATGCACAGCATGTGATCTAAGCAGATTCCACAAGCCTCAGAAATATATATACACACAAACATATATATTTCATGAAAAACCTTTGTTGAAGTGACATTAAGGTGCCGATTTAATGCAACAAAACCCCTCAAATTCGGCAGGTGCTGGAAGCTACATCAATCTTAACTATGAGGCTTCCACTGGAGGGCGGAGGGGGCACAATCTCAGTTTAACATTATACCTTGCCAATGCTTGGAACTCTTCCTCTATGAATTTCTTTCAGTAGGGTGTGGGTTGCTTGTGATTCTGTAAGCGTCTGGCAAAATGACATACTTTCTTAATGGGTGATTTCAGCCTTTAACAATCAATGCAGTTAACGTGAATATTGTGGTAGTTTTATAGCAATTATGGTCTATGCCTCACAGTAGTAGTCTGGAAAGGCTCTGGGTTGGTCTGAAGTCTAAATTCCACAGCACTTCTTGTATTCCACCGCCCCGCCCGTTTAGCAAGTCATTAGTGCGATTACAACACAATGTGAGAAATAACAGTCACAGTATCAACCTCCATGCTGAGGTGAGTAAGACCAGGGTCGATGGGAGCGAAACACCTGTCAGTGATTGACATACACACGTCCCATAGTCTGCCCTGATGCATCAGCCATCCCCAGTTAAATGTATGTGTTTTGTGAAGTGTAGGAGAAGCCAAGAGTGAACCTAATGCAGTGTGCCATGTAATTTAGAAATCATCATTCTTGGTCCTCGGCAGGCCTCTTCGGTGGATCAAGATTTTCTTCCCAGCGGATTATAAGTGTAGCTACTTCCTCCATAGTCATTGAACACACCTGTTTCTGCTCCCAGAAGAAGGAAATTCTGAACCAGAATGACCATTTGTATTTAATCTCAATCTGTTGCAATTTGTTCTTTTAATTCCATGCCTCTTTTGAAGTGTCAGGGCTGCTATAAATTTGAATATATTGAAATGTAAGTAAAGACTTCCGTTGGTAATACATTGTTACCAGTTCCCTACAGGCTCTGAGCAGATTCTCCTTCATATTGTTTGAGTAGAAAGTCATTATGATATTTCTTGGCATTGTGAGGTAGCCTTTATCCAAAGTACCCACTCTCTGAATCCAACAAGAATGAACTTGTCTTTTGCAACGAATGGGAAGGTGGTTGTGCACATCTTCAGTATTCACCTTTTTAAGTCTTTGCCCTCTGTTACCAGAACAAGGCTCTGAATCCTCAAATGTTCCAGTGTATGCTCGTATCGTATATGATATGTTTTGATATGGCATTTGTAACGCACCTATACACAAGTGTTTCAAGGCGCGACGAGGCAAGGAAGGGGTACCAGAGGGAGGACAGACAACTATCTTACTGGGCCAAGTTACATTGAGATTGCGCAAGTGCAGTGGAGGGGGGTGGGGAAAAGTGCCAGGGCAAAGGGGAGGGGGCAGTGCTGTACATGGGATCAAAACAATAAGAAGTGCAGCCACCGGGTGGCAGGTGTGAGGTTAAGTGCAGACAGCAGGTGTGCAAAAGCACAGGTAGGGGGACTGTAGAGTTATAGATACAGACCCTAGTGCAAGGGTTGCCGGGAGGCAGTGCAGGTGTGCAACTGGGCGTAACCAAGACTTGGACAGCTGGTATTGCATCACCATAGCAGAAATTAGATAACTTGTCCTTCGCTTTTCTCGTTCTCACTAACACACACTTCCAACTGTCCTATTTCCTGCTTTTGGTCTGTCGTCGAGTTTTGAAGATCTGCTGTAGCTGATTTAATTTCTTGTTTTACCAGGTTGACAATGTCTTCTTTTAACGAGGAAATGCAGTCCAAAAGGTCTATTCACGAGTGGGCTATAAGTGAGACCTGAAGCAGGTGAAGTGCTTGGTTCAGGAGCTTTAGCTCAGTGGTAGGAATCAATAATTTTATGGTTCAAGGCTTCAACTAGGGGGGCAGAGGAGGGTGGGTACAGAGGGACATGAGTGTTCTGCCTTTTCACACTGACCTATGAGTCAATATCTACATGTATATTTTGTTTACAGGAGGGATTGAGCTTGCCCGCAGACACTGTGGTGGCTTAAGAAGGTCCTTGGATTCCTCTGACCATGTTTGGAGTAAAAACCAATCCTTGTATTTTCCCCCAGTCTTCATCAGGGTCCATTATCTGGAATTATATGATATGGCATTTGTAACGCGCCTATACACAAGTGTTTCAAGGCGTGACGAGGAGGGGGAACAAAGGGAGGTCTGACGACGATCCTACTAGGCCAGGTGTCATTCAGATTGCCAAGTGCATGGGATTGGGGAAGGGACAGTGCAGTACATGGGAACAGATAATAACAATAAGTAAAAGTAACGGCTAGCAAGGGGTAAGTGCTGACATCAGGTGTAAAGTGCTGGTGGGGGGACTGAAGGGATAACGAAACAGTCCCCAAGTGCGGGGCTTGCCAGGCAGGCAGTGCAGGTGTGTGAGACTGGCGGTGGAGGGACCTGGGCCCGAGATCAGAGGGTGTCCAGGTAACCAGTGCAGTTCCGGTTACAGCCAGGAGGTCAGCAGGGGAGAGGAGGAGAAAAAGCAGAAGCAAAGAGAAAGGTTTTGAGGTGCTTCTGGAATCGGAGATGGTTCTCCTCAAGTTTAAGGGCGGCAGGGAGGCTGTTCCAGAGGGAGGCCCCAGCTGAAGAAAGATCTACCACCAACTCGTTGCTTGGAGAAGCGACTAACCCTGAGGGAGTTGGAGGCAACCAGCGAAGAGCTTGAGAAGAAAGATATTTAGGATGAGAGAGAGTTGAAGGTATTGTGGCCCAGTGCCCCAGAAGGCCTTGTGGACAATGCATAGGGGTTTGAACTTAATCCATGCAGCCACTGGAAGCCAGTGCAGAGATTTCAGTCCTGGAGAGAAACGATCCCTGGGTTCGAGGCCAAGGACAAGTCTCGCAGTCCTGTTCTGGATGAGTTGCTAAGGGCGGAGAGTAGAGGCAGGCAGATTTAGAAAGAGGCTGTTGCAGTAATCAAGCCTAGAGAGAACCAGAGCTCTGGAGACAGTGAGCTTCTGGGGGAAGGAGAGGAAGGGAAGAATACCTCTGAGGAGGTGCAGCTGGTAGTGTGACTTCTTAGAGACGTCAGAGATGTGAGGAGAGAAGGAGAGCGTGGAGTCGAAGAAGAGCCAGAGAGCTACAGGAAAGGAGAGAGCGAGCGTGCTGATGAGGAGAATCTCAGTCTTACTGGCATTAAGGCAGAGGTCATTGGCGGCACACCATTCCCAGATAGCAGACAGAAAGTCGGAGATGAGGGAAGGAGAAGAGGTGGCCTAAGGTAGCCTGAAAATGAGCTGAGTGTCATCCGTTGGGGGCAGAGAGCGGCAATGCAGAGGGCAAGGAGTGCAAGGTATTCGTTAAACAGCCAGGGAGAGAGGTTAGACCCCTGGGGGACACCACAGGTAGAGAAAAATATAGAGAGAAAACAGAATCTGTTTTAAGGTACAATTCTGGACCCTGATGAAGACTGGGGCACTGATAGATTCTCGCTCTAGTCAAAACATATGACACGTAGGTTGTGGAATAAAAATAAAATTCAAGGGATTTCACGCCAAATGGTTACAACAATAAAAGCCTTGTAATTTAAAGGCAAGTAAGTGGTCAAAAAGAAAGAAACATGGATTTGACTTCAATTAATATATTTTTCCAAAGGATTATAATAATCTTTGTATGACTAAAATAGAAGTGTCTAATACATTTTATGTTGTACATTAAGTTGTGCCAAATGATGTATTTAAGTGTCTTGTAATCATGTTTTGAAAGATATGTTTGAGTTTAAATTTCCTTGAAATATATCTTTGTCTATAGCTGTTTGAGTCAATTTAAAAATAATTTTACTTTTTTTCTGTAACTATATTGAAGAATAATGTAATATCAATAATATATTCAAATTGTTGCTCTATTGTGTTGAGCTGATAATAGGATAACTAAAGGCAATTTTGTCAATACTTGGTTCTTGTCATGGTTCTCATGGGATTATAGGGGACTTGCTGCTTGATTGCAAGTTCAGACATTATAGAGTTTCACATAACTAATTAATCTCTTATAACACGCTTAGTACAAGAGACCAGTCTCCAAGAGCAGGACCGGCATTCAAACCTGTGTTGCTCTGCGTTGTCTTGCTTCCAAGACAAACACGTTGCCCCTGAGCTAACCTCCGTGCCCAGCATAGGTGTCTCTTGATTTGCCCAGTGTTTCTTCCTTCTGAATAGGGGGAGAGTTTTGTTTATCCAATCTCTAGGAGTGAGAGGCACCCTATTTGTGAAGCCCCCTCTGTTACAAACATCACTTCTACTGGCAATCTAGAACTCGGCTCAACACATCAGTGAGCCAGAATCCCTGAGGTTGGTTAGCGCATCACTCTTGCTCTCAGATCAACCACAAGAACCTACCACCGGGCTGAGCTACTCAGGAAATTGACTTTTCACGTCTTCCAGTGGTCACACACATCTTCTGAAAATCTAGGGACAGGAGACAACACTGAGCAGAAGGTTCCCACTGCAAAGCCTTCTCATTTCTCGATAGTCTCCAACAAATGTCATCTCTCCTGTGAAAGTGCCATGGAGTTGTGCCCCACTATGTGTGCAAATTCCTCCAGTAGACTCTTTCCCTTGATGTGTTATGACTGTGGTGATTTTTTTGGTTATGGCGATTGCTTCACTTCTGGTCTGTGGTCTTGGAGGATATGATATTTTTAAATCTAGTGATAGATTCTGCTAAATAGATTATTTATGAGAGTGAAAGATTTTGTTAAGCCCTTACCATGTGGTAGCAGCTCTCTATAGTTCCGTAAAATAGGTAAGATTCAGCAGAATATTCTGTCTGCCAAATAGTTTCAGTTGTGTGGTTATCATTTTTGTTTAAATTTTTCAGCCTTGCGTGACAAGCTTAGCCTCATATGTAAGGGACTCACTGGATAGGATTACAAAATTGGAAGATTACTCCTTTGGGCGCGAGCACAAATTCTGAGTCACTTTATATGTGGAAAGCTTACACTCCTATTCCATGGCAAGATGTCATTAACAATGTTATTTTAACTCTTGAAACAAGGATGCCACCACCTTCTGTACAAAGTGGTACTTTTGTACTGCCTCAAAATAATCTTATTATATAAAAAAAAATCAATCTATGCTCATGGTTAGAAGATCTCAATGGGCTTGAGTTTCACAAAGAATGTTGTCCACCAGTCCTTGCAGCCATTTCAAAATTATTTCATTAAGTCGGATGAGAAACCCTTCAAATTGCATGCCAGAAAGGAGAGGTGTTTCAATGATGAAAGGAGATCTTTTCAAATTTCAATTAATAACTGCAATAAACTGTTGTGGCGCATCATGTCTTGGAATACAAGAAATTATTTTCCTAGACCTTTTGATGAACTCAGAGGATGGGACGTTATATACATCCCGAACACAAAGTATGATTAAAAACACTATTGCATTACCAGGGTTTCCCTCCCTTTTAAGTTACTGGATAGACTTTATTTTGGTCTGTTTTGCAGCTAAGATGTTACTGTATGAGCATGTCAGATTTTGAAATCCATGCTACATCTTTGTCCAAGCGGCTGAGACCCAAATGCTACTACAGTCTTCTGTTGGTTTCAATTGCACCAAGAGCAAAGCACACAATAAATACATCCAGTAGGGGATTTTCACAGAATGCTCAGAGTGGGGAAAACAAGACTGATTATGTTGACATCAACTGAAAGTGTTTTGTTAAGTCTTTAGAGAGAATCAGGTGAAATAGTATCACTGCATCATCAACATCAAGTAAGAAAATAGGCCTATAGTTCCCAGGTTGTTTCTTGTCGCCTTTCTTATGAATAGGTAAATTAATAACCTCGCGCCAGGTTGGGGGGATACTTTTCGGCCTGGCGAAAAAATGTAATACTTTTGTTAACAGAGGATACCAAATTCCTGTTTCGTCCTTAAACAGGTTGATTGGGGTTCCATCTGGGTCCGGGCCTTCCCTGCACCCAGGCCCTTAATGGCCTCCCCCACCTCTGCCATTTGAAAAGGCAAGAACTCTACCTCCTCTTGCACAGCGTCA
Organism: Ambystoma mexicanum; assembly: GCF_040938575.1. Taxonomy (NCBI): domain Eukaryota; kingdom Metazoa; phylum Chordata; class Amphibia; order Caudata; family Ambystomatidae; genus Ambystoma; species Ambystoma mexicanum. The sequence continues at coordinate 1,481,227,160 of NC_090923.1, read as the reverse complement.
ATACAAGGTATCTTCTCGTGCTTCGCTCCAGGGCCTATTTGATATAAGAGGCTGAAATACTGGTCAAACACATTTGGGGGGATATTGCACAGGTCCATCCCCACCTTATCCCAGCCTATGCCGCCAATACATTTCCAGAAGCCTGTGTTGTCACCTGTGGTACAACACGATGGGAGTCTGCTCCATTTGTTTTTAACATGCTCCGATTTCATCAAACCCTGAATACGCTTATATTCAGCCCTCAGAGCGCATAGGTGTTTTTTATTCGATGCAACGGGGTCTTTCAAGCTGGCTACCAGATTTTGCTCTGCAAACCGGCAATCCTCACGAAACCACCCTCTGTTATTAGGGGTTGCCTTTCTCATCTTCCCCACCGGTTCAGTGACGAAGGGATATATTGTGAGAATGAGTTCATTATAGCTGGGTCCTATACTGGCGTCATTCACTTCCGACATATATGCTATCAGGCGGACTATGCTTTCGTAACTAGTAGGTTTGTCCTGAGCCAAATAGGACCATTTAATGGCTTGTTTAGAATGACCCACCGCAGTGGCCTCACTAACATTCGACATGCAGCCACCTCCACCCCCAAGGACCTCTTATAGTGCAATTCAAAGGATAATGGTCACTCTCACTTCGGGCTACGATCTCCAAGCTCACTACCCAGGCCCAATCGGTCATGCTGATCAGGACATATTCAATCTTAGCGCTGCTATGATATCCTGCCTAGGTGACTACAGCCAGGGCATCAGGGGGTGCTTGCCCATTACATGCTCGGAGTCCAACCCGTACCGTAGGCTCATAACCTTGGTAGCACGGGGGTGGCGCCAAGCCAGTTTTCCAGATACCAATTGTGAAATCTCATACGTCACATCTTGTTGAAGAGCCGCCAGTGACAACACTCAACATCTGTGCTGGGTGTCGCAAATTAACAAGTATCTCTGCCTAGAAAACAAGGTCATCGTAAAAAAAGAAGGAACACGATGAAGACCACTAGTATTAGACCTGGGAAGAATAAGTGTGCCCCAAAAGACGTTATCATTTCTGAACCTTCTGAAAATTAGCTCATTAAAGATAAAGAGGGCCGCTACAGTGTTGTTAAGAAGTATAAAGGAAAAAAGAAGCACTGCAACATTACCAGATGTGTGCGTCATAAGACCAAAAGGAAATTAGTGAGAGAGCGCAATTGTAACTGACTCCTGGACTCCTTTTGCCACATAGGAAAAGCAAGAATGAGCTTGAAGCGGAAGACAGACATCAGGGACTATTTGGGGCCATCTCAGACTCCCAATATACAGTGTGAACTACAACAACCAGACACATCTATCAAGCTGGAGGGCATTGATATACTATTTAGTTCAAATGAACCCACCACTCCTAAGTCTGTACTTAAATCTGCAGTGTGAAAAAAAGGAATGTTAGTGGGTAATTCCGTATGCACGTGTATGCTGGTTCTTCAATAGCTAGGAATTAGCATACTGAGAATCCAGCTTTTGTTGTAAACGTGGCAAATATACATTGCCAGGTTGGCTCTTCATCCTCTAGGAATGAGAACATGGATAATACTGTCCCCAACTCCTTTACCATAACTAATAGCACGTCGGACCAGTTGAAGTTTAACAAGTCGCCGACAATGAGACATTTCAGGCTGGACAGAAACAATCTATTGGACCCAGATAGTGGACTTATGTTTAAGAGTTTTTTTTGTAAACTGGAAACCTGCATATTTAACCGTAGTGTGTTAGGCAGAAACCTGTGCAGTTCCCTTAGGGACCACTGCAAAAGATTTAAGACTACAGGTGCTAGCAGTAAACCCACTTGGTAGCAGTCTGTACCACCCAGATTTACCTGGTAGCTGTGGCTGAGCAGTCAGACTTCCCTCAAGAAGAGTTAGGCAGTATGCAAAGTATACTCAATAGGCACTCAGATACAATAATACAAGCAAACACTGACCAGAGCTTTGGTATCAAAGGATATAATTATTTATTTATAAACACACAGTTGAAACACTCCAGCACTCTTATTGTAAAATATTCTAAACACAGTTACTATTATGATATATACACCCCTTTTTCCCTTACTAGAAAATCACAGTAAGACACCACTTATTTTCATACACAGGTGAGCGCTTAACTAGATTGCACTCTACTAAGGTTGTGAAAAAGGGAGGGAAAAAAAAGAATATGCAGGATTACACCACTCTACGATTCAGGAACACTATTAGCAAGGCAGAGAGCAAAAAGTCACTGGTGAGCCAAAGTCTGGGCCCACTCTTAGAGAGAGCAGAGCACAAATGCGCCCAAGATCACACAGTTACACTAGGCTTAGAAAGTCTTGCAGAGGGTTCAGAAAAGAGTTTAGAGAGGCTTAGAAAAGTTTAGCCAGGGTGTCCCAGGCTAACCCAGGTTCGAAAGCCGGGGGCTAAATCTACCCCGTACAGTCGGTTGCAAGGGAAGCCAGGCGGGACACGGTACCTTAAGTGGGAAGGATCCTCCAGCGGTGGAAGTTGTTCCTGGTAGTGGTTGCAAGTTGCGGCGTCGTCCAGGGGAAGAGAAGATCTCGACGTGGAGGAAAGATGCAGGTCGTTGCACTACCAGGGCAGAAACCAGCCGCGGAGTTTTCCGGTAAAAGGTGGTACCTTTATCTCGCGGTCATGGTAAAACGTGGTATCCCGGTTGCCGGGGTGCTTAGCACGGGCAAGGCGGCCACGAGATACGTCGGGAAAGCGAAAAGACGGTGAAACTGGTTATCCCCACCAGTCAAAGGAAGAAGACTCTCCGGCGGGAGATCTCCTCTGTCGTTGGGAAAAGTGGTGAGACGGTCCAGCAGGGCTCCACCGGTCGTGGTGTCGTGGCAGGTCGGCTCAGCTTCTCCCTTGTCGGATTCTTAGGTCCTGTGGCGACTTCTGAAGTTCAAGTCCCCAAAGCCCTGCTTTTATGCAGCAAACCCCCATTCACTCAGCCTAGCTGTCACTCAAACATGCTAAGTGGTGAGCCACTTGGGCCAATCAGGACGGAGTGCGACTTGAGTTGCCTAGGCAACTCAGTCCAGGGTGCCTAAATTCCCCTCCACCCCTCCTAAGTACCCCAGACATAGTGGCACCACTTTGGAGGACTTCTGTGGAGAAGCCGCCAAAAAGTGGAACAAAGGGCTCGACTTGGGTTGGAGTCACAGAAGAGGACACAAACGCCATTTTAGAATCAAGTTTTGGCAAAAAATACCAACCGGAGAATTAATATTAATTAAATAAACCGGCGGTATGTTCGAGGCTACCTTAAATAATTAAATAAAGATGGTAGCCTAAAACAATGGGAAATCCCATAGGAAAATATTCGCGGTTGAATAAAAGTAGTATCCACTGCCCCCAGCCAAAACTCGATCAGGGGGGATGGAGACGTGCCCCCTCGACTAACAGACCCTGGGGCAATCGAATTGCCCCAGCCAGTACGTCCACAATATGATGGTTTGTACTGGTTCTGTTCAGAATTTAAGACTAGTAAAGTCAATGGTGACTTTACATGCCCTGGGAGACAGTAGTCAGTCCCAGGGTATGGAGTCTATACTGGGGGGTCACTATGACACCCCTGTGTTACTGCACGGAGGGTGCTGTGTAACACACATCACAAAAACACATGAAACCCTATGGAGTAAAAGACCCCCATAGCCCATTAAACACATCTAGATTCAAAGAAACACACTCAAATCATTTCCAAGAGTGAGGGTAAAAGTGTCTCACCCTTGGCAGGAGAAAAAAATAAACCCCAAAAATCCAGCAAAGCTGCTGGGGGACTCACTAGGTTAGGAAATTCAGCCTAAACAGAGAATTCTCCCTAACATAGTGCAATTGTGAAACTTTTCCATTTTATATATTGTAAGGGTGTCGAAGAAAGAAGCCAATACAAAGGTAGCATGGATTTGGTTATAGACTTTTAATAGCGCTTTGAAAAGGTCCTCACTATTGTAAAGACTGGAGGGGGTTGTCTGTACTCCTGCTCTATATACAGAGGACCCCAGCCAAGATTCTCTATTATTGGTATCGTGGTCGAGCAATCAAGGCCTAGCTTCTCAGGTGGTGATGCAGGCTGGTTCTTCGGTACAGTGTAGTCCCCAGGCCCCCCACAAAGGAATGTCCACACACTGTATTAGTTAAAACACAGTCTTTATATAATTAATATTCAAGGTTAGGTATACTATCACAATAACTCACTTTGTGCTCCGAAAATCAACAATGGTAAATATATACAGTTCTAAAGTGGTACCACAAGTATTATAGAATCTCATTAAAGTACATCAACTATACTGCTAAAATATCACACAGATCAATAACAAGGAAACCAGAAACCAGCAATAGAAAATAGGAGGAAAGCAGTTGGTTGCAAAAATTGGCAGAATAATGTCCCCGCTACCTAGACACAGTTCTGTGTGGAGACCCCCTGCCCCCCCCACCTGGGCAACCTGTAAAGCAAAGATGTATCACAAGCCCAGTCCATATATTGTTCTGCAAGTCTTATTTCCTTCTACAATAGTTCTACAGCCCCAATGTACCTGGAATTGTAGTGTTCATCGTCGGGGAATCGCTCTTCTTGAGTGCCCTCCCTTTAAGGCAGGAGTCACGGGTCGAACGTCCGACGGAGAACAGGGTGAACTACGGCGGTGAAGTGGCAGCTTCTTTCCTAGCGGTGCTCGTCGACGACAGAGCGTTGGCGTCCTGCAATGAAGAGGCGTGCGGGGCTCCTCGGTGACGATAGTTCTGGACCGCAAAGAGATGAAGAAGAACTGTGGCCCAGCAAGGGCGTTGAGTCGTCGGCGTCTTTGTGGTCTTTAGGTGGTGGGAAACCCACTGGCGGATGCTCCTCGGCGCGTCGACGGTTGGGCCTTCTCCAGCAGGATAAAGCGGGCGGCGATGGAGACGAAAGCGTCCATGGATCAAATGAAGTTCTTAGGCAAACGGGAGCAAACGGGAGCACGGCGGCTCCAGTCGGCGATGGCGGTCGTCGACAGGGGTGGACAACAGTCCGGGCACTTCTCTTTGGGATTCCGCGGCAGTCCCTGTCTCCGGTCGGCAGCCTGTCGTAGGTCTGTCTACCAGGGAGCTTTGGAAAAGATCAGCTGGTGCATGATGGTCCCTCGTAGCTCGGGAAGAGGGTGCCTTACCAGGTCCTCTCTGGGTCAGTCCTTGTAGACACAGCAGCTTTCAGATCGACGAAGTATAGCAGCAGCAAGACTTCTCTTCCAGCAGGGCTTCAAGGTTAAGCTTCGGTTTTACTCCAGTTACTCTTCGTAGTGGACTTCAGCTTCTGAACATTAATTCTAGCAGCAGTGAGAGGCCCCCAGATATACTAGTTGGTCTCCCATTCATTCTGCTGGGTCACACTCAGGCAACCAATCGGTCAGAAGGGCATTAATGCAGGCAGGCATCCAATCAGGTGCATAGTGCATTCAGGCCATTCACTTCTCTCCAGACACTCACAACAAGTTATGTTTATTGGGACAAGTACCCAGCCATTCAACACTCCACACTGCATTCATACCAGTTCCGGGCAGGGCTGTCTCAGTCATTGTGTCAAACACCAGATACTAGACACCCACAACACAGAATGCATAGTCGTCACACACTCCATTCACCCAGGTCCCACCCACAGGGTGTACCCACAACATACAGTCACTGGGAAGGCTCCAGGCAGTCTGGCCTGGACTTCACAACACCACCATATATGGAACTTCCACCCAACAGCCGGTCAGGGGGAAGGGACAGAGTCAGGGCTTCCCAGGACTTTGGGAAAACAAGGTAACAGGCAATAGAAAGCAAGAGGCCACAGGGGCCATCTTGTTGCCTATCAGGAATCAACTAATTCCAATGGCAGAGCCTGGGTATCCCAAAATGGAGGATACTCAGAGCACCTGTCAAATTCAGCATGGAGCTGCCACCAGCCCATACCCTGCTCTGTGGGCCACAGACAGGAGCCTAAAAACATACACTAGGGGCACAGGGTTGTACCCCCACCCATGGGTGCCATAAGGGTATCCCATGGGTCTGTACACCAAACCAAAAGAGAGAGCTGCACCACCAGGAGTCCCACATGAACTCCTGCATGCACGGAAAACACGACAGAACACACGATAAAAAGCAGTAAAGTACAAGGATATGGAGGCCCTGTCCCTCCGATCGATGCATTTCCAGCATCACAACTATCCCTAAAAGGGTCAGTCAGAATGTCTGTCAAAATAATCTCCACTGTCCTGTGTCACAACCTACTTCTATTCCTCACACTAAAACTAAAAGATAAACTAACGCACCAGGGCCTCCAACCACCGAGAATCTGTATTGTCAAGGAGCTGGTTACTATAGTTTAACAGCACTATGACTGGTGTGGCAAGCTCAGAAATTGGGATGCTGAAATTGTTGGCTTTCCCGTACCCAGCATTTCATTTTTATAGTAGGTGTTCAAGCTACTATTTTTGCAATCTATTAGTTTCCTAAAGTCTGGAGTGGGAAAGATCTGGCCACGGCAGTAACTACAAAACTAATCATACCTAGTTGAGACACCTAATCAAATAACAGTGATGAGTTGTTTTTGGTATTTCTTTGTAGCAACAAAGAATTACTGAACAAGAGTAGCCAGCATTTTTTTGTTTTCAATGATAACATTGGCTAATGTGAGACTCAATGTTCCACAACTACAATTATATATTGTATTGAACCTGTATAAGTCAAACTATCATGTTGCTTAGACTGGAAAAGACCATAATGCTGACACTTCTAGGCCACTTATAAAATACTGTTGCAGGGATTGTTCAGCCCAGCTATATATTCAACAATCACTTACCAAGCTCGGTTAGAAATACATTGTAGGTTTCTATATTACGAATTGTAGAAGCCAAATATACATCAAGGGATTTCTCATTTTCTTTGCAGTTTAAACGTTTTAGCACAGAGATGAGCGACGGAATTATCTTTGGATCGTACACCACATCTACAACAAAAATAAATAGTTTAATGCAAATAAACAAAATGCTATTACACACTAGAAAATGATTTCTTATTTAGAACAGAATTTTTCAAAAATGTAGGACAATGTTTTTAAATTTACCGTCACCGTAGATCTTTATTTTTTTTTACCCTGATCAATGCCTTTTGTTAAAACACATTTCTGGAGTATGTGAAAAAAAGAGGATTCATTATGCATACATTTAAAAAAAGCTTCACTAAATAGGTAGACGCTCCCACATGTTTTCAATGTCTTTATATTAGAGGTTTCTGCAGCACATGTTACAACCAATGAAATCAATGTAAGCAAGCCTCAACATCAAGGCATATTTACTACTTTTTGTGTGATGTACAATGTCCAATTTAGTGTATCCACTAGAAGCTGCCCTTCTCACCTCTTGCTAGAACTTCAAATACCTTTGTGTTGTTTATCCTCCCTTGAGATTTGCAATCATCATGGTGGTCCATAAGTTACTTAAGCTGCTTGTTTCAAGGACCCTCCCGTTATAACCCATATGAGAGCATCTGCAGTATAATTCAGCCAATCTATTCTTGATAGTGTCAAAACCTGTGTGAAGTTCTTTTGCGTCAGTTTTGAAGGATGAGTTATTAGTTGTGCTTTTCTATATCACTGCATGTTTCCCAAAATGAAGTATCCAGGTGCTCAAGAATTAAGCCAGCATATGTCAGGAAATTCTTAATCAGAGGTAGCGAGTTTATTCTTTTTTTGTTTTGGATACAGTTGATTTTTAATACTGGTTTGGCTCATCTTCAAGTTATTGCATGTCCCGCCAGCTCTGTTCTTATGTTATTTCAGCAGCATCCCCATGATGTGTTTATATGTTTAACAAGCAAACCATAAATAAATAAATTACCTCCTAAACAGCCCCAAATGATAGGATATCCCCTTCTCATTCAGAGGGTTGTGGATGCCCTTTGCATATCAGGTATGGCCTCTTGGAACAGCTAAAGAACTCAGAGGATGTCTGGGTTGTATATGACTACACCAGCCTGCAAGAAGGGGTCAGAGAAAAAAACAAGCAAACAGATCTAATTGATAAGCCCTGAAATAACCTCAGGAAAATAAGAAGGTGGACTATTCAGAAACACCCTTCCTCTTTGACACGCAGCAAACATATCCCCAGTCAAGAGCACCTGATGTTCAAAGACATGTTTATCTGATATGAATGCAACCACCAATATGAACGAACATCAGCGTGAAATAACATGGCCACATACTGAAACAATCAATTCTCCTTTGGAGGGAGGAGAAAGGACAAACTGCTTGAAAGGAGTAGGTCTCAAAACCATAACCTGTTTTGCTAATACAGTGAAAAACAATCAGAAAGCAGTTGCAACTCTATTTTATTTATTGTTCGCTTGTTAGGCACTCATACAGCAAGTAAATTCTGTCTCAACGCACCCACAGGGCAAAGGGAGGGAACATGGGAATGAAACACATAAAATACACAAAAATATTGAATAAAGTGGAGGGAAAAAAGAAAAGGAGGAACCTAGTATGTCTTGTGAGTATTCAGAACGTGCAAGTGCAGCAAGGAAAAGGGCAGTGGGGGTAGGTGCTCGACTGTCCGTGCTCGTGGGTGAGCCACAGATGAAGTGCAAGGTGTGGTAAGTGCTATAGGGCCTGGAGCCGCATTGGGTGAAAGTGCGAGCCTCCAAGGCAGTAGGTGTGCCGAGGCAGGTTCTGAAGGAAGACAGAAGCAGGGGTGATTGGGTGTGGGAGGCCAGGGGCCCCAGAGATGCATAAGTAGCCAGGACACCAATCACAGCAACTGTGAAATTAGCAGAGGAGAGAAGAAGGGAAGGAGGAGGTAAAGAGGAAAATCTTGAGGAGCTTGCGGAATTTAAGAAATTCCGGCTCAAGGCACAGAGGGAGGGGAGGCTGTTCCATAGGAAGAAGCCAGCCGAGGAAAGCAATCAACCTCCTGCCCTCCGTTTAGTAAAACGCTTTAAACACAAAGAGCTGGTGCCAGAGGAACGTAGAGGTCTAGTGGGAGAGTATTTAGTAAGAGAGAGTTGAAGATAGTGTGGTCCCCGGTCCCACACAGCCTTGTGAATGATGCAAAGGGATCTGAATTTAATCTGTGCACCGACCGGGAGCCAGCAAATAATTTTTAGGGCAGGAGAGATGTCCCTGGGTTTAAGGCCAAGGATAAGTCTTGCTGCCCTATTCTGAATTAGCTGGAGGGATCGCAGAGCGAAAGAAGGTATATTCAGGATGAGGCTACTGCAATAGTAAAATCTAGAGAGATCCAGGGCTTGGGTAACACTGAGCTTCTAGGGGAAAGTGTGAAAAGGGAGAATTCCTTTGAGAAGGCAGAGCTGAAAGTGGGACTTCTTGGCAATGTCCCGAGTGTGAGGGAGGAAGGAGAGAGGAGTCGTTAGATGACCCAACGGTTTCGGGCTTCAGAAGAAGGAGCAGGGGGAAAGCCCACAGAGGAAGGTCAGAGTGAAGGGAAGAAGGATGGAGCAGGGGTCCCAATGGGAAGGATCTCAGTTTTACTGGCATTGAGGCAGAGATCGTTGGAAGTGCACCAGGACTGGATGGCAGATAGGCAGTTGGGATGATGGAAGGTGCAAGAGGGTCAGCAGGAAGTTTGAAAAAGAGTTGTGTGTCGTCTGCATAACACTGGAAGTTTGGGGAGAAGGAGGAGATGAGGAGTGCCAGCTGAGTAAGGTAGATGTTAAAGAGCCAAGGGGAGAGGATAGAACCCTGGGGGACACTACAGGTGGACAGGAAGTAGGAGAGGAGAAGGTGCCCATGATGACTTGGGACGAGCAGTCAATTAGGAAGGATTTCTGATCACTGTATTGGCAAAACAGATTGTGGTTTTGAGACCAACTTCTTTCAAACAGTTTTCCCTGTCTCCTGCCTCCAAAGGAGAATGCATTGTTTCAGTAGGTGGCCATGTTATTTCACCACGATGTTTGTTCATATTGGTGCTTTACCTTCACTAATCCACCGAAGAGGGATAGCACAAAAGTAAACCAAACAGCTTTTCTCAAAAGAGAAGAGCATTTCCCGGGAACTTCTCCATGTGCTTGACCAGGTGCAAAGGTCATATTTGTGATTGAACTGCATTGTAAAATGATCAACAGAGGAAAGGCACTCTTCGAGAAAAGCTCCTGAAGAATTCAGAGTTTAGTTGCCATTTGCAGGGAACTGTGCATAAACAGCTCTGAGAATCCACTCGAGAATTCAGAAGGCCTGCGATGTGGATGTGCATCAGAAAAATGTTTGCCCAATGCCACAGCTCAGTAAAAAAAAAAAAAGAAAAAAAAAAAACTTAATTGGGACCTGCTTTATATTTTAACTGAAATCTGTCTGGTTGGTGTAGATCAGTATCCAATGGTTGCGGGTCTGTTCTAGGATGGGTTGAAGGACCAAAACGATAATTTTTAGTTCCAAGACGTTTGGTATCGTTGGAACGATCTTTTGTGGACATCACATGGTGGATTGATAAGGACCACGGGACAATGCCGAAACATATTCTGAATAGTCCATCAACTAAACTGAAGGGTCACGAAACAGAAAGTAGATAGCCATCAGGAGGTTCCCATTTAGTGCCCTGCACTGCAGCCCAGAATGTATCCCCTCCATCAATGTTACCCAGAAGGAATGGGGCTGTGACATTTTTCCCCCCCATGAGCCGTGGGCAGACGTTTCTCATCTTCAGCAGTGCAAAAGAACCCACTTCAAGACGACATGCACCCCACATATTCTGAAAGAAGGGAACTGGTAAGGGGTTAGGGATTAGGTTTTGGTCAACAAGGATTTGTACCATTTGCTGGAAAGGCCCAAGATGACGAAGATTTGCAAGAGGCAGAAAATAGCTGCTGACAACTCCCCCTGAGAGAGTGAAGAAAAATCAAGTTTTACAGTTAAAGGGTATACTATTCAACCTCAAGTGAGAGGCAAACACACTCATCACCTTGATATACTCTCATGCGGAGGCCATTCGGCAGAACCATGTATTTGCTGTGCCGTGGAGCCTGTCAGAGTGCTGCCAGATGAGCTGTGGAGCTGGCTATAAGGTTACTGGCTTTGGCTTTCAGAGTCGATCTGCTAATGAAATCTGCTTTGAGGCTGTTGGTGAGCTAGGAAGTGGTATCCTGTCCTGTCGTCCGTGAGTGAACCCTGCTGAACCCTTCTGTGACTGCTCACTCGCTGCTGACCACGCTGTGATGAATCTCATAGTCGGTAAGCAGCACACCGACATTTTGGAAAAGGAGCATTGGGGTCTTTAGGCACAGCTTGTGTCCTTTTCTGTGTGGCTAGTGTACACTCCACGGAGCGCTGGTGACTTCAGACCCAGCTTATTTAAACATAATAATGTAATCCCTACTGTGTCCTTTTCTGTGCGGCAAGTGCAGACCAAACCTTGCACAGATCATCACGGTGGGGGTGGAAAGCTGGGGGAAGGTAATGAAAAGTCTTTTCCTTCTTCTCTGCTGTTGGTTTTATATCAACTGGTGTATTTCCCAGCACGTTTTCACTGTGCTGTGCTGCACTGGCTAGCCATACTTTGACACTCTGTTTTTTAGCCTGATACAACTATTTGTCTATTTGACTACTTCGATTCACTGCATTATTGCATTACCAGCACTACTTGGCATTCTGTGCTTGAACGATAAATGAAAAATCAATAAGCACAATAACTTCTCTCGGCTCAGACTCCTGGCTGGTGTATCGCTAAAAGGAATTGGAAGCCTAAGCTTGGCTATTTATTGTGGCAACTTACTGTGGCAATTTACTGTGGAATGCGTACTAACTCTATTGCAGGCTTCTGCAAAGGAAAAGAACTACCATTGCTGATGTGAGTGTCAAGTCTGCCCAGTTTACATAGTCTAAAGTCACGATCTAAAAGCTAACAGTGGATGACAGTGGATGTTAGGGCACGTTTAGTCTAACTATGGTGCTCTTACCAGCAATTCATCTTGGCCCACATTTTGGTCAAAACTTGTGATTGACGACATACGAGGGGGTGGGAGAGTCAGACTATGGTCTTCCCTTGAGCTGTCGGGAGTTCCCCTCTGGGGTGAATGCCGATTCAACCACCCAAATGACAGCAGTCCACAGTGAACGGTTTGAACTGTTCACATTTTTTTGTTAACAGTCTGCTAGACTGTGCGAGATACTTGAAGGTGCTCTCACGTCTAGTCGTCAGGGATCTTCTGTTCAGCTTGCCAGGGAAGGGCCCCCGCTTTTGGATCCCGACCCTGGGGGTGGACAAGCAATCAAGGATCACCTGGGTGGGTAGAGGGTCCTTGGGGACTGGAGAGAAGGTACCTGAAGGTGAGACATGGTATACCCCTTTCCTAGTAATAACCTACACTCTCCTCCCTTAGCCTTTATGGGCTCTTGCCAGTCTCAGTCCATTTTCCCCTATGATTTTCCTTCAAGTACTGAGAAGAAGAAGAAGAAGAGGCAACTAGGAGTGATGCAGATTTCCTATGACAAGTACTACTCTGGTACTCTGACGAAGAAGAGAGGTCAGGCATGTCACACTAAGGGGCTTGAACAAGTTCAGGCAACTGAAAATACCTTGTTTCACTAGCAGGCCATTGTAAATGGAAAAGAGTATAAAAGCTCGATGTCAGAAGGGTCAAGAGAGGTACGAGCGGTGCAGGTGGAGTAGAGTGAGGAGAAGACCAGGAAGTAGCCGTGCTGAGGGGCGAGAAGCCGAGACGTTGAGATGCAGCAGAGAATCCCAGGAGTCCTGCCGAGAGGAACAAACAGGACCGGGACCCCTGTGTGAGGGAAGGCAGAGAGCAGGCCTCACAGAGAAGCAGAGGCGTACCTGGAAGTAAACAGTCAGCGAACCAGCGAGTTGCTTTTCTCAGAGATAAGGGAAGCCGCTGAGTGGAGCACAGCAACCGGTAAGGGTCTAGAAGGGCTCTTGGGCTCGCTGAAGGACTGTTAAGCCTGTACCATTATCCCTTGTATTGATAGATCCCCGGCTGCCACCGACATTACCTTCGTCTTCGGGGGAACTAAGGAGACACCTTGTGAACACTAACATGCTCCTCCAATTTCAATGGGATGGCTTACCCTATAACTAATGAGCTCTGCCAATTTCCAGGGTCTACCCTTGATGCATCCATCCCTGCTGTCCCGATTCCGCTGTGCTGCAAGGCAAACCCGCTATGACAAGGAACCTAGACAGTCCTTTTACGACCACCATTTCTGGCCCTGAAACCCTGGGGGTCTGTGATGCTCATGCCTCCCCTTTAACCCCAGCTCTGGTAGTCTGCCCATCACTCCTTCCTAGCTCCCCCACACAGAATCTATGTCCAATTCCTGTTACCCTGCCCGCATTGGGCTCCATACTTGACCTTCCTTTGCCTGTTCTTGCCCCTCTTGCCCTGCACCAGATGAATATGGAGACTGACGGAGCAAAGGAGCTCAGCTCCAAATGCAGCACCTGGAGTAAGAACATGTTGGCTGTGCTTTCGGGGACTAGTTCCTTTCTCAACCTAACTTCACTCAGGGCCCCTAAGCCACTTACTTATGGATGTCAACCCTGCCTTGGTCCATCACAAAAGGGGGCTCACAATGCAGGGGTCTGCTCCTGTGCACAGGTGCTCATCGAACTGGAAGCCATAAAAAAAAGCTTCTATTCGGGCGGAGAAGGGAGGGCTTCGCTGGGGGATTCTCCAGGCACTTCCCTTACTGCCAAGGGGACTCATTCCTCACCCCAATCCCAGCACCTTGTAATTTGAACGCATGTACAGTGACCAGACAGCAGCAGGCTGAGCAGTCGCCACTCTCCATTGCAGCCAGAGAGCTTCCCACCCTGTGCAACAAATCTATTCTGCCGTAAGTCTGTACGTCTGGTGCACTAAAGACTACCAGCCCCATGAGGAGAAGACTAAGGGGGCATACGCCCAAGTCACATTTGTATGGGGAGGAAAGACAAACCACTATATACCTTCATGGGGTGCCTGGCAAGAGAGAAACTAGGGATGCCCTCTCTAATAAATGTCTTCACTGGCTTCGTACTGTTGGAATGGGCCCCTTTGTGACCAGGGACGATATGGTGGGCTGAGAGTGAACCGTATGTTGACTCTGTCAAACTGGATTTTAGGACTGAGCAAACGTCCAGGGACGTCCTGGGAAGATCCGGGCATCATGGTAGGGTAGCCAACAGTGAGATTGTTTTGAGCTCTTGTCCCTATCTGGGACCTGTAAGTAACTGTGGAAATGCCCCAACTAACACTGTCATATCTGGAGCAAACCTCACACCCCTGGGGACAAAGGCGTTCGGGAGCTGATGGGGCCTGGGAATTTGCAGCTGTGTATGGTGTTTGTTGGTCCCTACCTACCCCATCTATTCCCCATTGATGCACAGATATGTTGGCAATTTAGAACTGTTTTGTTAGGTTGCACTTTGATGGCTTACAGCCAAATAAAGTTTATGATGTTAAGCCCGTACCAAGTGAAATGTACCATTATTGCATACCGAACTCTGTGAAAGGGGCTGGTGAGCCAGTGCAAAGTGAAACACATTACTGAATGCCAAACTCTATGAAAGGGGCTGGTAAGACCGTACAAAGTGAAACTTACAATTCTTGAATGACAAACTCTGTGAAAGGGAATGTTGAGCCTGTATCAAGTGAAACTAAACTCACACAAAGATACATATATATTGAATGTTGAACCACAAGAAGAGTGAAATATAACTGAAAACAAATTAATGACAGGAAACCTGATACTCGAGGAAAAGCTGTGAAGTCATTACAACCATAAGGGCATCTTAGGGAAAACAAGCGCCCCATTATCAGCAAGCACTTGGAAAGTAATATAAAAAATCGTGCAGTGAAATAAAAGTGTGTTCTGATGAACTATTGAGCAACAGCATTGGGGAATTTATGGTTGCCTGATCTGTAATGGTAGACCGTGTGGTTGTCAACTATGCCTAGACCAGGAAGATTCCTAGTGCAGGTATTTTCAACATAATGACTTAAAGCACAAGGAAACCATGTGGTTTTTGGTTGCATGACCTGTAATGGGTGGATCATGCGGTCTGATGACCACAGTTAGACCAAAAGCCACTAACAATTGGCCGGGAGGATAGCTCAGGGGCAACGCGCTCACCTTGGAAGCAAGGCAACACAGAGCAACACCGGTTCAATACCCGGGTCCCCACTTAGAAACCTCTTGGTATTAAGGGCGTTATAAATAACCAATTACAATTACAATTGGAAAACAGCATAGAGGAGTGAATCTTTGGTGAAGATAACAGAAGGAAGGGTCAAGTGGACCTGATATTCTTTTGTGAAGAAGAGGAGAATAATTCAATAGCTGAAAGTTGTTCTTGGGGAAGGGAACTCCAAGACCACAGTGTTGTGTGAACTTTGTTGCCTTCATCTTGGGGAAAAGAACCCCAAGATTACATTGTTGTGTTAACTGTATTATCCTTTTCAACTCAGGGAAGGGAGACCTGGGACCAGCAAGTAATGTGAACTGTGATACTGATGAATCTAAAGAAGAACTTGATCAATCTTTAGTGAAACAAGCTTATGTTGGAACTATATTGAACTTAAAGGATAGTTCCGGGACTTTTTTTTTATTGTCCCTACGGGTCGGCCATGTGTTTGTAGGCATAAATCGGTAGATCGTAGGAAACTTTCCTATGGACCTTACCCGACTTTTCGCCCATTATCGCACTCGAAATCAGCCTCCATTTTGTGATAATCCTATCATTCCGCCGCATCGACCTGGCTCACCTGCCTTTGCGGCACTAAATCAAATCCCCCGCCCCTGAAACAGACTTTATCAAAACATTCATATTCCCCGCCTCTATCCGTGACGTGACTGAGCTGCGTAGGCAAACGCGCCCAGGCGTCTTCTACGCGACTCCACACAGACCCCGGAAATCAACACAGATCAGCTCACAATACAGCGCACCACAATTCGGAATATGAAACTGTACTTTGAAATCAAACCGCAAGATTGTAAATGTGGTAAAGTACATTTATTTGACATCAAATGTTTAGAGAATATTCAGCGATTTGCATTTTTATTTGCTCATGTTCCAAAAAGTTCGTATTGAGGAACGCGATGGTCCTTTGCTGTACACAGGGTCTTAGAGCATCTCACAATACAGCACCACAATTCGGAATGTGAAACCGTGGTTTAAAAGCAAACGGCAAGATTGTACATTTGGCAAAGTACGTTTATTGGACATCAAATGTTTAGAGAATATTCAGCGATTTGCATTTTTCTTTGCTCTCGATCCAAATTAGTTCGTCTTGAGGGAAGCGATGTTCGTGTGCAGTACACAGGGTGTTGGTTTACGATAAAAATAAGCTCTTCTGTCGCACTGATAATCGCATGGCTGTTCCAACAACGAGGCACTAGGCCACCACAACGGTAGGTATGTTGCATCTAACCGTTAGTACCGCGTAAGGGCATACTTGTACTTGGCGATCGTCCCATAAAATGGTCAGGGTGGTAACGTTGTTCACGCGGAGAAGCAACTGGCGGCTGTAGAAGCCGTCCGCCGGTGTCTGGTACTCGTGACACAGACAGTAGTGAATGATGTACCTAAAAACATAAAAAATGAAATTAGTCTCACCATCAGATCCTTATTAAAATTATTCATTTCATAGCGAGGACAGCGCTACTGGGTGTACACAAGTGTTTAAAGGCGTGGCGAGGCATGGAGGGGGGGGAGTGGAGTACAAGGTAAGTAGCATAAAATAATAAATAAATAGGGCCAGCTGGTGGCAAGTGCAAGGTAAGTGCAGAACAAGTGCTGGGAAGGGGGGGCTGTAGGATACTGAGACAGTCCCCCAGTGCAGGGGTTGACAGGGAGGCAGTGCAGGTGGAGAGTGGAAGGGCCCAGGACCGAGGTCGCAGACAGTGGACCAGTTGTAGCAGGGGAGAGGGAGAGAGAAAGCAGAAGCAAAGAGGAAGGTTTTGAGGTGCTTCAGTAAAAGCAGATGTTTCTCCTCCAGATAGTGCGCGGTAGAAAACACTATGCCACATAGAACGAACAAGTACAACTGAACCCGTCTTTAAAGCCACTGTATAGTAATGAAATTGCGGTATAAACTCATCAAAAGTTACTTACATTATATTTGCATTTTCCATTGTGTCTCTGTGTAGGGCAGACCCGAAACACCACTCCTTCTTTGCCGACGTTACTTCTTCTAATGAACGTGGCTCATCGTTTCGTTTCTGAAATTTTATTCATTATCTTTTCTTAGTCTTTCAGGATGGTCCCGGCCTGTCAAGGTCAAATCACAATAGAACCTTATATTGGGTCGTGGGCAGTTCCGCCACCCGAGCAAAACATCAAAGCAGCTGACCTTCACTTTGAGCGAGCACACATTTCTAGTTAGCTCCAGTTAGTGTAAGGGCATCTTGTCTGCGTGCCTTTTTTTTTATTGTCCCTATGGGTCGGCCATGTTTTTGTAATACGGAAACATTCTATAATTTTTGTAAAAATGATTTATATTACTGTTTGGTTTAATTGCAATGGGCCTGCAACATGAGGAGACTCGAGAGAACAGACAATCGAATTACAATCATTTAAACCGTGATGTGTATTTCTCAATGAGCTCTGCTTTAGGTGGACATGGAACAGAGGCAATGTTGGGTGGCAATGCAGTTGTCCCCTGCATAGGTTCGTTCACCACTCCATGTATGTGCCTATCGAGGACATCTACGATAAGTCTCTCAATAAACTCATATTGCATATCCTCAAACACTGGTTTGATCACCCATTGTTTACTTCTTTTAGTGAAGGCCTTATTGTAGCGAAGCGTCCCTAAAGTTCCGGTCGTCCTACTTTGTTGACGGCCAACATTATAGTTATGTGCCAAGACCGCTAGAAGAGTCCGATTTATCATGCCTTCCATGCCAAAATGCAATCTTTTGGGCCTGTACTTTAGGCACATATTGTGGAACACCTCCAAATCTCCTGTGTGGCAGAATTCCGTGAGTCCCCTCAAATCTCTTGTTATAGTTTTATCAAATACAATCTTTTCAATGGCCTTGTGAGTGGGTGATGAAGGAATCAACCACTTCTTCTTCCGTGCCTCCTCTGTGGACAAATGGCCATGTTCACATTTGTGGAAATGCTCATTTGTCGACCATCGATGTACGTTGCTACAGTGCAACATTACTGACCGCCATTTTTCCAGTAGAATTTCCAACGACACTTCACATGTTTTTGAGCTCCACCAAAGATGGTTGCTGATTGACTTGGACCACTGTGAAATACCTTGCATATCTTTTTTTTTTCCTGCAGCCGACAATTTTTTATTGATTGATTTTGCAAGATGCCAAACGTCAAATTGGTGATTTATATTTTTGTACTGTTCTCTCATTGTCTTGGCAATTGAAACGTGTCTGTCCGTGGCTATCAGGTCGATCACCATTCCCCGCGATTGTAGTTCTTGCAATGATGCTACAAAGCCAACTTTCTCCATGGCCACTGAGGATGTACTTTCTGACACCTGCACGACCACCGAACTCACAATTTTCTTACTTTCCATGTCCTGAAAGTGGTAGGTGCAGTACTTGGCTGAAAATCCTGGGCTGTCGCACTGTCCATCACCGGCTAGCCTGAACCGTTTGCCCGCGAATGTACTTTCAATAGACATTTTTTCCATTCTCCAAGCTTCGCTAATGGCTGGAAATAGATAATCGGTTTGGTATTTGTAGAACTGAGTTTTCGCAATGAAATGGATTCCCACAAACTGAAAGAAATACTCTAACTTTTTAAAACTTGAACCACTAAAAAGTGCGGCCGCTGCACAAAGTAGATTGCCTGCTGGCAGTTGCCCCAGCATGGGTTGTGCAGACCATGCGAACGGATGATATTGTGTACAGGTGGCATGTATTTTAAGGTTAGTGCCTCGAATTGCACGAGTCACATTAATCAATGGCTCCCCACATACTTCCCCACCAACCCAATGCCCACATTTCATCATCATAATAATATCCATCAAACAGCTATCGAATACAATGAATTTGGCCTCTTTCCTTATACTGTCACTCTGCATCCCAGCTGGTTCGGCCTGTAACGTTGAGGACATGTCACTCGCATGAAAGGTACAATCTCTGATATCGTCTTCCGCTATGCTGAGTGATATTGATGGTGTTTCATTGTCGTCCACTTCATTCTCTTCCATTGCAACATCTGTTCCTTGTCCGGAGATGGGAGGAAAAAACAATGTCTTCAACTTTCGCGTGCTCTTATTTTTTGCGGGTGTGGATTCTGTGAATTGATCTACGACTGCATCCAAACTACCAGGAGGACATTCACTACCAATGGCTGGTGGTGGTATAGCTCCGTTGTCAATCACTTCATATTCTTCCCATTGGCACGATGCATCTCCAGTCTCAAGTCCCTGCCAAAAGGTTTGACAAGCAACATCTCTCGTTCGCTTCACTGTCTGTGTAGATCTAGTTCTTACACCCACTCGCAACTAGAGGACAGATTAGAAAAGGGATGTTCAGTTTAAACACAACTTACAGTATTGAACTATTGACAGTGAAAAACAACATAATATAGTGAACAGGACACTAACCTTCTTTTGCTTTCTTTTCTTTGAAACTTTCTTTCCTCGAACTTCAACATCTGGACGCTGTTGCTCCGACTCGTGTGTGCATGTCTCCACTTCCTCTCGCGCTGCAACGACTATACTTTCATGATAAGCACATCCATCACTCACTGAGGCTCCATCGACTCGCTGAAACATAGAACTTTCATTAGTATGTATAATAATATTGAAAACACAAAATGTACTTGGGGACCAATACCCATACGTACATCTCAATAGCAAAACACGAATGAACGCATTGTGTAGAACATTCAAACGACAATAGTTCACGCATTGTTGATCTAGTTAGATTGAACTGTCAAGATCCATACCTCGGGCTCCGCATAGACTTCCATTGATGATATTATTGAAGATGACGCTTCAGCAACTCCCTGAAACACAGTAATTGCATTAGTATGGTTTTCTATTTTGTTTAAAAGAACATAAACTTTCTGCAGGCGTCAACGGCTCATCTAAATAGACCTGCACAAATGATCAGTTGTCTAAAATAAATAATGGATATCCAAATATGATTCGATTTGCTCCATCGTTGGAAGTGTCACCACCCAGAGATCTGCATCAACTACTAGGGGTGATGTTCTTGTTGAAGAAGCTCCGTCAGCTCCCTGAAACATAGTACTTGCGTTAATAAAGAAGGAAGTATAGCGGATGTAATCACGTCATTTGATCTCGCATGATTGATCTGTCAGTATCCATACCTCGAAATGCATAAGAACATCAAGGGACGCTGTAACTGCGGTGCACACTTCTGCAAGCTGTTGCGCCGACCCGTAACTGCATGCTCCCCCTTCCTCTTGGACTAATGCTCCATCGACTCCCTGAAACATAGGACTTTCATTAGTAATGAACACAATATTGAAAAAAGAAGACACATAGGAGGGCGACGACAGAAGGACATACCAATGGCTAAAAACGAAAGAAACATTGTGTGTAACAATCACGCTACAAGAATGCAAGATCTGATGATCTCCATCGATGGAACTGTCCGGAAACGTACCTCGAGCATCTGAGTGACATCTACGGTTGTCGTCAATGCGGTGGACTCCTCAGCATCTCCCTGAAAGACAGTACTTGCATTATTTTGGATAACAATAATTATAACTGAAAACAAAGACTAGAGGACGAGTACTGTGGTGTACCATTAGGTAAAATAATTACACGATCAATTAAAACTATTGATTTACATGCCTAAAACAAGTCAGTGTCAGAATAGCTAAGTAAGATTACCCGATAGGCGCTTGAAGTGGCTGATGACTGCAATAACGACACGGATGGAGAATCTTCAGCCTTCATATTGAGTGGATACATAAATGGGGAAATTATTGTTAGCTAATGCTACACACTACCGCAATGCCGAGAGATAAATACGTAAACTTGACTCACCAGTGGAGGGATGTGGACGAATAGAGTGGGAATAGCGGTTGAGAGCAATTTTCGCCTCGCTCGCGGTGTTTTCGTCCTTATTAGCAATGATGTGGAGTACATGTCTGGGCTAAAGTGCCTGCTGCAGATGCGGTATCGATCACCCCTCTTGTCCGCAAAGACTTCTAGGACTCTACTTTCTATCTCAGAGGCTGGATATCCGCAATATCGGACCCATTCTCTTATCTGATCTATTGTCTTAGGGAAAACATGCATTATAGTACCTTCAGATTTGTTATGGGTCTTCGAAGGGCAACCGCCAATGGAACAGGCAGGCATTATGGAAAGTTCTGAAAAGTAAAGATCAACAATTCTCTATGAATACCAATGTGTTAAAACATTAAATGACACATAAAAGGTTCAATGCAAGGTCCGTTTTGGTTCTTGGAACTATACATGTTATTCACATGCGGATAAGTATTTCAATAACTTTCAAAAAATAGAAAAAGTAATTTGACTAAACTCAGAACATGTGACTAGTTCCTTGCATGTACTGTCGTGAACGAAAAGAAAACATGGATGCAATTTGATGACTACTAGCAAATAGATATAAATTAAAAAATTGGACGCAAAATGATTATGGTACATGGACTTACCTTGACGAACAAACAGTTAGATGCAGGGATCAGAGTAGTTTCTTGTCGTAGAACAGGGAGCAGTTCACAGGTTGCAAACTGACGAGTTTGCTCAAAGTGGTCACGGAAGTTCACAGAGACGAAGAGCAGATAACCAGCACCTTCACGGGTTGACTAGCAAAGCGCAAAGAAGTTCTCATTAGAAATATGAAGTGGGTTATAAAGAATTCGAAACAGGGGTGTGTTTGTGAATGAATGACGTGTATATGTCGTGGCATTATGCGGTCTGCAGGGGGCCGTCCAGCGTGAGGGGGGATGCTTGGCAGGAGACACGGGGTCTGGAGGTAGACATGGGAACAACAACCCATGCTCTATAGACCACTTTGAAGTGTACATGGTCTTTGGCACCTCTTGGCCTTTATCGCTCCCTGACAGCTCCACTTGCCAGCACAAGTACCCCGGTGCGAACTGCCTTTGATAGGGCGGGGGGTGGATCGGGGCGGTGGTCGTGCAGACAAGACACAGGAAGACTCGTGAATGGAGACACACTTATGTGGATTGCAGGGGGCCGTCCAGCGTGAGGGGGGATGCTTGGCAGGAGACACGGGGTCTGGAGGTAGACATGGGAACAACAACCCATGCTCTATAGACCACTTTGAAGTGTACATGGTCTTTGGCACCTCTTGGCCTTTATCGCTCCCTGACAGCTCCACTTGCCAGCACAAGTACCCCGGTGCGAACTGCCTTTGATAGGGCGGGGGGTGGATCGGGCGGTGGTCGTGCAGACAAGACACAGGAAGACTCGTGAATGGAGACACACTAATGTGGATTGCAGGGGGCCGTCCAGCGTGAGGGGGGATGCTTGGCAGGAGACACGGGGTCTGGAGGTAGACATGGGAACAACAACCCATGCTCTATAGACCACTTTGAAGTGTACATGGTCTTTGGCACCTCTTGGCCTTTATCGCTCCCTGACAGCTCCACTTGCCAGCACAAGTACCCCGGTGCGAACTGCCTTTGATGGCCAAGATGGCCAAGGATGGCCAAGGAGAGGCCATCTAACTGAATGTAAGAGGATGGCTGCAGGATCTACTACATGGAATGCAGGGGGGTGAGTTTATAAATACCTCACCCTCCCAGGAGAATATACACTAGATTCATTTAAAAAATCAAAACAACCATTGTTAAAATATATGTTGGGCTTTATTTTAGATTTTAATTAAACATAAATAATAAACATTACACATTGTAAAGTTGAGGTTGCAGCACATCGAGGGAAAATCCGCGGTATTGTCCACTGTCACTGGGGAAATGTTGTCTAATGGCAAGTACCGCACAGGCAGGTATTACTCTCCGAACGCGGTGTCCGAGCCTCCCGTGAAGCCACCAAGTGAAGCAACGATAGGCCACCAGCCTGTACCACCTGTGAAAAAAAAAGATGCAAACTGTATTAAACTGACCAAACTTTCTTATCAATGTCGATTCAGGTAACACGTCATTTTTCTTAGAAAAAAATTATATCTAGAAAATGCACTATATGGAACAAATTTACATGCGTTCGAATGATATGTAAATGTAATTTTATATGTGGGAGACGACCATGAAATAGTGGTGGCATCACTGACATCACAAACAGAGTATACTTACTCGTTACTCGGATTACGCGGACGAACAGTGCCGCGAAGTTCGTGCATAAGCACCATCATCATCCTCAACACGGTCCGTGAGAGGCAGGCTTCCCTGAACTCTGGCAGCTCGGTGATGCATTGCGGACTTTGCTCGCCTTCCTGCAGACTTTGCTCGCTTTCCGAAATGTAGGCCAAGCACCCGGAATTTTCACGGCAGCAGCAGTTCTCCTCCTCAGTTGGCATTAGCTCGCACCGATTGCACGTGCACCAGGTGGAGACGCCGTCCATGCGACATGGTCCAGGCTCTTCATCCGTTGACTGGTCCTCCCAACTGCCGTCCGAATCCCCATCGTTTTCGCGTGCTTGACTTTCCAGTAGTTCTTCCTCGGTGTACTCGGGCTCGTACATATACGGCATTATTGTGGCCATTGTGCGGTAAAGATAGTAAAATAATTTACAGAGATGGTACAGGTGTTCACACGGGCTACAAGCGGCGAAGGTAGCTGACCAGAGCACTGAAACGAGTCACAGAATACTCAAAGTAACACAGAGAGAGGAATGGAATCGAAAATCTGCTGCTGTGTGTTGTGAAACGGTCGGTTTATACTTATTGGGGAAAGAGGCGTCCTGCCATTTCCATGGCAACACGTCAATAGCTGAGGCGCAGCGATTGTTGACACGAGACGTGCTTGAAATGGGCAGTACGCGTCTGCTGATGTCAGGCTCAGGGGCGGGGGATTTGATTTAGTGCCGCAAAGGCAGGTGAGCCAGGTCGATGCGGCGGAATGATAGGATTATCACAAAATGGAGGCTGATTTCGAGTGCGATAATGGGCGAAAAGTCGGGTAAGGTCCATAGGAAAGTTTCCTACGATCTACCGATTTATGCTTACAAACACATGGCCGACCCGTAGGGACAATAAAAAAAAAGTCCCGGAACTATCCTTTAAATCAGAGAACTCTATTTACCAATTGTGTAACATTTACTTTGGAACACTTATATTTGGTTGAGAGCATTTCCCCCACTAGATTTGTTGTAGTTGTGAGGACAGCATAGGTTTTTGACACAGACAGACCTATTTTGGACTTATAAGACATGGACTTTCCTTAGATTTCTTTAGGCAGGAAACCCGCCGTAGCATAGGGTTAGTTAGATGTTACACCATCCTGAACATTAATAAAGCTTTGTTTAAAGATACTTTTGTTGTCTGTCTCATCTCTCTTGATGCCGCGGCTGTTTCACAACTGTCAGACTGTTAGACCATTTCAGTACCTGTAGGCGATGGACATGAATTTGTAGTAGCACTGTAAGTAGCATCTTAGGGTTCCCTTTCCTTTTATTTTTTTTCCTCGCAATTGCCAGTTTGTTCAGAGTTTTATTGGATGGATTTTATATAGCTTGTGTTATTCTAGCGAGGCTCCTTCTTATACATGGTTCAACTGATTGTGGTATAACTGATTTTATCTGTTTATTATGGGCCCACTTGTGAGGTGGACTAGCAGCAAACCTGTAAGTGCTTTGTGCACTATATGCACTTTTAACCTTTATTTTGAGTATTTTAATCTTTGAAATGTTTGCTCACTTGCACCTTGGCCAATTGGCAAAATGGCACTTTGAGCACTTTAAGCATAGAATTTGCACCTTGTATTTTGTACTTTGGCACTCTGCATTTTTCCTGCATCTTCTATTTCTGGGCAGTATAGCTAGCAGCCACACTATTTGCGGAAATACTCAATTCTGAAAGACCACTGAAGGGATTTTAATTTGGTATTTGATTTGATTCCAGTCACCCGTCTAATTAATAATGCCAGAGAGAAAGGCAAATAGGGAAGCAGTACCAGCAAAGATGTTTCAACTAATAAATGAGGTTAACGTCTTGATTGCTGAAATCAAGGACCTCTCATTTGACTTAGAGGGGGGAGGTGTAAGAAACCTGAAGGTGTGTCACCAGCTAGTCCCCAGGGATCTGTCTTCCAGGTGGCCAGGACACGGCCACCGCTTTTGGATCCAGTTCTTGGGGGTGGACCAGTGTGGGATGATCACCTGGATGCGGGGTCCTCAGGGAGTGGAAGTGGGACACCGGAGGGTAAGATGCGGTATCCCCTTCCCAATAAAACCTTTTCCCCATCCTACCAGGCTGAATACCTAGGAATTCAACCCCTCAACCCCTTCTCCCACACAAACACTTTCTCACAGACACTTCACCATGAGCGACAATGGACTAACACCAGGGCTGTATACTTAACATGTCCCAACACCATGGACAGGCAAGGTCAGGCAACTACGATTTACACCCACCTGACTTCCATCACACTTCCCCACATGGATAAAAGGCAGAGCATGAAAGCACACTCTGAGCGAGGCAAATCACATGAGGAAAAAGAAGTTCCAAGATGGCAGTTTAATACAAGGAGAAAGACAGCGAGACCAGAGAGAGAGTCACAAGGAGGGAAGTATCCGTCACCTCTAAAGACTGTTACTTTCGTGAGCCTTGGAAAGTAAGAAACCGAAGACCAGCAACTAAGGCTGATCAAACCTGCACAGTGTGTCGGAGGTACCCAGGGCTCTCCCGTGTCGATAACCAAGACTGGGAGGAGTGATTGCCGCTGTGGTAATGTCCTACAACAAAGAGGCGTCAGAAAAGACAGCACAGCCGGTGAGACAGGGAGATTGATACAGAACCAGCTTGTGTTTCGAACCAAGGTTGTAAGCGGTAACATTGTACAAAGAGAACAGTGTGTGAGGCATCTGCAAAGAGCGACGCGGATATGAGTGGAGACGAAAAGGACTAGTTGAACTTCATAATTGAATTTTGGGAGGCCAAGAAAAGGTACCATAGACAGATTGGTCCGGCGACACGTGGGTGCTCATTCAAAAGTCTCTGTTAGGTATCCAACTGATGCCGAGTGTGAGAAGACGGAATATTGAGACCGGAGTGGTCATGCAGCGGGTCAAACCAAACCCTGCACACATTCGAAAGTCTTTGATAGTTTAAAGTACATCACAATTGGTCCGAGCCCGGCTGAGGGAGACTAATCGAGTGAAAGAAAGGGATCTGAGCCCAGCTGAGGGAGATCCGGGGTGAACTGTGAGTCACCCGAAAGTGAATTATCTGAACATAGTTTGAAAGGGATCTGAGCCCGACTGAGGGGGATCCAACTTTGAACTTTTGAAAGGGATCTGAGTCCGGCTGAGGAGGATCCAGGGTGAATACCCAAATTGAATACTGGAAAAGTAAAATAACGTTTTCGTGTTGTTTTTGTATACCAGACCCTCTGAGTCAAGAGACTTGCAAGAAGTAAAGAGGCTTGTACACAGAAGGTCTTGAACTGTAAAAATGGAACTGTATCCTCGTGCCGCAGAAGAGTGTGTGTTTTGCTTGAGTGAACCGCCTTCTGTCGTGCTAAAAACGTGGGAAAGGGGGGCTAATGGGCCAAATATCCTGACTTATCATTTTGTGAACACATTTCTTTTTCATATTATTTGTAAATTAGTAGTAAGGATGGCAATAGGCTTTTTAGTATAGGCCCTTTTAATTTGACAAGACTCCACTAGGACTGCATTATTATTATTTGATGGTTGTAGCGTGCTCCCATTTGTAGATATAGATTTAGATAGGCATTTAGCTCATTGTTAGGGAGAATTATCTGTTTAGGCTGAATTTCCTAACCTAGTGAGTCCCCCAGCAGCTTTGCTGGATTTCTGGAGTTTGTTTTTCTCCTGCCAAGAGTGAGACTCTTTTCCTCACACTCTTGGACATGATTTGAGGGGTTCCTTTGACTGTTAATGTGTTTTATGGGCTATGGGGTCTTTTACTCCATAGGGTCTCATGTGTTTTTACTATGCGTGTTACACAGCACCCTCAGTGCAGTGACACAGGGGTGTCATAGTGACACCCCACCATAGACTCCATACCCTGGGACTGAATACTGTCTCCAAGGGCATGTAAAGTCACCATTGGCTTTACTAGTCCCAAATTACGAACGGAAACCAGTACAGACCATCATATTGTGGACGTACTGGTCGGGGCAATTCGATTGCCCCGGGGTCTGTTCTTCGAGGGGGCACGTCTCCGTCCCCCCTGATCGAGGTTTGGCTGGTGGCAGTGGATACTACGTTTTATATTCGACCGCAAATATATCTCTATGGGATTTTCCCATTGTTCGAGGCTACCAACTTTAATTATTTAATTCCTATAGCCTCGAACATACCGCCGGGTTATTTATTTAATATTAATTCACCGGTTGGTATTTTTTTTGCCAGAGCTCGATTCAAAAATGGCATTTGTGTTCTCTTCTGTGACTCCAACCCAAGTCGAGCCCTTTGTTCCACTTTTTGGCGGGCTTCTCCGCAGAAGCCCCCAAAAGTGGTGCCACTCTGGGTACCACAGGGGGTGTGGGAGGGGGTTTAAGCACCCTGGACTGAGTTGCCTTGGCAACTCAAGTCGCACTCTTGTGTGATTGGCCCAAGTGGTGAGCCGGCCGGCTCACCACTTAGCATGTTTGATTGACAGCTAGGCTGAATGAATGGGGGTTTCTTGCATAAAAGCAGGGCTTTTGGGACTGGAACTTCAGAAGTCGCCACAGGACCTGAGAATCCGAAGAGGGAGAAGCTGAGCTGACCTGCAACGACGACACCACCGGTGTAGCCCTGCTGAACCGTCTCACCACTTCCCAACGACAGAGGAGATCTTCTTGCCGGAGAGTCTCTTCCCCTTGAGCTGGTGGGGACAACCAGTCCGCTTTCCTTTTCGCCTACGAGGACGTCTAGTGGTCGAATTGCCCGTGCCAAGCACCCCGGCAACCGGATAGCCACTTACCACTGAACCACGAAAGAAAGGACCGCTCCTTTGAATCGAGAAACTCCGCGGCTGGTTTCTTCCCTGGCAGCACAACGACCTCCTGCTTTTCTCCCAGACGAGATCTTCTCTTCTGCCGGACGAAGCACCGACTCGCAACCGCTGCCAGGAACAACTGCCCCCGCTGGAGTGTTCTCACAATTTCAAGGTACTGTGTCCGCCTGGCCTCCCGTTCTATAGATTGCTACAAGGTGACAGTAAATCCTTAACCTTCTAGACTGGGCTGGCCTCTTGACCATCTAACTGGTCCCTTTCTTTTGGTCCAACTTCTTTCTGAACCTTTTCGAGACTTTTGTGCACTTTTCAACCGTGTGAACTTGGACACATTTCGTTCTGATCCTCTTAAAGTGGATCTGGCTTTCTGAACTCTAACTTCACGGTTTGATTCTGCCTTCCTCTCTTGCTGTGTTCTTTCGAAAGTGTTGGGATCTGTTTCAATTTATGCTCTGCCTTTCTCTCCCTTCTAAGCCGAATTATTAGAGTGCCATCTGCGTTAAGCGCTCACCGCTGTCTGAAAATAAGTGGTGCTTTACTTAAGACTTGTCTAATATTCTTTTAAGGGAGCGTATATACTTTAGTAACTGTGTTTTTGAACTTGCTTGATATTAGGGCCAGTGTGTTTTCATAGATGTGTTTTTAAATAAATAATTATAGATCTTTTACACCAAAGCTCTGGTCAGTGTTTGCTTGTTCTACTATGTTTACCTGCCCTATTGTGGATGCTCTGTATACTGCCTAACTCTTATTGAGAGAAGTCTGACTGCTCAGCCACAGCTACCAGGTAAATCTGGGTGGTGTAGACTGCTACCAATTGGGTTTACCGCTAACTCCTGTAGTCCTAAACTTTTTGCAGTGGTCTCTGAGGGAACTGCACAGGTTTCTGCCTAACACTCATCCTTGTGGAAGTTCAATAAACACGCTTGAACTGTAGTCACTTGTGTCTCTCTTACTGCTGATATCATGCCTTCCTTACAGAGAGAATACCGCTGTAAATAAAACTCCGAAATCAAATTTAATTGTTACAGACATTGACCTGGCGATCAATACTATGGGCAAAGATGAGGCAACATTGATTCCAACAAGAACGGGCAAGGTTGGTGACACCGAAGCCCAAAGGAAACCAGTGAGGTTATTGATTGATTGATATTTTATTTCTATCACGCTCGTACACAAGTGTTTCAGAGTGCGACAAGGCAAGGGAGGGGAACAGGGGAGAACAAAACAACGATCTTACTAGGCTTAGTGACATTGAGAACGCGCAAGTGCATGGGAGAGGGGGAGGGGAAAAGTGCATGGAAGGAGGGAGAAGTGGAAAGCGCGAAGCAGAGGAGAAACAGATAAATAACAACAAATAAATAATAAAGGCAACAAACAATGGTAATGCAGCTAGCAATTTGCAAGTGCTAGGTTTAAGGCAGCAGACAGGGTAGGTCTGATAAGTGCAGGAAGAAAAAGGGGGGGTGTATGGGTACAGATACAGACCCCAGTGCAAGGGGTGGCCCGGAGGCAGTGCGGGAGGGTGGCAGGGTGAGCAGGTACCTGGGCCTGAAGGACAGAGGGTGGCCAGGTGCACAGTGCCAAGAGAGAACAGATCAGCAGGGGAGAGGGGGAGTGAAGGCAGAAGAAAAGAGGAAGGTCTTGAGGTGCTTCCGGAACCGGAGATGGTTCTCCTCAAGTTTTAGAGTGGTAGGAAGGCTGTTCCAGAGGGAGGCCCCAGCTGAAGACAGATCTACCCCCAGCTCGTTTCTTTGAAAAACGACTGACCCTGAGGGAGCTGGAGGTAGAGGAGCGAAAAGCTCGAGAGGGGAGGTATTTGCGGAGGGATAGCTGAAGGTATTTTGGACCCAGGCCCCAGAAAGCCTTGTGGACAATGCAGAGGGTTTTGAATTTAATCCTTGCATCCACTGTGAGCCAGTGGAGAAATTTCAGAGCTGGAGAGATACGATCCCAGGGCTTGAGGCCAAGGACAAGTCTCGCAGTCCTGTTCTGGATTAGCTGCAGAGGGCGGAGAGTAGAGGCAGGTAGATTTATAAAGAGGCTGTTACAATAGTCCAAGCTAGAGAGAACCAGATCATGGGATACCATGAGCTTCTGGGGGAAGGGGATGAAAGGCAGAGTACCTCTGAGGAGGTACTGATATTTGACTTTTTAGAGACCTCAGAGATGTGGGCGGAGAAGGAAAAGGGTGGAGTCAAAGATGACCCAGAGGTTCTTAGCCTCGCAGGTGGGGGTAGGAGGAGGGTCAAGGGAGGCCGGCCAGAGAGTGAGGGGAAAGGATGGTGAAGGTGTGCTGATGAGGAGGCTCTCTCGATCTTGTCATTCAGACAAAGATCATTGGCAGAACACCAATCTTGAATGGCAGTTAGACAATCAGAGATAAGAGAGGGAGAGGAGGTGACAGAGGGTAGCCTGAAAATGAGCTGAGTGTCGTCAGCGTAGCACTGGAAATTTGAGCAGAAAGTGCCAATGCAGTGGGCAAGAGTTGCCAGGTATTGTTTGAAAAGCCAGGGCGAGAGGTTAGACCCCTGGGGAACACCACAGGTAGAGAGGAAGATAGATGAAAGGAAGGAAAGGAATCTTTGGAAGTGTAAGAAACGCATAAAAGGTCAGATTAAGAGGGGGGAAAAACGATCTTCTGCCAGTAGGGATTATAAATGCAGGGACTAGTAGTATGCCTTCTGTTATGGAAGATGTCCATATTAGTGATACATATTTCTGACCTGTGTCAACCCCAGAACCTTTTGTCCCTAGGTGAGTGACAATATTTTTCCTCTCTAACCTACTCTTTTACTGTTTTTATGGATGACCTTTTTATGTTTGTCCATAGGGTATGGTTGGAGTTTTAGTTTCCTATAACTTTTGGGTTTAAGCTGGGTTGCCACTTTGGGTTCCCCTGTTAATTTCTCTTTCATGTACTTGGGAGAACTACTGTTCCCAAGTAGTAAAGAGGGATTTTCATTCCCTTTACATTTTGTATAAGTGAGCCAGCACACCCCACCTTATGTCGAGTACTCAGGGGATACAATGTATCCCCTTTCTTACTTACCTGGTAAAATTGTTGTTACAATTGCGAGTTTTACATGAATGGCAGGTGGAAGTGGTTTTACCTATATGACTTAGTCTTTATTACTCGCAGGCTGTTAATTCAGCCTCAGGAATGCACAGAACCACCACAATTTTTCTAAAATGGTGGGTATCTTTTTTTCGCCATTTCTTCTTTGCTTTAGTTTCCAAGGTCTTTCTCTACGATTCTAGGTGGCAATGACCTCGGTGTACGTTTTGTCTTTGGCAGCTATCCTTTGTATTCCCCGCCCAGGCTCCAGAGTGTCTGAGAAGGCAGGAACCGAGGGAGGAGTCCAAAACTCTGCAGCCCTTTGTCTTTCACCTTGCCTGAAAGGTACCAATGCCCAGAGGGGGGCTAGCTGTCCTGATTGGACAGCCGGACCGCCCCTTTCTGTAAAATGGAGGGAGACATTGTGTTGTAGTTCCTGGTAAATACTTCGAACCTAGAAGCTGCTGAGAAGCCGATCACTGGAGCTGAAACTGAAGAGGAAGATGAAGAGTATACGGCTGTAGCGATTTCCAGCGACCAGAGAGCCTGCTGTAACTCTTCCTTCCAATCGACCTGGGAGTACCAGAAACAACACAGCTGACCCAGAACCTGGTGTGAACCACTACACCCAAGAAGATCTGCATTTTGAGCATCCCACGTTGTGCTGTGACCTTCCGAGGCTGCAATACCCCAATACCATGGGACCTCATTGTGCAGTGCATGGTCTTCCGAAGTCTGAATCCATCCAAAACTTTGGTGGCCTCCTCCTGGCTCTCCAGAGACACGATATGAGTCCTTGAAGTCTCCTCACCAGAGTGCTGCACCAGATTAGTGACAACAATCCCACCAGCGATATTCAGTCTTCTCCTGGCTCCTGAAAAGGGTGCCAAAACCTAAGAGCCACATTCAGCCGTGAAGAAACCTTTACCTGGAGCTTGCCCATTGATCCCTGCTGCAAAATCCTTTCCAGTGTCTTGTCTTCAGTCTTCATGACACATAATTCAATTGACCAGGTCTTTGGCTGAAGGCGCCCTGCTGCAAACTCTTCTTCTGTGCTGAGGTACTTTGTTGGCTGGGGTATTACTTACCTTATGCCTTTTGTCTTTCTTGTGAAGCTTTGGGAGTGATTCATGTGATTGGGAGTCCTTTCATCCAGTTCACCCGGCCCAATGCCGGAATCCCTCTAGGGTGTCTTCTCTGAAGTCCCTGGAACCTTTCTACCACTCTACAGTAAAATACTTATTCAACGGCTTTCCTCAGGAACTCTGACATTTCCCACATATGTGCCTATCCTGACCCGTCTGTGGGCCACTAGAGACTAGTGACCCCCTGCTGCCACTGAGAACACTCATGCTCCAAGAATAGGGAAGGATTTACAAGGTTTGGGACTTTTGCCTAGTAAATGCAACAACTGTTTAAAAGTTACTTATTTGTAACAGAGTTGGTTTGGTTAACTGTCCCTGAGCAGTTACAAAAGTTCTTACTATCCTTTGAATGTGTTTTGACATTCTGAAAAGTATATATAAGGTTATCTGACTCACCTGTGAATTTGTTGCCCCACTTCCCAAAAGTAATGCGGTTGGCTTCACCGAACTACTCCTTTCAGAATAGAAGTGTATACGTTTACCAAATGGGTCTTGTCTCCCCTGACCTGCTGTATAGTTTGTCTAGAATAAGTGTGCACTAACCTGGGTCTACCTTGTGCCATCCTAAAATATGTTAGAGTTATTGCTTACCTTAATCTGTGTTCCTCTGATCTGAAACTCAACTGTAATAGTTTATCACAACATTGGCTTTTACTCACTGAGTAGAACAGGGGGTTATCCTAAATGTAGTTATAGGTTTATACTGTTCCATAATTGTGTTCCACTATTCAGAAAGGTATCCTGGTAACAGGCTTGGTTGGTTTATTAAGTGATTCCATAACAGAGTGTTGCTGCATGACTGACAAGGTCTACTACCCTTGAATTACTGACTGTATTCAAAAAGTATTTGTAACCTGGTTTTACTCCCCAAGGATGGCTGATTGTATTCTGAACATGTCATAGGTTGGACTCACCTTGAACTGCTGATTGCTATTCTTCATAAGGTTATACTTTGGGTTGTATCCCTTAAGTATTGAGTGGGTTTAATAATTGTGTTTATATATATATAATGTGATAATACCTATTTACTCAAGATTCATCTTGGCCTTATTTGTATTTAAATAAACCATTTATTGTTTACAATACATAGTATTTCAGTGTTTCTTTGGACCATATGTATGCTACAATTTCTTTGTACCAAGCTACAGCCCTCTTTCCCTCCTAAAATAAGCCAGGCTGCTCTGTCTACGCTACCAAATACTCAGGCGGTACAGCCTTATTCCAGGAGTGGAGTTTTGTACTGTTTCAGTTGTATGGTTTTACAAAGCCCTAAATTTGACTTCATAAAACTGTCCTAACACCTTGTGTCATAGAGCATCATGGGAAGGCAACCAGGGGACTACCCCATCGGGACCCTGTCCATGCTGCAAGCTTCTTGATAGATCTTGACACATCAATAAGTAATCAAGTGGCATCCTCCCTAGCCATATAACTACAAACCAATTTTCCCTGCTAGAGGCCCATGATTCATACCAGATCCCCAAAGGTATAACTTTGACTAGAGTAAGAAAGGAGACAGAGACCATATCCAGTACAGGACCCAACCTCGACCCTAAGAACTCATAGGAAAAAGCTAGTTGCAATAGGCTGGAAAAGGGGAGTCAGCTCAGAAGATAAAGACTCTAATGACAAATAAGAAGATGAAATGGGCCAATCCGATTGTGGATATCGTTAACAGATATGAGAAGGAACCAACCCAAACTGGCGTGAATAGAATAGCAAACTGCCAGTCTGGAAGAATTTGGCAACCACCCGTCTGCCCATAACTATTGGAACTGGTTATTTCCTAGCAAAGGTCCAACATAGCAGATATCCTGGTGGATTATCCCCTGTAGCAAGGTCATCAGAACAAAGAGAGACGGTGTCCGCGATCTGTGGACACCGTTTCTCTTTGGTTCCATTTAACTACGACCTGGTGTCAGGGTTGGTATACACTCCTGTGCACCTCTCTACATACACAATATTAGTTACTAATTCTGAATAATAAGGTGTGCAACTATACACATCCCTTTTGCAAGGTCATCAGAAAGCCATATAACCAATCATTTTGTAGTTATGTATGATATCCCAAAACTGACCATGGGTGCATTTGAGAATTAAGAAGCGCTAATCAACAAAACATTGCACTGGATTCGTCATAAAAAGGGGTGCCTCACGATCCAACGGGACGTCATTGTAAGACATCACAGGAGAAAAATGACAAGTAGTACCTTCAACTAAATCCAGGTTTTATTAACTAGGGAGGCCCTTGTACAAGGATGGCTGTCCATAGAAATGCGTATTTATCCACCAGCAGGATCTCAAATTACTCTGAGATCAGCAGTCCCAGCAGTGGAAATCGAGCACTCTTATAATGCCCCCTGGAATAAGGCAGCTAGATACCCTGTGGGTCTCAACCTGGTTAATAATCATGGGAGTACAGCCTCATTGCATACCACAGTGAGGGCATTTGGCCCAATGGGGCATGGGGGGGCGAGGAAGATGGCCAATTCAGTGGAATCAAGGTGAGGCAGGAGGTGAGATATGATGCTCTGAGCGCCACACCCAACCAATTGATACCTATGGTAACAACCGGGTTGCCCGGGGGAAGGCGGTGGTGCACATTCTGTCCTGGAATATTGCTGGGCTCACTAGGAATAAGATGGAGAGCCAGCGGTTGGATTTCATCTGAGGATATAAAACCCTTTGCCTCCAAGGGACGTGGCCAGAGAAATAATTCTGTTCAATGGCTTCTCCAAAGGGAAGACTGAGTGGGTACCTCTGCATAAGGATCTAAGCCTCCCTAGATATTGAAGTATTGCAGGCTCATAATTCCTGTAAGAACCTTTAGAGCTCCAACTAAAAATCAAGGATGGGTCTGAAATACTACTAATAAACATATGTAATAAGCCAGGCCAAGATATGGAACTTAAACTGTTTGATCTTCTAAAAATATTTCATGGAGTTTGAACTACCTGAGTAGTCAGAAGGGGTTTATCGCTGGGGACTTTAATCTCCAATTCGAGCCATCGTCTTTGACAGATGTTATCTATCAAGAAGAGTACAGTCTCTTGAGAGCCTTAACACTCCATTTCAACTCCCCTCCTTCCCCCCCCCCAGCAGCAAAAAAAGAATGCAGTTGAGATGGCAGGTATCTTCATGCCTCTGAACATGTGTGCATGTAATGGGAGGTTAATGGGGGATTCACGTGCCAAACATACTTATGTGAGTGACCCTGGAAGTTCACTCAGAGTACATTGTGGGCTAAAATCACTAAAATCAACACAACAGAGAAAGTGGCTGAAATGTATGATTCCAGTCTCCCGATTTTAGAAAATGCCCTACTTGATGAAGGGGGTCACCCTTGCAAGTATTAAAGCTACATGAATCGTTAACAGAATGTGTGAGACCAATATTTACGGTCAATGCCAAACAGAACAGGAAAAACACAATAAAAATGAATTATACGATAAAGATTGTATAAAAGTCTGCTGAAAGAAAAAAAAGGATGAGCAATGAAGAGACATATGGAAATCTCTCCTTGATGCTATTGTCAACAAAGATCAAAGGAGGTTCTGGAGTCTCATGGGGACAGGAATTAGTAAAGGCCAAAAGCAAATTCCGTGCTACATTCCAGAGTCAGCTCGGCATTCACACTTCTCGTCACTGTATGGGGAATCCAGACTTTTTTGGGATGAAAGTCAATTTGGCATGGAGATCGACATGAAATGAAATGAAATTATATTTTATTTATATCGTGCTTGTACACAAGTGTTTCAGAGCGCGACCAGGCAAAAAGGGGGGGGGGGGGGAACAAGGAAGAGAAAAAACAGAAAACAAAACAGCGATCTTACTAGGCCCAGTGACATTTAAGGAAGCGCAAGTGCATAGGAAAGGAAAATGGGGGAAAGTGCAAGGAAGTGGGGGGGGGGGGGAGTGTAAAGAGCAAAGCAGAGGAGAGAAAACATAAATAAATATTAAATAGAATAAATAATAATTAAAGGCTTTAAACCATGGTAGTGCAGCCAGCAAGTGGCAGGTGAAAGTTAGTCAGAAAGGTATATCTGATAAGTGCAGAAGAAACGTGGGAGGGGGACTGTATGGGTACAGATACAGAACCCTAGTGCAGATGGTGACCTGGAGGCAGTGCAGGAGGGTGGCAGGGTGAGCAGAAACTTGGTCCCGAAAGAACAGAGGGTGGCCAGGTGCACAATGCCATGAGAAGAAACAGATCAACAGGGGACCAGGGGGGCAAAGGCAGAGGCAAAGAGGAAGGTCCTGAGAAGTTTCCGGAACCGAAGATGTTTTTTCCTCAAGTTTCAAGGTGGCCGGGAGGATGTTCCAAAGGGAGGCACCAGCCGAAGACAGGGATCTACCCCCAGCTCGTTTTTTGTAAAACGACTAACCCTGAGGGAGTTAGAAGTAGAGGAGCGAAGGGCTCGAGAGGGGAGGTATTTATGGAGGGATAGTTGAAGGTATTTTGGATCCAGGCCCCAGAAAGCCTTTTGGACAATGCAGAGGGTTTCAAATGTAATCCTTGCATCCACTGGGAGCCAATGAAGGGATTTCAAGGCTGAAGAGATACGATCCCAGGGCTCGAGGCCAAGGACAAGTCTCGCAGTCCTGTTCTGGATTAGTTGTAGAGGGCGGAGAGTGGAGGCTGGTAGATTTAGGAAGAGGCTGTTATAGTAATCCAGTCTGAAAAGAACCATAGCTTGGGAGACCGTGAGCTTTTGAGGGAAGGAGGGGAAAGGTAGAGTACCTCTAAGGAGGTGAAGTAAAAAGTTAGATTTTTTGGAGACATAAGAGATGTGTGCGGAGAAGGAAAGTGTAGAGTCAAAGATAACCCCAAGGTTCTTAGCCGCGCAAGTGGGGGTGGGAGGAGGGCCAAGGGAGGCCGGCAAGAGAGTGAGAGGAAAGGATGGAGATGGTTAGACAATTGGAGATGAGGGAAGGAGAGGAGGAGGCTGAAGGAAACCTGAAAATGAGTTGGGTGTCGTCAGCATAGCAATGGAAAGTTGAGCAGAACATTGAGATGCAGTAAGCGAGAGTTGCCAGGTATTGGTTGAAAAGCCAGGGCGAGAGGATAGACCCCTGGGGAACACCACATGTGGAGAGGGAGATAGAAGATAGGAAGGACCCAAGTTGTACCTGGGAGGGTCGATCAGAGAGAAAAGAGGTCAGCCAGGCCAGAGCCTGATCAGCGATACCGAGGTTGTCACAAAGACGATTGAGCAGGGTGGTATGGTTGACCGTGTCAAACGCAGAGGAGAGGTCAAGTAGAATGAGGACAGGGGGAATGTTAGAATCGAGGTTGGAGAGCAGGTTTTCACAGATGTTCAGGAGAGCAGTTTCCGTACTTCTGGCAGCTCTGAAGCCAGATTGGTGGTCCTGGAGGGAGCCAACAGAGTCAGAATGGAGATTAAGCTAAGAGATGGCCAGCTTTTCCAGGAGCTTGCCCAAAAAGGTAGTAATGGAACTTGAGCGGTAGTTTGCCGGACATGACTGATCAGCAGTGGATTTCTTGAGGAGAGGATGCACAAGGGAGTGTTTAAGAGGGGTGGGGAAAGAGCCAGAGGCAAAGAAGAGGTTGCAGAAATCAGCAAGGGCCGGCGCAAGGGTGTCAATGTGGTCCTTAATGGTTTTAGAGGAACAGGGATGGACCTGTTTTGATGAGGTTTTCATAAATCGGACTTGTCTAGATATCTCATCAGGGGAGAAAAGAGGAAAGTAGGAGAAAGGTGGATGAGGGGTAGCTGATGGAGCGTCAGCAGGCTGAGAAGGAGAGGGAGGAGGAGGGGGAGCGGAGGAGAGGGTGGACAGGATGTGCTGGGTTTTAGAGGTAAAGTGAGAGGCAAGGGCATTGCAAAGATCCTGGGAGATGAGAGGAGGGGTGGAGACTGCAGCAGGGTTGGCCAGCTCCTTGCAGATTTTGAAAAGTATGGCCGAGTTGTTAGATGCCGCAAAGATGCGGGCTTGTATGTGGACTCTCTTCTTAGTGTGGGCAGCAAGTCGGTATTGCCCTTGGAGCAGGCGGCAGGCCAGTTTGTCAGGGGATGAGCAAGAAGCCCTCCATTTCCTTGCCGCCGCCCTTCACTTCCGTTTAAGTATAGGTAGGTCAGAGTCATACTAAGAATTGCACTTGGCTTTGGACTTCAAACGGATCCTGATGACGGGGGCAAGAGTATCAAGAGTAGCAGAAATAGAGGAGTAGAGAAGAGAGGGGGCTGTGTCAGCCTGGGGTGGTGGTGGAGGTGGTGAAGGAGGGGAGGGGAGAAGGTTGCAGCAAAGGCCTCGACTGACACACGCTTCATGGGCCGGATATCCGAGAAGGTGGGTGGCAATCTTGGAGTGGACTTGGCTTGGGGAGGAGATGGAGAGATGAGAGGAGAGAAGGCAGTGATCACTCCAGGCGAGAGGAGTGGCAAAGGGGGTAGAGAGGGGGAGGCTGGATGAGATCAAGA
The DNA here is from genome assembly GCF_040938575.1 of Ambystoma mexicanum. Lineage (NCBI taxonomy): Eukaryota > Metazoa > Chordata > Amphibia > Caudata > Ambystomatidae > Ambystoma > Ambystoma mexicanum. The sequence goes on along the minus strand of NC_090923.1, from coordinate 1,481,188,449 downwards.
CATCAAGTGTGTGGCCAGCCAAGTGTGTCGGGCCAGAGGGAAGGATGGAGAGGGAGAGTGAATCGCAGAGGTCGCGAAAGAGTGAAGATGAGGGACAGGTAGAATCAAGATGAATGTTGAGGTCACCAAGGAGGAGAAGTTGAGTGGTGGAGGCCAAGAGGGAAGAGGAGAGGTCAGCCCACTCAGAGAAAAGATGTGATTTGACCAGGAGGCCGGTAGAGAGTAGCAACAGTAAAAGAGTGGCTAGGAGAGATAGAGAGAGCCTGCAGACTAGGCATTAAAACAAGGAGTATGCTTGAGTGGGAATGAGAGAGGCAGGGATCCACTCAGGGAAGATAAGGGCTACACCCCTCCAGGCCGATTGGATCTGGGAGCTGAGAAGATCTTGTAGCCGTCGGGGAGGAGAGTGTCAAAACTCACGATAGAGCTGGCTGTGAACCATGTCTTGGTGGGACCGAGGACATCAAGGTCAAGTTCTTCTAGGAGGTGACAGATGTTAGACAAGTGTTTAACGGCCGAGCGAGAATTTAGTGTTGCGAGATGGAGAAGGTTGCCAGACTTAAAGACCTTCCGGGGAGGGGTACAGATTGTAGGTACGCCCTGCGGAGATGTGCAAAGAGCTTGAGAGGGGGCAAAGGAGGAGGCGGAGGAGGGCAAGGTCGCCAGAGGAAAGAGTAGGGGACAGCTGGAGATGAGAGGAAGTTGATGAGGTGAGGGAACTGCCTATCAAAGAGGAGGAGGTTAGCCTGAGGGCCTTGCACCATGACAGTACAATTTAGATAGATGTTAATAAAGACTCTAGAGGAGTCAAAGAGATCCATACGCACTTCCCAGCGGGTGCCACCATTAATGGGAGACAGAACAGAGCACAGAGATCATATGAGGGGTCCAGAGATCCTGTGAAGGAACGAAAAAGAGGATGTCAGTGAGGGTTTGTCTGGCAGAGGCGCTGGAATAGCTATCAGCGATGGGGAGACCAGGGCTAGAAACCAAGATATCCTTTTTGAATTTCTTCTTATCAGACTTAGTGAGAAGGGAAGGAAAGGTGATAGAGAAACCGTTGGAATAGATAGGAGAAACAGATAATGCCATGGGCAGGTAGGGAGAGGAGGCAGTAGGAGAAATATACAAGGTCAGAGGTATGGAGCGGTCACTGGGCTAGCAGGTAGCAATGTAGGTGAACAAAAACACCCAAATTTGACTTTCCCCAAACACACCCAAAATTGACTTTCCCAAACACACCCAAAATTGACTTTCCCAAAGCACACCCAAAATTGAAATTCAAGGCAATAGCTAAGGCACCAAATGGTAAAAGAAATGAGGTGGGATCATAGGTCAGTGCTCAGACAAGAGCATGAAGGGAAGACCAGTTAAAAAACACAGGAAGAAGGTAGAGTGAAGGTCAGTGAAGTGAAAATAGAAAGGGTAGGCAGAAAGAGGGAAACTAACCAATAGATGGGGAAATGGGACAGTCGTGCAAGTCCAGGTTCATAGTAGAAAAGAGATGGCAACCCAAGGGAGGGTCAGGCTGCTGTATTAGCATCCCGGAAAGCAGACAGGGAAGCTTACAGGAGCCTTAGAAGGGCCGGCTAAAGCCTGTCGGTCCCTCGTTGGTCAGGAAGAGAGAGTCCCCAGCCAATGGCAGAGCACCATAGAGGCAGCCAGGAAGGCGCACACAGCCTCAGATGGAGATGAGGCCAGGGCGGCCATGTTGAAACACTGCATGGTGCACACAGTTTGCAGGCAGAAAGTCCCAAATGATCCCAGATTCGTGGTGCAGCAGGCAGCAGGATGTTATAAACACTGCCAAAAGGCGCTATGTGGAAGCGCTTCAAATAATGGCAATTAAGAAGCAATTTTCTTCGTTTTTTAAATTTTCACTTTTTTCCCAAAAAGTGCACCCACAATTCCCACGAGGTGCAGAGGGCAATGGACAATTGCACCTACCTCAACCAAGTGGCTGCAACATCCCTGTGCATCAAGGAGACCAGGAAAATTTAAATTTAGAAGGTGAGAGGCTGCAGGACCTTGCACTCCGGAGCAAGGAGGAGAAATGAAAACAGAGTCAATGGGCCTTCGTGAGGGGCTGGCCAAAGCCTGTCAGTCCCTCGTTGGTCAGGAAGAGAGAGTCTCCAGCTAAAGGCAGAACACCATGGAGGCAGCCAGGAAAGCGCACACAGCCTCAGATGGAGATGATGGGGGATCCTCTTATTTTATCATTAGGCAAAGTTATTGTTGCGCTTAACAGTCAAAAGCAGAAAAAGCCCCAGGGCAAGACAAGGTGCCAGTGGATTTTTACAAAGCTGAAACTCCAATTTGGCACCCATACCTCACAAAGCTCTTCAATGCTGCCCTGGTAGCAAACCTTGTCCCGCTGTCGTGGATACGGGCTGAAATCACCCCATTATACAAAAAGGGAGGGAGAGAAGATCCTGGGAATTACCGCCCAATATCGTTGCTGGACGAATTGCCAAGGCAATACTGACCCACCTAGAGTTCTGGATGGAAAGAGACAATGGCCCTCAGTACAAGTTAGCCGGTCTTACCGTGAATGCAGTGACACAGTTTCCGCGACCGTAAGTAAGGTATAATTTTGGGTTGACGGTCGCGCGCCCCAGAACAGTGCGGAACCACTCCCACCACCATCACGGTAACAACCACATAGACGGATGCACCGGGCCATATGACAGCAGTACATCTGTATCCGCCACGGCCATGCCAGTATCAGCGGATGCGGAAATACCAGAACCGGTAATACTGTGATCGTGAAAACCGGAAAGACAGCGGTGGCCATTACAAAAACCACAATCCATTGCAATCCTCTGGAACCACAAAGCCCACAGCTCCTGTGACTGCTGAAAATCACCATTGGAGATGACATCAAGGGTCCCAGCCATCCGGCAGCGGAATCCCTGCTTCAGCGAGGCGTAACTGACCGTGCTCGTGGAGAAGAACAAGTTACTTACCAACTGGTAACGTTCTTTCGACTGGATGTTCCTCCAATGTATTCCTAATCTTTGACATGTAATGTCCACAGCTGTGCTGCTTCGGCAATCTTTCGGCAGAGGGCGTCATGCGTCGATGTCCCTCGAAGGCTTCCATGAAGGGTGACGTCATCGGATGTTATAAGTAGCACGCACGGCGCCCGTAGCCTCAGTCCATGTTTTTTCCCCTCCACGTCACAACGTGTGACAAGTGCCTCCTTGACTGCATTTAGCCTTGTGGGAAAACAAGCTGCAATCGCATAGGAAATTCTTCAGAGGGGGAGGCTGGGAGGGCTATGAGGAATACGTTGGAGGAACATCCAGTCGAAAGAATGTTACCAGTTGGTAAGCAACTTGTTCTTCGAATGGATTGTGTCCTCCAACGTATTCCTCATATTTGACAGACTCCCAAAGCAGTATCAGAGATTGGAGGAGGGAGAAGAATTTAGATATACCCAATCAGATGGCAGAATAAAGCACTGCTTTACCAAAGGCCATATCTTGACCATGGAAAGTATCCATGGAGTAATGCTTGATAAAGGTGTGGATGGAAGACCACGTTGCAGCCTCACAAATGTTCCTAACAGGAACTCCCCGTTGCAGGGCTGTGGATGTAGCTGTTAGGCAGAATTCCGTGCAGTGCCCTTAGGGACCACTACACACAATTAAGACTACAGGTGGCAATACAAGTTTTAGCTTTGGTACAAGCCTTTACTACTAGGTTATAATGGTAGCAGTAGCAGAGCAGCCAGGCTTATCTCAAGAGTATATGAGCAGTAGCAGAGATTACACAAAGGGACCACAATTACTGTGACTCAAGCAAACACCGACTCAAGGTTTCAGGTAAAAAATAAGAGTACATTTATTTTTAAACAATGTGTTATTAACACAACACTTCTATTAATTCAAAAACCACACGTAAAATATACAACTAACAAAATCACTATGTACAGTATTTTCCGAGGTAAGTACCCAGTGTTTGAATGGACCGGTGTTATGAAACAGACCACGTTAACAGTACGGTCTACTAGATAAACGCGTATCCGTGGCAAGAAATGCTACCGGGGTAAAAACACACTTAGCACCCGAAATACCCAGAGAGAGTTGGGGGCAAAAATCACAGGCAATATGTTGGTTAGGCAGACAGAATCGAAGAACACACAGACAGGAATAAAAGAGTCAAGGGGCCGGAGCCAAAGTCAAGTGACACCGGGTGCCTGTTGTCGAGGATCACACAGTCGGACAGTTCAACGTTGCCAAGAGCACTTTGATAGTGTCAATGTTCGGAAGCAAAAGTTATAAGAAGGAGGGAAAAGTAAGGACAAACCTTAAAGTAGAGAAATAGGGATTTCACCCAAAATTACTCAAACAGGACACAGTACCTTTCTCAAAGAACGAAGCTGGGGCCAAGGCAGTTGTTCCTGTTAGTTTCCCGCAGACCCACGCTTTCCTGCAGCTTCAGCACGAAGAAGGAAGATGAGGGGGTCCGCACCACACAGGGATGAGGCCGGCAGCAACGACAATGAATAAAATGTGCGCTCCTTAAAAACAGGAGATGTTCTTCAGGTGGCTATCCGGACCACTACAGCAGTGTGCAGCGATATCGACCACGAAGGCGACCTTTGGCTAAAGAAGACGAGTTGGTTATCCCCACCAGGCTCAAGGGAAGACGACTCCGGACTGGATCTCCTCTTAGTCGTTGAAGGTTAGATAGCTCAGGACTGCAGCAGGGCTTCACCAGTACGGGGTAGTTGCAGCAGTCGACCTCTCCTCCACTTCTCGTCGGTTCCTTGTAGTTCCAGTGGCGACTCTGACTTCCAGCCCAAGAGACCTGCCTTTTATGCGTAAAACCCCCATTCACACAGCTTGGCTGTCAATCACTCAGCAGGGGGGTTGTCCAGCCCGGACAACCACCTTGTCCAATCATGTCAAATTGCAACTTGGGTTTCCTAGGATACCCGGTGCAGGGGGTGACAACACCCCTCCCTCACATTCAGCCCACCTAGACACCCAGGCGTCCTGAGTAGGGCTTCTAGGTAGAAGCCCGCCAAAAGACAGTGAACAAAGAAGGCACACCTGGTTTGCCACGCCAAGTAAAACACAAGAAGGAGTTTAACAAAAAGAAATGGTGAATAAACCGCACCGGAGCCAAACGAAAAAGGATTTGGTCAAGCGGGTTTAAATCTGAGGCTAACACAATAGCCTACAAACTTACCACGGTTATATAAGACATGTCTAAATGTTAAAAGAGCGAAACAATGCTCTAGGAGGTACAGATAAAAAGAGTTAAGAGTTAACCCTTCCAGCACTCCATATAAGACAGTGTGCACTGGATCTGTGGTTAAATATGACTAAGTAAAGTTAATGGTAACTTTACAATTTTCTGGGGGACGGTAGTCACCTCAGAAATGGAGTCGGGGGGGAGTCTGAACGACAACCCTGTGCCACTGCACAGAAGGTGCTGTGTGACACACACAAAGAGGGGGCTACTGAAGTGGTGTACACCAGAGCCCACAATCACAAAAACAGGTCAAAACACATAGCAAAATACAAGTAAGAGTGGGGTAAAAGCTCACACTCTTACCAAGTGGAAAGAAACAATTCCAGAGATCCAGCAAAGCTGCTGAGGGACTCACTAGGTAAGGGAAATTAGCCATGAAATGAGAATTCTCCCTAACAGTAGCCACGCCCCTGGTGGAGTGAGCTCACAAACCCTCCGGAGGGCCCTTGCCTGCGAGTTTGTAACATTCAGCAATGGTGAGGATAATCCACCTGGACAAGGTCTGTTTGGTAACAGCCTGTAACACTCACCTGGTATCCACGGGGACGTCACTCAGCCTGTTCTGACCTCTTACGACCTTGAACCCTTCCCTGTAGTCTACTCGACTGGAGACTGGGCCTGAAACACAGGATTGGCAGAGTTTAACTCCCTATTGTCTCTGTGTGCTTGAACCCCTTCTTCCCCGGGCTCCAACCCCTCCCTTTGATCCACAGCTCACCTTGTTTTCTTGGAAAGTGTGCTCTCCGTCCTGCTTTCAGCGCAGAGGTGTGTTGATTGATGCAGGCTCGTTGCTGCCTAGTTACTTCACATGCAAGCGTTTGAAGCTCGTACAGTCTTTAAAAAATAAGCGAAGATTTGCTGAATGCTTACTAATGCCTTTTTTCTATTCTTTTCCTTAGGAAACGGCATGCCGGGATGGGAATGACACCGCCGAAGATGCCAGCAGAACAGAAGGAGTGATGAATGATGGGCAGAAGCGCCGCAAGGTAAGGCTGTTCCTAACAGTGTTCTTGTTCTTGCAGGATCTGAGCGCAGAAGAAAGATGCAGGCCTACTGGAGACCGATCCGAACACAGTGAGTGTCACGCTGCAGGTGCAGAAAACACAAAGCATGTTTCTCAGCCTGGGCGTGGCTTAAATAGTCTCTGGGTATCCCAGGTGTCTCTGGGCTGAACCACACCCAAAAGACTAGACTGCACATGCAGTTCTGGGAACCGAAATATGTGGGGGCATCCATCTTGTCCCCATCAATGCACTACAAGTGCAATCCCCAATGTTATCCTATGGGAGTGAGTGAGTCTGGTGCCACAAGCGCGAAGTCAGACTCCAAGTGGGTCTTTGGAGGGATGGAGAGGCCCTTGAGGGCCATGTAGGTGATCGTGGCCTGGCTCCATCCTGACATCTTGGAGGGCTGGGGACATGAGGGGCAGGAATCATGACAGCACTCTCCCGCCAAGGCCCCTCTCAAGGTGGCTCTTCTGTCTGGTCCTGGTTTGTTTGGATGGTTTTGATGAAATCGTCTAAGCAAGCGAGGTGCATGGATGTTCTCACAAGAGTCCCATGTCCTGTCTTGTGGACCATACCCCTCCCAGTCTACTAGGTAGTATAAATTGGATCTGACGTACTTTGAATCCAGGATGTCGTTGACTTCGAATTCTGGCTCCCTGGCGACTACTACTGGCTGCGGTGGCGTTGCTACCCTAGTCCCACGTTGAACACGTTTAAGGAGAGACACGTGGAACACAGGATGAATCTGCATGTTTGACGGCAAAGCTTGTCTGACCGCCACAGGATTTATCACGGAGGTGACGGTGAATGGACCCAGGTATCTTGGACGGAAAGTTCGGGTTCCTTTAATGGACACGTGTTTAGTCGCCAGCTAGACTTTGTCTCCCACTTGGTAGTTGGGGGCCTTTGCTCGGTGTTGATCAGAAAACTTCTTTTGGCGATTCTTAGCTTGAAGTAAGTGTTCAGCTGCCCTTTTAAAGGTTTGAGAAATAGTCGTGTGCAAGGTTTTGACTGCTGGCAATTCCAGGGTTGTAGGAACGTCCAACTCAGAAGTACGTGGGTGCCTGTCAAACATGGTATAAAAGGGTGTCTGCCCAGTGCTGGTGTGTAGGGAATTATTATATGCATATTCAGCTATCCATAATAGGTCGAACCAGCTTCCTTCAGCTTGGTGTAACATGCAATGCAGATACTGCTCGAGCGTCTGATTTGTCCTCTCAGTTTGACCATCCGTTTGGTGATGGTGACTGGTGGATAGCCGGATGTCGATCTGGGCAATAGAGCAGCATTTTCTCCAGAAGTTAGGTATGAATTGAGTACCTGGGTCTGAGACCAAAACTGAAGGAAACCCATGGAGCCGTACAATGCCTTCAAGAAATACCTTCGCCAGAGTGGAAGCATTTGGGAGCCCTTTAAGAGGAATGAAATGTGCCATTTTTGAAAATAGGTCCACGACCACAAGAATAGTGTTAAACCCTTGACTGGGTGCTAAGCCAGTAATAAAATCGAGGGACCTGTTCCAGGGTGCTGGTGGGATTTCCAATGGTTGTAATAGCCCAGCCGGTTTCTGCTTGGTTGACTTGTTTTGAGCACACACTCCACAAGATAGGATGAATTGGATAATGTCTTTACGCCAGGTGGGCCACCAATAATTTTGTTTTACCTTGGCTAGGGTTTTAGCGATTCCGGGTGGCCCTCGATCAAGGAATCATGATAACCGGACATGACTTGTTCTCGTAGTTCTTGGTTTGGTAAGAATAAACGATTCTGAAGTAGGGCAACTGATCTTTTATCATGTAATGTTCTCCTTGGCAACTCCACGCTTGTAATTGCTCCGGACTCATCAGGTTTGGGATTTCTTCATGTAATTCTTTCTGAGTTATGGTTGCTGTGATTCCTAGGAGCTTGTCACTCGGGATGATTGCTATTGGGTCAGGGGTCTGATACCCTAGCTCTTCCACCCCCATACGGGAAAGGGCATTGGCCTTCCCGTTTTTCACCCCTGGTCGAAATGTAATCACGTAGTCATATTCAGCAAAATAAAAGAGCCCAACGTAGTTGTCGTGAGGATTGGGCCTTTGCCGTTTTTAGGTACTGGAGGTTTCGGTGGTCAGTTATTACGGTGATTGTGTGTCTGGCGCCCAAGAGGTAGTGCCGGCATGCCTTAAAGGCTGACTTAATGGCCAGGAGTTCTTTGTCTGTGATAGCGTAATTGAGTTCAGGGGGTGTGAATTTACGCGACCAGAAGGCAACAGGGTGTAACTGGCCCGTTTCGGGGTCCTTTTGTGAGAGGACGGCTCCCATAGCCATGCTTGAGGCGTCCGTTTCCACCAGGTATGGGAGATCAGGGCGACGGTGGCGTAAGATTGGGGCAGATGTTAATCTTGCTTTGAGTTCCTGGAAAGCTTCCTCGGCTTCTGTTGTCCACTGGAACTTTTGTTGCTTTTCCTTAGCAATGACGTGATGGGATGCACGATTTGCGAAAATCCTGGGATGAACCGGCAGTAGAAGTTTGCAAAACCCAGCATACTTTGAACCCGCTTGAATGAATTTGGGTATGGCCATTTCAGGATAGCATCTACCTTGTGTACATCCATTCGGATTCCGTTCGGGCTGAGAATAAAGCCCAGGAATTGCACCTCAGAAACGTGGAATGAGCATTTTTTGAGGTTGGCGTAGAGCTGGTGTTGACAGAGTTTCTCCAATACGGATCGGACGTGTTTAACGTGGTCCTGCTTTGATGCGGAATATACTAGAATATCGTCGATGTACACTAGAGCACAGACATCAATCAATTCCTGTAGGGCATCGTTCATGAAGTATTGAAATGCTGCAGGCGCGTTGCAAAGGCCAAAGGGCATTACTTGATATTCGTACAAGCCGTATTTGGTGCGAAAAGCGGTTTTCCATTCGTCCCCCTGTTTTACGCGAACAAGGTGATATGCCCCCCTCAGGTCTAGTTTTGTGTAGATTTGGGCATCTTTGACTTGATCAAGCAATTCAGGGATCAGTGGCAGGGGGTAGCGATTTTTTACGGTAATCTGGTTCAGTGCGCGGTAGTCGATGCACGTTCTCAAGTCACCCCTCCTTTTTTGGTGCGAAGAATAGAGGACTGGCTGAGGGAGACTTCGAGGGACGGATGAACCCGTTGGCCAGGTATTGGTCAAGATAGGCCTTCAGGTGCTCGTTTTCTGGTTCCGTGAGTGCGTAAATTTGCCCACAAGGGATTTGTGCGCCGGGTATCAGGTCGATTTGGCAATCGTATGGTCTATGCGGTGGCAGGGTATTAGCCTGTTCTTTCTGAAAGACATCTTGAAAGTCCTGGTATTCACTTGGTAGGGTGCCGATTGCCACAGTCGCAAACGTGGAGGTTCTGGTGTCTATTGGTCGTTTTTCTTGGCGATAACAGGTGTGGGCGCAAGTCTCAGGAAAGGCCAATTCATTTGCTCGCCAATCAATTCGAGGATTGTGAGCTACCAACCATGGCATTCGCAAAATCAACCGGAACTGTGGTGCCTTAACGAGGTCGAAAACGATATATTTTTGGTGTCCATCCTGGCACAGAAGGGTTAAAGCTGCAGTGCATTGGGATACTGGACCAGAAGCTATTTCCGTGCCGTCGACAGTGGTAACAGTGTCAGTGGTTGATTTAGGGCGTAACGGAAGCCCCATCTTTGCCACAAGATCCTGGTCGATGTAATTCCCAACGGCTCCACTGTCAATGTACGCTCTTACTGCGTACATCCAAGATGGTTGTTGGTGATTGATCAAGACCCCAGATAGTGCAAAATGGGAGGTCTGTAGTTCACTTTCTTCGCTTGACAAGTGGACCCCTACACTTGCCAGGCTGGGGAGTTTTCCGATTCCTTGATGGTATCTTCCTTGTCCGCGGCCCCTACCGTCCTCCTCGGTGGCTTCACAGGGCACTCTTTAAGGACATGACCTGAACTTCCACTGTACAGACATAACTGCTGCTGTCTCCTTTTATCCCTTTCCGCTTTAGTCAAGGGGGATCTGACCCCCCCGATTTGCATTGGTTCTCCTGAACCTTCAGTTGTGCAGGCAATATTGTCCTTTGAACGCACATACATAGGGCGACGGTCCGGTCTGGTTCGATCTGCTCTTCGGTCCTGCAACCTATGATCCAGTTGAACAACAAGGTCAATGAATTCTGAGCAGTCTTTCGAGGGGTTCACTACTTGTGCGAGAACATCCTCGAGCTCCCCACGCAACCCCTGATGAAATAACATGGTTCTCTTCTCCACTGGCCATTCTGCTTCAACTACGAGTCTATTGAACGTGGCTATGTATGTTAATAGGTCTTGATTCCCTTGGCGTAGGGACAGAAGTTCGTTGTCTAATGCCTGCCCATGAGTACGACGGGGGAACAGCTTTTCCATCTCCTGCTGAAAGCCCCTGAAGTCATGCAGCAAAGGATCGTCTTGGGCCACAAAGGGTACAGACCAGTCCGCGGCGCTACCACTCAGGTAGGATAGCACAAAAGCGACCCGTGATTGGTCATTCGGAAAGGCACCTGGTCTACAAAGGAAGTGCAGGCGGCACTGGTTCATGAACGTTGCAAACCTCTTGGGATCCCCTGTAAATCGTTCGGGCAGGGCCAAGGGAACTTTGGCCCTGCCAAAGGGTTATCTGAACGGGATTGGCTGATGGTGCTGGCATCGAGGGCACACTTCCCGGCAATGGTGCATGCTCTGCTTGTGACTGGAGAAGTTGCCGGCTTAAATCATCAGTGCGTTCTTTGGCTACTATCAACTCTCTCCTCAGGGTGTTGGTCTCCTGCCTGGCTGCATGTACTTCGGAACATAGCTGCCCCAACATGTGGGCTAACTGGTCAGTTTCTGATGTTTCCATGACATCCAGTTTGATTTTGATGTGAGGCTTTGTGTTCTGTAACGCTCACCTGGTATCCACGGGGACGTCACTCAGCCTGTTCTCACCTCTTACGACCTCGAACCCTTCCCTGGAGTCTACTCGACTGGAGACTGGGCCTGAAACACAGGATTGGTAGAGTTTAACTCCCTATTGTCTCTGTGTGCTTGAACCCCTTCTTCCCCAGGCTCCAACCCCCTCCCTTTGATCCACAGCTCACCTTGTTTTCTTGGAAAGTGTGCTCTCTGTCCTGCTTTCAGCGCAGGGGCACGTTGATTGATGCGGGCTCATTGCTGCCTAGTTACTTCACTGGCAAGAGTCTGACAGGTAAGTATAATGAGTCTTTTGAACAGTTCTCTAACTTCGGTCCTTTCCTTCCTTAGATGATGGCCGGCGTCCGGGGATGGCGACGTGCTGCTGAGATGAGTAGCGCTGAAGGTGAGTGAGAGCGCGATGCAACCCTTTCGTATTTGTATTGAACCGAGTTCTTTTTCTGTGTCTTTTAGGAGCCGCAACGTTTTCAGCGTGGATGCCGGTTATGAAGAAGAAATGCGGTGAGTAAGCGTGGTATGCAGCGCCTCTAGATGTTCCCACGCTAACCTGGAGTGTCTTTTCCCTTTTGCAGATGGATGAGAAGTTCCGGAGACAGAGCTCCCCCAGAGCGGATGGGATTCAGGTAAGCGTTTGAAGCTCGTACACTCTTTAAAAAATAAGCGAAGATTTGCTGAATGCTTACTAATGCCTTTTTTCTGTTCTTTTCCCTTTTCCTTAGGAAGCGGCGTGCCGGGATGGGAATAACACCGCCGTAGATGCCCGCAGAACAGAAGGAGCGATGAATGATGGTCAGAAGCGCCGCAAGGTAAGGCAGTCCCTAACTGTGTTCTTGTTCTTGCAGGAGATGAGCGCAGAAGAAAGATGCAGGCCTATTGCAGACCGATCCGAACACGGTGAGTGTCACGCTGCAGGTGCAGAAGACACACAGCATGTTTCTCAGCCTGGGCGTGGCTTAAATAGTCTCTGGGTATCCCATGTGTCTCTGGGCGGAACCACACCCAAAAGACTAGACTGCACATGCAGTTCTGGGAACGGAAATATATGGGGGCATCCATCTTGTCCCCATCAATGCACTACAAGTCCAATCCCCAATGTTATCCTATGGGAGTGAGTGAGTCTGGTGCCACAAGTGCCAAGTCTGACTCCAAGTGGGTCTTTGGAAGGATGGAGAGGCCATTGAGGGCCATGTAGGTGATCGTGGCCTGGCTCCAGCCTGACATCTTGGAGGGCTGGGGACATGAGGGGCAGGAATCATGACACAGCCTAGCCCAATCGGTGTCCAGTGTACCCCACAAAAAGTTGGTCGTCCACTCTGACACTGGACATCCTAGAAATATAAAAGCTAAAAGCTCTCCTAGCGTCCAACCTATGGCGTTTCTCCTCTTACTTACCAAGATGAGGATACAAAGCAGGAAGTACCACCTTTTGTCTCAAATGGAAATCGGACACTACCTTAGGTAGGAAGGATGGACGTACCCTCCGTACAACCCTATCCTTGTGGAACAAAGTAAAGGGTGGCTTAGATGACAGTGCCTGCAACTCGCTCACTCTGCGAGCAGATGTAACTGCAACCAAGAAAACAGTCTTGAAGATCAACAGTCTCTGTTAAGCAGAAACCTGTGCAGTTCCCTCTGGGACCACTGCAAAAGATTTAAGATTACAGGTGTTGGCAGTAAACCCACTTGGTAGCAGTCTGCACCACACAGAGTCACTGTGGTAGCTGTGGCTGAGCAGTCAGACTTCCCTCAAGAAGAGTTAGGCAGTATATAGAGGATACAGGATAGGTACAGAGTCACAGTAGTACAAACAAACACTGACCAGAGCTAGGTGTAAAAGTATATACTTATTTATTTTAAAGGCACACTCATAAAATTACACTAGCACAGAAAAAAAAGTAAGTAAGTCAAAACACAGTCACTATTACTTATATGTACATCCCTAGTCATTTGTTGGACAAGTCTAAATTAACACCACTTATTTCCAAACAGAGGTGAGCGCTTAACGTCAGATGGCACTCCAACAAGTTATTAGAAAAGGGAGGGAAAAGCAGAAATAATGAGAGCAGTAAAGTAAAACACTTTTCACAGAAGGTTAGCAAAGACAGTCAATGGTGGAACAAGGAGAATTCGTTCGGGGCCCGCTTCAGAGAGAGCCAGGTAAAAATATGCCCAAGATCACACAATGTCGCAAGTCTTTGCAGGTAAGTAGAAAAGGTTTTACTACGGTTCTGAAAAGTTTAGTTAGGGTGTCCCCGACCTACCCAGGTTCGAGAGCCGAGGGCTAAATCTAGCCCGTACAATCGGTGGCAAGGGAGGCCGGGCGGATCACAGTACCTTTAAAAGTGGAAAGGATCCTCCAGCGGTGGTAGTCGTTCCTGGTAGTGGGTGCAAGTTGCGGCGTCGTCCAGGGGAAGAGGTGAGCTCGACGTGGAGGAAAGCTGCAGGTCGTTGCACTACCAGGGATGAGGCCAGCCGTGGAGTTTTCCGGTCACAAAGGAGTTTACCCCTCTTTCGCGGTTGAGGTAAAAAGTGGTATCCCGGTTGCCGGGGTGCTTGGCACAGGTAAGGCGGCCACGAGATGCTTCGGGACGGCGAAAAGAAGGCAGCAACTGGTTGTCCCCACCAGTTAAGGGAAGGAGACTCTCTGGAGGGAGATCTCCTCTGTCGTCAGAAAAAGTGGTGAGACAGTTCCGCAGGGCTTCACCGGTGGTGTCGTCTTGGCAGGTCGTCTCGGCTTCTCCCTCTTCGGCTTCTTAGGTCCTGTGGCGACTTCTGAAGAACCAGTCCCAAAACCCCTGCTTTTATGCAGCAAACCCCCATTCATACAGCCTAGCTGTCACTCAAACATGCTAAGTGGTGAGCGGGGTGGCTTACCACTTGGGCCAATCACACTAGAGTGCGACATGAGTTGGCAAGGCAACTCAGTCCAGGGTGCCTAAACCCCCTCCCACACCCCCTGTGGTACCCAGACAGAATGGCACCACTTTGGAGGGCTTCTGTGCAGAAGCCCGCCAAAAGTGGAACAAAGGCTCGACTCGGGTTCAGGGTTACTGAAGTGAACCTAGACGCCATTTTGGCGGCGAGTTCTGGCAAAAAATCCCAACCGGTGAATTTATATTAAATAAATAAACCGGCGGTATCTTTAACATTGCACCAAAAAGTGGTGCATTAAAATCAATGGGAAATCCCATTGGGAAATATTCCGGTTGAATATTTCTGTGGTATCCACTGCCACCAGCCAGAAACTCGGCGAGGGGGGACGGGACAGTACCCCCTCGACAACAGACCCAGGGGCAATCTAATTGCCCCTACCAGTACTTCCACAGTAAGATGGTTTGTACTGGTTAAGTTCCTAAGTTAAGACTAGTAAAGTCAATGGCAACTTTACAGACCCAGGGAGACAGTAGTCAGTCCCAGGGTGTGGAGTCTATGTTTGGGGGTCTCTATGATACCCCTGTGTTACTGCACTGAGGGTGCTGTGTAACACACATTCAAAAACCAATGATAGCCTATGGGGAAAAAATACCCCCTAGCCCATAAGCACATAGCAAGTCACAGTAACACTCTCAAATCATGTCCAAGAGTGAGGGTAAAAGAGTCTCACTCTTGGCAGGAGAAAAAAATAAACCTCGAAAATCCAGCAAAGCTGCTGGGGGACTCACTAGGTTAGGAAATTCAGCCTAAACAGAGAATTCTCCCTAACACTCGCCCCCCCAGACTAAGGGACAGGAGGATTTAATCCACTCCTGGATGAATTTCATACCTCTAGTCGATGACATACATCCTAGAGAGTCCATCAGCATTTTGGTGGTGACACCCTGACCTGTGCTCAATGGTGAAATCAAACCCTTGGAGGCAGATTGACCATCTCAATAGTTTTGGATTTTCCCCTTTCATTTGCATTAACCATCTCAAGGGTTGGTGGTCAGTCTGAATGACAAAAGTAGAACCATACAAGTATGGCCTAAACTTCTTCAGTGCCCACACAATAGCAAAACATTCTCTTTCAATTGTTGCCCACCTTGTTTCAGGATCCTTCAGTTTTCTACTGATGAAGCAAATGGGGTGTTCCCTACCCTTCTCATCCAGTTGGCTAAGAACTGCCCCTATACCTACATTGGAAGCATCAGTTTGTACAATGAAAGTTTGGTGGTAGTCAGCAGCTCTGAGTACTGGAGCTTGGCAAAGGGCTTTCTTCAGGTTTTCAAATGCCTGATTGCATTCCTCATTCCATTTGACCTTTTTAGGGAATTTTGGAGAGGAGATCACATTCAGAGGAGAAGCTATGGTCCCATAGTTCTCAATGAAATTCCTGTAGTACCCAGTGAGGCCTAAGAAGGCTCTCACCTGGGTCTGAGTAGTAGGTGTTGTCCAATTTTGCACAGCTTCAATCTTGCTGAGCAAAGGCGTTATTTCTCCACCTCCTACCTCATGTCCAAGGTAGACCACTTTACTCTGTCCAATTTGGCATTTGGTGGCCTTTATGGTCAGATGGGCCTGCTCAAGAGCCTGCAAAACATGCCCTAAGTGGGACACATGTTCCTCACAGGAATGGCTGAAGACTGCAATGTCATCCAAGTATGCCATGCAGAAGTCTTCCATCCCAGCTAGAACTTGGTTCACCATCCTTTGGAATGTTGCAGGTGCATTTTTTAGTCCAAAAGGCATAACCTTGAATTGGTATAGGCCAACTGGGGTAGAAAATGCAGTTTTCTCCTTGGCATGGTCTGTCAGGGCTATTTGCCAATAGCCTGACGTAAGGTCCAGTGTGCTGAGGTACTTGGCTGCACCAAGTTTATCCACCAACTCATCTGTCCTTGGCAAAGGGTGGGCATCAGTCTTGGTGACTGCATTAAGAGCTCTATAGTCCACACAGAATCTCAACTCTTTGGATCCTGCCTTTGGTACTAACACCACTGGGCTAGACCATGGACTAGTAGAGGGCTCTATTACCCCGAGATCAAGCATCTTCTTGACCTCCCCTTTGATGTGGGTTCTGATATGTTCTGCCATTCTATATCCTCTGCTTTTGACTGGCAGACAGTCACCAGTGAGTATATCATGTGTCCCCAAGGGGTCAAGCCTGGTGAAAGAGAGAACAGGGGGGCAAACTGATTTAACATCGCTTTGCACTCCTCCTGTTGCTCAGAGGTCAGATCTGAAGAGAGATTAACTCCTTCAACCTTTTCGTCCAAAGGTAAGCCTCTTAGGAGGTCAGGTAGAGCTTCACTCTCCTCCTCCTCTCCTGATGAAGCTAGAAGCAAGGCTCCTACTTCTGGTCTAGAGATATAGGCTTTGAGGCGGTTGGTGTGGAAGACTCGGGGAGCTTCCCTGGGGTTGCCCAGATCCACCAGATAGTTGACCTCTCCAAGTTTTCCCACAACCTTGAAGGGTCCCATCCATTTGTCTTGCAAGGCCCTCTGCCTTGTTGGAAGCATAACTAGAACTAGCTGGTCTTGAGTAAACTCAACCTGTTAACTTTCTGATCATGCCAATGTTTGATCAGAGCTTGGCCAGCTTTCAAGTTGTCACTTGCTTCTGCCATCATGTGTGACATTCTCCTTCGGAGACCTATCACATAGTCAGTCACTCTGACTGGCTTGGGGGAAGGAGCACTCTCCAACCCCTCCTTAATCAGGGCCAAGGGACCTCTGACTGGATGGCCATAGAGAAGTTCAAAGGGAGAATAACCTACTCCCTCCTGAGGGACTTCCCTATAAGCAAATAGAAGGCATGGCAGTAGAAGGTCCCACTTCTTCTTAAGGGGTTCTTCTAAAGCACCTATCATGCTCTTTATAGTTCTGTTAAACCTTTCTACCAACCCGTTTGTCTGAGGGTGGTAGGCGGTTGAGAACTTGTAGGTGACTCCGCAGGTTTTCCACATGGCTTTCATGTAGTGGGACATAAAATTTGACCCCCTGTCAGAAATCACCTCCTTAGGAAACCCAACCCTGGTAAAGATACCAAGGAGGGCCTTAGCCACAGCCTGAGCTATAACAGTCCTCATAGGAATTGCCTCAGGGTACCTAGTAGCATGGTCTACTACAACAAGGATAAACCTGTTGCCTGAGGAGGTTGGAGGATCAAGGGGACCAACAATGTCAATCCCTACCCTCTCAAATGGGACTCCCACAACTGGGAGAGGCACTAAAGGTGCCACATTCTTGGCACCAACCTTACCAGAAGTCTGGCAGGTATGGCAGCTCCTGCAATATCTATCTACTTCAGCCCCCATCTTTGGCCAATAAAAGTAGAGGGAGAGCCTTTCCTTGGTCGTCTTGAAACTCAAGTGACCAGCAAAAGGAATCTCGTGGGCTAGTTGCAAGAACTGTTGTCTGTTCTCTTGGGGCACTACCAGGCGTTGGTAGGCTCCAGGTTCAGATTCAGTGGGTTCACTGTAGAAGAGGCCATCTTCCCAGTGTAACCTATACTTCCCAGGCTCTTGCCCATCAGCCTGAGAAGCAGCCTGTTGGCGGAGACCCTCCAGAGTTGGACATTCTCTTTGTCCCTTACGAAAAGCTGTCCTGCTGGGTCCACCTTCTGCCAGTAAAGACTGCAGCTCAGGATGGTCAGCCGGGTCCAGGTCTCCAATAAGTTCTGGGCCTCCTACTAGCTCTTCTTCAGAGTCTAGTTCAACCAGACAGGGTTGTACCTCCCTCTCAGCCTCAGCTGGAGGTGGAGTTACAGGTGTAACTTTGGACAACCTCGGGGAAGTCCTCGTTGGATGCACTGGAGTGCTTGCTGTAGGCTTTTTCCTAGGAGTCTTGGGTTGCCCCTTTGCTCCTGATCTGGTAGTTACTGCAGTAAGTTGCTCCAGTGGGAGAGGAGTGATTTCCGTCATCATCTCCTGAGATAAACCTCGCAGGGTTTTCTCTCTTGCAGGTTTGGTGAGCTCCTGTAACCTTTTACTAGGAGGCCTGGGGGTATGTGACACAACTCCAAGAGCTTTCAGGTCATTTCCCAACAGGACCCTTCCTGGTACTTCACATTGTATACTGACAGGTATCTTCACAGCCATATCATTACACTGGATGAGAACTGGTAACTGGGGACACATCTGCACAGGCCCTCCAGCTAACTTGGTGAGGCATTTGGGTGCCTTAGCAACATCCTCTGCCTTGAAAAATGATTCATCCACCACAGTTATGCTGGCCCCAGTGTCCCTGATGGCAGGAGTCTCCTGACCATTCACTTGGACACTGTCCTTATAATACTCTTTAGTATTATCTGGGATAGAATTATACACATCTAAATTCTGTTGTTCCCATAACCCCAGAGAGACTAAAGAAACACTGGCTGAGACTCCAGTGGGTTCATCAGCCAGTTGTAGAAAGTTTCCACTTGCCATAGTGACTTCCTCCTCTGGAGCGAAGGCTAAGGAGACAAGTTGGACCCCTGAAGGTTTACCCTTACATCTGGGATCTCCTTTCACATGGTCAGTAGCCTTACAAACATAACAGGCCCCAAAGGTCCTTTGGAATGGAGGCTTGTTCTGACCTCCTTCTGGTTTAGCACCAGAAGGTATACTACTCTGCTGTGGTTTCCCAGGTGGCTTACCCTTATGGTTTGGTTTGGGGCCCTCTTTGGAATTGGAGTTATTAGAATTCTCTTTGGAGTCTTTCTTAGGCTGTCTTCCCTCATCCTTCTTCTGAGTTACCCCAGAATCCTTGTGAGTAGCCCGGTTGGCAACCCACAAGTCAGCAGCCTTAGCTAGTTTCCTAGAGTCTAATTCCCGTGAATCAGCCAAGTGCTGTCTGAGCTCAGGAGAGCAGGCATCATAAATTGACTCCATCATTACAAGATTCCTCATTCCTTCATAAGTGTTCACTTTGTAACCCTTAATCCATCCCTCTAAGTTTTTCAGCCCTTCACACACCCAGGTAGCCCAAGGGGTCCCACCATGCTTTTTGAGGCTCCTAAACCTCTTGAGATACTGGGAAGGGGTCTTCCCAAATCTAGCTATCAAAGCTAGTTTCACACATTCATACTCTTTCTATCCTCCTCCCCCAACTCCATTACCGCATCAGTTGCAACAGGGGGAAGCCTAGAGAACAACCAGGTGAGTAACCCATTACCTGTGATGTTCTGGAGCCCATGATTATACTCAAACATAGACAACCAATCCAACACATCCAACTTAGGCTCATACATACCAATCAATTCCTTAGGCATCCTGGGTCTTTTAGGACTGGAACTTCTAGAGGAGCCAGAGAGAGAAGCATTTTCAACAGACAATTTCTTCAATTCTAGCTCATACTTGAGCTCCATTTCTCTTAGCCCTAGTTCTTTTTCAGTTTGAGCAGTAAGTTTCTTGTACTCTAATTCAATTTTCATTCTCTCTAGTTCAAAGTATTGAGGGTTGAATGTGGGACCTGGCAAAGGCCCAGTAGGTACAGCTGGTAGAGCAGACAGAGGCCTAGGGGGAACATTTATAACAGTTTCATCCTCCTCTTCTGGTTCTGACCCAAGATCATCAATACTTTGTTCAATATCAATATCATTGCTGTTCTCTACATTTGCTAGAGTGATAGGTTCCTCTGAACCATCATCCACACTTTGGTTTTCTAACAACCTTTCTATTAGCTCCATTTTCTTTCCTTTAGTCATAAGATTCTTATGCTTACAGAGAAGTCTTAGACAATCAGCAGTTTTTGTAGCAAGGGATTCTTGACTATAACTTTCCATAGTAGACAGGATAGAAAATGACTTTTTCCTTTCTTTGTGGTTAGTTTGCACTAAGGTATCTCCAAAGTACACTAAAGTGTATACTCAATACAAATCCCACCGCTGTACACCAGTGTTAAGCAGAAACCTGTGCAGTTCCCTCTGGGACCACTGCAAAAGATTTAAGATTACAGGTGTTGGCAGTAAACCCACTTGGTAGCAGTCTGCACCACACAGAGTCACTGTGGTAGCTGTGGCTGAGCAGTCAGACTTCCCTCAAGAAGAGTTAGGCAGTATATAGAGGATACAGGATAGGTACAGAGTCACAGTAGTACAAACAAACACTGACCAGAGCTAGGTGTAAAAGTATATACTTATTTATTTTAAAGGCACACTCATAAAATTACACTAGCACAGAAAAAAGGTAAGTAAGTCAAAACACAGTCACTATTACTTATATGTACATCCCTAGTCATTGGTTGGACAAGTCTAAGTTAACACCACTTATTTCCAAACAGAGGTGAGCGCTTAACGTCAGATGGCACTCCAACAAGTTATTAGAAAAGGGAGGGAAAAGCAGAAATAATGAGAGCAGTAAAGTAAAACACTTTTCACAGAAGGTTAGCAAAGACAGTCAATGGTGGAACAAGGAGAATTCGTTCGGGGCCCGCTTCAGAGAGAGCCAGGTAAAAATATGCCCAAGATCACACAATGTCGCAAGTCTTTGCAGGTAAGTAGAAAAGGTTTTACTACGGTTCTGAAAAGTTTAGTTAGGGTGTCCCCGACCTACCCAGGTTCGAGAGCCGAGGGCTAAATCTAGCCCGTACAATCGGTGGCAAGGGAGGCCGGGCGGATCACAGTACCTTTAAAAGTGGAAAGGATCCTCCAGCGGTGGTAGTCGTTCCTGGTAGTGGGTGCAAGTTGCGGCGTCGTCCAGGGGAAGAGGTGAGCTTGACGTGGAGGAAAGCTGCAGGTCGTTGCACTACCAGGGATGAGGCCAGCCGTGGAGTTTTCCGGTCACAAAGGAGTTTACCCCTCTTTCGCGGTTGAGGTAAAAAGTGGTATCCCGGTTGCCGGGGTGCTTGGCACAGGCAAGGCGGCCACGAGATGCTTCGGGACGGCGAAAAGAAGGCAGCAACTGGTTGTCCCCACCAGTTAAGGGAAGGAGACTCTCTGGAGGGAGATCTCCTCTGTCGTCGGAAAAAGTGGTGAGACGGTTCCGCAGGGCTTCACCGGTGGTGTCGTCTTGGCAGGTCGTCTCGGCTTCTCCCTCTTCGGCTTCTTAGGTCCTGTGTCAACCTCTGAAGAACCAGTCCCAAAACCCCTGCTTTTATGCAGCAAACCCCCATTCATACAGCCTAGCTGTCACTCAAACATGCTAAGTGGTGAGCGGGGTGGCTCACCACTTGGGCCAATCACACTAGAGTGCGACATGAGTTGGCAAGGCAACTCAGTCCAGGGTGCCTAAACCCCCTCCCACACCCCCTGTGGTACCCAGACAGAATGGCACCACTTTGGAGGGCTTCTGTGCAGAAGGCCGCCAAAAGTGGAATAAAGGCTCGACTCGGGTTCAGGGTTACTGAAGTGAACCTAGACGGCATTTTGGCGGCGAGTTCTGGCAAAAAATCCCAACCGGTGAATTTATATTAAATAAATAAACCGGCGGTATCTTTAACATTGCACCAAAAAGTGGTGCATTAAAATCAATGGGAAATCCCATTGGGAAATATTCCGGTGGAATATTTCTGTGGTATCCACTGCCACCAGCCAGAAACTCGGCGAGGGGGGACGGGACAGTACCCCCTCGACAACAGACCCAGGGGCAATCTAATTGCCCCTACCAGTACTTCCACAGTAAGATGGTTTGTACTGGTTAAGTTCCTAAGTTAAGACTAGTAAAGTCAATGGCAACTTTACAGACCCAGGGAGACAGTAGTCAGTCCCAGGGTGTGGAGTCTATGTTTGGGGGTCTCTATGATACCCCTGTGTTACTGCACTGAGGGTGCAGTGTAACACACATTCAAAAACCAATGATAGCCTATGGGGAAAAAATACCCCCTAGCCCATAAGCACATAGCAAGTCACAGTAACACTCTCAAATCATGTCCAAGAGTGAGGGTAAAAGAGTCTCACTCTTGGCAGGAGAAAAAAATAAACCTCGAAAATCCAGCAAAGCTGCTGGGGGACTCACTAGGTTAGGAAATTCAGCCTAAACAGAGAATTCTCCCTAACAGTCTCAAAGGACAAGACTGCAAAGGCTCAAACGGACCAGCAATCAAGAATTTCAAGACCAAGTTCAGATCCCAAACAGGTACCTGAAACAGGGACGGCAGGAACACATTCATGAGCCCTTTTAGAAACTGGGCAATCAAAGGAATTTTAAAGTAAGAACATTCTTCAGACGAGCGCTTGAAAATAGACAGCGCCGCCAGGTAACCCTTAATGGTAGCCCACTTGAAGACCCTTGTGGGCCAAAAAAAGCAAGAAAGAAAGAACCATCGTAATGGAGCACTGAAAAGGATCGGCATTGCGTTCTCTGCATCAGTCACAAAACTTACGCCAACGGTATAGGGATATGGTTGCCAGATGCCTGGCCAAAAGCAACACCTCCATCACGTCATCCGGGAGGTCCCAATCCTTATATCTCAACCTTTCAGAAACCAAGCGTGAAGGTTGAGAGCCTTTACCTCTCAATGGAGAACCAGACCCCCCTCACGCGAGAGCAGATCCTCTCTGTGTGGAAGACGGCATGGAGGACAGATGGACATTTCTAGAAGGTCCGGGTACCACAGTCTCCTGGCCCAATCCGAAGCAATTAGGATCATGTGGGACCCGAACCTTTGCAACCTCCTTAGAACCTGAGGAATGACGGGGACCGGAGGAAACGCGTACAGAAGTGGGAATGACCAATCCACGATGAACATGTCCCATAAAGCTCCTCTCGGAGGAAATACCCTTAAGCAATATGTTTCGCACTTCCAGTTGGCACCAGTTGCGAACAGATCCACTAGAGGGGTTCCCCAAAGGGCGAAGATCTCCTGAAGGACTTCATGAGCCAACTCCCACTCGTGGGAGATTGCGCTCTGCCTGCTCAGAGCGTCCGCCGCTGCATTCTTCTCTCCGGCCAGATTAACCGCCAAGAGTAAGATTCCTTGCTGTATTGCCCAGAACCAGAGCTGCATCGCCTCCCTGCACTGCGGGAGTGACCCTACACCCCCCTTTTTGTTGAGGTAATGCATGGCCACTGTGTTGTCTGTCATGATCAGGACACTCTTCCCGCGCACAAACGGCAGAGAAGCCTCCAGGGCCAGCATGATGGCCTTCAGCTCCAAAAGATTTATGTCGAGTCTGAACTCCGACCGAGACCAACGACCACTGGTGGCCAGCTCGTTGGCGTGCACACCCCATCCTGTGAGGGAAGCATCCGTCACTACAGTCACCTCCGGCCACCGTTGCCAAAAAGGCTCTCCCCTTCATCAGATTCCCTTTACTGGCCCACCACATAAGATCCTGTGAGTGCGCAGAATTTGAAGGAGATCTGACATTTTGCCTGAGAATTGCGACCACTGCGTCCTGAGAGTCCATTGAAGGGATCTCAACCTCAGTCTTGCCTCTGGCACCAGAAGAGTGCAGGATGCCATGAGGCCGAGCAACCTTAAGAATTCGAAAGCCGGGAGACTCTGGGCATGTTGAAATTTGTTGACCATCTGGACAATGTAATGAGCCCTCACCTTGGGTGGCGAGCACTTCCCCTAGGATGTGTCCAACACAGCCCTGATGTACTGGAGCTGTTGGGAAGTTGGCATATGCGACTTCTTGAAATTGATGGAGAAGCCCAGCTTTTGAAGGGAGTGGCAGTTAGGCCAGTTTGGGAGAACGCGCTCAGATCAGCCAGTCGTCCAGGTAGGGGTAGACGTGAACCCCCACTCTCCTGCGATACGCTGCCACCACCACCATGAGCTTGGTGAAGACCCTCAGGCAGAGGTCAACCCAAATGGCAGTACCTGAAACTGAAAGTGCGAGCTGCCAACCGCGAACCTCAGGTATTTCCTGTGCTTTGGAACGATCGGCACATGAAAATAAGCATCCTGTAAATCCAATGACATCAACCAATCCTGAAGTCAAAGGGCCTGAAGGACCTGAGTAAGAGTGACCATCTAGAATTTGTTCTTCCTGAGGAACTTGTTCAAACAACGCAAGTCCAAGATGGGTCTCAGTCCTCCGTCTTTCTTGGGAATCAAAACATATGGGTAATACAAGCCCTTGTTCCTCTCTGTCACAGGCACCAGTTCTATAGTGCCTTTCTCCAGCAGGGTCAAGATATCCTGCACAAGGAGCGGATCTGGAATCTTCAAAGAGTTTCCCTGGTGGATTGTTGTGAGGCTGATTTAGGAAGGGTAGGCAGCAGCCGTGGGTTTTTCTTTCCAGAACCCACGCATCTGAAGTAATGGCTTGCCACTCTTCGAGATGCTGAGACAGTCTGCCCCCAACCGGCGAACAATGAGAACTGGCCTCATAGCTGTATCAGAGCAGCTGCGGCAGCGCCTGAAAGCAAAGAGGCAACTGCTTGAGCGACTTTGGCACCTCTTCCCCATCCACTACAAGGACCTTTACGGTGGTCCCTTTGACTGGCGGCTCCTCTCATTCTACCAAAAGACGTGCCGACGTGGTTGAGTTGGCCAGAAAGTGACCTATGGCATTGCGGAGGGAGAGGAGCCTCTTGGCGTGGGGAACACTCCCTGTGCAGCCGTGTCTCAGCATACTCCAAGGAACACCAGATCCTTGGCGGGAGTCAAAAGCGACTTTCCCCGGTTGAAGGAAAAGCCCCGCTGGTGAAGCACGTCTGCAGCAATTGGAAGGAGTACACTGCCCCCTGAGGCGAGCTGGCCCTACCAGCCAGTCGTCCAGATAATGGTAGTGATGTCCCTCCAGGCAGAGTAGACCAGACACTGAATTCTTCAGCTTCATGAACACACAAGGAGCCAAATTGAGGCCGAAAGGCAGCATCTTGTACTGGAAGTGGTACGACATGAACGTGAAACACAGAAATGTCTGGTGCAGCTGGGAAATAGTGACATGAAGGTACGCATCCTTGGGGTCTAGGGAACAAATTCAGTCCCCTGCGCACACAGAGTCTGCTATTTCTGCTGGAGTAATTATCTTGAAGCGTTCGAGCGGTAAAGACAAGTTGAGAAATGACAGGTCCAGGACTACCCTCAGGCCAGCCTGGTTGTTCTTGGGTACTGCAAAAATCCTGGAGTAGAAGCCGGAGCCCCTGTCTGATTGAGGAACTGGTTCCACTGCTTGCATCTCCAAAACAGAAAGGATCTCCCGTAAAAGGGCACTGACGTAGAGGAGGAGAGGATGATAAGGGAAAAGGAAGACTGAAGCCCGTGGAGACTATAGAAAGGATCCAAGGACTCTTGAAATAACATGTCCAGCTGTCCTGGAAGAGAGCCAGCTGGCCCCCTACAGCTGTGTTCCCTGACCGTGACGTCACTGCTTCTTGGCGTCTGAGGCGGTAGCAAAGGAGGGGGGTGCAAATAAATGCACCAAGTCCTCTGCTGCTTCCTCCTGTGGTCACTGGGCCACCTTGTCAGGCCTCCGTGCACCGTGGTCCTGAAACCCCTTGAAGCAGGTGAAAGCGTGGGGTTTGAAGTCGGTCCTGCCCTAAAACTGCCATGGCTTAGTCAGGATGGCCAAGGACTTGGCGGTTTGTGTGGAGGGGGTGGTCTTTGTCAACTCGTCATCGATGGACGAATGAAAAAGGTCAGAGCCCTCGAAGAGAAGATCTAGGATCCGCTTTTGCACGTCTGAGGAAAACCTAGTGACATGCAGCCACGCTGTCAGTCTCCTCTCGACCCCCAGGCACAGCCCTCTACTGGCTGTGTCGTCGTAGGAGACCGAAGACTCCATGAGGCCCTGCACAATCGCCCGGGCAACCGCCAGGCCAGTCTAAGAGGGAGATAGGGCAGAAACTCTCCAAGCACTCGCCACAGCTTCTGGTTTGCCGCGGCTAACAGGGCATTCGCCTGCCGCAAATGCAGCCCTAAAATCGCCATTTCTTTTTGTTAAAGTCTTTCTCGTGTTTTTCTCTGCGCGCCAAACCGGGGATGGTTCCTTTGTTCGCTGTATTTTCGCAGGCTTCTGTACAGAAGCCCCCCTTAAGGCGCCTGATAGTCTAGGTAGGCAGGATGTGAGGGAGGGATCTTCGAACCCCTGCCATGGGTTCCCTTGGTAACCCAAGTCGCACTCTTGTCTGATTGGCTAAGGGGACTGGCCTTGCCAGGCCAGCCACCCTGCTGTGCGATTGACAGCCAGGCTGTATGAATGGGGGAAAACTGCATAAAAAGCAGGTCTCTGGGACGGGAAAGACAGAGTCGCCACTGGAACGAAAGAACAAACGACAAACTGGAAGAAGAGGACCCCTACCATGACTGAACCGCCCGGTGAAGCCCTGCTGCAGGTCTGAATCTCTGAATCCGACGACTGAGAAGATCCTCCAGGAAACTTCTTCCCTTGAGCTGGTGAGACCAACCAGTTCACCCAAACTACAAGCCAGGACCCCTCCTCTGGTCGAATTCGCTGTACAGAGCTACAGTGGGCCGGATAGCCAGGAAGGTCGGACCCTGCTTGGGTTTTAAGGAGCGCACCTTTTATTCATTGTTTTGCTCTGCTGCTGGTTTCTTCCCTGGGTGGCGCAGGACCCTCCAGTCTTCCTACTTCTTGTCAGTCTGACAGTCGCTTCAGGAACCGTGAGCCTGCAGGAACCACCAGGAACGTCCGCCTCAGCTACAGCTCCCTCTCCGTTTTAAGGTACTGTGCAAATCCGGTTGCTCGTTTCGTTCAACCGCAGTAAAAGTGTTTAAAATCTTTTGCCAATCCGAGGGCTTGTCCTTCTCCGCTCTTTGAACTAACTTTTTTAACAACCCACCTCGTCCGGAATCTGTGCCAGGAACTTTACCGCGAAATACCCTGAACTGTGTGATCTTGAGCAAAAGACGTTTGACCTATTGCCTTTGGCCCTAAGCCTTTTCTAGCTGATCTCCTCACTGTAGTCTCACTTGTTCAACTGCCCAGAGTATTTACCTGTTGGTTTTTCCTATTTTCTAATAACTTTGTCTTTCCCTCCCTTTTAAATTGCATTTTGCTCCCACTTCATTTTATGAGCTTAACCTGTATGGAATTTAAGGGAAGTGGTCTGGTGTATTTATGACTGTGATTTCTTACTTGCTTATAATAGTGAAATGTTATACAACTGTTGAGTTAATACATATATATTCTTTTACTTAGAAACCTTGAGTCAGTGTTTGCCTGAATCACAGTAACTGCTGTCCTTTGTGTAACTATTTGTACTGCTCACTTACTCTTGAGATAAATCTGGCTGCTCTGCTACTGCTACCACTATAACTGTGTAGCACAGGCTTGTACCAAAGGTGAAATTGTACTGTCACTTGTAGTCCTAATTGTGTGTAGTGTTCCCAAAGGGTACTGCATATAATTCTGCCTAACCCCGGCTCCCCATCCAGCATCCTGAATCTGCTATCTAACTTTGTGTCCATCTGGGGGTTGGCCCTGGGCTTCTCCCAGACCTTCCTCGCTGTCTGCAGGACATCCTTTTGGAAAGGAATGGCCGAACAGCTTGTGGTGCGCTTGCCCAAAACCTCTGCTAGCACTCCAAATTCCTGGGGGGCCTCCTCTGGCTTGGAGACCCACAAGAACTGCGTAAGGCCCTGAAGGCGGTCATGAAAGGCCTTTACATATGCCGAGGGTTCATTGTCCTGGGCATCATCGCCACTCCCCCTTTCCAGATGGAGGAGAGTCTGGGTCCTGGGACACATGTGCCGTTTGGGGCCCCCCTCCACTCCCCCACTGATCAGGACCCAAAGACAGATCGAACAGCTGAGGGGGAGGTGTTGGTGGTACAGGAGGTGGAGGAGGGGTCTGGATAACCAGAAGGGCCTTGACCGGAGGAGGGTCAAGCACCGGTAGAGCAGGAGGAACCGGCAGAGGACGGGATCACTTCCTTCACAATATCCTTGAGGAGCCCCGTCATCTGCGGGGAACGCATGAGGAGGAAGGGCTCGAAGAAGCGGTCATCGCAAGCCACCGAATCCCGAGGGGGCCAGCCCTCAGAGGCACTGTGCCTTTGTTCCTGATTGAAGTGCAGAGGGGCATGAGGCGTGTAGCTGTAAGGCTGTGAAGGGTAGATGTACCCCTGCAGTGACCAGCCGCCTGTACCATAGAGTCCACTGCCAGAGGTAGCAGGACTGGGACCTTCTTGCATGTCCCACTCAATGCGCGAGAGAACGGGTGGGCCCCTACCCTGGGCAGAAGGACGCAAAGGCCCCGTGCAGGTTCAGACATGGGGGGGGGACACCCCTTGGCGCTTGAACCTGAATCAGAAGCGTCAACCTCCGAGACTGCTCCGGTAGGTCTCCAGCCCTCGGCCTGCTGGCCCGTAGTCAAATCACCCTGGACCACGACATCGGAGGGGACTCTGGTAGGCTGTGCACCCTCAGCAACAGTGCTGGATCATGCTAAGGACTGACTCTGGAGGTAGAACTGGACGATCCCTTGCCCAGTGGAGCCGAAGAGGAGGATGAACTTGATTGCCCCTCTGTGGACTGCAAGGTAGAGCTCCTAAGCTCCTCGGCCCGTGGGCCAGTAGCCTTAGCGGCTTTGGGTTTGGCCATGGATCGCACGGTAGAACCCGCAGGCCTTTCGGCTTGGATGCGGGTAGTCTTAGCGGCCTCAGACCTTGCAGAACCAGAATCTAAGGTACCCTTGCCCGAGGGGACCCCTGGGAAGGAGTGTCTGCGCTGAGGAGCTTTACTAAACAAAGGGCCTACCTGGTCTTGTTGTGGGGTCCTGCAAACAAACTCTTCCTGGAGGCGAAGCGTGGAAGATCTCCCTCCAAAGTGACAACTGATTCTTCAATGCCCGGTGACCGAGAGCACTGCAAACTGCACACGCGTCCCAGAGGTGGTCAGGCCCCAGGCACTCAAGACAGAGAGCATGGGGGTCCGAAGCCAGGAACGAGCGGTTGCAGGACATACATCTTGTGAATCCTCCTGCAAACAACATGCACTGAGTGTGTCAAGGCAACAAAGGGAGGTAAAGAGGATTGAAAAATAAAAACTGGGAGCAAGCAGAAAGTCAATAAAGACTCTGTGCCGAGGTGCCAAGTCTGACACGTCCATGCAGAAAAAAGGGACTGAGGTGAGGCGCCGGAGGGTGGGGCCTTGAGGGGCATTCCCACGCCCAGGGCCGCGCCCCCACCCCCTCCACAGAGAAGATGCCAGCACGGCAACTCGGGCCCACTCCCAATGCCTGGGTGTGTATAGTGGGGGTATATTGTGAACCATCTCTATTTTATTCAAAGCACATTAAGTAAAAGTTTTATTGAATTATAGTTGTTTGTATAGGACACTGTTTCAATTTAGTCTTTATTCATTTTACCCAAATTAAAATGACTGTAAATACAAGTAATATAATTGCATTGTAAAAGTGGCTGACCAGAAGTAAAACCACAACACTCACACGAGTGTATGTAGTCTTGTTTGATAAAATAATAATAATTAAACCTTGTTTGATTAAGAATGTGTATATTTATAGTAACGTTGAAACAAAATACTATGTTTTTGAAGCGCAAAACTATTTTCGTATTTTTCCTGTAAAGCTTACTATTGAAATAGGAACATCATATTTTTCAATTCTGCATTAAAGCCCAAAACGAAGCCTAGCTTGACCTTGTAAATTTGAGCACACAAATACACAGTCACTTTGAAATTTGTGCCTGAATCCTTGTAGTAATAAGTGCAGGGATAAAATGTAGCAATTAACATCAAAGAAAAAATAGGATACAATTGAAAGAAACTGAAGGGACGGGCTTCATTTTAAATTGCTAAAATGGAAAATCTACAAATCATAAGGAAAATTGACGGTATTACAATAATACTTATGCAAATGTGGGTTGACGAGAAACGATGTGTCACACTGATATTCAAGTTAATGCAAAGACAGCCCATTTTTTCTATTGAAATGTAAACTATACAGAAAAAGTAATTTTTTTATTGAAATGTACTTCATTTGGTGTTACTTATTTTGCTAATGGGCACTAAAATATATTTCTCGTTTTGCACATTTACACGTGTGTGTGTGTGTACGGCAACCATCTGCCCGTGGATGCGTTTTTCAACCAGAACTGAAGCATAGCCATCACGAACGGCACTTTCATATCCATATTCTGGGGCGATAGTGAAGGCCCAGTTGGCCCATTTGCGGTACCCGTCATCCGCACCAACATGCCAGACTTTATGCACTGATTGCAATGTTTTGGTTGTCTATGTGTAACGTATGTTTTTTTCTCACAAACTGAATGCCATCTGCCTCCATAGAAAGTAGAAGATGCAGCACTACTGAATTATATTTTACTCCACAAACTTTGACTTTAACAATTCAAGTACTGGCCATCGGTGAACAGAATCAGAAAGATTGTGATCTTCCACCGATTGTGTGCGCCAAACATTTGACTGTTTCGGTGGATGTATTCAACTTTTTTTCTGTTGGATTAAGAAATATGTAAATTCTTGACGAGTATTTATTGAAAAGTATAAGTTGTTTTCTTGATTTTTGTGAAAAGAAAGGTGTGCGCGTGAAAGATATATATATATATACATATATAAATCTTCCGGGTGTTGCGTTAGGTAACAGGATGATGATTTCAACTTGAGGGGCTGGTGATCCAACTTACTGCCCTGAGGGCACTTGAACTTAGGGTAATGGTTCAACGGATAACATTGTGGTTTCCAACCCATGAGTTAAGAATGTATAAATGTCAGAAAATCAAAAGATACATAGTAAAAAATATATTCTGTTCGATTAATATTGGCCCAAAATTACATGCCCTATTCATTGGGCCAATATTATTTTGGAGAGAACTTCCCATTTAAGGTCAGTGGCCTCCAGGTCATTGCTTGCCTCCACGAATCCCTGGCTACTATCCAAACAGGGATGTCAAACGCTTACCTTAAACTGAACCCGACCAAGACTGAATTTGTCCTCATCGGTCCCCCACCAAACAACAACTTGTTCAAAAATGGCTGGATGACATGTGCCTGGAATGATTCACCCCTCTGCTGACAAACTCGACCAAAATCCCTGGGCTTGATCGTTGACAGTAGCCTTTCTTTCCAAGGGCACATAACAAGAAGGTGCAAACCGCATGGTTACAGATCCACACTCGCCAACAAAATCAAACCCTTTATTCCCCCAAAGAATTTTGTATGCTGGTCGAAGCCATTGTTATCTGATACATCGATGGAGGAAAAGGCCCTCCTTACTGGGCTTACAGCTGCACACCTGGCCCGCCACAAAGCAGCACAACACGCTGCATCCCGCCTCATTACAGGTGGCAGCAATTTCGACTGTATCACTACAACTCTACACACACTTCACTGTCTGCCCTCCTCACCATGATCATATTCAAAACTGCATGCATCACCTACAAAGCAGACTCAAACGGAACACAAACTTACTTGGCAGCTAAACTCCACAGCTCTGGAGGCTCTCGGACCTCATATAGGAAAACTATCAAACGGTTATTCTCAGAAACAGTCCTTCTCCTGCCATGCCTTGACCATCTGGCACTCAATCTCGGTAGAAGCTCGTAATGCCTCCATCATCCTCCAGTTTTGCAAAATACTAAAAACTTGGCCCTTTCAACACCATCCATCGACAGTACCGCGTTACTGTATAAAATGCCAAGTCCAATTCTGTTGTAAGACGCCCCACTGCTTCTTGAGCTAGGTTTGCGCTATAAGCAAGAAAATTTAAAATAAAGAAAAAACAAGCAGGTTACCTTTTCACACATTATCTTTTGTTCTGAAACTTTATCTTGAAAGTTAATTGACAAGGCCATATTTTGTTTAGCCTTCCACTAAATTGCATTGTAGTATATGTAGTCCCCATTCAAGATGGGGCAATAACGCTATATTTGTACTCTTTATGGTTCACATATTTAAGTATTTATATACATGCCAGAGTATTTTAGTATAAGTTGTGTATTTGATAATGCATAATTATAAAACAGAGTATTGTTGAAAGCCAAACATGACGGGAGGAGGGAAAAGGAAGAGAGGGCGAGTGGGTCATGATGATTTACCACATTTAGGAATGTGAGACAAGAGGTTGCTGGCCCGGAGACTGGACAAGTTGTTTTCCCTAGTTGTCTGGAGACTGGACCGTTTTTTTTTCCTGGTTCTGTCCATGGGCTGAGGTTACATGCGAGTGTACGGCATCTGCTGTCTTTTTTCAGAGGGCAGATAACACCCCCTTTGGATGTTACGTTACTGCATATAAAACACTGTTGAAGGGAGTTGCTATAGAAAATCTCACAGGTTTTATAGTTCTACTGATCTGTGATTTTCATTTTTTTCTCAGTAGTGGTGGCCTTTGGCTTGAGAGGGAAGAGGAGACTGTAGGTTTGCCATGCATTGCTGCAGCTTTAACCAGCATTCAACCAGTCTTGAGTTCATGATTATGCTGTTCCACCTCATTTTTTGGTACATTTCTGTGTTTATTGGATGGTATGGGGATGGGGCAATAGTCTGAGATTGGGGGTCTAAAATACTAAGGACAGTTCACAGCGATTATTCAAATATTCCGCAATCCGGGGTATGATGAAGTAACTCAGATGGAGGGCAGACAAAAGTTGCTGGGCACATTTGCTTATGCACTTCAGATGGCTGATGCAGCTCCCCTGGCTCAAGTACTGAGATGCGGGTGCACCTGTGCACTTCACCTCCTAACCTTTTGCCAATTACCCCAGTTAAGTGTCCCATAAATACTGACTTGAAAGTTTAATTTCTTATACTTTACAAGAGTATATTTAAGTAGAAATGTACTAATCAATGTTCCAACCACAAACGAAAGCCACAACCCTGCGTAGTGCCTGTCGATTAATCTGCCACATATTGTCCAAGACACAGGAATGACGCAGGTGAAGAGCACAGAAGTCCAAAGCAACTAGGTAAAAAAACAAAAAACGAACCCCACTCTAAAACCTCAATTTCCGCATACACTTCTCCAGCGCAAACATACACAACCACATCTCTGCACAGCAACCCACACGCATTTCACCACACTGCAACAAAAAAAAAACAACACATGGCCATGCACAACAGCACATGGGAATTGTACCGACCCGTACATTGCACGCAAGCTCAGCGAACGGTCCAAACCGAACTGAAGCTGTCAACAGTACATCACAACTCTCACTCTACATATTCCCGCTATACCCTACTAACCCTCCACACTCTCCTTTCAGATCCGCCAGAGCGCCAGGGGACCATTACAGTGGTGATAGTGCACGGTAGAAGTGCCCTTTAACATCAACATAGAGCACAGCACTCCTGATGATTCTGTTCTTACTTGTGCATTAATGGCAACACTCATCACTAGTTAGACCCCGACCCATCACCAATGAAAGCCCCCTTTGATTTCTCACCCCCACTTAAAGCACCAATTAACAATGAATTTGATTTGCTGGAATGGATGGTAAGGGTCAGAGATGATTTAAGGAATAGTCTGACTCTAAGAGAAGGTTCAAGTGTTTTTATTAAATGTTTTCTCGAGGCCTAGGGCTGCCTATCTCTCTCGTCTAGAAAGAACTGAGTCTTCCAAGCTCAGGTGTCCCTGCTCTCCAGATTTGTATCTATAGAATATAGTCCCTACTGTCAAAGTTCTGACATATGCTAAAGGTGAAAACCTCAAGGCCAAATGCCTTATCTATCTACTCACTCCCCCTCGGGGACTTCCTAGATAGTGTAGCCCTTCACTATCCAGTGGTGGACTAAAAAGGGATAATGGGTTGTGCCTTTCAGACACACTGCCAGATTCGGTTTTCTTCCTACCATGCCCACTTACTTCTCTCCAGCTCAGTTTCTGATGTTTCCCTTTTGCTACTCTCTTCCATCCAACTGCTTTGCTGCCTCTTCAACTCCTTGCCACTTCCTCCTCTGTCCCTCTGATGTCTCTCACTAAGCATTGCTTCCACCCTTTGATGTCACTACACTACAACTCCTCCTTCCACACTATGGCTCATCCACCGCACTATAACTACTACCTCCTCACCAGTACTCCACGCCACCTTCTACTCATATACCCTGCTTTCGCTCCAGCAGCATTTCACAATCACTCCTTAAAGCACACGTGCCAGTCTTTCAAGCACACTCATGATGCAGTAGCACTTGCACTCTGTAACTAATGCCTTACCTGCTTCAGAAATCGCTTCTACACTACACTCCAACGTCCTTCCCCCTACTAGTCTCTTGGTCTGTCACTTCCCACTCGTCCTCTCACCTCACCCGAACAAGCCACACCTTCCTGCTGCCTAGGGTCTCTTTTCACCCCCTCCCTATGCTCTGGTTGGTCTTTTGTCCTTGGCCAATCTTGCCCTGTCTTCGCCACAGATGATGTGTGGCATATAACCATGTTTTTATATAGTGCTTAATGCCACTTCCCATTTCTCCACCCAAGGCTACTGTGGAACAACAATGGCAGTTTGTGTTGATAGTGTCCAAGTCCATCTTTGGGGGTTTTGTTTCAGGGGAACCACACCGGACTGATCACTAGGCGGGCTGAGGCTGACATGCAGTGTGTGCAGTTCCCAACTGTCATGTAGTGGCTCTGGCTCCACCTTCTGTTACTTCTCTACACCCGGTGCTGTCTGTATGCCACTTACATAGGGTTCCTAACAGGCGAGGAGGGCCACTGCCTCTCTTCTCACTAGCTCTCTTTGTCCAGTGGGTTTTCAGAAGGAGTTGCGTGGGATGCTGATGGTTTAAAGACTTGTGGGAGGGTCTTCTCCTGTTTCTGTTGTTTCTCTGGAAAAGAAAGTGAAAACCTGGCCAGTGTTAGGGATCAGAGGCATGGGGTGATGCAAACTGGTCCTGCACATAATAGATTGGCACATTGGTCGGGAACAGGACATGGGAGCCTCGTAGCAGCCTAAATCCACCTCTGAGGAAGGACTGGCTCTGGATTCGACCACAGACCCAATGGTAAATGTTTATGTATATGCCAGGGGGATGTGAGCTGCTCTGTTACAGCTTGCAGATGGAGGAGAAAAGCACAGCTTCAGAGACGTTTCTGCAGGCCAGTAGTAGTGATCCTTCTGCTGGCTTAAAGTGGGGAGGTCAAAGGCTGTTGGTTTGTTTTCATTACTCGTTTAAAATAGAGACACTAATGTTGACAGTTACACAGGACTATCACTTGGTGCGGCAACGTTATTTGAGCTCATGGGTTACACCATTAGGACTATGCAGTGATGGCCTAAAACCTCACCCTTTGTCCTGTGTTTTGCATACCCCCTCATCCTTCTCCCCATTTCCACTATCTTCCTATCACTCCTCTCCCTTTCACTCCTTGGACCGTAATCCCTCCTCTTGCTGGTCCTTTACCCCTCTGTCACTTCTGCCTTCATCCTTTTACCTATCCTCTTGCTTTCCATTTACATTCAACCCACCTCTTTCTCGCCTTTCCCATTCCTTCATTGGTCCCTATACCATTCTGCTTTCCCTCCCTTCACCCCTCCTCTTGCTTCTACCTTAACATATTCAGCCAAAACACGTCTCTCATATGTCTCTTCGCCCATGGTTCCTTCATCTGTTTTCTAGCTTTTCCCTTTATCTCCTTTCTCCCGCTTGTCCCTGACTTTCTGTACATTCGCTGCTCCAATTGCTGGTTCCTTCATGCCCTTCACCACTCCTTCCTCCTGTTCTTGCATGGCCTTCACTACTCTGCCCTCAACCCTTCTGCAACTATCCCCTCACCATTCCCATTTCCTCTCCCTTCAGCCCTCTTCTTGCTTTTCTTTTAGCCCACCTTTCTTCATTCCTTTTCACCCCTCACCTTCACCACTCCAGACCCTCCACCCCTCTTGCTGGATTCTTCAGCCCCTTGTGCTGTTCTCTTAATCTCCTTTCCCCCCTCACCTACCTTCTCATTCACCCTTTCTCTTGCTGGTTGGTTCCCCTGTCATCACGCCTCCTGCCTGTTTCATTCCCTCCTCTTGCTTGTCCCCTCACACTTTCTGCCCCTTCAGTCCATCTCTGGCTCATCCGTTTAGAGACCCCCACCTCTCACATATCCCTTCACCCCATCCCTCACTTGTCTCAGCACACCTAATGTCACTTGCCCTTCACCTCTATTTATTTATTTATTTATTTATTGTTTGCTTGTTAGGCGCCTACACAATAAGAATACACTGTTTCAGAGCACCCACAGGGCAGGGGTTGAAAGGGGGGTACTATTACAACACAATATTAGGAGCAAAGGGGGAAGTGGAGGAGGGACAAACATACTATGCCTTGTGAGTATTCAGAACGTGCAAGTGCAGAAAGGGAGATGGAAGAAGAGGTAAGTGCTGGGGTGTCCGAGCTCCAGGGTGAGCCATGGATGAAGTGCTAGGACTGTTGAGTGCTACACGGCCTGGGCCGCGGGAGGTCTAAGTGCAAATCTACAGGGCAGAGGGCGTGCAGATGCAAAGTGCTGTGTACAGACAGGAGCTGGGGAGAATTGGTATGGGAGGTCAAGGCTCCAAAGATGCATAAGGGCTAAGGACACAAATACAGCAACTGCGAGATTAGCAGAGGACGGAAGGAGGAGGAAAAGAGGAAAGTCTTAAGGAGCTTCTGGAATTTAAGAAAATCCTGCACAAGGAGAAGGGAGAGGGGGAGGCTATTCCAAAGGAGAGAGCCTGCAGAGGAAAGAGCGAACCCCTGTCCCTGTTTAGAAAATCGCTTTACATACAAGGGGTTGGTGCCAGAGGAGCGAAGTGGTCTAGAGGGAGAGTATTTAGTGAGATAAAGTTGAAGATGGTGTGGTCCCCTGGCCCAGACAGCCTTATGGATGATGTAGAGGGATTTGAATTTAATCCGTGCGGCCGGGAGCCAGTGAAGACTGTTTAGTGCAGGAGTGATACAGTCCCCGGGCTTAAGGCCAAATCTTGCTGCCCTATTCTGGATAGGCTGAAGGGGTAGCAGAGTGGAAGAAGGCAGATTCAGGAGGAAGCTGTTACAGTAGTCAAGTCTAGAGAGAACCAGGGCTTGAGTCACATTGAGTCTCAGAGTGAAAGTGAGAAAAGGTAGAATTCCTTTGAGAATGAAGAGCTGCTAGTTGGACTTCTTGGCAATGTCCTGAGTGTGAGAGGGGGGGGGGGGAGAGGAGTCGAAGTTGACTCCAAGTTTTCTGGCTTCAGTTGAAGGTGTAGGGGGGAGAGCCCAAGGAGGAAGGCCAGAGTGAAGAGAAGGAGGGAATAGGGGTCCCAATGGGAAGGTTCTCAGTTTTACAGGCGTTGAGGCAGAGATCATTGGAGGCGCACCAGGACTGGATGGCAGATAGGCAGTTGTGGATGATGGAGGGTGAAAGACGGTCAGCAGGGCGTCTGAAGAAGAGCTGTGTGTCATCCGCGTAACACTGAAAGTTGGAGAAGGTACAGATGAGGCATGCAAGGAGAGCAAGGTAGATGTTAAAGAGCCAAGGGGAGAGTATAGAGCCATGTGGAACACCACAGGAGATGGAAATAGGAGAGGAGAAGGGACCTAGGATGACTTGGGAAGTTAGGGAGGAAAGAGGACAGCCAATCCAGTGCCCGTTCTGAGATACCAAGTGTATTGTGGAGCCTTTGTATGAGGATGGAATGGTTAACTGTGTCAAATGCAGAGGAGAGATCAAGAAGGGTAAGGACAGCTGGGGAATTGGTGTTAAGAGATGCAAGCAGTTCTTCACGAGTGTTCACAAGAGAAGTTTCCATGCCTCTGGATGCTCTGAATCCAGTTTGATGGTCGTGGAGGCCACCAACAAGTTCAGTGTGAGAGTTAAGTTGGGGCAAGGCCAGTTTCTCAAGTAGCTTCCCCAGGAAGGGGGTGATGAAGATATGGCGATAGCTGGCAGGTAGGGTCAGAGGAAGGTTTTTTTCAGGAGTGGGCACACAAGGGAGGGCTTGAGGGGGAGGGGAAAGATCCATTGATAAAAGAGTGATTGCAGAAATCAGCGAGAGCAGGGGCAAGAGAGCCAATGTATCCCTGATGGTTCTGGATGAGCAAGGGGAGACTAGTTTAGAGGAGACCTTCATAGAGCGGACAACTGTGGTAACTTCCTCAGGTGTGATAGGAGAGAAGGAGGAAGGGGAGGGGTGTGTGTGTGTGGAGAGGGGGTGAGTGATGGGGTGAGAGTCAGAGTAGAGAGGGTGGTCAGAATGTCCTGAGTTTTGTTGGCAAAGTGTGAAACCATTGCATTGCAGAGGGCCTGGGCCAGTGGCTTGACACTTACGTTCTGCTGCCCTGCACTTTTGTTTCAGAGCTGAAAGGTCTGTGTTGTACCAAGTGTTACGCTTAGAGGCAGGATTCAGACGGATCCTCATGACTGGGGCAAGAATGTCAAGTGTGTTGGTGATGGAAAGATGGGAAGTTGCTGAGGGCAGAGTCAGAAGTAGAGTGAGAGGTGGGTGTGTGAAGGCAGCTGCTTTCATAGGGTGGGTGTTCGTGAACGAGTTTGAAGCGGCTTTTGGGGGGCAGTCAGAGGGCCAATGGGACCCAGATGGGATGAGTGAGTGAGTGTGAGAGTGAGAAAGTGAGAGAGAAGGAGAGTGAGAGACAGTGAGAGAGACAGAGAGAGAGACAGAGAGAGAGACAGAGAGAGAGACAGAGAGATAGAGACAGAGAGAGAGAGAGAATGAGGGCATCCAGAGTGTGTCCAGCTGTGTGGGTTGGCCCAAAAGGGAGAGTGACGAGGGAAAGCGAGGGACTGAATAGAATAGAACAGAGTGGCTGCAGAGCCGGGAGAGTCCAGTTGAATGTTGAAATCACCCAGGAGGAGAAGGTTAGGGGTGGAAGCAGGAACCCACTCAGGGAAGATTAAGGCAACCCCGCCGCCAGAGTGCTGAAGTCGAGGGTTGGAGATGATCTTGAAGCCTTCAGGAAGGAGGGAGTCAAAGTCAGTGACCGAGCGGTCATTGAACCAAGTCTCGGTAAGATCGAGAAAGTCTAGGTCAATGTCTTCAAGACGAAGACCAATGTCAGGGGCATGTTTGTTGGCTTATCAGGCATTGAGAGTCGTCCGGTGGAGATGGTCCGAACTTTTGAAGTATTTCTGAGGTGGGGTACAGGGGCATGGTACACCATTTAGAGGAAGGAGGAAGAGGGTGGAAGGGGGAGATGCAGGCGAAGGAATGAAGGTAATGAAAGAAGGCAGGATGCAGTCAAAGAGAAGGAGGTTGGGTTGAGCACCCTGTACCAGAATGGTGCCAGTGTGATGGACATTAACGAAGCAACAAGATGATGTGAAGCCAGCCAAGAGGACTTCCCACTTGGGGCCACCATTAATAGCGGTGTGTGATGAAGAATAGAGAGTGGAGAGGAAATGAGGGGGGTCCAGAGATCAGGAGAGGGGACAGAGAAAAAGATATCAGTGAAAACCTCTCTAGAGGAATCACTGATTTTCTGCAATGGGAAGTCCAGGATTTGCACTCAGAATACATTTTTTGTGCTTTTTCCTGTCGGACTTGGTGAGAGAAGGTGGATAGGTGATAGTGTAGCAGTTAGAGAATATGGGAGAGATGGAAAGAGCCATAGGAGTGCATAGGTTTAGCCAAGGACTGAGGGAGGAGTAGCAGCTGTGAGAAACTTGAAGCGGTCTCCCTAGCTAGTCCCCAGCGATCTGTCATCCAGGTGGTCAGGACACGGTCACAGCTATTGGATCCAGTTCCTGGGGGTGGACCAGTGAGGGAGAATCACCTGGATGGGGGGTCCTCAGAGAGTGGGACACTGACTGGTGAGACGCGGTATCTCCCTTCCTTTGACACATTTTCCCCCTCCTCTCATGTAGGACATTCTAAACCACTGCCCCCCCCCTCCTTTTCCAACCCGAACACTTTCGCACAACACAAAGGACAACGGACTAACACCAGAGCCATTTACCTGACATGTCCCAATACAAGGGTCAGGCAAAGTCAGGCAATTGATCAGAATCGCGCACACACACACAACGGCCCTTTCCCTTCCCCAAAGGGATAAAAGGTGGAGCCAGAGAGCAAAGTACGAGCACAGCAGACAACACAATGAGACGGTTAATCAGGCGCGGCAGTTCAAGAGAAGGAGAAAGGCGGCAGGGAACGAGAGGGCAGCGAGGAGAGAAGTGACTTAGCCCTTTTCGTCCCAGACCTGTGGAACGTTCGTGGAAGAGAGCCTAAGACCGCGAAAAATATCACAAATGTCTTGTAGCAGATGTCAACGGTACACGGGGCAAGGCTACGCCGATAAGCAGGAGCCAATCGGTACATCACAGCCGGTGAGTCGAAAGGGAAAGTGATGAGAACCGTGCATTGTTGAGTGAGAATCACAGAGGTGCAGGTTTGAACCAAGGTCTATGAACTGTGAAAAGTATTAAAGGGGAACCCAGTTGCAGGGGAAAACAGGCACCCCGTGGGTGCTAAGTCAAGAGACTCCGGTCAAGCCCCATATAAGAGCAACTACAGTTACCAGCAGGCCGTGGGAGAGCCAGCGGAATAGGTCAAAGTGGTCATACTGTGGGTCAAGCACAATACCTGTACAATCGAAAGACTGATCTACAAACTAAGTGAAAGAAAGGGAAGTGAATCCCGAAGTGAGAAGAAACAAGGGAAGTGAATCCCAAGACGGGCACAGTCTTAAGTCCCAAGTCCTAAAGTCTAAAGTCCCTAAACTCTAAAGTCACTAAAGCTCATTCTGCTCTCACATTTCAGACATCTCTAAAAAGTCTATCAGCTACACCTCCTCAGAAGTACTCTACCTTTTCTCACCTTCCCCCAGCGGCTCACTGTCTCTCTAGAGCCCTGGTTCACCCTGGGCTAGACTACTGCAACAGCCTCTTCCTCAACCTTCCTGCTTCTATACTGCGCCCTTTGCAACTCCTCCAGAACAGAACCGCAAGACTTATCCTTGGCCTCAAGCCCAGGGGCCGCATCTCTACAGTGCTGAAATCCCTTCACTAGCTCCCCGTTCAAGACCGTCTGCATTGTCCACAAGACTTTCTGGGGCCTGGAATCTACTTACAACGCTACCTCCCTAAATACTGTCCCTCACAAGCCCTCTGCTCATCTACCTCCAACCTTCTGTGAGTAAGCTGGTAATCCAAGCAGAGATTTGGAGGGATATCCTTATCCTCAGCAGGTGCCTCCCTCTGGAACAGGCTCCCTGCCGCCCTTGGTCTTGATCCTGACAGAGACTCCAAGACCTTCCTCTTCTCCTCTTCCTTCTCCCTCCCTCTACTAACCTAGATTTCTGTTCTTTCCCACTCTCCCTCCTCTTTCTTACAACTTGCTGACTGGCCGCCTGATGTACCTCACCGAGTCTCACAGGTCCCTGGCACCCCCGCCAGTCCTCTCCCGCACTTGCCTCAGGGGCCTACGCCCCACCCACCCTTACTGCACTTGAATAACTTACCCTAGAAAGTGGGCCTCTCTGCACTTACCCCAGTCTCCACCGACTGGGTGCACTTGGTCATCCCCCTCCCTGTGACTGTCTGTGCGCTTGCACGATCCGAATGCACTGTACCAGAAGATCATCTGTCTGTACTCCCTTGTCTTTACCCCAAAATGCACTTGGTAAAACTGCAGAATCGCTGTTCAGGCCTATTTGCTGCGTCAACTGTTAAATGTATTATATACACTTACTTTGCCTGTGCAGACTATTATTGTCTCAGAATTTCAAGGGCTCTGAGCGACAGTTGTTCCCCCCCCCCATGTTCCCACCCTCCTTGAGCGCTTTGAAACACTTGTCTGTGTATAGACGCTTTATAAATAAACATTACCATACCATATCAAGAAACAGTATGCTCGGAACTGTTTAAAAAGACATTAAGATTTGTGCAAGACGATACAAGAAGGGGTCAGCGCCCAGAAGAGGGGGACCCAGGGATGAAGCCATCACCCAGCGAACATGGAAACAAACGTTTTATTTGTTAAAGGAACTTTTGTTTGGTTATTTGAACACGTCAGGTCCGCGAAGATAAGAGACTTTCAAGTGAAACAAGACT
The DNA here is from genome assembly GCF_040938575.1 of Ambystoma mexicanum. Lineage (NCBI taxonomy): Eukaryota > Metazoa > Chordata > Amphibia > Caudata > Ambystomatidae > Ambystoma > Ambystoma mexicanum. Next base: position 1,481,146,493 of record NC_090923.1, on the reverse strand, counting down.
TGGCCATCGACGGCCCCTATAGCTGAAAGCTCGGGAGTGTGTACTGAAAGCTGCCATTAGAACTGTTGTCTCCTCCTGGAGAAGCCCAAGACTGTACTGTGCTCCAAGCTCCCATCTTACGTGTCCTAAACGTGGGGAAAGGAGACCCAGGCTACAACATCCTGACATATTATTTCAGAACACTTCTTTATTTTCTTGAGAACTATCCCACACTCCTTTTTGTATTAGTTGTTAGGTTTGTCAATTGGTTTCTTAGTATAGGCCATTTTTATTTGGACACATTGCCAGTATGAGTGCCTTATTTTTCATTTCATTTAATAGTCGACGCTTGCTCCCATCTTAGATATAGGCTTAGATTAGGCGTTTCTCCAACCTGCATACAGCATTCATGGTTCAATAAAAACCCTTGAACTTTGATCACTTGCGTCTGTCTTACTTGTTGACACCATGAGTTCCTCACACTGCACTGCGCAGTTCTGGTTAAACTCACTAGGAGGCCTGATAGGTTGAGTCGGAGCGAATAAGTGAAACTCAGAAAGAATAGAATTACAGTGGATAGGTGATACAGAAATGTATAAACTTTTAATACATAAAATAGAATTTAAAAGGAGACAGCAAAGCAATGGTGGCAGCAAAACACTAACTAAGGTGCACAGGTAATGCTAAAACAACACACAAAAAAAATCGAATTAAAAGCACACCCAGATTCGATTTTAAAAATGGAGACAACAAACAATGCAAAGCAGATGGTGCACAGGTAATGCTTAAAAGCCAAAATTCGATTTGAAAGCATAACCAGATTCGATGTTGCCTCCTCACTTCTATCATTTGTCGCTTCACTCCTTTCACTCTGTCACTTCCCAACGACCCCTCTTTTCACTTGTCTCTTCACTATTTCCTTCTGCCACCTTCTCACTTGTCCCTTTATCACCTTCACCACTCCCTTTAATTCAGCCAGTAAGTCTTTAGTGATCTTAGCTCCTCACCTTGGAGCTCCCCAGAAGCTGTTCTCTGGATAGTGGGAAATCCCTGGATAATAGTGGGCTCTCAGCCCTAAAAACACTACAGCCCAACATCAGGACTAGAAGGCTACCAAGGGGACCTTGAAAGTGCAGCCTGCTGCAGTCTTATCCTTGCCTGTTGTGAAGATCTTGGCAATGTGGCGTTTGTGGAGGCGCCATGTGGACTGCGACTTGAAAGACAGAACCATACTTTTAAAACAATTCAGAGCGTGCACGATAGTGTGTCAAAGGTGCAGTCTGCTGCTGTCAGCAGCAGGAAGCATACTTTGGGTAAGCCGCCTGCAGACATTATCTTCAATATCTTCAAAATGTAACTAGTCGAAACCCTCAGGTAAGTGCTCTTCAAATCTTATTGCGAAGCAAGTTAGATCAGGCTGGTAACCCTAGTCCGATGCCTAGGATGACTCCAACTCTGACTTAATCCTACTCAAGTATGGAGACAGGACGCATCCTACCCAGACGACTAAGTTACTGAGGATAAAAGTGCACCCCTAGTACACATTTGTTCATACTGTTGCAGTGACTGAACCATGGGGGTCCTTGGAGGCTCCTATAGTTTAAATGGTTGTCACAATTACAGGGGTAACCACTTTGTCTGCATTGGACTTTGTCCCGGTGAACAATGTTATTAATATTGGGGCAACCAAAGCGTCACTGTCAGCTGCGGGTCGGTCGTCTTCTCATGCTTTAATTTTATCCCTGGAGAAGGCTGAAGGCTTTACTACATGCCAGACAGTCTCACTGAATTGTTCTAACAAAGTTACTCACCGTAGTGACTACCTTACTCCTAGTCCATAGTCCTCTTTACTCCAAACTTTTGGGACATTCCGTCCTGTGGGACGGGACCAGAGCATTTTTTTTTGTAAAAAAAGAATCAAATTGAAAAAATGTGTCTACCTCTTTTTACACAGGGTACCGCACGTGGCTGTAACCCCACCCTCCTTGGCTCTGCCCGCGCATTGCCCTTCAGTCCTTTTCTATCGCCAGGTCTGAGACCATTTAAGCAATAATAGAGGATGCTTATTAGAGGGGACGGCAGGCGGGCGTATGAAGGAAAGGGGACTATGGACTAGTAGTAAGGTAGTCACTACAGTGAGTAACTTTGTTATACTCCTACGTCCCGTCCCCTTTTCTCCATACTTTTGGGAGATTACCCAGCACTCCTTACAGGACAATGGGTGGATGGAACTCCTTTAATGAAAGAGGTTTTTGAGAACAGCTTGCCCGAACTGAGCATCAGCCCTGGAGCTCAGGTCTAAGCAGTAATGTTTCACAAAAGCTGATGGGGAAGCCCACATAGCTGCTTTGGCAATTGTTTCCCAGGGAACATATTTTTGGAAGGCAATGGCAGCTGCCTTGCCCTGCACCAGATGGGCATGAATTCCCTTCGGAGGTTGAAGGCCCTGTACGGTATAATCCATCGGGAAATAGTTGCTTTCGAGCCCGGCTTTCTTTTTGGGTCACGAAGGTCACCAAGAGGTGGGAAGAGCTCTGAAGATTAGATGTTCTGTCCAAATAAAACTTAAAGGCATGGTCTAGTAAAACATTTTATTTAAAAAATAGATAGGCAACATAACAAAAAAATACTAGCATTCTCTTTTTTAAAACTTCCTATGTAAAATTTGGAGCTATTCAAGCTCAAAATTCGCAAAAGCAAGCACATGGGCGCATCCATTTTGTGAAATGGATGCCCTCCTGTGCTGGCTTTTGCTTTAGCGGCACTAATGAAGGAAAAGCCAGCCAGCTGTAGTAAACAAAAGCTACCGCTGGGTGGCTTTCCCTTCATTAGTGCTGTACGCGGAGGACGGGGACCGGAGACCAGAGCAGGAAAGCTGCAGCTGAATCTCGGTAAGTGCTATTTATTTTAAAAAAGAAATAAGCACTAGCTGCGTTTTTTTTTCTAAGTTTTCCGGGCTGGAGGAGCCCGGAAAACTTAGAAATAAAACCGCAGCTTTAAAAACGTTGTATTTATGTTTGCGGTCGCTTTTGAAGCGACCGCAAACATAAATACAACGTTATTGTGTTGGAAAACGCTGCGGTTTTTCTTTCCAAGTTTCTCAGGCTCCTCCGGCTCGGAGGAGCCTGAGAAACTCGGAAAGAAAAACTGCAGCATTTTCCAACACAACCGCGTTGTGTTTCTTCCTGAATCTGCTTTCCCATTTGGGGAAACAACGCAGCATTGCGGAAAACAACTGGGTTGTTTCTGCCTGAATCTGCTTTCTCATTTGGGGCTCTCGGGCTCCCCACGGGGAGCCCGAGAGCCCCAAATGGGAAAGCAGATTCAGGCAGAAACAACGCAGCATTGCGGAAAACAAACGCGTTGTTTCTGCCTGAATCTGCTTTCCCATTTGGGGCTCTCGGGCTCCCCACGGGGAGCCAGAGCCCCAAATGGGAAAGCAGATTCAGGCAGAAACAACGCAGCATTGCGGAAAACAAACGCGTTGTTTCTGCCTGAATCTGCTTTCCCATTTGGGGCTCTCGGGCTCCCCGACGTGTTCCTGAACTTGCATAGCGCCCAGTGAATCAGAGGAAGAGGCGGGAAGGTGGAAGCCCTCATATTGCGCCACGGAATCGCGAGAGCGTCCCCCAGGGAAAAAGCTCTGAGCTTGTTCCGGGAAGCATAAAGAGGAAGTTTCCTGTTCGATGACTTCGCAAAGAGGTCCACTTCTGGAGTGCCCAAATGGCGAAAAAGGTCAGAGAGGATCTCCGTGTTCAGCTCCCACTCGTAGCTGACCACCGCTCACCGGTTGAGAGAGTCTGCCGTCACATTCAGCTGGCCCAGAATGTGTACCGCCAACAGCCAAACACTGTGCTGAATGGCCCATTTCCAAATCTGAATGGGTAGATCTACTAGGGGAGGAGACCTGGTACCCCCCTGCTTGTTGACGTAAAACATGGAAACCGCATTGTCTGTGCGGATGTGGACCACCTTATTCACAATCCATAGCTTGAAGGCTTTGAGCGCCAGGAAAATCGGCAGGAGTTTCAGATAATTTATGTGAAATTGTCTGTCCTGTGGCGACCACAGGTCGAAAACCTGAAGATGATCCATCGTTGCGCCCCACCTGATAAGGGAGGAGTCCGTCGTAATGGTCACCTGAGGGGAGGGCTCCTGAAAGGGCGCACCCACCAACAGATTGCTGGAAGAAGACCATCATAGGAGATCTGTCATCATGCAGGATGGAACCGGAACCATCCTGGTGGCCGGGTTCACTGCCTGAAGCCAGGAGCTCCGAAGAGCCAACTGCGTAAGTCGCATCTTGAGACGCGCGAGGGGAAGAGCAAGCACACACGAGGCCATGAGGCCTAGTAGCCACTGGAACTACCAGACGGACATGCTCTCCGACTGAATGAAGACTTGACACATGGTTAACAGATCTGCCATCAGTACACCATCAAGTACACTCTGCAGTCGATCGTGTTCCAACGGAAACCCAGGAATATCAGATCCTGAGATATCGTCATGGAGGATTTCCGCAAGTTCACCTACAGCCCAAGACTGAACAGGAGCTGAAGGAGAGACTGAAGATTGCTCGAGGCTTTCAACGGACAAGGACTATGCAGAAGCCAGTCGTCCAAATATGGATACACATGAATACCCTGTAGCCTTAAAAAAGCAGCAATGACTGACATCATCTTTGTGAAGACATGCAGCGCTGAGCTGAGATCAAAAGGGAGCACCTGAAACTGGTAGTGCTCCTATCCCAGGGAGAATCGCAGATATTTCCGATGCGGGCTCCAAATCAGTATATGCATATAAGCATCCTGAAGGTCAACCACGCTGAGCCAGTCACCCTCCTGAAGAGAGAACTTTATTTGGCAGGGCATAATCATCTTAAATTTCTCTTTGGGAAGAGAAAGGTTGAACTGGGAAAGGTCTAGAATGGTGCGCAGGCCAGCCTGGTTGGGGTTTGGCACCGTAAACAGACGAGAGTAGAAGCCCTCCCCTCATTCCACTAGGGGAACAGGGTTCTACAACTTTGATATCTAATAGCTTCTGGACCTCGGCTCTGAGGGAGGGCGTCCACGACTGCTGAAAGGGAGGATTGAAGGGTGGGATAGGGGGAAGGGGCAGATGAGACACGATTCGTCCTCCCACCGGAGTCTCGTGCGAGCGCCAAAAAGAACAAGTTACTTTCTTACCTGGTAACGTTCTTTCGATGGGATGGTCCGAGGACGTATTCCATATCTATGACAGGTAATCACCACAGCTGTGCTTTTTCAGAAAATGTTCGGCGTCTGCGTCCTGCATCGATGACGTCGATACGCTGTCCTCGAGGGCCTCCGTCGAGCGACGTCACCGGATGTTATAAGTAGGACGCACGACGCCCGTAGCCTCAGTTGTAGTTTTTTCCCCAGAACGTGTGGCACCAATCTTCTGCCAGAAAGCCTTGCGGAAACGCAAGCTGCAATCGCATAAGAAATTCTGTAGCGGGTCAGGTAGCGATATGGAATACGTCGTCGGACCATCCCATCCAAAGAACGTTACCAGGTAAGAAAGTAACTTGTTCTTCGAGGGGTTTGGGTACTCCGACGTATTCCATATCTATGACAGACTCCCAAAGCAGTACCAACGTATGGAGGAGGGAAAAGAATTTAGAATATGGAAATTTAGAATGCCCAATCAAATAGCAGAATAGAGGATCGCCTTACCATAGGCCAGATCCTGCCCATGGATAGAATCTAGGGAGTAGTGTGTTACAAAAGTATGGACCAAACCCATGTGGCTGCTTCACAGATGTTACGAATAGCAACACCCCTCTGCAGGGCAGTAGAGGCAGCCATACTCCTAGTAGAATGGGCCCGTAAGACTACCGGAGTGTCCTTACCCGCCAAGCGGTAACATTCAGAAATTGCCATGAAAATCCATCTAGACAAAGTCTGCTTAGTAACAGCTCGCCCCAAACGCCTTCCAGCGTAACTTATAAAGAGCTGATCGTCAACTCTGACCCGGGACATGCGCGAAATGTAGAAACTTAAAGCTCTCTGGCTTAAATGAAATTCCAACACCACTTTCAGAAGAAAGGAAGGACGAACCCTAAGGACAACCCTGTCCTTATGAAACACCGTGAAGGGTGGCTTAACAAAGTGCCTGCAACTCACTCACTCTGCGAGCAGAAGTAACCGCAACTAAAAATACATTTTTAAGGGTTAACAGTCTCAAAGGACAAGAAAATAAAGGCTCAAATGGAGTACCCATTAGGAACTTCAGAACAAGGTTCAAATCCCAACCAGGCACCTGGAAAGGTGACGGTGGAAACACATTAGTGAGCCCTTTCAGAAACTGAGAAATTAAAGCAATTTTGAAATAAGAACACTCCTCAGACGAGTGCTTAAATATGGACAGCGCCGCCAGGTAACCTTTAATGGTACCCACTTGCATTGTGGGCTAAAGAAAGCAAAAAAAGACAGAACCACAGGAATGTCACATGAAAAAGGATCCACATTCTTAACCCTGCACCAGTCGCAGAACTTTCTCCAACGGCAATGGTACAGGGACTTTGTTGCAGGCCATCTGGCCGAAAGCAACACCTCCATCACGTCTTCTGGGAGGTCCCAATCCTTATACCTCAACCTTTCAGAAACCAAGCGTGAAGGTTGAGGGATCTGACCTCTGGATGGAGAACCTGACCCCCCCCCCTCCCGTGAGAGCAAATCGTCTCGGTAGGGAAGACGGCATGGCGGGCAGATGGACAAGTCGAGAAGGTCCGGGTACCACGTTCTCCGGGCCCATACCGGAGCAATGTGGATCATCCGGGAACCGAACCTCTGTAACCTCTGCAGCACTTGCGGGATGACGGGGACTGGAGGAAACGCATACAGCAGTAGGAAGGACCACTCCACCACGAACGTGTCCCCTAAGGCTCCTCTTGGAGGAAATTCCCACGAGCCGAACCTTTCGCACTTCCGGTTTGTTTGTTTTATTTATTTGTATAGCGCTCCAAACCCAGAGGTAGAAGGGCGCTTTAAGAAGACGGTTACATAAAAGATAAATATGTTTGTGTTACATACTTAATACATACATACATACTTATACTATATGCATATATTGTGCAATTTACAGTTAGCAATATACAGTTACACTATACAGTCATTTACAATACATGCAGCAGTTGCCGAGCGGGCGATGTGAGGTGAGGAGACAGTAGTGCTACTCTTTGGTCAGTAGCCATCTTATAACCTGCTTCCTGAAGATCTGGAAGGACTCGATAGTTTTGATGTTGAGAGGTAGGGTGTTCCAAAGTTGGGAGGCACTTACTGTGAAGCTGGTTCCTCCGGCTCTTTTTAGGTGGAATCTGGGCACTGGAGGCGAAGAGATCCACTTGTGGGGTCCCCCAAAGGGCGAAGATCTCCAGGAGAATCTCCTGAGCCAGCTCCCACTCGTGAGAGATCGCGCTCTGCCTGCTTAGAGCGTCCGCCATCTCGTTTTCGTCTCCGGCCAGATGAACTGCCGAGATCGAAATTTCCTGCTGCATGGCCCAAACCCAGAGCTGCATCGCCTCCCTGCACAGAGGAAGTGACCCTGCCCCCCCGCCCCCTTTTTGTTGAGGTAGTGCATGGCCACCGTGTTGTCCGTCAGACTCAGGACATTCTTCCCTCGCACAGCTGGCAGAAAAGCCTTCAGGGCAAGCCTGACGGCCCTCAACTCCAACAAATTGATATGGAGTCTGGACTCCGACGGAGACCAACGACCGCTGACTGTCAACTCGTTGGCATGAGCTCCCCATCCCGTGAGGGATGTGTCCGTCACGATTGTCACCACTGGCCAGGGTAGCCAAAATGGAGCCCCCTTCATCAGATTGCCTTCGGTGATTGCCTTTGGTGCCCCGAGCGTGTCCTTCGACAACCTCAGCTCTGACGGCATCGAGGGCTTCCTCGGAGGCAGAGCCTCGAGAGAGTCCTTCGACGGCCTCCGCACCAAAGGCGTCGATGTCTTCTTCGAAGACCTCACAGGCTCAGACGGTCTCGAGGGCGTCAAGGACCGGGACCTGTAGCGGGCATGGCTAGAGCAATCCACCTTGTCCGTTCGGGACCTCGAAGGCTCCCGGTGATCGCGCCGACCGCTCGAGCACAAAGACGTGTGAACAGTGGCTCTAGCATGTTCCCTGCCGGCGTCTTTCAACGGCGCGGACGGAACGGAGCACTGCGACTGAAAAATCGGCATCATCTCCTTACGGAATGAATCCCATTCCGCAGGAGTGGAATTCTTGTTGGGACAAGCAACCCACCGACGGGCGGAGTCCTCGGACGAGGACGGGGAAGGCGACTGGTGACGGCGCTTCCGTGAGTGCCTCGAAGAGGCAGAGGAATGGCGGGACCCACTCCGGGACCGAGACCCCCTGGACTTAAGCCGACGATGCGGAGAGTCGCACCTCGAATAGTCAGTCGAAAGCCCAGTGAATTTCGACTTCCGGGGCTTGGACACCTTACCGACAGAAAGCTTCATCCTACGCTCCCGCAAGGCCTTCGATGTTAACGACTGGCACTCGTCACAATCGTCCGTGGCGTGGTCCTCACCGAGCCACCAGAGACAGGGGTTGTGCGGGTCCGTCAGCGACATCTTGGAACCGCAGTCCCGACACTTCTCAAAACCCGACCGCGGGGTAGAAGACGAAGACACCATGGAAATCTTTACAAACCCGTTCGAAGAACCAAAAGACCAACTCAGAAGAACCGAGGCACGCCGAGATCTCCGAAGCGAACACGTTCGCGGAAAAACAGAACTGAGGCTACGGGCGTTGTGTGTCCTACTTATAACATCCGGTGACGTCGGCTCGACGAAGGCCCTCGAGGACAGCGTATCGACGTCGTCGACGCAGAACATTTTCTGAAGCAGCACAGCTGTGGTGATTACCTGTGAGATATGGAATACGTCGGAGGACCCAATCCCCTCGAAATATCATTTTGCAGACTTTTCGGCAGAGAGACTACATGTCCCTGAAGAGGAGGCGGACGACCGAGAGAAAAACCGGCCACATTGCTGACTCCGGCGGGAGTTACCCGGCGGAGGATCAGTCCTGCGTGACCTGTGATCTTGGAACCCTCTAAAGCCAAGAGGTTCGAGATAGGGACCCAGATCGCTGACCTTTGACTGGGGCCTTCAAGAGCAGCGACAGAGACTTGGCAGTTTGCGTGCTCGCCTTAGTCTTGGTGAGCTCATCATCTGTTGAAGAATGAAACAACTCTTTGCCATCAAAAGGCAGGTCCAGAACTTTATCTTAGACCTCCTTCGAAAACTTCATTGCATGAAGCCAAGCCTGACGAGAGGTGTCCACCCCCAGCATGAGGCCACGAGCTGAGGTGTCAACATGATGCGCTGCAGCCTCCAGCATATTCTGCGCCAACACTCTGGCATCTGACAAGCCGCCTTTAAAGTCTTGTCGACATGAATGAACTCCTGGAAGTCAGCCAAATCTCTTCACAGTTTCATATCCGCCACTGCCAGGATGAGCTCTGCGTTGGCCTGACCAATTGCAGTGCTGAATTGGCAATAATCTCCTTGCCCAAGGAATTGAGCAACTTTTCTTCCTTGGACAGAACTTGAGCCGCAGCTGCGGAAGTCGCAGAGGCCGGCTAGGATTGCAGGATGGCAGCCGCAACCACCGTCGAGGATGGCAGCGGGCATGACACCAAGGCTATTTCCTCAGACGTGTGAACCCTGTAACGGGCGTCAATCCTTTTATTTACGTGCAGCCTGGTGTGGGGTTTATCCCAGACCTTCCGGTCTCGCCCAGGACATCCTTCTGAAGGAACAGGCCTATGCGCTCCTGTGGAGACAAGGTTAGCCCCCCTGAAAGCACCCCTTCCTGCGGAGCGGGTGCCCCAGGCACTGGTATGTCAAGGGGTGACATCATGTCCAGTACCTAGTCGTGAAATGCTCGGACAGAGCGGGGCTGGTCCTCACTGTCCTGATCGGCCAAAGGGTCATCTAGAGCATCCGGATCCTCCGGCTGCGACGCAACCGGTGTCAGATTGACATCACGCTCTGCTGGAGTCTTGTCCACCGGTGACAAAGGAGGAGGCAGAGGCGGAAGAGCCGGAGGAGGTCCAGGGGCAGAGGAGGAGCTGCTGCCGGGGTGACAGGTGCCGTGACAGGAACTGTGGGGGCAGGCAGCAGAGTCTGAGGGCAGATTTGCCTAAAAAGGTCCATAAATTGGATCAGAATTCATTATACTATGAAATTTCCCAAAAAAGGCATCCTCTGTCGAGACCTTTGGCGCTGGAGTGGGCAGAGACCTCTCATGTGGAGCATAACCCCACAAACGCAGTGAAGAGGGCTGCCAAGAGGGCCCGCCACCAACCGGGTCTACGTAAACCAATGGGGCAGATGCAGGAGGAAGCGAGACAGAATGTGGTAATGGCATCCGAGCACGCCAGTCATAGGAAGGGCGGAACGGATTCACACTGTCGCGTGGAAAAAGTTGTCCACCGAAAAGAAGGTTCCCAGCACCCGCCGTCGTTAGCGTGGGTGTGAGGGAAGAAGCCAAAATGGCTGCCGTACTCCACGCGGGAAGGCCTGCCATTTTCTGAACATCTGAGGAGAACTGCATCACATGTGTAGATGATGCAGTTGACTACACAGACTGGTCAGGGGACTTGACTGAAATCTTAGCCTTGACACAAGGATGCTCAGCAGAGCCAGTACTATGGGGCCTTGGATGTTTACTGAACATCCTGTCCCTTGAATTAGCCTCCAAAGGAGGAACCTCGGCAATGCCAGTAACAGAGGAGTTACGGTCGACGACCTCTCCCTGTGCCCCCTCAACAGAACCGGTAACTCAGTGAGCGCGGGAAAGTTAAGGAATCCACCTCACAGACAAGACCATAACAGGCCTCTCAGTTCTGTTGGTACACACCTTAGCCTCGTTAAGAGTTACCTCTGAACAGAGTCTTGTCTTAATAGCTCCCTCGAAAGGGGCCTCAAACTGTGGTTCGGTACAGAAAACCTCAGAGGCCTCAGGGCACACCCCGGTGTCTGTATGGGAAGCTCCTGATGAGGAGACCTCCGAGCAAACTCCGGTACCCAACGCCTCAGCATGACTATGCTGGCTATTAGCACCTGATCGGTGGACCTCAGATCGTGATCCCTCTTAGGCAGAATCCCGTGCAGTGCCCTTAGGGACTACTACACATAATTAAGACTACAGGTGGCAGTACAAGTTTTACCTTTGGTACAAGCCTGTACTACTAGGTTATAGTGGTAGCAGTAGTGGAGCAGCCAGGCTTATCTCAAGAGTATATGAGCAGTAGCAGAGATTACACAAAGGGACCACAATTACTGTGACTCAAGCAAACACTGACTCAAGGTTTCAGGTAAAAAAGATAAGTACATTTATTTTTAAACCATTTGTTATTAACACAACACTTCTATTAATTCAAAAACCACACGTAAAATATACTACAACTAACCAATTCACTTTGTACAGTATTATTCGAGGTAAGTACTCTGTGTTTGAATGGACTGGTGTTATGAAACAGAACACGTTACAGTGAATACAATTGCGATCACTTTTTGACAGTTCAGTCTACTAGATAAACGCGTATCCACGGCAAGAAATGCTACCGGGGTAAAAACACACTTAGCACCCGAAATACCCAGAGAGAGTTGGGGGCAAAAATCACAGGCAATATGTTATTTAGGCAGACAGAATCGAAGAACACACATAGACAGGAATTCAAGAGTCAAGGAGCCGGAGCCAAAGTCAAGTGACACCGGGTGCCAGTTGTCGAGGATCACACAGTCGGACAGTTCAAGATTCAACGTTGCCAAGAGTACTTTGATATTGTCAATGTTCGGAAGCAAAAGTTATAAGAAGGAGGGAAAAGTAAGGACAAGCCTTAAAGTAGAGAAATAGGGATTTCACCCAAAATTCCTCAAACAGGACACAGTACCTTTCTCAAAGAACAAAGCTGGTGCCACGGCAGTTGTTCCTGTTGGTTTCCCGCAGACCCACGCTTACCTGCAGCTTCAGCACAAAGAAGTACGATTAGGGGGCCAGCACCACACAGGGATGAGGCCGGCAGCAGCGACAATGAATAAAAGGTGCGCTCCTTAAAAACAGGAGAGGTTCTTCAGGTGGCTATCCGGACCACTACAGCAGTGTGCAGCGATTTCGACCACGAACGCGACCTCTGGCTGAAGAAGATGAGATGTTTATCCCGACCAGGTTCAAGGAAGAAGACTCCAGACTGGATCTCCTCTTAGTCGTTGAAGTTAAGATAGCTCAAGACTGCAGCAGGGCTTCACCGGTACAGGGTAGTTGCAGCAGTCGACCTCTCCTCCACTTCTCGTCGGTTCCTTGTAGTTCCAGTGGCGACTCTCTGACTTCCAGCCCAAGAGACCTGCCTTTTATGTACAAAACCCCCATTCACACAGCCTGGCTGTCAATCCTCCGGCAGGGGGATTATCCAGCCCGGACAACCACCTTGTCCAATCATGTCAAAGTGCGACTTGGGTTTCCTAGGATACCCTGTGCAGGGGGTGACTACACCCCTCCCTCACATTCAGCCCACCTAGACACCCAAGCCCTGAGGAGGGCTTCTAGGTAGAAGCCTGCCTAAAGACAGTGAACAAAGAAGGCAAACCTAGTTTTCTGCGCAAAGTAAAACACAAGAAGGAGTTTAACAAAAAGAAATGGAGAATAAACCGCACTGGAGCCAAACGAAAAAGGATTTGGTCAAGCGGGTTTAAGTCTGAGGCAAACACAATAGCCTACAATGTTACCACGGTTATATAAGATAACCGCGGTAGAAATTTAGGGTAGATACCACAGTCACCAGCCATATCTAAATGTTAAAAGAGCAAAACAATGCTCTAGGAGGTACAGATAAAAAGAGTTAAGAGTTAACCCTTCCAGCAATCCATGTAAGATGGTGTGTACTGGATCTGTGGTTAAATTTGACTAAGTAAAGTTAATGGTAACTTTACCCTTTTCTGAGGCACCTCAGGGGAACCCTGGTAGCAGAGCTTTTGAAGCCCCTCCCGGACCTGGAGGACCCCGGAAAGGAGTCCCACGGCCGGGGTGCCCTGAAAAGTAAAGAATTTACCGGGCGTCTCTTCTTTCCGTTGATTAAGAGTTGGAAATGAGACGGTCTCCTCCCACCGACGAAGACGACGTTGAAGTGCCCGGACCGAAAGGGAGTTGCAGTAGAAACACGAGTCCCAACGGTGATCCGGACCCAGACACTCCAAGCAGAGACAATGGGGATCCGCCCTAGCGAAGCGACGCTTGCAAGAAGAACAAGTGGAAACTCCCAGATGCTCCAGCATAGACAGAGGACTATGCGACCACAGAACCGGAACAGGAGAGAAGGACAATGGGAAGAAAAAGGTTTTCCCAGTGATGCCAGTGCGTCCAGCCCCGACCACGCGGAGAAAAGGACTGAAGGGCAATGCGCGTGCGGAGCTAAAGAGGGCGGGGTAATGGCCGTGTGCGGTAACCCGCATAAAAAGAGAAGTAGGACACATTTTTCAATTTGATGCTTTTTTACAAAAAGTGCTCCGGTACCGTCCCACAGGACGGAATGTCCCAAAGTATGGAGGAAAGGGGGCGGGAGGTAGTAGTAAGGATAATCCTTTACTGCTTTGGGATCATTCATAACAAAGTAATCATCCAGGGGACTTGATTCTGCGCAGGAGCTTGATCCTCTTTTTTAAGCAGGGTCCAGCACAATTGCATCCCTAAACATTGTATTACATTCATTTGTTCTCCTGTATGACAACGTAAGCACAGATCTAAGGGAAAATAAGGTGACACTATCAACTCTTTACTCCAAAATTAGCATTTTGGAAGGGTTCATTCTTGCTCAGAATCGTAGATCAAATACCCAACTATTTACTGAGCATGTAGCTCCTGAGGAAGTGGATATTCTTTTTTTCCCCAATAGAATTAGCAGGGGAAGCCTTATAACAATATGGAGTCTGAAGATCAGGTTAATAATCTAACAACCAGTCTTGAGGTAACTAGATTATGTTCATCAATGGAGAGGGGCACCTGCTACCTTTTTTGTATCTTTGCAAGGAACTTAGGGTTGGTCACCCTAAATTACCTGGGGGAACCCAGACGTGGACCCCTTGCTCACTGTGCTCAGAGAGGCACAGCTCCACCTCACTGAGGAGGCCCAGCAAGGCTGAAACATGTGGCTGGGGTTGCTGTTGGTACTCTTGTTCGAAGGTGGTTTGCCTGGCATTTCGGTGCTGGACTGCCCTTGTGGTCGGGAAAAAGACTGATATGCAAATCGTTATTCCTCCTTTGTGAAAAGTACAGTGATCAAAAAGCAATGGCTGCGGACCCTCAAAGTGGGAAACGACCACAGAACAGGTTATCATGCCATGTTCTTTCTAGAGAGGGGTCCCTGCCACCTTTTCTGTAGATTCACTTGAGACTATGCTAACATCAAGAATAAGAGAACCATCTTTCAAGACACTCTTCAGTAAGGTGGTAAAGAAATCTTTCCCCAGAATCATAAAAGGTTGTCATTTTGAAGACCGGGCTTGGAATTTATCCTGTGAAAAACTCTAGGATGTTAAATCGCAGGAACATTTTTTATTATCAGGCGTGTCTAGCCTCAGATTATCATCATCTAAGGATTTTGACCAAATTGAATTTGGGGATTCAAAAAGGACAGATATTGTATTAGTACCCGGCGAGGGCGCAATCAGAATGAAAGAACCATTCTGATTGGCCCTCGCCGAGGCATTACCCGGCCGGGATTCCACTGCCATTGTCCCCAGCGGGAGGCGTGGCAGCCCCTCAGCCAATGAGGAGGCTTGAAGCGGGGCCATCCCCGCTCCGAGCCTCCCCACGTCTGAGAGGCTGCCTTTGCTCCCTGCCGTGGACTCGGGTAAGGCTTTCCCCCACCCTTCCCCTTTCCTCTTTCCTCCCTGCCCTCCCCACCCCACTTACCTTCTTGCTCCTTTGTCCCTGGTGGGGGACGATGGCAGCCTCCAGCCGTGTGGAGACTTGGACCGGGGCCATCCCGCTCCGTGCCTCCACAGGGCTGGAGGCTTCCATCGTCCCCCGCCGGAGACCAAGGTAAGTTTTCCCCCTTTCCCCCACCCACTGCTCCCCCCACCCCCATCCCAACCCACCTTACCTTCTTCTCTGTCTTCTTTCGGGAACGGACGCGCTGGGAACACTTGTGTCTGGTCATGCAGATATTGCGGGCCGGGGTACTAATTAAGCAATATGCCCCAACGACGGGGGCATTACCGACTCAGGTAATGTCATGAGGCCCATAGTTATAGGCCTATAACTATGGGCCCCGGGGAATTACCTGAGTCGGTAATGCCCCGCCGCTCGGGGCATATTGCTTAAATAATGCACATTCATACTAAGACAATATATGACTTGTTATTGGATATGATCTCTTAGAGATGTTAGTGGAATTGAATGAGGATACGCCAATTTCTAGGACTTAAATATTCTCAGGCAAGCAGGAAGGGCTAACCCCCACATCTATGTTTAAAGATTCAATTTGGATGTGGGAATTTGGTGCAGAGGTTGGTACAACTTGACCCAAAATGAAACTCTGTCCAAATAATTGAATCAAATCGGTCTTGGTTACCATCAATTATTTGTCAGAACAGAGCCACTTCTGACAACAGTATTCAATGGGACTGAGTGCTAAAATTCCTTTCCTAGAACACAGAGGGATTTTATCAAGTATATGGTCCGGGGAGTGATTCTCTATGCTTATCTGAGCACCAATTGATTACCCTACAAGAAACCTGGTTGCAGGATCCCCCCTCCTGGATGGCTATTCAGTCTTTATTCAACCAGCTTCGGAGAGCTTGAGAATTTGCCTGGGCGAAAAGAAGGGGGGGGGGGTGGGGCTTTTGATAGCATTTAGAACAACATGTGGTTTTTATCAAAAGATTGACATGTTACTCATCCGGCACTCTTAGCAGTTCAGTTGTCCAAGACCTTGTAGTATTACTTATTAACTAATACATTACTTATTATAAATATTTATTGGAATACTTTCTCTAGGCAAGACTTGGTTATTATAGAGACCTGATCTAATATCCTTTCTGGTGGTTTGGTAATGGGAGCTCTGAACATATAATTATAGCCAGGGACTTAAACAGTATCTGCCAGAAGTATGTGCCTAATTTACATTATAATTTTGAAAATCTCTCAAAAATGAACAGACGCAACTGGTGTAGTCTCATGAACAACTGGGACCTACTGTGTTTTAACAGCAAAATTACTTTGGGGGATTGATTCTCCAACCTGGCAGAGAGGATCCCAGACATTGACAATTGACTAAACCTTTGCATCTCAGTAAATGTGGGTGAAGTGTGTTAAATTTAACACAGGATATTCTGACTCTAGCAATTATTGTATATTAAATTGCACATTTCATGATTTTACGACTGCAGGTAATCGCATAATATGGAGGCATAATTGTACGAAACTTTAAAAAAATAAAATTAAAATGTTTCGTTTGACAGAACAAGAAATATAAAATAACCCTGTCCCTCCCCTATAAAAACACATTTTACATTTCAGAAGAGAGAGATTTACAGTGCGATTACTTCAGGATAACCAGGTCTTACATATGTCATCCTTGGAGTCCTACTACCATCTACCTCTCTGCTTTCTGAGCACATCTACACTTTGGGTGAACAATTTAACAGTCCATGCTACGCGCTTAACTCCTTTCTATATACACATACATCATAATTACCATTCACCCTTGTTATCTCTCCGTAAACTGTAGACGTTAACCCCCCTTTTAATTCCAACTGGAACCCCACTTGCTCATGAATGACCCACATTCTTTGTGAAAGGAACCCAAGTCGTTGTGGGAAATATACGTGAATTGTTCCATTTTGAATATGTCGCAGACCTTCTGCAACCATTCCTCTTTATACGGCAAAGAATGATTATTCCATTTTTGGCAACCACCAATCTTCCTGCCCTAAACACAGCTTCCCACATCTCTGGGAACTGATATTCCTCTCTTTCTCTAGGTGGGATGCCCAATAGGCATTGTAGAGGGTCCAATTGCACACCCGTCACCACCTTTATCCAACTTAAAGGTTCTGACCAAAAATGTGTAGCCTAGGAAATGACCAACTGTTAAGGCGGATTTCTGAACTCTGTCCTGGAGGGGCAGAGGTTCAGAAGGCCAGCCTAGTTTCTTGGAACAGGGTAACCTCTGGACAAGCCAGACCAATCAGGGTAGCGATCGCGGCGGTCAAGACTAGGTCTCAAGAGGGGCGAGGGTGACTGAAAGCCCGCAATGAGCACACAAAGCAAGGACACTTACAAATTACTCCAAGCAGGTGTTATATTAAAAATATATACACATTTATTACAAGGCCTTTGTAACATTGACCGTAGCGAGAAATCACAATAAAACTCCAGTAAACCAACACATAACAAACCAATACAATATATATACAAATACAAACGAGTCTAACGAGTTAGACGCAAGAAATGTGTAGACCACCTAGATGGGGAGGAAAACAGGCAGTGCAAATAATAATTAGACCCAGTCCGTCTTCAGAGGCACCTAACTAAAAGGAAGTCCAAGCCCTACGAAGAGTGGAGCCTTGTGCTCAAAAGTACCTGCACACGCTGGTGCCAACGGGCAAAAAGGGGAGTCTCTTCGAGGGAATCAGGCAGTTTAGTTCGGTGAACAAATGAAGATGAACAGAGCTCCGCGACTCAAGCGCAGCCTCCACTGTGGGCAGAAGCAGAGCGCGAGTATGGAAAGGCGTGCTGTTAGACACAGCGGGGAAAAGCTATGGGCTCCTGCAGGAGGGCGACCAGTTCCTAGCGATGCTACTCATCGGTCCCCGATGCAAGCAGACCCAGGCTTCTCGGCGTCAGTTTCAGTGCTGGCAGGTTCAGATAGGAGCAGGGGACGTCTCGTCGTCGTGTAGATTCCGCAGCAGCAGAAGTTGAGTTGAGGGCGTCCCAAACACAGTGAACCCGCACAGTTTGTTACCACAGCAGGGCAACGGAGCGTCCGTGTGTATTTCAGCCAAATGTACACTACTCACTTCAGACCTGGGAATGCCAAGTGTACGAATCGTGTGAGAGTGACAAGGACTCGTAATACAACACAACCTGACGGCGGTTACAGAGCAAGACTCCTGGGTAGGCTGTTCAGTCTGCTGGATGGCCCAGAGACACTTCCGAAGGCTTACGTGCAGGAGATGGTGAAGATGCCGAGAATAGTTGTTCCCACTATTCCAAGGGTCGAAGTACCAGTACAGGCCTTCTCGTTCGATCCGAGGTAGAAAGGGTTTCTCAAAGCGACAGTAGTGCAGAGGAGCAGTCCTTCAGCGGGTCACCAGCGATTCCTCGGTTCAGCCTTGTGGTTGCAGGATACTTGGCTCCTGTATTCCTTTGTTCGTGAGAACTCAGGAGATCGACATGGTAGTGGTGTTTCCAGCCCCCTCTTATCCACGGTTCCCTTCGCGCCAAAACGGAGGGGACCCAATGGGAGATCTGCTCACAAAACACTCACACCATACGTGGACCTATCACGGACCACGGAGGTCCCAGGCATTCCCACCACCCTAGACTCTCTGGCACCCAGGATGTGTATTGGGACCAGACATCCCAGCCCACATCCTGGAGGCACACACAAGGCCTGTAGAAGCCCGCAAAAGCATCTGTGTTTCGTGGGAAAGTACATGCCCAAATAAGGAAGGCCCCGGGTCGGCTCGACCTGGGGAAGGTGAAGGGGGCAAGATGGTCAGCGGACAGGACAACGAGCCTCGTGGTCTGGCCATTTTGGGGGCCAGGCCACCATTTTGGGCTAAGCGCGAGAAACGCGCTTAAATGCCAAAAGGAGCTCAAAAACACAAAGAAACGATTGCTGCCACCAGTCCCGTCCGTGATTCATTTGCACCGTTCAATAACAATCCCAAGAGAGTATCTAGGGCCTGTAGTAGACTAGAGACCCGAAGAGAGCAGTAACTCAGCTTACAGTGCCCCCTTGTGACATGTTGCGCGAAAGCTGCAACATGATAAAGAAACTACGGAAAACAACGTTTCCCGGTACTGACTGTCTTAAGGGCATGTCAGTTTCCCTGTAAGAAGGAGCGAAAGCCCAGAGGAGTGCGGCAGAAGGCTGCACTTCTCTGGCAAAGTCTAGATCATGGTGAAAACAACAGCAAAAAGTTTAGGGGTTGCTACATGGAAGGAAAATTACCCACAATTAAGAAATCTTTCCTAACACCAACATATATGATATAAAGACCCCAACTGCCCACACCCCCGAGAACAAATTGGGGAGGCCACTCCTACACATTTTGGGGGGCTTCAAAGGGTCCCTGTGCCACCCATGTAAAATCTTAAAATTGTGTTCCATCGCCGCTGAGGGTAGGTTCCTAAGGAAAGTGACTTTATAAATCTTGTCCCAAATAAGAGCTAGAATTTCTTCACCTGGCATCCTGTCCCATTATTCTGTGACATTCTACCTACCTGCTACTTCTTTAGTGATGCAAACTATTATATATTTTTGAGTCTAACCCTTTCCTCTTACCCGATTCATAGAAATCTTTTTCAAACGAGGCGAGGTTCCTCCCTAGGGTCATTAATATGTCCTTTCAATCACAAGTACTGGAAGATGTTAATGGCTTCCCGACCTAGCATCCGAAAAACTTCTTCATAGCCCTTAAATTTACCCTTTTGAAATCTGACCAACCCTTTCCAAGCCACTATCCGACCATTCCTGAGCTTTACAAAACCCTAAACTGTCCAGGTCCATAGGTACCCCCCATAGCGAACTCACTGGAGAGGGTTTGACATTTTTTTCAGACTGTTCATAGTTCCTCAGTCGAGCGAGATCAAATTTCCAAGGGATCTCCTTTGTCGGTGCCCACGGGAAGGCTCTAGCTTTTTTAGGGAGGGATACCCAGTCCTCCAAGTATGTCCAATACGTACCGAGGTTGCCTCTCATATGTTCCAACAATATTCTAAGTTGGGGCGCTTTGTAGTAATTATACAAATCTGGGAACCCAAATCTGCCTTGTTGCTACGGGAAAGTCAGCGTAGCTCTCTTAATCCTGGACTTTTTTCTCATTCCAGATACACAAAAAGAAATAAAGGAGGCATGGGAGGACATTCAACTTGACTGATGTCATCCTCCCAAACCATGAGAGGATTAAAGTACCTCATCTTCTGAGGTCCTTTCACACAATCTCTAGAAAGGGGTCGTAATTTAAGGGTTATACTCTAGATAGGTTGACTGGGACTCTTAGACCTAGGGCAACAATTTATTCTCTTTCCACCCTCATACCAAGCACCTCCCTCTCATGTTCCAGGGATGAGCCAGTTAGGCAAATTGGTAGGACTTTGTATTTGGTTGTATTCATCTTTGGACAGGAGAATTTGCCAAAGGTTTGCATTGTGGTCATCAAAATCTGAAGTGACTCCTTTAAATCTCCCAAATAACCAAGTATCTCATCAGCAGATAGGGACAATTTAAATTCTATATTTTCACAATGGATTCCTTTAATTTTAGGGCTTCCCCTGATGGCTATTGGTAAGGGCTCTATGGCCAATGCATAAAGCAAGGGAGACAACAGGCAACCCTGTCTAGTACCCCAAGATAAATTAAAGGCATCTGTCAGAACTCCATTTAGCTGTGCCCTGGCTGACGGAGACCTATACAGAGCTCCTAGCCATTTTCAGAAGTTCTGGCCCAGCCCACTTTTCTCCAGAACCCTCCCCAAATATTTCCACTCAACCCGGTTGAATTCTGTCTCCAAGTCCAATGAGATCAAGCATGCATCCAGTCCCTGATCATGAGCTGAGTGGATCAGGTCTAAGGTTTTCCTTGTGTTGTCGGACCCCTGCTAACCTCTTATAAACCCCACTTGGTCAATGTGAATTAAGGAGGGGCGAACTCCCTCTGGCTTATTCCTAAGTATTTTGGCTAGAATGTTCACGTCTGTGTTTAGGAGGGAAATTGGTATATACGAGGCACACTATTTAGGATATTTGCCTTCCTTGTGTATTACGATTTATCACCCCCAACGTTGATTCGGACAACACCCCACTAACTAGGACTTCATTAAAAACTGTTGGCAAGAACTGGGCCTTGGTGGATCAATACAATTTAAATTAACAAACTGATAATCTCCCTTTCCTCACCTTCCCCGGGAAGCTCAATGTATCCAGAGCTCTGCTTGACTCCTGTAACAGCCTCTTCCTCAATCTGCCTCTTTTCTCCCTTTGTCCTCTCCAACTAACCCAGAATAGCGCTGCAAGCCTTATCCTTGGCCTCAAGCAAAGGGACTGCATCTCTCCAGCCCTAAAATCTCTCCACTGGATCACAGTGGCCGCAAAGATCAAATTCAAGACCCTTTACATCATCAACAAGGCTTTCTGGGGCTTGGGAAACTTCTGGAAACTTCTCAATATTTTCTTTTCTCCTCTTTCCTTCTCCCCCTCCCTTGCTAATGTCCCCCTACCGCTGTGACAAGTGCCTGGTCCCTATGTGCCTTACAGGGGCCAGGCACTACTCGGCCAGTCTACCCCAGGACCCCTTACCCAGCACTTGCCCTCTGTAACCCTTCCCGGACTAGCCTGAATCTGGCCCACCCCGTCCTCGCACTAGCTGACCCTTACCCCTGGTTCCCCTTGCACTTGTTCACCTCAGCAGTTGCCCAGCCCCTTGGGCCCCATCCTTCCTGAACTTCTCACCTCTGCCCTTCCCTTATCCAAGCCCTTCAGCCCTGACCTTCCCCTGAACTTATTGTCACTGCACTTGCATGGTCCGAATGTCACAAGGCCTAGTAGGACCATTTATTGTTGTGGCGCCTGGAAACACTTGTGTATAGGCGCCATACAAATGACCAATAAATACATTAAATAAATAATCCATCATCTCCACAGGTCGTTCCCCTTTCATGGTCTTAATAGTCAGTACAACTTCCTCTTCTGTGATGGGGCACTATAGAAGTCCTGATGTCTCGCTGAGGATACTCAGCATAACCAAGGGGTCTATGAATTCTGCTATGAAACTCCTGTCCCCTTCATACTCTGCCGTATATAGTTCCTCATAGTAATTCCTAAATTCCTTCCCTATATTCGGTGCATCATGGATTAGCTGGAAGGTTGTGGACCGCATTCAGGCTACCATTTTAGATTCCCTTTTTTCTCTCAATATCCACGTCAGAATCCGATCTGCCTTCTCCCCTTTTTCATAGTATATTTGTTTTAGGAATAGTAGCTTGCTATCATGAACCAATGAGCTTTATAGATTTTGAGCTTTTTATTTTTTAAATAGAATTTTTGCCTGGACCCCAATCCCCCCACCCATTCCCCCGGCAGGAGTGATTCTATTCTTCCCCCTAAAAACGTTTCCTCTCGCTGTCATTCTCGTTTCTTTTGTGACCCTATCCTACTCAATTCACCCCTTATTGCAGCTTATTTTTTTAAAAATGTTTTTTATTTTATTTGGTTTAATCAAACCTTTACAATTCACTTCACACAAACAAAACAAATTGAGTAAGTATATTACAATTTAAAAACAAAAAAGGCAGACATAAAAATCGCGTAAAAGAACAACAAAAATATCAATTTGAGAGATCAAGAAACACTGATTCCAAGAACAGTAAAAACATTTCTTTACACAATTCACCCAATCCATTAAAAAAGAAACATTATTACAGAACTCAAACTTATTGCGGCTTTAAACCCCTCTGATAGGGTTGGAGCAGTCACTTCTCCATTGTCATTAAACAGGAAATATTCCATAATATTAGTTAGGAGTCATTGTGCTATTTCTCTATCTTTGATTAGGAAGTTGTTACATGTCCATCTCCTTCTTTTGGCCTCTACAGCCCAATCTCTTATCTTAACCACTAAATCGTGGTCCAACCACGAGATTGATGAGAGGCTCACTTCCTTCACCTTGGCTTTCATCCTGGCTTTACCAGGATGATCCCAATCCTTGAGTAGTAGTCATGGACCGCAGAATAATATGTATATGGTGGATCCCCCTCCATTGGTGGCGTCAATGCGGCAATACCCAACTCTTGGTTAATTTTTCTAAAATGTTTGGACTCTCCGCCTACAGGTTCGGGTGTCCCTGTGTTTTTCATTAATTTCCGGTCTCTTTCCGGGTCCAAGACCATATTAAAGTCCCCTTCCACGATTAGAGCCCCCTCCACAAATAGTTTTGTATTCTCAGCCAATGTCTCCCAGAAGGGGATCTGAGCTGTATTTGGATAATATTCTGCACCTAGGGTTATCTTAGTGCGTTGGTAGGTTCACCTTAGGAATAGATGAACAAGTTACTCTCTTACCTGGTAACGTTCTTTCGATGGGATGGTCCGGCGACATATTCCATATCTATGACAGTAATCACCACAGCTGTGCTGTTTTGGAAAATCTTCGGCGTCTGCGTCCTGCGTCGATACGCCACCCTCGAGGACCTCCTCCGACAGCCAACGTCACTGGATGTTATAAGTAGGACGCACGACACCCGTAGCCTCAGTTGTATTTTTTTCCCCAGAATGTGTGGCACCAGCCTTCTGCCAGTCTGACACACAAAGCCTCGCGGAAACGTAAGCTGCGATCGCATAAGAAATTCTGTAGCGGTGAAGGGAGCGATATGGAATACGTCGTCGGACCATCCCATCGAAAGAACGTTACCAGGTAAGACAGTAACTTGTTCTTCGAGGGGATTGGGTCCTCCGACATATGCCATATCTATGACAGACTCCCAAAGCAGTACCAATGCAAGGAGGTGAGAGAAGAATTTAGAAAACAGAAATTTAGAATGCCCAATCAAATTGCGGAGTAAAGGACCACCTTGCCAAAGGCCAGATCCTGCCCCCGGATAGAATCGAGGGAGTAGTGACGTACAAAAGTATGTACCGAAGCCCAGGTGGCTGCATCACAGATGGTAGGAACACCCCTCTGTAGGGCAGTAGAGGCAGCCATACCCCTGGTAGAATGGGCCCGTAAGCCGACCGGTGGGTCCTTGCCCGCCAAGCGGTAACACTCAGAGATAGCCAAAATAATCCAGCGAGACAAAGTGTTTCGTCACAGCTTGTCCCAAACGCTTTCCAGCGTAACCAATGAAGAGTTGATCATCCACTCTGACCCGGGACATGCATGAAATATAAAAGCTTAACGCTCTCCTAGGATCAAGCCTATGGATTTTCTCCTCTTCCTTACCAGGATGTGGAGGAGGATAAAACGCCGGAAGAACAACCTTCTGGCCGAAATGAAATTCCGACACCACCTTCGGAAGAAAGGAAGGACGAACTCTAAGGACAACCCTGTCCTTATGAAACACAGTGAAGGGTGGCTTAACTGAAAGTGCCTGTAACTCACTCTGCGAGCAGAAGTGACCGCAACCAAAAATACAGTTTTAAGAGTTAACAGTCTCAAAGGGCATGAATGCAAATGCTCAAACGGAGCACCCATCAGAAACTTGAGAACAAGGTTCAAATCCCAACCGGGCACCTGGAAAGGTGACAGAGGGAACACATTAGTGAGCCCTTTCAGAAACTGAGAAATTAAAGGAATTTTAAAATAGGAACACTCTTCAGACGAGCACTTAAATATGGACAGCGTCGCCAGGTAACCTTTAACGGTACCCACTTGCAAGCCCCTGTGGGCCAAAGAAAGCAAAAAAGACAGAACCATGGGAATGTCACATGCAAAAGGATCCACATTCTTAACCCTGCACCAGTCGCAGAACTTACGCCAATGGCAACGGTACAGGGACTTTGTTGCGGGCTGTCTGGCCGAGCGCAACTCCTCCATCACGTCTTCAGGGAGATCCCAATCCTTATACCTCAACCTTTCAGAAACTAAGTGTGAAGGTTGAGGGATCTGACCTCTGGATGGAGAACCTGACCCCCCTCCCATGAGAGCAGATCGTCTCAGTAGGGAAGACGATGTGGAGGGCAGATGGACAAGTCGAGAAGGCCCGGGTACCACGTCCTCCAGGCCCACGCCGGGGCAATGAGAGTCATCCGGGAACCGAACCTCCGGAGTACTTGCGGAATGACGGGGACTGGAGGAAACGCGTACAGCAGAGGGAATGACCACGAACGCATCTCCTAAAGCTCCTTTTGGAGGAAATTCCCACGAGCAGAACTTCTCACACTTCCGGTTGACCCTGGAGGCGAAGAGATCCACTTGAGGGGTCCCCCAAATGGCGAAGATCTCCAGGAGAATCTCCTGAGCCAACTCCCACTCGTGAGAGATCGCACTCTGCCTGCTCACAGCATCCGCCGTCTCGTTTTCGTCTCTGGCCAGATGAACTGCTGAGATCGAAACTTCCTGCTGGATTTCCCAGAACCAGAGCTGCATCGCCTCCCTGCACAGAGGAAGTGACCCTGCCCCCCCCTTTTTGTTGAGGTAGTGCATGGCCACCGTGTTGTCCGTCAGGATCAGGACATTCTTCCCTCGCACAGTCGGCAGAAAAGCCTTCAGGGCTAGCCTGACGGCCCTCAACTCCAACAGATTGATATGGAGTCTGGACTCCGACGGAGACCAACAACCGCTGACTGTCAACTCATTGTCATGAGCTCCCCATCCCGTGAGGGATGTGTCCGCCACGATCGTCACCTCCGGCCAGGGTAGCCAAAATGGAGCCCCCTTCATCAGATTTTCTTCGACGGCCCACCACAGAAGGTCCTGGGCGATCGAGGACGGCACCTGAACAGGGTCCGACATCCTGCCGGAGGACTGAGACCACTGGAGCTCGAGTGCCCATTGCAAAGATCTCATGCGCAACCTGGCCTCTGGCACCAGAAGAATGCAGGATGCCATGA
Organism: Ambystoma mexicanum; assembly: GCF_040938575.1. Lineage (NCBI taxonomy): Eukaryota > Metazoa > Chordata > Amphibia > Caudata > Ambystomatidae > Ambystoma > Ambystoma mexicanum. The sequence continues at coordinate 1,481,120,702 of NC_090923.1, read as the reverse complement.
GGCGGAGCAATCTCAAGAACTCGAATGCTGGGAGACTCTGGGCATGCTGAAACTTGTGCACCATCTGCTGAATGTGATGAGCCCTCACCTGGGGAGGAAAACACTGCCCCAGGGACGTGTCGAGCACTGCTCCGATGTACTGGAGCCTCTGAGTTGGTGTCAAATGGGACTTCTTTAAGTTGAGGGGGAAGCCCAGCTTGTGGAGGGAGTGGCAGGTGACTGACAGATGATCCAGGACTTGCTCGGGAGAGCGCGCCCTGATCAACCAATCGTCCAGGTAGGGGTAGACATGAATCCCCCCTTTCCTGAGGTGCGCTGCCACCACTACCATGAGCTTGTTGAAGACCCTCGGGCGGAGGTCAATCCGAGCGGCAGGACCCGAAACTGAAAGTGCGAGTCGCCAACCGCGAACCTCAGGTACTTCTTGTGCTCTGGATGTATCGGCACATGAAAATAAGCGTCCTTGAGGTCGAGACACCAACCAGTCCTGAAGTTGAAGGGCCTGGAGGACTTGAGAGAGAGTAACCATCTTGAACTTGTCCTTCCTGAGGAGTTTGTTCAAACCGCGCAAGTCCATGATGGGTCTCAATCCACCGTCTTTCTTGGAAATCAAAAAATAAGGGGAATAGCATCCCTTGTTCCTCTCTGCTACAGGCACCAGTTCTATGGCGCCTTTCTCCAGCAGGGATTGAATTTCCTGCGCAAGGAGCTGATCCGGACTCTTCAAAGAGAGATTCCCCGGTGGATTGTCTTGAGGCCTCTGCCGGAAAGGAAGACAGTAGCCGTGGGTTATGATCTCCAGAACCCACACATCTGAAGTAATGGCGCGCCACTCTGCAAGATGCTGCGCCAGCCTTCCCCGAACCGACGAACCATGGGACATGGCCTCATGACTGAGCTGAAGCGGCAGCGGCGTTGCCTGAGGCCAAAGAGGCAACAGCCCGAGCAGCCTTGGCACCTCGAGTACCTTGTTTTCCACCTCTTGCACTCCTACGGTGGACCCTTTGACTGGCAGCTCCTCCCGCTTTACCATAGGATGAGTAATAACGAAAGGAACCTCCCCCTCCATTGCTGTCCCCTAGGACGAAAAGGCGGAGGTTGGCGAACTGCAGTGCCCAATGACTTTGCTGCAGCTTTGGAGGTCTGCAACCTCTCAAGGCTCTCGTCAGCCTTGCTGCCAAAAAGATGTTCCCCGTCAAAGGGCATGTTGAGGAGCCGGGCCTGCACATCAGGAGCAAACCCAGACTTCCGCAACCACGCAAACCTGCGTATCACGGTGCTCGCCGCCATGGACCGGCTGACGCAATCTGCCATGTCCAAACCCGACTGAACGGCCTCACACATGGCATCCTTGCCATCCTGAACCATGGCAAGGAAACCATCCCGTTCGTCCCCTTCGGGAATATGTTCAGCCGCTAAGGAAACATAGTTCCACAGAGTGTGCGTGAAACGTGACAAGGCACAAACTGAGTTGGCCGCCTGAAGCACCATAATCCCTGAAGAAAACACTTTCTTCGCCCAGCCATCAAAACGCTTGTCGTCCCTATCAGGAGGGATGGTAGGATACGATACCTGCTTTGCCGGGGCCGTAGCCGCCTGCACCACCAAACTCTCCAGAGTGGGGTGCTTGGTCAAGTAGCAGGGGTCGCTACTGGCTGGGCGGTATTTTCACTGCAAAGACTTGCCCACTGCCGGGAGACTCTCTGGAGCAGTCCAAGCCGCCGCCACCCTCCTCTGTACAGCCATATGGAACAGCAGTACCGGGTCAGTTGGTGGACCTTGGTCGAGGATATCCGTAAGGTCATCCTGAAGAAAATCCCCTGGGGGAGCAGACCATCCCAAGTACTCGGTGACCCTGGACATAAGGCGCCGGTACGAGGAGTTGGCATGAGTGCCAGGCTCAGGCCTACAAAACTCCACCTCCAGAGAGGTGTCCAGCCCACTGGCATCGTGCAGGGACTGCCACAGGTCCTCAATTTGGCTATGGCCCGAGAGAATTTCGTCTGGAACCGTATCCGGAACCATGCCATCATCAGAGCCCTCATCCACCTCTGAAATAAACTCAAGCTGGCGTTAAGAAGGCACAGAATGTGGAACAAAGCCATGCTTAACCTTTGCCAGAGCCTTTCTAGGTGGTTCCACCGAGCCCCGGGGAACCCCTGTCGAAACAGCCTCGAAAGGCGTCGAGGGCTATGAGTGAATCGGCGTCGAATGCGGCACCGACAGCATCAATGGCATCGACACAGTCCTCGAGGCCGGAGCCCCGAGCGTGTCCCTCGACAGCCTGGGCGCCGATGGCGTTGACGACTTCTTCGGAGGCGGGGCCTCGAAAGAGTCCGTCGACGACCTCTGTGCCACCGGCGTCGACATCTTCCTCGAAGACACCACAGGTGCACAGGGTCTCGAGCGCGTCGAGGACCGGGACCTGGAACGGGCATGACGAGAACGATTCCCCTTGTTCCGAGCGGGACCTCTACCGCGAATCGCGCCGACCACCTGAGCCCGAAGGCGTGCGAGCGGTGTCTCTTGACCGATCACGACCGACCCCACTCGGAGGCGCAGACGGACCAGTGCCCTGCGATTCGAGAATCGCCAACATTTTCTTCCCGAAGGAAGCCCATTCCTCCGGCGTTGCATGCTTGGTGGGGTAAGCGACCCGCCGACGGGCGGAGTCCTCAGATGAGAACGGGGAAGACGACCAATGAAGGCGCTTCCGGGAGTACCTCGAAGAGGCAGAGGAATGGCGGGACCGAGACCCACTGGACTTCCGACGACGACGCGGAGAGTCGCCCCTCGAATCGTCCGTCGAAAGCCCCGCAGACCTTGACTTCCGTGGCTTGGACACTTTACCTACCGATAATTTCTTCTTGCGCTCCTGCAAGGCTTTGGACGTGAGCGACTGGCAGTCGACACAGTCATCCGTGTCATGGGCCTCCCCGAGGCACCAGAGGCAGGCGTTGTGCGAGTCTGTTACCAACATCTTGGACCCACAGTCCCCGCACTTCTTAAAGCCCGGACGCGGTGTGGAAGACGAGGTAGACATCTTCACGAAGGAAGACTTCACAATACGAACAGGTTTGAAGAACCGAGAAACAACAGGAACTCCAAAGAGTCGAGGCGCGCCGAGATCTCCAAAGCGAACACGTTTGCAGAAAAAACGGAACTGAGGCTACGGGCGTCGTGTGTCCTACTTATAACATCCAGTGATGTCGGCCGTCGGAGGAGGTCCTCGAGGGCGGCATATCGACATCGACGCAGGACGCAGACGCCGAAGATTTTCCGAAGCAGCACAGCTGTGGTGATTACTGTCATAGATATGGAATACGTCGGATGACCCAATCCCCTAGAAATCTTCCATCTGGATCTTTGAACTCTTTCTACACTATGATCCTGCATCGGTCTCCCACTATCATTGGTATTCCTTTCTTTTCAGATTGTGTGGAGAATCCTGCGGATCCCCCACTAAAACCCTGCCTAAAGTCTCCTCCCAGGTGGCCAGGAGAGGGCAGATGCCTCCTGATGCCATTTATGGGGATGGTATACTGCGGGAGGATCACCTGGGTGGAGACTAGGCCCAGGGCAGTGGGGAGATTTCTCAGGATGAGAGACAGTATTTATTCTTGAAGAGGAATACTCTTAAAACAGATTTAGAGAAGGAATTGACAAGCCCAGTCCAGATATACTTAATATAGTCTCGATTCCTTCTAAAGGTTCTACGACCCCAATGTACCTGGTTTCATAGGGTTCTTCCATGAGTTGTCGACGGGCCCATCTTGATTGAACTCCCTTTAAGGCAGGAGCCACAGGTCGTCGAGTTTCCAAGTGAAGAAAAGGTGAACGCTATTGTCGGGGAAGCAGCTTCGATCCTCGCGGTGCTTGTTGATGAAAGCTTGTGAACGTCCCGTGAAGAGGAGGCGTGTGGCACATCTCGACGATGATAGTTTGTTGCCGCAAAGAGTTAATGAAGAACTTTGGCTCAGTAAGGGCGTTGGTTCGTCGGCAATCGGGACGCGACCATGGTTGGCTGTTGGATCTTCAGTGGCGTCTTTGAAGTCTTCGGGTGGCGGGAAACCCACCAGCGGATTCTCCTCGGTCCTCGACAACCTTCACTTTCTCCAGATGGACAAAGTGGTTGACAATAATGAGCAAGGGAGTCTTTGGATCAAATGTCTTAGGCAATGGAGTGTTGCGGCTCCGGTCGTTGAGCAGCACAACGTCAAGCTGTCCCCGCTTCTGGCAACACACTTCGACAGGTTTCCAGCAGTTATAGCAAATCTGCAAACCCTGGTCAATGACGATGGACTTGGATGACCGGATGCTTCACTTCGGATTCCGCGGCAGTCCCCCTTCTTCGGTTGGCAACCTTTCGAGGGTCTGACGTCCAGGGAGCTTTGGCAGGTCCTAATCCCAGGTCCTCTCTCGGATCAGATTCTTGAAGGCACAGCAGCTTTCAGATTGTGTCGAAGGGAATCAGCAGTTAGCCCCCTTCCGGCTCGGCTTCGAGAATAAGCATCAAGTTTTGACTTTAGTTTCTGAACGATTTCCATCTGTGAGAGGTCCCCAGATAGACTGTTTGGTCTCTCATTCACTCTGCTGGGTCACACTCAGGCAACCAATCATTCAAAAGGGCATTCATGCAGTCAGGCAGCCAATCAGGCTCACAGGGCATGCGGGCCATTCTTCTCCATCCAGACACTCACAACACAGAATGTGGATTCGGACAAGCACCCAGCCATTCAGCACTCCACACTGCATTTATCCCAGTTTCCGGCAGGGCTGTCTCAGTCATTGTGTCACACAACAGACACTAGACACCCATAACATGAAATGTGTATTCGTCACACAATCCATTCACCCAGGTCCCACCCCACAGGCGTACCCACAACATACAGTCATTGAGAAGGCTCCAGGTAGTCTGGCCTGGACGTACCCACAATACCATATATGGAAATTCCACCCAAGAGCCAGCCCGGGGGAAGGGACAGAGTCAGGGCTTCCCGGGACTTCGTAAAAACAAGGTGACATGCGATAGAAAGCAAGAGGCCACAGGGGCTGTAAGGCAGAATCCTGTGCAGATCCCTTAGGGAGCACTACAGAAGATTAAGACTACAGGTATATGCAATAAATCCCCTTTGGTATCAGTCTGTACCACAAAGATTTAGTTGGTAGCTGTGGCTAAACAGTCAGACTTATCTCAAGAGGGAGATGAGCAGTATTCAGGGTTTACACAATAGGACTACAGTACTATGGTACAAGGGAACACTGACCAAAGCTTTGTATTTAAAAAGAATATATATATTTATTTTACACACTTCTAGTTCAACACATCAATCACAGGTATTAAAGCATTTTTAAAGTAGTCAAAAAAGTATATACAACTTCCTGATTAAATTGTAGACAAGTTTGAGCAAGAGTGAAAACTGAGCAAAATGGCACAGTGTAAACCAAACACAAATGGCACTCTAACAATTTCTCACAAGGGAAGGAAAGAACAAGTCATACAGGAATATCCTATTAAACACCCTAGCAACACTTCACAATAAGATTGTGAACAAGTTTAGGCAAGGCAGTACTTTAGCATGTAATACCGAGGTGAAAACGGAGCAAAATGCCACTTCACAAGTTTAAAGAATGGGAAGGAACAGGTAGTTATAAGAGTTAGGTGCATCAACACATTTCTAGGTGAGAAGCAATCTAGTGAAGGCATTTATAACAGATTTAGCCAGAGTCAATAGGCCTGTGCCAGAGTCAGTGGTACAGGGCAAAGTGCATAGCAGCAAAATGTTCTTGTAGCTGCAGTCAAATCTTTGTTAAATGATTCGAAAAGGCGGTTGCAGAAGGCGAAAGACAATGTTAGTCGATAGGGGCGGCCAACCCAGGAGGTAGGTAAAAGATTTCAAACACCTTTAGCAGTACCCCGCGAAACGAGAGGCTTGGAGGAACAATGTACCTGAAAAAGTGGAAGCGGCTCCTGACTTGGCGGTGGTTCCTGGCAGTTCCTTCAGTTTGTGTTGTCCAGCAGAGGAAGAGAGGCTCTCGTCGTGGAGGAAGGTTCGAGTTACTGCACTGCCCAGGGAAGAAGCCAGCCATGGTACTGCCGAAACAAATTAAAAGGTACGCTCCTTTAAATCGCGGTCGTGGTGGACGGGTGCCTGGCTGACCGGTCTCCGAGTGCAGGGCACTGGCAATTCGACCAAGGCAGGTCCTGGAAGGCGATTGGCAAACTGAAGAAGGCTCTTGCAGATGAAGATCTTCTCTCGTCGTGTGGAGAAAAGTGGTGAGACGCTGCAGCAGGGCTTCACCGGTGGTTCAGTTGTTGCAGGTGTCTTTGGCTTCTCTCCTCTTTGGCTTCTTAGTTCCAGTGGCAACGTCTTGCTCTTCCAGTCCTCAAGACCCTGCTTTTATGTAGAAAGACCCCCATTCATACAACCTAGCTGTCACTCACACAGTGGAGTGGTCATCCTGGCGGGAGACCCTCCAGCCTATCAGGGCAGAGTGGGACTTGGGTTGCTGAGGCAACCCTGTCCAGGGGGCCTACTCCCCCTCCCACACAATGGGTCCACCCCAGATTCAGTGGCGCCGGAAGGAGGGTTTCTTGGCAGAAGCTTGCCAAAAGGACGAACAAAAGGATCCCCGACCTGAGCTAGGATCTTAGAGAAAGACACGAGAAAGAATTAGTATTAAAGTTCTAGCAAATAAAACCTACCGGAGTAAAGTTAATATAAAAAAATAAACCAGCGGTATGTTCGAGGCTGTCAGTAAAATTGGTAGCCTGGAACAATGGGAAAATCCTATAGGGAAATAGTCGCAGTCGAATATTTACGGTAGTAACCACTGCCACCAGCCCGAAACTTTTGAGAGAGGGACTGTACGGTACCCTCTCGAAAATGAACACCAGAGAAAAACTATTAACCCTTCCCAGTACTTCCATAGTAAGATGGGTTGTACTGGTTTAATTCATAAAGATTGACTAGTAAAGTCAATGGGGACTTTACATGCCCTGGGAGACAGTAGTCAGTCCCGGGGTATGGAGTCTATGTTTGGGGGTCACTATGACACCCCTGTGTTACTGCACTGAGGGAGCTGTGTAACACATATGTCTAAAGATGGTTCCTATGAGGGTGAGAAAAACCCCATAGACATTAAACAAAAAATAGCCTAGAACACACATAGCAACAATGCCTAAGAGTGGGAAAGAGTCTCACTCTTAGCAGGGAAAAAAAGAAACCCTTCAAATCCAGCAAAGCTGCTGGGGGACTCTATAGGTAAGGTAAATTAGCCATAGAATGAGAATTCTCCCTAACAGGGGCCATCTTGTCCCCTATCAGGAATCAACTGATTCCAAGGGCAGGGCCTGGGTATCCTAAAATGGAGGACACTCAGAGCACTTGTCAAATTCAGCATGGAGCTGCCACCAGCACATACCCTGCACTGTGGGCCACACACAGGTGCCCAAAAACTTTCACTAGGAGTACAGGGTTGTACTCCCACCCATGGGTGCCATAAGGGTATCCCAAAGGTCTGTTCACAACCAAAAAGAGGAAAAGCTGCACCGCCAGGAGTCCCACATGAGTCTAAGGGCCTGTACCTGAAAGCAATTAACACACCGGACAGGCATAAAAGGCTGCAGCAGGGAAGAGCAGTAGACAGAAGCTAGAGCAGGAGCTGGAAGGTCAGCAGTAGCAGAAGGAGCAGAGCACGAGGCTGGAAGTTCACAAGAAGCGTGACCACACAAGGGACGCCGGAGCAGAGGAAGAACAGATTTCACCTGCAGGCTCAGAGTTGGTCCTGTGCTCACAAACCCTGTTTCGCTTTGGCAGCATTGGAAGAGACTGTGAGAAACAGGCAGTCTTTCCAGGCGCCCCTAACTGCTGTGAATGCAGAGCTGAAGTCGTGCATCCACCCAAGGCCAATGTGCAGAAGCAAGCTGAGGGAAGCTGGAGAGTGGAAGACTCTCCCTTAATGAGGCTGGATCAGAGACACCCATGCGGCAGAGGGGTGTGAGTCCCAAGGGTGCCTGTGGAAGTAGCAGGAGAAGAAATCAAGCCAGGAAGCAGAAGTAGCCTGCGGTCGCTATGATTAGGGAGTTGGAAAAGGGAAGCTCTGTCTTGCACATCATCAAGAATACCTTGCCGGTAACTGTAGTCAGCTTAATTCATAACTCGTGTACACATAAAAGCGAGTACAAGTTGTTTGTAGAAGTGGGAAGTCATTCAAACAAGGAAATTGTAACATGCGCTTATATTAACAAAGTTAATCTACCCGCGTGTAGAGAAAGCATCTCTTTTCCCTATTGTTAGATCTAAACTTTTGCCGAGCAGTCGTGTGGCTCCTACTTATGAGGAAAAGGCTTCCGGTAAACTTTATGAAGCAGAACTTGACTTTCCCGAAATGATGCGAGCACAGTTTAACATCAGAAGAGGTCGCGCATGAAAGTGTTTCCCCATTATCTTGGAAGCATAACGTTGACTATAAAAGAAGGGAACGCGCATCTTTCGAAGTGGCAGTTCAAAATCAAAACAAAATTGTGGGTGCCTAATTTCATTTCTATTAAGAAACGTGCTTCTTGTAACATACTGAACACTGATGTAGAAGTTGCAGAAGTGGTTGCACAAAGAACAGGTTATTACCCAAGCCAGTAGACCAAACCCTGTTAAAGTGAATGGAGCTCATTTAAGAACTCAACACCAGTCAGTGTTTTAGAGTCACTGAAGCTGTTGTAACACAAGAGTCCTCTGATACATGGGAGACAAAGTTATCCAAGGCTAAAAGAGTGGCACTATAGCTTTGGGATAACTACTGGAAGAAAAGGTGTATATGAAGCTGGTAAGGGAGCTCGGTACTTCTTAAAAATAAGTCAGTTAAAATCTGTATAGCTAAGACTGTTCAAGTTGAGAAGAAATAGTCTGGAAGCTAATGACAGATTTTCTGGTCGGTGCAAGGCAGAAAAGAAAGGCAAAGAGGCTGCCCTTTCTTGTCATACAAGAAAGAAGAGTGCCGGGCCAGTCTATAGAAGTTGAAGATTCTTGTTGAAGTTGCCTAAAATTCAGTGGCAGCAGCAGCAGAACTGTGGTCGCCAATACTTTTTTCAGAACTGTAGCATTTGAATGTAGTAGAAGCAGAAGTCACTGCGGGGCAAGGGAGCCTGCTCACACAGTATCATTAGCAGACGGGAGTTGCTGGAGACAGCAAACCCTAGGAAGAAGCATCCTGACAAACTATGTAAAAGGTGCTGCAGATGTTGCAAGCAGAAGAGTTTTTGCTGAACAGAAGCACTTTTGGGTATCCAGTGATAATATTGCAGGAAATAGTAAAGAATGAATTTACAAAGATGAAAAAAAATTGCAAGAAATAAAAGAGTGGGTCAAAAATACCTAAAAGCAGAAGAAATATTGAAATAAAGAAGTGAAAATGTAATGATAGGGGTGGGTTTTAGGTATACAAAAACAGATTTAGGTTAAAATTGGGATAAAGAGGAGGGAGACAAGGAGAGTTTAGGAGCGGTAAGGCGGGTTTGGTGGGTACCACCCAGAAAATAGGTATTTTTACAATGTGCACTGTAAAAGGCATTTCAATATTTTTTCATGCAATATTTATTACACTTTATAATTGTACATCACTGTGAACCAAACTTTTGTCTTCAACTTTACCCATTCTTTCCTGGAACAAGGTTATCCAGGAATCCCATTGGTGCTGTTTTCTTTGTGGAACTTAGAAAGGGGATCTTTTCATGAAGCAAGGAAGGAACTGTTACCAGTGGAATTCTATTTGTGTGAACCTTTGTTTCTTTGTAACTTTTCAAGAATTGATTCAAGACTTTCTTTTCCTTGGAAGAAATTGACTTTGGGGCATTCCTGGCGGAGCAAGATCTGCCCAGGACAAGTAGAAGTCATCCAAGACACTGGTTGTTGGGTAACCTTTAACTTATGTTGCTTCTATGTTGCTTTGAATGTTTTTGTTGTTTAGTGCATGCTAGGAGGTTTTCCCTTACATCCTAGACTAGGCAGGGACTCCCTCGTAGAGTATGTTTAGTTAGGGTTTATTTTCTAATTTAAAAATAAATAAAATGTTGAACCTAGAGAAAACTAAACACAGTATTGAGTCTCACATTACTGGCCCCTCATAATTGTCCAGAGGCAAAATATACTTTATCTATACCCTTCCCTCGTAAGAAGGGTGGGGGGTTCCACCCCTTTCACCCACTGGATCTCTTGGAAACAATGCATGTCTGTTCTTGACAGTTTAAATTCCCTATAAGTCTTAGATCTCTTGGATGGACAGTTTAAAGCTCTCACATTTTTAGACGCCATGGTGAGCGCTATAATCCTAGATCCCTTATTATCCTAGATGTCCACTTCTGTAACCTGTAACCTGTCTCTCTCTCTCTCTCTCTCTCTCTCTCTCTCTCTCTCTCTCTCTCTCTCTCTCTCTCTCATGTAACATTCTCATTGGCTCCCTTCAATGACTTTCTATAAATAAAGATTCCTCAACAATTGCAATACACTAACATGCGTCCAGCCCAGAACTATCCTGCCACCTGTTAGGGATAATTCCCACCCAAGTGCTAAATTTCCTCTACCTTAGAGCCCTCCAGCTCTTTTACTATATTCTGGGACTTTGAACTTCAATGTGTTTTACTTTTGTGATCTTTGGATATGGGGTTTTTAAACTCCTCCATAGGCATCATCTTTTTCTTGTGTGTCACACAGCACCTTTAGTGCAGTAGCACAGGGATGTCTTTCAGACTTCCCAAGGTTTAAATAGCTTCTCTGGACTGACTACCGTCTCCCAGAGTATGTAAAGTTATATTGACTTTACTAGTCTTTTTAAATTTACAGACCCAGCACACCATATCTTCCTATAGAGTGCTGCAGGGGTTGCTTAGCATCCCCTGAGTCTAAACACTCATGTAACAGTCAAATGTTACCCTTTCCTCTTGAAACGGCTGGTGGCAGTGATTTAGAACAAACTACCACGATTATTCCCACCCGCGAACACCGGTGGCTAAAAATCGGGGCAGCCATGTTTTTCAATATGGCGCCCCAGACCTATCTGTAAAAACAGACTCCGGTCAACTTTTTTCACCATTTCTTTTTGGAAAGGTCCTTCTTGTGTTTAACTCTGCGCGCCAAACCAGGTTTGGTCCCTTTGTTCATTGGCGGGCTTCAGTGCTGAAGCCCTCCTCTGGCGCCTGATTGTCTGGGGTGGACAGGATGCGAGGGAGGTGCTAAAAACTGACCTGAATGCACTCTGGCGTGATTGGCCGGCTGGCTGTCCGGCAAGGACAGTCACCCTGCTGTGTGAGTTACAGCCAGGCTGGAATGAATGGAGGTAAACTGTTTAAAAGCAGGCCTCTGGGACTTGGAAAGCAGAGGTGACCATTGGAACGAAAGAACCGAAGACGAGCTGAAGGAAGACGTGCTGCAACTCCTGGTCCACCGGTGAAGCCCTGCTGCAGGTCCGAATTGCCTGAAACTCAGTCGACAGAGAAGCCCTTCAAGGACTACTTCTTCCCTTAAGTTTGGTGGGAAGAACCAACTCACAAGTCATCTGGACACCGTCTCTATACTGGTTGAATTTTCTTCAGAGTGCTGTTGAAAACCGGATAGCCAGTGAGAAGGATACCAGTTTGTGGTCTTTAAGGCACTCGCACCTTAAACCAACGTTTTTCCAAGCTTGTGGGCTCTTCCCTGGGCAGTGCAGGAACCTCCTGACGTCGTCCTTGTCCCCACGACTGAAGCTCAGGAACAGCGAGATCTGCAGGAACTGCCAGGAACAACTGCCTCAGCTACAGCTCTTTTTCATTTAAAAGGTACTGTGCAAGTGCGGTCAGGAAATCCTTTCTGCCGCGGTGAAAATGTGTGACTTTCCCAACTTTGAAGGCTTGTCCTTCCCTAAACCAACATATAACGTTTCGTCTGACCAACTACTTCTAAAAACCATGGCAAAGACTTAACCGTTTACTACCAGAACTGGGATCTCTCATCCAAGACTCTGAACCATTGACTTTGGCCCAGGCCTATTGAATTGAATTGCTGGTTGTAGTGAACTGAAACTATTTGCCCTACCTCTGCAAAGTATTGGTGCTTTAATAATTTTAACCTTGTCTTTTTTACCCCTTTTTAAATTAACTGAAGTGCCATTTTACTCCCACTTCAGGGGAGCTGAAATTGTTCAGGAACTGATTGGTTGTGTATTGTAGTATATTAGATTGTGATATTGAGCTGCTCTTACTAGTGGAATGTTTTCCAACTGACTGTGTAAATAAATGTATATTCTTTTACCAAGAAACCTTGAGTAAGTGTTTGTTTGAACCACTGTGACTGCTAGTCCTTTGTGTAACCTCTTGTACTGCTCACTTTACTCTTGAGATAAGTCTGACTGCTCAGCCACTGCTACATTACTGTGTAGTACAGGCTTGTACCAAAGGTGAAATTGTACTTACACTTGTAGTCTTAATTGTGTGTAGTGTTCCCAATGTGATTCTGCCTAACACCACCCATTCATGGGCTGGACCACTGAGTATACCCCAACCCCCGCGACTCCATTCTCCAATTATCTCCTCCTTGGGTCCCCCATGAATATTCAATGTAGACATGACGTCTCTGTTCCAACCTGTAAGGTTGTGTGGGACTGGCTGGGGTGGTCACAGGCAGTTTGACAGAAAGAAAGGGCCCTGCAGGTATTTACGGGCTGCAAAACGGAGTTGGGACTTCTAACTCCCATGATTCTTGACAGCACGTATTTTGAGCATGCATGTCACTGTATATTGATAAGCCGCATGTGCCCGTGCCGCGTTTGCTGATCGTGGAAGATCCTACGGAACGGACAGGTACTGCGCGCCAAGGCAGTGATCTTACTGTTTTATTTTGGAACCTGGGCTGCAGCAGTGAGCTTCCCCGAATCGCGGCAGTGAGGATATGAGCCCAGCGCATTCCGCGCATAACATTTGGGCCAAGGAGACTACACCTGCTCTTCAGCGCTCGGGGGCGCCGGTCGGCTCCCCAAGCATAAGATAAGTAAACGCCATACCATGCAGCCAGCATGCCGCAGCAGCGCGTGTTTGTATATGTCATGGTAGATTTTGGGTGCACACACTAGTTACATGGATTAGCGATTGCCGATAGCAAACAAATTCCAAGAGGGAGTGACTGATACTGTTGGTATCGTGGACTTGAATATTACCAGGAAGGCACTGCGAGACAAACCGTGAATATCAAGGAAAAAGACTGCATGTTTCTATAATTATGCTGTGAGAGAATAGTGTGGTTGGAGGGAAACAGAACTTGGTCATTCCGGCATGCAGAGCCAGAGAGCAAGCTGGGTCTCCACATTGTCTCTCGACCATGCAATAGTGTGTGAAGCAACCATTTAATTGTCTTTGTGATTCATTGTTACAAGTGCACCCATGTCATCTTATATGTGTTCCATCATGTTTTAATGTCATTGCTCAACGTGATTCTTAGTTAATGGAGGTATATGAGCAGACAAGTGACCAAGTAATCAAGTGAGTATGTAATGAGGGTAAGAGAACGTTTATGCAAGCAAGTAGTTACGCAGGCACTAAGTAACGGAGTGAGAGTCTCAGTGTAAGAGGTTTTCCAATTGAATTGAAATTTAATTTCTATTGCGCTTGTACACAAGTGTTTCAGAGCACGACAAGGCAAGGGGGGAGAACAGGGGAGAACGAAACAACAATCTTACTAGGCCCAGTGACATTGAGAACGTGCAAATGCATAGGAGAGGGGGAGGGGAAAAGTGCATGGATGGGGAGAAGTGGAAAGTGCGGAGCAAAGGAGAAAACAGATAAATAATAAAATAAACAAATAATAAAGGCAACAAACAGTGATAGTGCAGCCGGCAAGTGCTGGGTTTAAGGCAACAGACAGGGTAGTCCGATAAGGGCAGGAAGAAAAGCGGGAGGGGCTCTATATGGTACAGATACAGACACCAGTGCAAGGGGTGGCCTGCAGGCAGTGCGGGAGGGTGGCAGGGTGAACAGGTACCTAGGACCGGAGGACAGAGGGTGGCCAGGTGCACAATGCCAAGAGAGAACAGATCAGCAGGGGGGGGGGGCAAAGGCAGAAGCAAAGAGGAAGGTTTTGAGGTGCTTCCGGTACCGGAGATGTCTCTCCTCAAGTTTTAGAGTAGCAGGGAGGCTGTTACAGAGGGAGGCCCCAGCCGAAGACAGAGGGGAGGCATTTGCGGAGGGATAGCTGAAGGTATTTTGGACCCAGGCCCCAGAAAGCCTTGTGGACAATGCAGAGGGTTTTGAATGTAATCCTTGCATCCACTGGGAGCCACTGTATGAAGCAATGCAATGTTTTATTTGCCTAAACACCCCCTACCTATCCATCATGTTTCCCTAATCCTCTTTCCGGTGTTCCTCTTTCCGCCTACGCATCCACAACCTCTCCCTAAATCCCCCCCACCCCTCCATTGGCTGTCTGGTGGTTGGCTGTCTGCTGGTGACCTGTTGCTTCAGAATCATGGAATGAACCAGCACTTTTCTTGGAAGACCAAGAGTATATGATCGGTTTCAGTCAGATTGCTACGAAATGCAGTAGGGACCTTATGGTCCTCACCATCACTGCGAACCAACGCATCCACCTGAAAGTCGAGGAGGAACTTGCAGGCGAGGAAAGGAATTCTTTAACAATACGCCATTAGATAATGCACGGGACAAACTAAAAGAGATCAACACCATAATGGGCCAATTCATGTCAGATACTCTAGAAAAAGAAACATAAAAAACTAGCAAAAGATATCAGCACATTCAAGCTAGAAAGAGTTTAGCCGAAATTAGCACCGGATTACAAAGAGAACAAGGACAAAGAAAGAGAACAAAACACAGCAGGGGCCACAAGACAGAGGAAAAGTTGGGTCACATTTTCAGACACTTCCAGTTCAGATTCTGGAGCCAACGACCAACGCAGCAACTATGGAATGAATCCCCACCAGATGCCCTACTATCCACAGTAACCCCGCCTTTTTTAGGGAGAGGGGCTCCCCAGAAACACCTTCTGGCTTCCCTCTCCACCTATGCCAATGTTCGGATACCCAACCTAGCGTCAACCGACGGGGTGCAGGTGCAACCAGAGACGCCAGTAAACATGGAGCCACTACCCATTTTCAACTTGTCCGGTTTCCACTTGACCACAGAAGAAACCTCGGTGCTTTAAATGGGCCTTTCATATGTACCGACTAATCCCACCAATTGGTTTATCTTGAACAATAAGCTGAAAAACTGTTTTCGTACTATTCGCCTCAAAGCCCACTTCCAGGATTCCAATTACGCCACCCCAGACGATGAGACAGGGTTCAGTATAAAATCAACTTACTGCCCCCCAACGACAATGAAACTGATCCTGCTTTGATCACCTTTGAAAAATATGTCAAACACGAGATCCTCAAGCTACAGGAGACACACAAATCTCTAAGGCATAACTTATCGAACAGGGAACGCCTGGCTCTCAAGCAGCTATCCACCAACCAGAACCTAATCATAAAGACAGCAGACAAGGGTGGTGGTATAGATGTCCACAATATTGACCAGTACAAAAAGATGGTGTTGGACCTACTTGATGATGAGAGTAACTATAAGAAATTGAAGAAAGACCCCTCTGAGTCCATCAAACAGGAAATTTCAACTACCACAAGATATGCACTGGAACAAGATGGGATCTCTGACAAAGAGGAGACATTTTTTAACAGCTCGGAGGGTAGAATTCCAGCCTTTTATGCACTACCAAAGCTACACAAGGACACCACCAAACCCCCTGGGAGACCAATTGTCTCCAGCTGCGGCTCGATTCTGGAACCAATACATAAATTCATTGACTTTCTTAAAGCCCCTAAGTCAACTGACTCCGACATACCTGAGGGACACCATGTCTACGATTACCACCTTCGAAGACACCCCCCTTTGATGACACTAGTAAGTCTGGATATCAAAGCACTATACACAAGTATACCGCAGGCGGCAGCACTGGAATGCATACAGAACCATCTTACCCATCATATGATCCAGAGGAGGGTCCCTGTGAATTTCATCGTTGAATTACTAGAAATAGCACTCACTAGGAATTTGTTTACCTTTGATGAGACATTCTACCTCCAGACCAGCGGGACGGCTATGGGGCGGCATTTGCCCTAAGCCTGGCAATTACTTACATGGCTGAGCTTGAGGCTACCTATGTTCTAAATACAATCAATCCTTTTCAGAACAGTATCCATATGTGGCAGAGGTATATCGATATTATCTTCATCTGGAAAGGGCCACCACCAGAACTCCTGGACTTTTACACCTGGCTAAATACCCAATCTACGGAAATACAATACAATACCAGTCCTTGATAAACTTCCTGGATCTGATGATTAAGGCCAAACTTACATGCACCCTTTACAAAAAGGAGACGGATAGAAACATGCTATTACATTACAGGAGTAACCACCCACGAAATCTGAAGGACAATCTGCCCTTTGGTCAGTTTTTGAGACTGATGAGAAACTGTTCAGATGTACAACAATACCGCCACCACTCTGTACAATTAGAGTCTAGGCTGCTGGCCCGCGGATACCCAAGGAAGTTGCTCAAAAATACACGCAAAAGAGCCCTCTTTACCCCTCGGGAATCACTCCTCAAACCAAGAAACAGGGCTGCGAACACCAATATCATCACGTGTCACCACATTTGGTCCAGACACCAACAGAATCAAGGGAATCATTTATGGCCTTTTGTACAGCAAAGTCTGTTCAATAAATCTCTTCCAAGAATGGCACTGAAACGTTCAAGAAACTTTAGCGAATACTTGACACATACCCGACTGCCTAAAAAGACTGCAAGATCCGGGCTATGGAACCCAAGAGACCGGTCAGGCTACTACCCATGCAGGAACTGCTCTGTGTGTCGGTTCACATGCAAAAGTAAATTATTCCAAGTTGCAGGCAAAGACTGGACCAGCCGTCACTTCTCCAACTGTAAAACATCCAATGTGATTTATGCCATAGAATGCCCATGCGGGTTACGCTATGTGGGCCAGATCAGCAGACCTGTGCATAAACGCATTGGAAAGCATCACCACACCCTGACTGCCCTGTTGGTGCCACACTGGATTGAGTACTAACACTGCCAGGATGAACTTAAGTGGTGGGTCCTAGATAAGGTTCAAGACACCACTAACACCAGAAATGCATTGAACTACAAAGAAGCCTGGTGGATCTTTAAGCTGCAATCGATCACTAGGGGCCTCAATGAAGCTAAGCCAGTAGGGCCCTTTTGGTTGAGCAACATGAACCACACAAACACACATTATAGCTCTTGGTTCACAATACAACAACTCTCTCTCTCTCGTTGACGATGCGCCCCTGCACACAGCCCTGATTACACTGCAAATATACGTCAGGGTATCAAAAAAAGGAGAACTAGGAAAATGCAGCTTGCTGACACCGTTTGGAGGAAGCACAAACATACGTATACCACATAGGGTTTTATTCCGTACCTAGACACGAGTACCACCAGGATATCCCCTTCACCAATGTAGATTCCACCCTCCTTTGCACACACCCTTTGATAGGATCAGCCTCAGCATGTTTCTGAGCCCCCTTCATCTGTCCAGCGGCCCCTGGTGCACATTACAACAGCACTTTACTCTGCCATCCATTCACAAGCAGGCCTGTATGAGCCCCGCCCTGGACCAACTCTCCTATAGCAGAAAGGCCCTCCTTCCAACACTCAGCTTTACATGCATTCCATGGTACTTCAATACCGCCAAGTGGGTCTCCTTGTACTACATGATGACAACCACTTCCATCTATGTTCTCCCAGTTAGCCCACTCCATCAGGGCTCCCTCGTGCTCACGCTATGGGGACTCATATTTCTTGCTATACGCATACACATGCCACATTGCAATCGTTGCCTTATTTCATTTATATCCAACAGGCTAGGTTGCACAACCCGCGTTATATGACCCCTTATAACACAACATCACAGGCATCTGTCATGCCTATATGGAACATCACAAACCTTTTTCCCCTCCTGCACACGTTGCCGTTAGCAACGTCAGCCACGAACAAGACACAATTCCCCTGGCAACGTCTTTCTCGTTGCTATGACACTGCCGCACACACGCATGCGCCAGTTTCTGTAACACTCTATGTGGATGTACTGAGCATGCGCTCATGTCCCCACAACACAGCTCCTATGGCGAAGTTCCGATAGACTCACCAAGGATCCTTTAGTCAACAGCAGCACATTCCAGGTAAGCGGAGCCCTGCACATGGACCCCAACAGTTCCATCAGTTTGTCTTTAAAGCATATACTAGTCACTGCTCACTAGTATACTAAAGTAGCTTTTTCCTTCACAGGACAGCTGCCTGCTTCCAGCAGTTTCACAGCATTCACCTGCCAGACAGGAAAGAAACAGTTTTGATCCTTTGTTCCTCCCGACGTCTGCAATTCACTGACTAGAAAGTAATCCCCTCTCCCAGTTTCCTTATCCATACTGCTCCACACGGGCCTTACATGGCCTGTTTTGATTTACCTCAGGGGCCTGCATCTTTTCCTTACACCACCATTCTTTTTTAATACAGCACATTGCAAAATGCCTCCATGCTGATTTGTGCAGCATATCTGACCTGACTGCAGAAGCTGACTACCGACCACAGTGAATTCTTTTTTATAACTCTGTTTATTGTTTTCCAAACGAACAACAATACATAACAAGTACGACTTATGCATATTACAGTTGAAAATGCAGCTTAGAATTCCTGCTGGTCTGGAAGCGCGCCCTACGAGCTAAACTGTAGAGAGTGCGTGATGGAATATACCAGTTCTTAATGTTCCGGCGTGGCACCCAGTTAGGGCTTGTCTTCCCATTTCCCCCATATCTTCTCAAATTTCCAGGGCTACCCCTTGCTCTATATATCCTCCTTTCCAGGCCCATGCAGCGGTCCATGTCTGCCTCCCATTGGTTTAGTTTGGGTCGTTCCGCTGTGCCCCATGCTGTTGCTATCAGTCTCTTGACCAGCCCAAGGGCCACAGCTAGGAAGATTTTCTCGTGGCTATTGAAGTCTGTGCTTTCCCAAATCCCCAGCAGTGCGGGTTTGGAGTCCAGGGGAACTGGGGCCCCCAGTAAAATGGACAATTTCCGGGTACATTTGGCCCAGAAGATTCTGATTTGTGGGCATTCCCAGAGTGTGTGATAGAATGTGCCACCCTCCATTCCGCATCTGAGACAGTTGTCATTATCTATTCTTCCCCATTTGTTTAACATTGTGCGAGAGTAATATACTCTGTGGAGGATTTTGAATTGGATCAATCGCAACCGTGCCGCTATCCCAATTTCTCTTGGGAACATCAGGGCTTCTACCCATTCTTCAGGCTCAATCCCACCCAGATCTTGTTCCCCTTTTCCAAACGCCGTTAGTACTTGATATAAGGTGGATGTAACTTTAGTGGGGATGCGCGCTTCAAATAAGTTAGCTTCAAGTGGGGAGTACATGGGATGTTGCTCGGGGGTGGGAACTGGGCCGAGATGGCATGGGATAATTGTAAGTATCTGAATCCTTCTGCTGTGGATAGTCCATATTACATTTGTAGTTCCCGGAACGGCCGTGGTTTGTCATCCTTCATAACGTCTGATAGGGTGTCTTTCCCTTTCTGTGCCCAGCTCTCCAGATACCCTACTTTCAAGAGTTCCCCAAGGAGTGCATTGTGCCAAATGGGTTGTGCAAGGGTTGGTTTTTGGCCCCATCCTATATCCTGGTGAGCCTCCGCCCAACTCCTGCATGTGTGCTTCATCGGCCCGGGTAGGGTTCCCTGGTATCATTTCCCCCCGTACAGGGCTTGTCTGGGTGTCCTCCTTCCCAGCCGTCCTCTCTCCACTGCAATGTGTGGAAGAGATTGGTCTCCATGTAACCAGTCGTTTACCAACCCCAGCTGGGCTGCCCAGTAATACCTCTGTAGATTGGGTAGGCCTATCCCTCCCTCCCATACAGACCTTTGTAGTGTTTGCATAGCCACCCAGGGTTGTTTCCCGCCCCACAGGAGCCTTCTCAGGGATGCCTCAATGTTAGTGAAATTCTTTTTGGGGATTGGGAGCGGGGCATTTTGCAGGACATATAGGAATTTGGGCAGGGCCAGCATTTTGAATAAGGCCGCCTTTCCCAGAAGGGTCAATGGGAGGGATTGCCAATGCACGATATCAGAGGCAAATCTGTTCATCACTGGGGTTAGATTGAGTTGGGTGAATTCTCCCAGTTGGGGGCTGAACTGGATTCCGAGGTATTTAAAGCCTGTTGTGGACACCGTGTAGGGGCATTCACGAGGAGGCTCAGTCATTTCACCTCGCATTGGGAAGAGGACCGATTTTTGCCAGTTAATTTTGAGCCCGGAAAATGTCTGATATTCCTTAAGTATTCCGGCCACTATGGGGCAAGAAATCATGGGGTTGCTCATGTAGATTAGAAGGTCATCCGCGTAGAGTGACACTCTGTTCCCCCCCCCATGGCCACTTAAATCCTTCCCAGTTTGTGCTTTCCCTGAGCCATATTGCAAGGGTTTCTATCGCGAGGATAAAGAGTAACGGCGAGAAGGGACAGCCCTGCCTCTTTCCAGTGCAAAGGTTCGGGATGTGATCCCGTTTACCCTCACTGCGGCTGAGGGGGAGGTGTATAATAGTCGGACCCAGGTCAAAAAGTTTTCTCCGAACCCCATTCTGTTCATTATCTCCCACAGGGCCTCCCACCTCACTGAGTCGAACGCCTTCTCGAAGTTTATGGAGAGCAGCGCCAACTCCTCTGGTATTGCAGTGGCTAAATCAATGGCCAGTTGCGCCCTTTGGATATTCATTCTGGTGGATTTAGAGGGCATAAAGCCGCACTGGTCCGGGTGTATTAGTGAGCCTATCATTGGCATTAAGCGGTTAGCGAGAATTCGGGCCAGGACCTTGGCTTCCCCGTTTATTAAAGAGATTGGCCTATATGATGCACAGTATTCCGGGGGTTTGCCTGGTTTTGGTAGGACAACTATGCATGCCTGTTTGAGGTCGGGTGGGAGGTCCCCATCTGTTTTACATTGCAAGAAGAGGCGATGCAAATGGCCAGTAATCTTATTCCCCAGTCGTTTCCATACCTCTATGGGGAACCCATTGGGTCCGGGTGTCTTCCCTGGCTGTAGCTGGGCAATTGCTTCGGAGACCTCCTCCTCCGATATGTCCGTCTCCAGACCGGAAGCCTGTTAAACCGATCATTTCGGGATAGGCACTTGTTCGAGAACTGCCGGGTCCCAGTCTTGTGGGTCTCCGCTACCCACACTATACCGTGCTTCATAATATTAAGCGAAGGCTTCCGCTATTTCTGCGTCCCCCGTGATTTCCTCCCCTTGGTTATCTCTTAGGGCTCTAATATGCTTTGACCCTTCATCCCTCCTTTCCAGCCAGGCCAGCGTCTTGCCCCCCTTATCCCCAAACTCATGGATTCGACTCCGACAGATCTGGTGGGCTTCTTTCGCGTTGTCCAGCGTAATGTTGCGTAGCGACTCTTGTGCTGTAATGAGCGCTTGCTTGGCCCTCTGCGCCCCGGAGGAGAGAAACTCTACCTCCGTTTGTTGAACCACCCTTTCAGCCGCCTCCACCTTTTCCCCATGCTGTTTCCTTCTGGCCGTGACCATTGACAGGGCCTCTCCTTGCAACGTGGCCTTAAACCCTTCCCATAGAGTAACTGGGCTGTCTACCGACCCCGTGTTTAGCTCAAAGTACTCATCCGTCTTAGCTGCGAGGCCATCAATGAATTCGGGATCCCCCAGGTAATAGGAGTTGAGGCGCCAGGGTCCTTGGGGTTTTACCCTCCCATTCTTAAGGTCAATGATCAGGGGGGAGTGATCCGAAACACCCCTTGCCAGGAATTTAGCTACGAGCAACCGGTGTGTCGCATTGGCGGGGACAAACAGGTAGTCAATGCGAGACATCGAGGCGTGAGTCCCTGAGAGAAAGGAGTACCCCCTCTCGGTGGAGTGTAGCCATCTCCATGTGTCTACCCACCCCAAGGCCTCAGTGAAGGTTCGTAGTTTAGTGCAGGTCAACAGGTTTCTTGAGCCTAGATAGGATCTATCGATGCCCCGATCCATCACTTCGTTAAAGTTCCCCCCCCCCCAGTACCCAGGAGTCAGCCTGGCCTTGGGTCGTGAGTTCCTGCAATTCAGGAAGTCAGCCATGGAGGGAGAGTGGGGGGGGCATACACCGCCACCATTCCCAGGGTGCTTCCTCCCAGTTCCCCCCTGGCCAGGACATATCGCCCCCTTGGGTCAGCCCTCACCTCCCTCAGTTGGAATGGGACCCTTTTGTGCAGGAGTATGAGTACCCCCCTGGAGCCCCGGAAAAAGCCGGCGTGGAAGGATACTTTGTAGTTGGTTCTAAGGAAGAATCTGCATTCCGTTCCTGCCAGGTGAGTCTCTGTAAGGAACACAATGTCGGGGGAGTGCCTGTTAAGGTATTGCAGGACCAGTCTCCTTTTTATCCCAGAACATAGCCGTTTACATTCCAGGTCATCACTGTGATTTTCCCTTCATGAGCCATCGTCCCGGGGAATCCCATTTCTGCCTTAGAGGTGTTTTCTCCATCTGTTTTGATCCGGTATTCCACCCACCCTCTGCTATATATGTCGGTTCCCAGAGGGGTGCCAGTGCCTGCAGCGTACAATCGAGCCCTTAACAAAAACATAATCAACCCAACTGAGATTCCCATTCTACCCTTCAACCCTCCCTGTACTCTCCCCACCCAACTGGAAGCACCTGTGTCCCGAACTTCGCTCCAACTGGGTGCGAAGAACTAAATCAACCAATTGCGGGGTGGTCACTGCAGTAGAGCGCGAGAGCTATTGCCTCTGAGCCCGCGACCGCCAGGTTCTCCTGCTCCCGTACCCCTGCGAGAGTGCAGTTAGGGTCTGAGGCTCCGGATCATCCGTTGCTCTCTATCTCAGGTTCGGACTTGGTAGGAGGTGCCAGTACCTGCAGCCACGCCCCATTTGACTCTGGAGAGCGGCCACGGTGTGGCACTCCGCCGGGACGTCCACTGGGTGTACAGTGTTCTGGCTGTGATAAGATGTGCGTTTCGAGCCATAGCCATGTTTCCTTTGGGTTGTGGAAGAGGTGCACTGTGCCCCCATATTGGACCTTGAGTTGCGCAGGCAAGAAGAGTGCATACTTAATGCCTAATGAATGCAGCTTTTTCTTAACGGATTCAAAGGATTGGCAGGCTTTTTGAACTTCTTTAGTATAGTCAGGGAAGAATCCGATTCTGTTGCCGTTGAATGTAATGGGGCCAGTGGCGCGTGCCATCTGTAGCAGGGAGTCTCGGTCCCGGTAGTTTAGCACGTGTGCCATTATGGTGCGGGTGGGTGCCCCTGGGACGGGTCGGCCCGTTGGCATCCTGTGCGCTCTTTCGATTGAAAAGAATTTGGACAGTTTCTTGGGGGCAAAGAGTTTGGTCAGCCACTGTTCTAGAAAGAGTTCCATGTTGGGTCCCTCCTCTTTTTCGGGTACCCCAAGAATGCGGATATTATTCTGCCTCGCTCTACCCCCGCTGTCTTCTGCTCGATTTTCTAGTTGCGCGAGTTTCTGTGTGACCATTGCTAACTGTTTTCCCATTGTTTTAATGGCGTCTTCAGAGTCTGATATACGTTGTTCTGCTTCCCCCACTCTTGAGCTCATGATCCTCATATCTTTGTCTAATGAGGTTCACCTCTGACGAGAGTCCTCCAAATTGCTCTTCCATTGAGGATCTGGACTCGCCTATGGCCTTCATTATGTCGGATAACGTGATTTGAGAATCGGTTAGCACTACTTCCATTTCTGCTGCTCCACTGTTGTTTGAGGGGTCCCAACTGTGTATTGGTCCATTTTGCTCCGGAGTCCGGCCCTCTTCAGCTTGTCTTTCCCCATTGCGTTGAGGTGGTGAACCACAGCCCCACGGGCTACGGCTTGGGAAATTGTGGCGGCAGGGGCTGAGGTCTCGTGTTGGTGGGGTATTTGATCCGTGTAGCGTTTGGTCAGTCGCAGAGCTTCCACCTGTTCCTTCGTGTACTGCCTTGTCTGGATGGGGGCTATGTTCTTGCAAATCGTGGTGCCGGGCGTCTAGAGCATCAGCGCTGGGGTCTCTGCTCTTGATTGGGAGGGGTTATCGAGCAGGCCTTTTCCAGTGGTGTCCTTATCTGTCCTGGCGGATTTACAGCGCAATGGTCGGGGGGGGCCCTCCAGGACCCAGTGTTGGGGTGCTTGACCAGCCCTGGGTTGCACCGCGTGTGGTTGGGGGGGGCGGATTTGTCTCGCACTCCTTGATGCAGGGCTCAGACCCCCATTGCAGGCAAGGGCTGCCCTGGTCCTGCCCTGGTCCTGCCCCAGCTGGGGTGTCCAATTATGGCTTGGGGCTTTTTTATGCTTCTGTGGGGGAGCGCAACGCCGATTCCGCTTCTCCCCCTTTACGCTGTGCTGCGTGTGTCTCACTGTCTGCCTCACTTCGCCCTCAAGAGAGACCCAGTGGGGAGTCTGTGTATCTGTGTGTTCGGTGGGGGAGCCCAGCGTCGCCGCCTCCCCTCCTCACCTGCTTTATGTTGCGGGATGCCTGGCCGATTGTGACTGCGGTATATGGAACTCAACGTAGCACGTAGAGGGCTGCTGTGTTTACTGCGTTCCTTGTTTCGGCCGATAGATGATTGCCCTCTCCCTGTCCCTCAAAGTGCCAGTCAGCGTGTGGATTTGGGCTGCTCCTCATGTATTTCCGCTGGTTTCCCACTGATTGAGCTCTCGCAGCGTCTCCCCCTAGGGCCCAGGGGAAAGCCTGTCTTCGCGAGGCAAGGCTCGCCAGCAGGCAGGGCGCGAGTCAGGTTCGGGGACAGTCTCGAGTGGTACACCTTCTGCGCTCGATGGATGGGCCGGGTCTCCGCCTTCGTCCGCCTGTGCCGGGTAGATGAAATTCCTGGGTCCAGTGCCCAGTCAGAGCGGGCAGTCCGGTCAGATTTTCCCCTCCAAATCCGCCTCTCTCGCGCACTGCTGGAGCGAGGCAGTCACCCCGGCCACGATTCCGAGCAGCTGGCGTGGGGACCGAGCGGCGCCAGCTGTGTGCGTGAGGGTGGGACGGCAGCTAGTCACTCGCGTTGCGGGGTTACCGGCTTCAGGACTGTTTCCCAGTGTTACGCCTGGGTCTTCATGGACTCGCTGCGGGTCACAGCCATCTTGGCGTCCACTGCTCGATGCTTCCTCGGTGTGTGCCACCGCTTATATTTCAGCGCGGGCGTCAAGTTTGGAGTTCCTTTTGAGCCCACATATGCTTTATGCGCTCATCTCTCCCCGGGCATGACTTTTTGTTGGGTTCACGTAGAAAGGCAGGCTGTTTTTCAGCATATTATTCGGCGGCCGCCGGAGCCCGGGGAACTCACGTCTTCATCGCTCCGCTGCTGGCCACGCCCCCCACAGTGAATTCTTGACAGACTTTAATACCAGTCCACCACAAATCCAGGTAAGAGTACCACCCGCCTGGGGGTCTCTTTCTCATTTTACAATATCCCCCATCCCACTAATTGCATTCCCTTTGTACACCCAGATCTCCTCTGGATTTTTGGTTTCAAGACTACAGTAGCACTCTACCTTGCTACAGAAGCATCTGCTACAACTGCCATAGCTGCGCACTGATAAGCGCAACTCTCACAACTCACCTCCACTACCCCTGACCTGAGCACAGGTTAGTGTGACTACTACAGGAGACTCTAGTCTGCATGATCATCAAAGATCTTACCTATCTGTATAGCCAGTGTCTGAGGTCAGCTTGCTCTCTGTTATTAAAGTCCTTTTTATGTGTGCTCTCATTTTTTAGGGAGACATAATCCTGAGGCCCGGAAGAAGGCACCACCATTGGCAGCCGAAACATCCAAGGACGCGGCTCTACACCATCCCGTCCTCACTAAAACCAAGGAATCCCCATCTCAACGTAGACCTAGGATTGGTCAATTTTCATACTGCAGTTAGACCTACAATAGTCGGGGTCTACCTTTGAGAGCACATACTTTTTCTTTACTCACAACAGACATCTTTGTTAGTTTATACTTTGGATGTATTTATGTTTACTGCGATACACAATTTTGTTTTGTTCAAATATAGAGTTCTTACTGTCACTTCACTAGAAGAATGTGTACCAACACTAGGAGACTGTTTTTTGACACCATTTGTTGTAAATATATAAACCTGGATGTATCCCCTTAAATGCTTTACACCCAGGTCTGAAAAGATCGATGAAAATGATGAGAGAAATATGGAATACATTCTGGATTACAGTCAATGTAACAGGGCTAGTTTTATTTTGCGATTGTTATAGACTGCTTTATTTCTTTACTGTGACCTCGCTCTGTTACACTCGCCTCCGACCAAAGGATAGGGCTTTTGGCAATTGTTTTTAATGCCACCACACCCTTCTATGAATAGAAAATCATACACTACTAACAGTATGATTAAATCAATATTGGCAGCTACCACTTTTGTGTTATATCGCTTCAGAATAATGGCCTGTGCCTACCAAGTTGGGAGAGACATACTCCATTTGCTTTCAGTGGTTGGGGAGGGGGTGTGGGTTGGATTCCCCACCCTTCAGGCTTGATACAACCCCTTTGTCAATTCATCCGTGACTGTGTCTCCCCTTTAATCTACAATCTTACCCCACGATCTCGCACCTCCCATCAACTCCGATCGACCAGCCCACTGACATTATTTCACAATATCCCTTGGACACCCACAGCTCTGATAGCCAGGATGCACTTAAACCTATCGACAACCCATCCTGCCACTTTTGAAAGTTCCTCTCCCTTATCTATTTTCCGGCAATGGTGTGTTCATCTTAGTATATTTTCTGGAGCTCGAGTTTCTTCTTCTGTCTTTGATTTTCCCCTCTCCTGACCTGGTGCTCTGCTGCGTGGTATTTTCCTGCGATGGGGAGACCCCTTCCTCCATGAGTTTGTCAGAGACTCTCTGGAGGGAGTCCTCCATGATCAGGTTATACTTCAATCCTTCGTATGCAAATGTGATCGGGAAGGGGAACCCCCATCAATATCTCACCACCTTTTCCCTTCGCCATCGGGTGAGTGGGGGCGCATAGGAATCTCCTGGTAAGAGTAAAGCGAGATAAGTCTTGGAATATCGATATCCTAGCGGCACCAAAATCAATGGTCCCTTTTCTTCTGGCATTGGCCAGAACCCTTGTTTCCTCTGTGTAGTAATTAAATCTCGCTTGAACAGATCTGGGTGCAGGTCCTCTTCCATCTCCATGTTGGGCTTTATCTATGGATGTCTCAATTATTTCTTCAGTCCCAAACAATACCCCGATGACTTCTTGAAAGGCCTTCACAATGTCTTTCCTATTTCCCCTGCCCTTTTTGGGGAAGCCGAAGAATCAAAGGTTGTTTCTTCTTTCCCAATTCACAAAATCGTCTCTTCCAGTCTCTCCAATTCATAAATCCTCATATCTAATTGGGTTTCTAGGATGTCCACTGACGTTTGATTTGCTTCCAACCCCTGTACTGTCATCAAGAAGAACAAGTTACTCTACCAACTGGTAACGTTCTTTCGACTGGATGTTCCTCCAATGTATTCCACATCTTGGACATTACATACCCAAGATGTGGAATACGTTGGAGGACACAATCCATTCGATTTAAAATGTTTGTATCCAGTCCATCAAGTCTGTGTCCAATGTCTGCTCGTATCCCCCTGATCTATTTGAGGATTTCTTCTATTTCTTTCTTGGTGGCCATCTGCTTGCCCATTTCTGCTGATGTCTGCAACTCTGCTTCTCCAAAGAAGACATCAGTTGCTTTAGGAGAGGTTCTCCTTCTGGTTGCGCTCAGAGAACTCCTCATCAACCCTGCAGTGGTGAACGCCCTCCCTGTCTTGGCTGGCAATCACGATAGCACTGATATCGGTTGGGTGATTCCCGACTGAGCAGGATCTGTTATTTTGGTTCCTCCAGCAGAACTCCTAAACGTCTTTGGAGTCTCTAACTCTCCAATGCTAGCCTCTAAAAATCTTGTGGGTCTTGAACCCGCCTGCCTCTCTTAAATAGGTCTGTTATAGATCAAGGCCTCTTACTTATTTGTCGTCAGCACCGGGGTGTCACCTGGAACTTTCTCCATCCACCGGATTCCTCCCATAGTGTTTCTGTGCATGTTCTTCTCACTGCCTTACTGATTTAGCTTCTCTTCTGGAGGAGTTTCCTCTGAGCCTCATCAAGTCCCAGGTTCTGCTATTTCTGGGGCAATTTAACTCATCTCCATGATTTATCCCCCTTGCGTTCCTCCTCAATGGCTCATAGGCCTATTTTGCCTCTGCCATACACAACTTCTCCTAGGAGTGGGAGGCCACAATATGGTTATGTCCCATTCTTGGGGGGCCAGGAGGGGGCTTCCTGTGTTCCCCAGGACCTGCTGGGGAGCCCATCTCCTTTCTCCACCCCTGATCACCGTAATGCTGTGTGTGAGGAAAGGCCTTGTTGCATTGTGTGCTCGAATTTTCAGCATAACTTTGCTGTTGGTCACCACTTCTTTGGTCTCTCCATTAGAGTAGCAGTGCCCTATCATGCTGCTGTGGCCCCCAATTCCAGAGTGAAGGTCTAGTCTCCCCATGTAGGGGCTGCCGCACCATCAATGTCGACTGGCCTGTGAGACATCTTCCCGTCCTCGTCCTGCGGTGCCTGTCCAGCCTTGTATTAGATGCTCTGAGGGGTCGGGAGTGGGGGGCCGGAATTAGCCTCACCTTTGCATCGGGGGCAGAGCACGAATGTCCTCTGGGGAATGCTGGGCAAAGGTCTCATAGGTCGTCAGCTTGGCCCTCTTGTCATCGGGTTTCAAAGCCTCCTTTCTCTGCCTCAGTGTGTTTTCGGGCTCTGCTCTTACTGTAGAGACTTGTACCGGCCCTATCATCCTTCTAGGTCCGCTGTCGTCCCTCTCGCTACAGCTGTTGGATCTCACGGACGTAAGTACAAACAGACTCCTAAACTGGTCCTCAACCTCACCTCAGTTTGGGAGTGCTGCCGCTCTCAGTGGCGCGTTCCCTGAGGAGAAATAAGGGGGGCTTAGGGCCCCATTTATCACCAGTGGTTGAGCAGTGCACGGGTCAGGTTGCCACCTTTCACGCGCCCCCTAGTGGCCTCCCTACAATACATTTAAACAAAAAAGAGTGATATTTTATGACTCTTTAGACAAAGTGGAGAAATCCAGATGTTTTTGGGGCATCATATTTCTCGAGTTTCTTCATTAAATTAAACTCAAACCTTTTGGGGCACGCGAAAGATATCTATGCTAATAAACATCCTTTTAATAATCTTATTCAAGACAAAAACAATCACTAAGACAAAAGTTAAGTGCCTTAAGAAAGTGAAGCGCTCAAGATTCATTGTACGCTCAAAAGTCACTTAAACTTTATAAAAATTGGCTAAGAGTCCTAAGTACATCCTTTGACAGAAAAACTGAATTGATGTTCAGTATAATTATCAACAATCAGGGCCAATGTTTTGGGAAATTAATAAATTCAGTTGAGCATTCTCGTGGCGCCACCCAAGTCAATCCAATTCCTGAGGATGGCTAAAATACGGGATTTGCATTCCTGTCCTGCAACCAAATCTATATATCCTGAATTTACCATGCTTAGCCTGAGAATAATTGATTTTGCATATGACACTTTGAATCTAATCTTGAAATCAAAACCATCCCGGGCAGCTAGTCCAGATGGTTTGTCAAACATTACTTTGAAGGCTAATCCTAAATTATGTATTGACATTTCTTTATTTCTCCTCAATGACATTGCTGTTAATGGCCACATACTCCGATCCTGGAAGACTTTCTTTTTGGCTGCAATTTTCAAGAAGGTCAATAGACTTGAAACTTCGAATTATCGTCCTATCAACTTTATTGATAGAGTAAGATCTTTGCTTCTCTGATCGTGGTCAAACTGAATCACTGGGCACTTCAGTGTGATGATTGGGGTAAGCATAAAACAGGATTTCACAAGTGATTAGGAACACAGTTAAAATGTCTCCTTCTCCCCCTAATGCAGACTTAAAGCCATTTAAAAAAAATATATCAATTTAATTTACTGATTTAACTGTGGCCTTTCATAAGTTAATCGAGGTACGCTGTGGAGTAAGTTGAAGGTTTGGGGTCTACAGATAACCTCTTGAGAACTATAATAGAGATGCACTCTGATACACAGATAAGAGTTAAGCTAGATGTGTTGGATCGAATATCTGACCAAGTGAGGCTGTGTTTAAGCTCCGTCCCTTTTTAATCTTTACATTGCAGACCTTGGCAACAAACTCAGCAAGGCCAACAATTTCCTCCAAAACTAGGCTCATGACCATTTGCTATTTGGCCTACAGGGATGATTTGTTAATGTTTTAACAAACCCTGTTGCTATTCAACCCAGCTTGAAAACAATGCTTGACTTGAACTTAATTGGAGAAAGTCCAAGCTTTTAATACTTACTAATGCACGGAGAAAGGCAGCCTTTGTGTGTGATCTGGGAGGGTCTAAGTTGGAAAAAGATTACCTATTTGGGCTTTGTCTTTTATCAAAAACTAATCTCTAGCTATAGAGTCGCCAAACTGCTTTCCAAAAGCATATTGCTTGCCGCCCAGATGTGAATTATTATATGAATCAGAAGTTATGCATAATTTCGATGATCAGATCTGGGCTAGATTGGAAGGACTAATATGGGGAAGAGTACTAGTGTTATCCAATTTACTGCTAATATAGGTATTAAGATATAAACTGGGCCTGCTCTCATTAGTCTATCATGTTAGGTGGTAAATCTTGAAGAAGAGCTAAGCACATCGGCGCAGCAGAGCGAACCTGATCGTTGTGAAGCGAGGAGCTCAAGGACGCACGTTTTCTTATACTCGCTGGGTTACAGGCGGTTCCGGTTAACGCCCCATTCCATACAGCGTGTAAATGGCACCTTAGCGGGGGCAAAGTGGAATTCAACACACTCCAGAAAAACAGCAGGGTAACTCAGCCATCGATTACAGAGCGAGTCTAGATGAGCCATGATCCTGACAACCAGGCTAACTAAATAACGCAATTTGGGTTACAGGAATGCACATGTGCCCTTTGAACTTATTCTGCACCATTGCAGTGCTGGTGTTCAGGGTGTCAGGAGACTATCTCAGCAAAGCACGTTTCCACTATGATTTGGGCATGGAGCATTTATAAAA